>NC_060130.1:18142485-18794985 GCF_021461395.2 Schistocerca americana | reverse complement strand
TTCTTGTTTCATCGTCAAAAAGAAGGTCCAAGGGATACAGTAAACCTGTAGTGAAGCATCGGAATCTATAACTAGTGTCACAGGAATGGTTAAAAGCATAAACAGTAAGAAGAGTCAGTCTTCTTGTACATATGTCGGCATTGTGCCTTTTCTATTTAGTTCCGATGCAAAATCTGTATTTCATCGTCAAAAAGAAGGTCCAAGGGATACACTAAACCTGAAGTGAAGCATCGGAATCTATAACTAGTGGCACAGGAATGGTTCAAAACATAATCAGTAAGAAGCGTCAGTCTACTTGTACTTAAGTCGGTATTGTGCCCTTTCAGTTTAATGCTGATGCAATTTCTGTGTTTCATCGTCAATAGGAAGGTCCAAGGGATACTGTAAACCTGAAGTGAAGTATCGGAATCCATAACTAGTGTCACAGGAATGGTTCAAAGCATACACAGTAGGAAGAGTCAGCCTTCTAGTACTTAAGTCGGCATTGTGCATATTCTATTTAATTCCGATGCAATTTCTGTGTTTCATCGTCAATAAGACGGACAGAGGGATACAGTAAACCTGAAGTGAAGCATCGGTATTTATAACTATTGTCACAGGAATGGTTCAAAACATAGACAGTAGGAAGAGTCAGTCTTCTTGTACTTAAGTCGGCATTGTGCCTTTTGTATTAAATTCCGATGCAATTTCTGTGTTTCATCGTCAATAAGAAGGTCAGAGGGATACATTAAACCTGGAGTGAAACATCGGAATCTATAACTACAGTCACAGGGACGGTTCAAAGCATAGACTGTAAGAAGAGTCAGTCTACGTGTACTTAATAGGCATTGTGCCTTTTGTATTTAATTCCGATGCAATTTCGGTGTTTCATCGTCAATAAGAAGAAGTCAGAGGGATACAGTAAACCTGAAGTGAAGCATCGGAATCTATAACTAGTGTCACAGGAATGGTTCAAAACATAGACAGTAGCAAGAGTCACTCTTCTTTTACTTAAGTCGGCATTGTGCCTATTGTATTTAATTCCGATGCAATTTCTGTGATTCATCGTCAATAAGAAGGTCCAAGGGACACAGTAAAATTGGAGTGAAGCATCGGAATCTATAACTAGTGTCACAGGAATGGTTCAAAACATAGACAGTAGGAAGAGTCAGTCTTCTTGTACTTAAGTCGGCATTGTGCCTTTTGTATTAAATTCCGGTGCAATTTCTGTGTTTCATCGTCAATAAGAAGGTCAGAGGGACACAGTAAACCTGAAGTGAAGTATCGGAATCTATAACTAGTGTCAGAGGAATGGTTCAAAACATAGTCAGTAAGAAGAGTCTGTCATCTTGTACTTATGTCGGTATTGTGCCCTTTGTATTTATTCCGATGCAAATTCTGTGTTTCATCGTCAATAGGAAGGTCAGAGGGATACTGTAAGCCTTAAGTGAAGCATCGGAATCTATTAGTGTCACAGGAATGGTTCAAAACATAGTCAGTAAGAAAAGTCAGTCTTCTTGTACTTAAGTCGGCATTGTGCCTTTTGTATTTATTTCCGATGCAATTTCTGTGTTTCATCGTCAATAAGAAGGTCCAAGGGATACATTAAACCTGGAGTGAAACATCGGAATCTATAACTACAGTCACAGGGACGGTTCAAAGCATAGACTGTAAGAACAGTCAGTCTACGTGTACTTAATAGGCATTGTGCCTTTTGTATTTAATTCCGATGCAATATCGGTGTTTCATCGTCAATAAGAAGAAGTGAGAGGGATACAGTAAACCTGAAGTGAAGTATCGGAATCTATAACTAGTGCCACAGGAGTGCCTCAAAACATAGTCAGTAAGAAAAGTCAGACTTCTTTTACTTAAGTCGGCATTGTGACTTTTGTATTTAATTCCGATGCAATTTCTGTGTTTCATCGTCAATAAGAACGTCCAAGGGATTCAGTAAACCTGGAGTGAAGCATCGGAATCTATAACTAGTGTCACAGGGACGGTTGAAAACATAGACAGTAAGATGAGACAGTATTCTTCTACTTAAGTCGGCAATGTGCTTTTTGTATTTAATTTCGATGCAATTTCTGTGTTTCATCGTCACCAGGAAGGTCAGAGGGATACAGTAATCCTGAAGTTACGCTTCGGAATCTATAACTAGTTTCACAGGAATGGTTCAAAACATAGACAGTAAGAAGAGTCAGTCTTCTTGAACTTAAGTCGGCATTGTGCCTTTTCTATTTAATTCCGATGCTGTGTTTCATCGTCAATAAGAAGGTCCAACGGATACAGTAGACCAGAATTGAAGCATCGGAATCTATAACTAGTGTCACAGGAATGGTTCAAAACATAGACAGTAAGAAGAGTCAGTCTTCTTGTACTTATGTCGGCATTGTGACTTTTGTATTTAATTCCTGTGCAATTTCTGTGTTTCATCGTCAATAAGAAGATCAGAGGGATACAGTAAACCTGTAGTGAAGCATCGGAGTCTATAACTAGTGTCACAGGAATGGTTCAAAACATAGGCAGTAAGAAGATTCAGTCTTCTTGTACTTTAGTCGGCATTGTGCCTTTTGTATTTAATTCCGATGCAATTTCTTGTTTCATCGTCAAAAAGAAGGTCCAAGGGATACAGTAAACCTGTAGTGAAGCATCGGAATCTATAACTAGTGTCACAGGAATGGTTAAAAGCATAAACAGTAAGAAGAGTCAGTCTTCTTGTACATATGTCGGCATTGTGCCTTTTCTATTTAGTTCCGATGCAAAATCTGTATTTCATCGTCAAAAAGAAGGTCCAAGGGATACACTAAACCTGAAGTGAAGCATCGGAATCCATAACTAGTGGCACAGGAATGGTTCAAAACATAATCAGTAAGAAGCGTCAGTCTACTTGTACTTAAGTCGGTATTGTGCCCTTTCAGTTTAATGCTGATGCAATTTCTGTGTTTCATCGTCAATAGGAAGGTCCAAGGGATACTGTAAACCTGAAGTGAAGTATCGGAATCCATAACTAGTGTCACAGGAATGGTTCAAAGCATACACAGTAGGAAGAGTCAGCCTTCTAGTACTTAAGTCGGCATTGTGCATATTCTATTTAATTCCGATGCAATTTCTGTGTTTCATCGTCAATAAGACGGACAGAGGGATACAGTAAACCTGAAGTGAAGCATCGGTATTTATAACTATTGTCACAGGAATGGTTCAAAACATAGTCAGTAAGAAGAGTCAGTCTTCTTGTACTTAAGTCGGCATTGTGCCTTTTGTATTTAATTCCGATGCAATTTCTGTGTTACATCGTCAATAAGAAGGAAAAAGGGATACAGCAAAACCTGGAGTGAAGCATCTGAATCTATAACTAGTGTCACAGGGATGGTTGAAAACATAGACAGTAATAAGAGTCAGTCTTCTTGTACTTAAGTCGTCATTGTGAATTTTGTATTAAGTTCCGATGCAATTTCTGTGTTTCATCGTCAATAAGAAGGTCCAAGGGATAGAGTTAACCTGGAGTGATGCATCGGAGTCTATAACTAGTGTCACAGGAATGGTTCAAACATAGACAGTAAGAAGAGTCAGTCTTCTTGTTCTTAATTCGGCGTTGTGCCTTTTCTATTTGATTCCGATGCAATTTCAGTGTTTCATCGTCAATAAGAAAGTCAGAGCGATACAGTAAACCTGAAGTGAAGTATCGGAATCTATAACTAGTGTCACAGGAATGGTTCAAAACATAGTCAGTAAGATGAGTCAGTATTCTTGTACTTATGTCGGCATTGTGCCTTTTCTATTTAATTCAGATGCAATTTCTGTGTTTCATCGTCAATAAGAAGGTCCAAGGGATACAGTAAACCTGAAGTGAAGCATCGGAATCTGTAACTAGTGTCACAGGATTGGTTCAAATCATAGTCAGTAAGAAGAGTCAGTCTTCTTGTACTTAAGTCATCATTGTGCATTTGCTATTTAATTCCGATGCAATTTGTGTGTTTCATCGTCAATAAGAAGGTCCAAGGGATACAGTAAACCTGGAGTGAAGCATCGGAATCTATAACTAGTGTCACAGGAATGGTTCAAAGCATAGACAGTAAGAAAAGTCAGACTTCTTTTACTTAAGTCGGCATTGTGCCTTTTGTATTTACTTCCGATGCAATTTCTGTGTTTCATCGTCAATAATAAGGTCCAAGGGATACAGTAAACCTGGAGTGAAGCATCGGAATCTATAACTAGTGTCACAGGGACGGTACAAAACATAGACAGTAAGATGAGTCAGGATTCTTGTACATATGTCGGCAATGGGCTTTTTGTATTTGATTCCCATGCAATTTCTGTGTTTCATTGTCACTAAGAAGGTCAGAGGGATACAGTAATCTGGAACTTAAGCATCGGAATCTATAACTAGTGTCACAGGAATGGTTCAAAACATAGTCAGTAAGAAGAGTCAGTCTTCTTGTAATTATGTCTGCATTGTGCCTATTGTATTTAAGTCCGATGCAATTTCTGTGTTTCATCGTCAATAAGTAGGTCCAAGGGATACAGTAAACCTGAAGTGAAGCATCGGAATCTATAACTAGTGTCACAGGAATGGTTCAAACCATACACAGTAAGAAGAGTCAGTCTTCTAGTACTTAAGTCGGCATTGCGCATTTCTATTTAATTGCGATGCAATTTCTGTGTTTCATCGTCAATAAGACGGTCAGAGGGATACAGTAAACCTGAAGAGAAGCATCGGAATCTAGAACTAGTGTCACAGAAATGGTTCAAAACATACACAGTTGGAAGAGTCAGTCATCTTAAACTTAAGTCGGCATAGTGCCTTTTGAATTTAATTCCGATGCAATTTCTGTGTTTCATCGTCAATTAGAGGGTCCAAGGGATACAGTAAACCTGAAATGATGCATCGGAAACTATAACTAGTGTCACAGGAATGGTTCAAAACATAGACAGTGGGAAAAGTCAGTCTACATGTACTTATGTCGGCATTGTGCCTTTTGTATTTAATTCCGATGCAATTTCTGTGTTTCATCGTCAATAAGAAGGTCAGAGGGATACAGTAAACCTGATGTGAAGCATCGGAATCTATAACTAGTGTCACAGAAATGGTTCAAAACATAGTCAGTAAGAAGAGTCAGTCTTCTTGTACTTAAGTCGGCATTGTGCCTTTTGTATTTAATTCCGATGCAATTTCTGTGTTTCATCGTGAATAAGAATTTCCAAGGGATACAGTAGTCCTGAAGTTAAGGATCGGAATCTATGACTAGTGTCACAGGAATGGTTCAAAACATAGTCAGTAAGAAGAGTAAGTCTTCTTGTACTGATGTCGGTATTGTGCCTTTTGTATTTAATTCCGATGCAATTTCTGTGTTTCATCGTCAATAAGAAGGTCCAAGGGATACAGCAAACCTGAAGTGAAGCATCGGAATCTATAACTAGTGTCACAGGAATGGTTCAAAAAATAGGCAGTAGCAAGAGTCACTCTTCCTGTACTTAAGTCGGCATTGTGCCTATTGTATTTAATTCCGATGCAATTTTTTTGTTTCATCGTCAATAAGAAGGTCCAAGGGACACAGTAAACCTGGTGTGAAGCATCGGAATCTATAACTAAAGTCACAGGGACGGTTCAAAACATAGACAGTAAGATGAGTCAGTGTTCTTGTACTTAAGTCAGCATTGTGCTTTTTGTATTTAATTGCGAAGCAATTTTTGTGTTTCATCGTCAATAAGAAGGTCAGAGGGATACTGTAAGCCTGAAGTAAAGCATCGGAATCAATTAGTGTCCCAGGAATGGTTTAAAACATAGTCAGTAAGAAGAGTCAGTGTTCTTGTACTTAAGGCGGCATTGTGCCTTTTGTATTTAATTCCGATGCAATTTCTGTGTTTCATCGTCAATAAGAAGGTCCAAGGGATAAAGTAAACCTGGAGTGAAGCATCGGAATCTATAACTAGTGTCACAGGAATGGTTCAAAACATAGACAGTAAGAAATGTCAGACTTCTTTTACTTAAGTAGGCATTGTGCCTTTTGTATTTAATTCCGATGCAATTTCTGTGTTCCATCGTCAATAAGAAGGTCCAAGGGATACAGTAAACCTGGAGTGAAGCATCGGAATCGATAACTAGTGTCACAGGGACGGTTCAAAACATAGACAGTAAGATGAGTCAGTATTCTTGTACTTAAGTCGGCAATGTGCTTTTTGTATTTGATTCCGATGGAATTTCTGTGTTTCATCGTCACTAAGAAGGTGAGAGGGATACAGTAAACCTGATGTGAAGCATCGGAATCTATAACTAGTGTCACAGGAATGGTTCAAAACATAGTCAGTAAGAAGAGACAGTGTTCTTGTACTTAAGTCGGCATTGTGCCTTTTGTATTTAATTCCGATGCAATTTCTGTGTTTCATCGTCAATAAGACGGTCCAAGGGATACAGTAAACCTGGAGTGAAGCATCGGAATCTGTAACTAGTGTCACAGGGACGGTTCAAAACATAGACAGTAAGATGAGTCAGTATTCTTGTACTTAAGTCGGCAATGTGCATTTTGTGTTTGATTCCGATGCAATTTCTGTGTTTCATCGTCACTAAGAAGGTCAGAGAGATACAGTAATCCGGAACTTAAGCATCGGAATCTATAACTAGTGTCACAGGAATGGTTCAAAGCATAGTCTGTAAGAAGAGTCAATCTTCTTGTAGTTAAGTCGGCATTGTGCCTTTTGTATTTAAGTCCGATGCAATCTCTGTGTTTCATCGTCAATAAGTAGGTCAAAGGGATACAGTAAACCTGAAGTGAAGCATCGGAATCTATAACTAGTGTCATAGGAATGGTTCAAAACATACACAGTAGGAAGAGTCAGTCTTCTAGTACTTAAGTCGGCATTGCGAGTTTCTATTTAATTGCGATGCAATTTCTGTGTTTCATTGTCAATAAGAAGGTCAGAGGGATACAGTAAACCTGATGTGAAGCATCGGAATCTATATCTAGTGTCACAGGAATGGTTCAAAACATAGTCAGTAAGAAGAGTCAGTTTTCTTGTACTTAAGTCGGCATTGTGCCTTTTGTATTTAATTCCGATGCAATTTCTGTGTTTCATCGTCAATAAGAAGGTCCAAGGGATACAGTAATCCTGAAGTTAAGCATCGGAATCTATGACTAGTGTCACAGGAATGGTTCAAAACATAGTCGGTAAGAAGAGTAAGTCTTCTTGTACTTATGTCGGTATTGTGCCTTTTGTGTTTAATTCCGACGCAATTTTTGTGTTTCATCCTCAATAAGAAGGTCCAAGGGATACAGTAAACCTGAAGTGAAGCATCGGAATCTATAACTAGTCTCAGAGGAATGGTTCAAGACATAGACAGTAGCAAGAGTCACTCTTCTTGTACGTAAGTCGGCATTGTGCCTATTGTATTTAATTCCGATGCAATTTTTGTGTTTCATCGTCAATAAGAAGGTCCAAGGGACACAGTAAACCTGGTGGGAAGCATCGGATTCTATAACTACAGTCACAGGGACGGTTCAAAACATAGACAGTAAGATGAGTCAGTATTCTTGTACTTAAGTCATCATTGTGCTTTTTGTATTTAATTCCGAAGCAATTTCTGTGTTTCATCGTCAATAAGAAGGTCAGAGGGATACTGTAAGCCTGAGTGAAGCATCGGAATCAATTAATGTCCCAGGAATGGTTTAAAACATAGTCAGTGAGAAGAGTCAGTCTTCTTGTACTTAAGGCGGCATTGTGCCTTTTGTATTTAATTCCGATGCAATTTCTGTGTTTCATCGTCAATAAGAAGGTCCAAGGGATACATTAAACCTGGAGTGAAGCATCGGAATCTATAACTAGTGTCACAGGAATGGTTCAAAACACAGTCAGTAAGAAGAGTCCATCTTCTTGTACTTAAGTCGGCATTGTGCCTTTTGTATTTAATTCCGATGCATTTTCTGTGTTTCATCGTCAATAAGAAGGTCCAAGGGATACAGTAAACGTAGAGTGCAGCATCGGAATCTATAACTAGTGTCACAGGGACGGTTCAAAACATAGACAGAAAGATGAGTCAGTATTCTTGTACTTATGTCGGCATTGTGTCTTTTCTATTTAATTCAGATGCAATTTCTGTGTTTCATCGTCAATAAGAAGGTATAAGGGATACAGTAAACCTGAAGTGAAGCATCGGAGTCTATAACTAGTGTCACAGGAATGGTTCAAACATAGACAGCAAAAAGAGTCAGTCTTCTTGTACTTAATTCGGCGTTGTGCCTTTTGTATTTAATTCCGATGCAATATCAGTGTTTCATCGTCAATAAGAAGGTCCAAGGGATACAGTAAACCTGGAGTGAAGTATTGGAATCTATAACTAGTGTCACAGGAATGGTACAAAGCATAGTCAGTAAGAAGAGTCAGTCTTCTTGTACTTAAGTCGGCATTGTGCCTTTTGTATTTAATTCCGATGCAATTTCTTTGTTTCATCGTCAATAAGAAAGTCAAAATGATACAGTATACCTGCAGTGCAGCATCGGAATCTATAACTAGTGTCACAGGGACGGTTATAAACGTAGACAGTAAGATCAGTCAGTATTCTTGTACTTATGTCGGCATTGTGCCTTTTCTATTTTATTCAGATGCAATTTCTGTGTTTCATCGTCAATAAGAAGGTCCAAGGGATACAGTAAACCTGTAGTGATGCATCGGAATCTATAACCAGTGTCACAGGAATGGTTTAAAATATAGACAGTAAGAAAAGTCAGACTTCTTTACTTAAGTCGGCAATGTGCTTTTTGTATTTGATTCCGATGCAATTTCTGTGTTTCATCGTCACTAAGAAGGTCAGAGGGATACAGTAAACCTGATATGAAGCATCGGAATCTATAACTAGTGTCACAGGACTGGTTCAAAGCATAGTCAGTAAGAAGAGTCAGTGTTCTTGTACTTAAGTCGGCATTGTGCCTTTTGTATTTAATTCCGAAGCAATTTCTGTGTTTCATCGTCAATAAGAAGGTCCAAGGGATACAGTAAACCTGGAGTGAAGCATCGGAATCTGTAACTAGTGTCACAGGGACGGTTCTAAACATAGACAGTAAGATGAGTCAGTATTCTTGTACTTAAGTCGGCAATGTGCTTTTTGTATTTGATTCCGATGCAATTTCTGTGTTTTATCGTCACTACGAAGGTCAGAGGGATACAGTAATCCGGAACTTAAGCATCGGAATCTATAACTAGTGTCACAGGAATGGTTCAAAACATAGTCAGTAAGAGGAGTCAGTCTTCTTGTACTTAAGACGGCAATGTGCCTTTTGTATTTAATTCCGATGCAATTTCTGTGTTTCATCGCCAATAAGAAGGTCAGAGGGATACAGTGAACCTGATGTGAAGCATCGGAATCTATAACTAGTGTCACAGGAATGGTTCAAAAAATAGACAGTAGCAAGAGTCACTATTCTTGTACTTAAGTCGGCATTGTGCCTATTGTATTTAATTCCGATGCAATTTTTTTGTTTCATCGTCAATAACAAGGTCCAAGGGACACAGTAAACCTGGTGTGAAGCATCGGAATCTATAACTACAGTCACAGGGACGGTTCAAAACATAGACAGCAACATGAGTCAGTATTCTTGTACTTAAGTCAGCATTGTGCTTTTTGTATTTAATTGCGAAGCAATTTCTGTGTTTCATCGTCAATAAGAAGGTCAGAGGGATACTGTAAGCCTGAAGTGAAGCATCGGAATCAATTAGTGTCCCAGGAATGGTTTAAAACATAGTCAGTAAGAAGAGTCAGTCTTCTTGTACTTAAGGCGGCATTGTGCCTTTTGTATTTAATTCCGATGCAATTTCTGTGTTTCATCGTCAATAAGAAGGTCCAAGGGATACAGTAAACCTGGAGTGCAGCATGGGAATCTATAACTAGTGTTACAGGGACAGTTCAAAACATAGACAGTAAGAAGAGTCAGTATTCTTGTACTTATGTCGGCATTGTGCCTTTACTATTTAGTTCAGATGCAATTTCTGTGTTTCATCGTCAATAAGAAGATCCAAGGGTACAGTAAACCTGGAGTGAAACATCGGAATCTATAACTAGTGTCACAGGAATGGTTCAAAACATAGACAGTAAGAAATGTCAGACTTCTTTTACTTAAGTAGGCATTGTGCCTTTTGTATTTAATTCCGATGCAATTTCTGTGTTCCATCGTCAATAAGAAGGTCCAAGGGATACAGTGAACCTGGAGTGAAGCATCGGAATCTATAACTAGTGTCACAGGGACGGTTCAGAACATAGACAGTAAGATGAGTCAGTATTCTTGTACTTAAGTCGGCAATGTGCTTTTTGTATTTGATTCCGATGCAATTTCTGTGTTTCATCGTCACTAAGAAGGTGAGAGGGATACAGTAAACCTGATGTGAAGCATCGGAATCTATAACTAGTGTCACAGGAATGGTTCAAAACATAGTCAGTAAGAGGAGACAGTGTTCTTGTACTTAAGTGGGCATTGTGCCTTTTGTATTTAATTCCGATGCAATTTCTGTGTTTCATCGTCAATAAGAAGGTCCAAGGGATACAGCAAACCTGGAGTGAAGCATCGGAATCTGTAACTAGTGTCACAGGGACGGTTCAAAACATAGACAGTAAGATGAGTCAGTATTCTTGTACTTAAGTCTGCAATGTGCATTTTGTGTTTGATTCCGATGCAATTTCTGTGTTTCATCGTCACTAAGAAGGTCAGAGAGATACAGTAATCCGGAACTTAAGCATCGGAATCTATAACTAGTGTCACAGGAATGGTTCAAAGCATAGTCAGTAAGAAGAGTCAATCTTCTTGTAGTTAAGTCGGCACTGTGCCTTTTGTATTTAAGTCCGATGCAATCTCTGTGTTTCATCGTCAATAAGTAGGTCAAAGGGATACAGTAAACCTGAAGCATCGGAATCTATAACTAGTGTCACAGGAATGGTTCAAAACATTCACAGTAGGAAGAGTCAGTCTTCTAGTACTTAAGTCGGCATTGCGCGTATCTATTTAATTGCGATTCAATTTCTGTGTTTCATTGTCAATAAGAAGGTCAGAGGGATACAGTAAACCTGATGTGAAGCATCGGAATCTATATCTAGTGTCACAGGAATGGTTCAAAACATAGTCAGTAAGAAGAGTCAGTCTTCTTGTACTTAAGTCGGCATTGTGCCTTTTGTATTTAATTCGGATGCAATTTCTGTGTTTCATCGTCAATAAGAAGGTCCAAGGGATACAGTAATCCTGAAGTTAAGCATCGGAATCTATGACTAGTGTCACAGGAATGGTTCAAAACATAGTCGGTAAGAAGAGTAAGTCTTCTTGTACTTAAGTCGGCATTGTGCCTATTGTATTTAATTCCGATGCAATTTTTGTGTTTCATCGTCAATAAGAAGGTCCAAGGGACACAGTAAATCTGGTGTGAAGCATCGGATTCTATAACTACAGTCACAGGGACGGTTCAAAACATAGACAGTAAGATGAGTCAGTATTCTTGTACTTGAGTCGGCATTGTGCTTTTTGTATTTAATTCCGAAGCAATTTCTGTGTTTCATCGTCAATAAGAAGGTATAAGGGATACAGTAAACCTGAAGTGAAGCATCGGAGTCTATAACTAGTGTCACAGGAATGGTTCAAACATAGACAGTAAAAACAGTCAGTCTTCTTGTACTTAATTCGGCGTTGTGCCTTTTGTTTTTAATTCCGATGCAATTTCTTTATTTCATCATCAATAAGAAAGTCAAAGGGATACAGTAAACCTGGAGTGCAGCATCGGAATCTATAAATAGTGTCACAGGGACGGTTCAAAACATAGACAGTAAGATCAGTCAGTATTCTTGTACTTATGTCGGCATTGTGCCTTTTCTATTTTATTCAGATGCAATTTCTGTGTTTCATCGTCAATAAGAAGGTCCAAGGGATACAGTAAACCTGAAGTGAAGCATCGGAATCTATAACTAGTGTCACAGGATTGGTTCAAATCATAGTCAGTAAGAAGAGTCAGTCTTCTTGTACTTAAGTCATCATTGTGCATTTTCTATTTAATTCCGATGCAATTTATGTGTTTCATCGTCAATAAGAAGGTCCAAGGGATACAGTAAACCTGGAGTGAAGCATCGGAATCTGTAACAAGTGTCACTGGGACGGTTCAAAACATAGACAGTAAGATGAGTCAGTATTCTTGTACTTATGTCGGCAATGTGCTTTTTGTATTTGATTCCGATGCAATTTCTGTGTTTCATCGTCACTAAGAAGTTCAGAGGGATACAGTAATCCGGAACTTAAGCATCGGAATCTATAACTAGTGTCACAGGAATGGTTCAAAACATAGTCAGTAAGAAGAGTCAGTCTTCTTGTACTTAAGACGGCAATGTGCCTTTTGTATTTAATTCCGTTGCAATTTCTGTTTTTCATCGACAATAAGAAGGTCCAAGGGATACTGTAGACCTGAATTGAAGC
The DNA here is from genome assembly GCF_021461395.2 of Schistocerca americana. Classification (NCBI taxonomy): domain Eukaryota; kingdom Metazoa; phylum Arthropoda; class Insecta; order Orthoptera; family Acrididae; genus Schistocerca; species Schistocerca americana. The sequence goes on along the minus strand of NC_060130.1, from coordinate 18,782,575 downwards.
ATCGAAATCCATAACAAGTGTCACAGGAATGGTTCTAAAACATAGACAGTAAGAAGAGTCTGTCTTCTTGTACTTAAGTCGGTATGGTGCCTTTTGTATTTAATTCCGATGCAATATCTGTGTTTCATCGTCAATACGAAGGTGTAAGGGATACAGTAAACCTGAGGTGAAGCATCGGAATCTATGGCTAATGTCACAAGAATGGTTCAAAACATAGTAAGTAATAAGAGTCAGTCTTCTTGTACTTAAGTCGGCAATGTGCCTTTGGAAATTTAATTTCGATGCAATTTCTGTGTTTAATCGTCAATAAGAAGGTCCAAGGGATACAGTAATCCTGAAGTTAAGCATCGTCATCTATGACTAGTGTCACAGGAATGGTTCAAAACATAGTCAGTAAGAATAGTCAGTCTTCTTGTATTTATGTCGGTACTGTGCCTTTTGTATTTAATTCCGATGCAATTTCTGTGTTTCATCGTCAGTAAGAAGGTCCAAGGGATACAGTAAACCTGAAGTGAAGCATCGGAATCTATAACTAGTGTCACAAGAATGGATCAAAACATAGACAGTAGCAAGAGTCACTCTTCTTGTACTTAAGTCGGCATTGTGCCTATTGCATTTAATTCCGATGCAATTTCTGTGTTTCATCGTCAATTAGAAGGTCCAAGGAACACAGTAAACCTGGTGTGAAGCATTGGAATCTATAACTACAGTGACAGGGACGGTTCAAAACATAGACAGTAAGATGAGTCAGTATTCTTGTATTTAACTCGGCTTTGTGCTTTTTGTATTTAATTCCGATGCAATTTCTGTATTTCATCGTCAATAAGAAGGTCAGAGGGATACTGTAAGCCTGAAGTGAGGCATCGGAATCAATTAGTGTCCCAGGAATGGTTTAAAACATAGTCGGTAAGAAGAGTCAGTCTTCTTGTACTTATGTCGAAATAGTGCCTTTTGTATTTAATTCCGATGCAATTTCTGTGTTTCATCGTCAATAAGAAGGTCAGAGGGATACAGTAAACCTGTAGTGAAGCATCGGAGTCTATAACTAGTGTCACAGGAATGGTTCAAAACATAGGCAGTAAGAAGGGTCAGTCTTCTTGTTCTTAAATCGGCATTGTGCCTTTTGTATTTAATTCCACGCAAGTTCTGTGTTTCATCGTCAATAAGAAGGTCCAAGGGACACAGTAAACCTGGAGTGAGGCATCGGAATCTATAACTAGTGTCACAGGAATGGTTCAAAACGTAGACAGTAGGAAGAGTCAGTCTTCTTGTACTTATGTCGTCATTGGGCCTTTTGTATTTAATTCCGATGCAATTTCTGTGTTTCATCGTTAATAAGAAGGTCGGAGGGATACAGTAAACCTGTAGTGAAACATCGGAGTGTATAACTAGTGTCACAGGAATGGTTTAAAACATAGGCAGTAAGAAGAGTCAGTCTTCATGTACTTAAGTCGGCATTGTGCCTTTTGTATTTAATTCCGATGCAATTTCTGTGATTCTTCGTCAATAAGAAGGTCAGAGGGATACAGTAAACCTGAAGTGAAGCATCGGAATCTATAACTAGTGTCACAGGAATGGTTCAAAACATAGTCAGTAAGAAGAGTCAGTCTTCTTGGTCTTCTTGTACTTAAGTCGGCATTATGCCTTCTGTATTTAATTCCGATGCAATATCTGTGTTTCATCGTCAATAAGAAGGTCCAAGGGATACAGTAAACCTGGAGTGAAGCATCGGAGTCTATAACTAGTGTCACAGGAATGGTTCAAAACATAGACAGTAAGTAGAGTCAGTCCTCTTGTACTTAATTCGGCATTGCGCCTTTTGTATTTAATTCCGATGCAATTTCTGTGTTTCATCGTCAATAAGAAGGTCAGAGGGATACTGCAAGCCCGAAGTGAAGCATCGGAATCAATTAGTGTCACTGGAATGGTTTGAAACATAGTCAGTAAGAAGAGTCAGTCTTCTTGTACTTAAGTCGGCATTGTGCCTTTTGTATTTAATTCCGATGCAATTTCTGTGTTTCGTCGTCAATAAGAAGGTCCAAGGGATACATTAAACCTGGAGTGAAGCATCGGAATCTATAACTACAGTCACAGGGACGGTTCAATACATAGACAGTAAGATGAGTCAGTATTCTTGTACTTAAGTCGCCATTGTGCTTTTTGTATTTAGTTCCGATGCAATTTCTGTGTTTCATCGTCACTATGAAGGTCAGAGGGATAAAGTAATCCTGAAGTTAAGCATCGGAATCTATAACTAGTGGCACAGGAATGGTTCAAAGCACAGTCAGTAAGAAGAGTCAGTCTTCTTGTAGTTAAGTCGGCTTTGTGATTTTTGTATTTAATTCCGATGCAATTTCTGTGTTTCATCGTCAATAAGGAGGTCAGAGGATACAGTAAACCTGAAGTGAAGCATCGGAATCTATAACTAGAGTCACAGGAATGGTTCAACCATAGACAGTAAGAAGAGTCAGTCTTATTGTACTTAAGTCGGCATTGTGCCTCTTGTATTTAATTCCGATGCTATTTCTGTGTTTCATCGGCAATAAGAAGGTTAAGGGATACAGTAAACCTGAAGTGAAGCATCGGAATCTATAACTAGTGTCACAGGAATGGTTCAAAACATAGACTAGAACAAGAGTCACTCTTCTTGTACTTAAGTCGGCATTGTGCCTATTGTATATAATTCCAATGCAATTTCTGTGTTTCATCGTCAATAAGATGGTCCAAGGGACACAGTAAACCTGGAGTGAAGCATCGGAATCTATAACTAGTGTCACAGGAATTTTTCAAAACATAGACAGTAGGAAGAGTCAGTCTTCTTGTACTTAATTCGCGCATTGTGCCTTTTGTATTTAATTCCGATGCAATTTCTGTGTTTCATCGTCAATAAGAAGGTCAGAGAGATACAATAAACCTGGAGTGAAGCATCGGAGTCCATAACTAGTGTCACAGGAATGGTTCAAAACATAGGCAGTAAGAAGAGTCAGTCTTCTTGTACTTAATTCGGCATTGTGCCCTTTGTATTTAATTCCATGCAATTTCTGTGATTCTTCGTAAATAAGAAGGTCAGAGGGATACAGTAAACCTGAGGTGAAGCATCGTAATCTTTAGTGTCTCAGGAATGGTTCAAAACATAGTCAGTAAGAAGAGTCAGTCTTCTTGTAGTTAAGTCGGCATTGTGCCTTTGGTATATAATTCCGAAGCAATATCTGTGTTTCATCGTCATTAAGAAGGTCCAAGGGATACAGTAAACCTGAAATGAACCATCGGAATCTATAACTAGTGCCACAGGAATGGTTCAAAACATAGACAGTAGGAAAAGTCAGTCTACATGTACTTATGAAGGCATTGTGCCTTTTGTATTTCATTCCGATGCAATTTATGTGTTGCATCGTCAATAAGAAGGTCCAAGGGACACAGTAATCCTGAAGTTAAGCATCGGAATCTATGACTAGTGTCACAGGAATGGTTCAAAACATAGACAGTAGCAAGAGTCAGTCTTCTTGTACTTAAGTCTACATTGTGCCTATTGTATTTAATTCCGATGCAATTTCTGTGTGTCATCGTCAATAAGAAGGTCCAAGGGATACTGTGAACCTGGAGTGAAGCATCGGAATCTATAACTAGTGTCACAGGGACGGTTCAAAACATAGACAGTAAGATGAGTCAGTATTCTTGTACTTAAGTCGGCATTGTGCTTTTTCTATTTAATTCCGCTGCTATATCTGTGTTTCATCGTCAATAAGAAGGTCCAAGGGATACAGTAAACCTGAAGTGAAGCATCGGAATCTATAACTAGTCTCACAGGAATGGTTCAAAACATAGACAGTAAGAAGGGTCAGACTTCTTTTACTTAAGTCGGCATTGTGCCTTTTGTATTTAATTCCGATGCGATTTCTGTGTTTCATCGTCAATAAGAAGGTCCAAGGGATATAGTAAATCTGGAGTGAAGCATCGGAGCCTATAACTAGTGTCACAGGAATGGTTCAAACGTAGACAGTAAAAAGAGTCAGTCTTCTTGTACTTAATTCGGCATTGTGCCTTTTGTATTTAATTCTGATGCAATTTCTGTGTTTCATCGTCAATAAGAAGGTCAGAGGGATACAGTAAACCTGAAGTGAATTATCGGAATCTATAACTAGTGTCACAGGAATGGTTTCAAAGCATAGTCAGTAAGAGGACTCAGTCTTCTTGTACATAAGTCGGCATTGTGCCTTTTGCATTTAATTCCGATGCATTTTCTATGTTTCATCGTCAATAAGGAGGTCCAAGGGATACATTAAACCTGGAGTGAAGCATCGGAATCTATAACTAGCGTCAAAGGGACGGTTCAAAACATAGACAGTAAGATGTGTCAGTATTCTTGTACTTAAGTCGGCATTGTGCTTTTTGTATTTAATTCCGATGCAATTTCTGTGTTTCATCGTCACTAACAAGGTCAGAAGGATACAGTAATCCTGAAGTTAAGCATCGGAATCTATAACTAGTGTCACAGGAATGGTTCAAAGCATAGTCAGTAAGAAGAGTCGGTCTTCCTGTAGTTAAGTTGGCATTGTGCCTACTGTATTTAATTCCGATGCAATTTCTGTGTTTCATCGTCAATAAGAAGGTCGAAGGGATACTGTACACCTGAAGTGATGCATCGGAATCTATAACTAGTGTCACAGGAATGGTTCAAAACATAGACAGTAGGAAGAGTCAGTCTTCTAGTACTTAAGTCGGCATTGTGCCTTTTCTATTTAATTCCGATGCTATTTCTGTGTTTCATCGTCAATAAGAGGGTCAGAGGGATACAGTAATCCTGAAGTGAAGCATCGGAATCTATAACTAGTGACACAGTAATTTTTCAAAACATAGACAGTTGGAAGAGTCAGTCTTCTTGTACTTAAGTCGGCATTGTGCCTTTTGTATTTAATTCCGATGCAATTTCTGTGTTTCATCGTCAATAAGAAGGACCAAGGGATACAGTAAACCTGAAATGAACCATCGGAATCTATAACTAGTGTCACAGGAATGGTTCAAAACATAGACAGTAGAAAATATCAGTCTGCATGTACTTAAGTCGGCATTGTGCCTTTTGTATTTACCTCCGATGCAATTTCTGTGTTTCATCGTCAATAAGAAGGTCAGAGGGATGCAGTAAACCTGATGTGAAGCATCGGATTCTATAACTAGTGTCACAGGAATGGTTCAAAACATAGACATTAAGAAGAGTCAGTCTCCTTGTACTTAAGTTGGTATTGTGCCTTTTGTATTTAATTCCGATGCAATTTCTGTGTTTAATCGTCACTAAGAAGGTCCAAGGGATACAGTAATCCTGAAGTTAAGCATCGTCATCTATGACTAGTGTCACAGGAATGGTTCAAAACATAGTCAGTAAGAAGAGTCAGTCTTCTTGTACTTATGTCGGTACTGTGCCTTTTGTATTTAATTCCGATGCAATTTCTGTGTTTCGTCGTCAATAAGAAGGTCCAAGGGATACATTAAACCTGGAGTGAAGCATCGGAATCTATAACTACAGTCACAGGGACGGTTCAATACATAGACAGTAAGATGAGTCAGTATTCTTGTACTTAAGTCGCCATTGTGCTTTTTGTATTTAGTTCCGATGCAATCTCTGTGTTTCATCGTCACTATGAAGGTCAGAGGGATAAAGTAATCCTGAAGTTAAGCATCGGAATCTATAACTAGTGGCACAGGAATGGTTCAAAGCACAGTCAGTAAGAAGAGTCAGTCTTCTTGTAGTTAAGTCGGCGTTGTGATTTTTGTATTTAATTCCGATGCAATCTCTGTGTTTCATCGTCAATAAGGAGGTCAGAGGATACAGTAAACCTGAAGTGAAGCATCGGAATCTATAACTAGAGTCACAGGAATGGTTCAACCATAGACAGTAAGAAAAGTCAGTCTTATTGTACTTAAGTCGGCATTGTGCCTCTTGTATTTAATTCCGATGCTATTTCTGTGTTTCATCGTCAATAAGAAGGTTAAGGGATACAGTAAACCTGAAGTGAAGCATCGGAATCTATAACTAGTGTCACAGGAATGGTTCAAAACGTAGACTAGAACAAGAGTCACTCTTCTTGTACTTAAGTCGGCATTGTGCCTATTGTATATAATTCCAATGCAATTTCTGTGTTTCATCGTCAATAAGATGGTCCAAGGGACACAGTAAACCTGGAGTGAAGCATCGGAATCTATAACTAGTGTCACAGGAATTTTTCAAAACATAGACAGTAGGAAGAGTCAGTCTTCTTGTACTTAATTCGCGCATTGTGCCTTTTGTATTTAATTCCGATGCAATTTCTGTGTTTCATCGTCAATAAGAAGGTCAGAGAGATACAGTAAACCTGGAGTGAAGCATCGGAGTCCATAACTAGTGTCACAGGAATGGTTCAAAACATAGGCAGTAAGAAGAGTCAGTCTTCTTGTACTTAATTCGGCATTGTGCCCTTTGTATTTAATTCCATGCAATTTCTGTGATTCTTCGTAAATAAGAAGGTCAGAGGGATACAGTAAACCTGAGGTGAAGCATCGTAATCTTTAGTGTCTCAGGAATGGTTCAAAACATAGTCAGTTATAAGAGTCAGCCTTCTTGTAGTTAAGTCGGCATTGTGCCTTTTGTATATAATTCCGATGCAATTTCTTGTTTCTTCGTCCATAAGAAGGTCAGAGAGATACAGTAAACCTGGAGTGAAGCATCGAGGTCTATAACTAGTGTCACAGGAATGGTTCAAAGCATAGTCAGTAAGAAGAGTCAGTCTTCTTGTAGTTAAGTCGGCATTGTGCCTTTTGTATATAATTCCGAGGCAATATCTGTGTTTCATCGTCATTAAGAAGGTCCAAGGGATACAGTAAACCTGAAATGAACCATCGGAATCTATAACTAGTGCCACAGGAATGGTTCAATACATAGACAGTAGGAAAAGTCAGTCTACATGTACTTATGAAGGCATTGTGCCTTTTGTATTTCATTCCGATGCAATTTATGTGTTGCATCGTCAATAAGAAGGTCCAAGGGACACAGTAATCCTGAAGTTAAGCATCGGAATCTATGACTAGTGTCACAGGAATGGTTCAAAACATAGTCAGTAAGAAGAGTCAGTCTTCTTGTACTTATGTCGGTATTGTGCCTTTTGTATTTAATTCCGATGCAATTTCTGTGTTTCATCGTCAACAAGAACGTCCATGCGATACAGAAAACCTTAAGTGAAGAATCGGAATCTAAAACTAGTCTCACAGGAATGGTTCAAAACATAGACAGTAGCAAGAGTCAGTCTTCTTGTACTTAAGTCTACATTGTGCCTATTGTATTTAATTCCGATGCAATTTCTGTGTGTCATCGTCAATAAGAAGGTCCAAGGGATACTGTGAACCTGGAGTGAAGCATCGGAATCTATAACTAGTGTCACAGGGACGGTTCAAAACATAGACAGTAAGATGAGTCAGTATTCTTGTACTTAAGTCGGCATTGTGCTTTTTCTATTTAATTCCGCTGCTATATCTGTGTTTCATCGTCAATAAGAAGGTCCAAGGGATACAGTAAACCTGAAGTGAAGCATCGGAATCTATAACTAGTCTCACAGGAATGGTTCAAAACATAGACAGTAAGAAGGGTCAGACTTCTTTTACTTAAGTCGGCATTGTGCCTTTTGTATTTAATTCCGATGCAATTTCTGTGTTTCATCGTCAATAAGAAGGTCCAAGGGATATAGTAAATCTGGAGTGAAGCATCGGAGCCTATAACTAGTGTCACAGGAATGGTTCTAACATAGACAGTAAAAAGAGTCAGTCTTCTTGTACTTAATTCGGCATTGTGCCTTTTGTATTTAATTCTGATGCAATTTCTGTGTTTCATCGTCAATAAGATGGTCAGAGGGATACAGTGAACCTGAAGTGAATTATCGGAATCTATAACTAGAGTCACAGGAATGGTTTCAAAGCATAGTCAGTAAGAGGAGTCAGTCTTCTTGTACATAAGTCGGCATTGTGCCTTTTGTATTTAATTCCGATGCAATTTCTATGTTTCATCGTCAATAAGGAGGTCCAAGGGATACATTAAACCTGGAGTGAAGCATCGGAATCTATAACTAGCGTCTAAGGGACGGTTCAAAACATAGACAGTAAGATGTGTCAGTATTCTTGTACTTAAGTCGGCATTGTGCTTTTTGTATTTAATTCCGATGCAATTTCTGTGTTTCATCGTCACTAACAAGGTCAGAAGGATACAGTAATCCTGAAGTTAAGCATCGGAATCTGTAACTAGTGTCACAGGAATGGTTCAAAGCATAGTCAGTAAGAAGTGTCGGTCTTCCTGTAGTTAAGTTGGCATTGTGCCTACTGTATTTAATTCCGATGCAATTTCTGTGTTTCATCGTCAATAAGAAGGTCGAAGGGATACTGTACACCTGAAGTGATGCATCGGAATCTATAACTAGTGTCACAGGAATGGTTCAAAACATAGACAGTAGGAACAGTCAGTCTTCTAGTACTTAAGTCGGCATTGTGCCTTTTCTATTTAATTCCGATGCTATTTCTGTGTTTCATCGTCAATAAGAGGGTCAGAGGGATACAGTAATCCTGAAGTGAAGCATCGGAATCTATAACTAGTGACACAGTAATTTTTCAAAACATAGACAGTTGGAAGAGTCAGTCTTCTTGTACTTAAGTCGGCATTGTGCCTTTTGTATTTAATTCCGATGCAATTTCTGTGTTTCATCGTCAATAAGAAGGACCAAGGGATACAGTAAACCTGAAATGAACCATCGGAATCTATAACTAGTGTCACAGGAATGGTTCAAAACATAGACAGTAGAAAATATCAGTCTGCATGTACTTAAGTCGGCATTGTGCCTTTTGTATTTAACTCCGATGCAATTTCTGTGTTTCATCGTCAATAAGAAGGTCAGAGGGATGCAGTAAACCTGATGTGAAGCATCGGATTCTATAACTAGTGTCACAGGAATGGTTCAAAACATAGACATTAAGAAGAGTCAGTCTCCTTGTACTTAAGTTGGTATTGTGCCTTTTGTATTTAATTCCGATGCAATTTCTGTGTTTCATCGTCAATAAGAAGGTCCAAAGGATACAGTAAACCTGAAGTGAAGCATCGGAATCTATGACTAGTGTCTTAGGAATGGTTCAAACTTAGACAGTAGGAAGAGTGAGTCTTCTTGTACTTAAGTCGGCATTGTGCCAATTGTATTTAATTCCGATGCAATTTCTGTGTTTCATCGTCAATAAGAAGGTCCAAGGGATACAGCAAACCTGAAGTGAAGCATCGGAAAATATAACTAGTGTCACAGGAATGGTTCAAATCGTAGTCAGTAAGACGAGTCAGTCTTCATGTACTTAAGTCATCATTGTGCCTTTTCGATTTAATTCTGATGCAATTTCTGTGTTTCATCGTCAATAAGAAGGTCAGAGGGATACAGTAAACCTGAAATGAACCATCGGAATCTATAACTAGTGTCACAGGAATGGTTCAAAACATAGAGAGTTGGAAGTTTCAGTCTTCTTGCACTAAAGTCGGCATTGTGCCTTTTGTATTTCATTCCGATGCAATTTCTGTGTTTCATCGTCCATAAGAAGGTCCGACGGATACAGTAAACCTCAAGTAAGCATCGGAATAAAAAACTAGTGTCACAGGAATGGTTCAAAACACAGACAGTAGAAAAAGTCAGTCTACATGTACTTAAGTCGGCATTGTGCCTTTTGTATCTGATTCCGATGCAATTTCTGTGTTTCACCGTCAATAAGAAGGTCAGAGGGATACAGTAAACCTGAATTAAAGCATCGGAATCTATAACAAGTGTCACAGGAATGGTTCAAAACATAGACAGTAAGAAGAGTCAGTCTTCTTGTACTTAAGTCTACATTGTGCCTTTTGTATTTAATTCCGATGCAATTTCTGTGTTTCATCGACAATAAGAAGGTCGAAGGGATACAGTAAACCTGGAGTGAAGCATCGGAATCTATAACTAGTGTCACAGGGATGGTTCAAAACATAGACAGTAAGAAGAGTCAGTCTTCTTGTACTTAAGTCGGCGTGTGCCTTTTGTATTTAATTCCGATGCAATTTCTGTGTTTCATCGTCTATAAGACGATCAGAGGGATACAGTAAACCTGAAGTGAAGCATCGGAATCTATGACTAGTGTCACATGAATGGTTCAAAACATAGACAGTAGGAAGAGTTAGTCTTCTTGTACTTAAGTCGGCATTGTGCCTTTTGTATTTAATTCCGATGCAATTTCTGTGTTTCATCGTCAATAAGAAGGTCCAAGGGATACAGTAGACCTGAATTGAAGCATCGGAATCTATAACTAGAGTCACAGGAATGGTTCAAAACGTAGACAGTAAGAAGAGTCAGTCTTCTAGTACTTAAGTCGGCATTGTGCCTTTTGAATTTAATTCCGATGCAATATCTGTGTTTCATCGTCAATAAGAAGGTCCCAGGGATACAGTAAACCTGGAGTGAAGCACCGGAATCTATAACTAGTGTCACAGGAATGGTTCATAACATAGACTGTCAGAAGAGTCAGTCTTCTTGTACTTTAGAAGGCATTGTGCCTTTTGTATTTATTTCTGATGCAATTTCTGTGTTTCATCGTCAATAAGAAGGTCAGAGGGATACAGTAAACCTGAAGTGAAGCATCGGAATCTATAACTAGTGTCACAGGAATGGATCAAAACACAGACAGTAAGAGGAGTCAGACTTCTTTTACTTAATTCGGCATTGTGCCTTTTGTATTAAATTCCGATGCAATTTCTGTGTTTCATCGTCAATAAGAAGGTCCAAAGGATACAGTAAACCTGGAGTGAAGCATCGGAGTCCATAACTAGTGTCACAGGAATGGTTCAAACATAGACAGTAGGAGAAGTCAGTCTACATGTACTTAAGTCGGCATTGTGCCTTTTGCATTTGATTCCGATGCAATTTCTGTGTTTCATCGTCAATAAGAAGGACCAAGGGATACAGTAAACCTGCAGTGAAGCATCGGAATCTATAACTAGTGTCACAGGGATGGTTCAAAACATAGTCAGTATGAAGAGAGAGTCTTCTTGTACATAAGTCATCATTGTGCCTTTTCTATTTAGTTCTGATGCAATTTCTGTGTTTCATCAGCAATAAGAAGGTCCAAGGGATACAGTAAACCTGGAGTGAAGCATCCGAATCTGTAACTAGTGTCACAGGAATGGTTCAAAACATAGTCAGTAAGAGAAGTCAGACCTATTTACTTAAGTCGGCATTGTGATTTTTGTATTCAATTCCGATGCAATTTCTGTGTTTCATCGTCAATAAGAAGGTCCAAGGGATACAGTAAACTTGTAGTGAAGCACCGGAATCTATAACTAGTGTCACAGGAATGGTTCATAACATAGACTCTCAGAAGAGTCAGTCTTCTTGTACTTTAGAAGGCATTGTGCCTTTTGTATTTATTTCTGATGCAATTTCTGTGTTTCATCGTCAATAAGAAGGTCAGAGGGATACAGTAAACCTGAAGTGAAGCATCGGAATCTATAACTAGTGTCACAGGAATGGATCAAAACACAGACAGTAAGAGGAGTCAGACTTCTTTTACTTAATTCGGCATTGTGCCTTTTGTATTAAATTCCGATGCAATTTCTGTGTTTCATCGTCAATAAGAAGGTCCAAGGGATACAGGAAACCTGGAGTGAAGCATCGGAGTCCATAACTAGTGTCACAGGAATGGTTCAAACATAGACAGTAGGAGAAGTCAGTCTACATGTACTTAAGTCGGCATTGTGCCTTTTGCATTTGATTCCGATGCAATTTCTGTGTTTCATCGTCAATAAGAAGGACCAAGGGATACAGTAAACCTGCAGTGAAGCATCGGAATCTATAACTAGTGTCACAGGGATGGTTCAAAACATAGTCAGTATGAAGAGTGAGTCTTCTTGTACATAAGTCATCATTGTGCATTTTCTATTTAATTCTGATGCAATTTCTGTGTTTCATCATCAATAAGAAGGTCCAAGGGATACAGTAAACCTGGAGTGAAGAATCCGAATCTGTAACTAGTGTCACAGGAATGGTTCAAAACATAGTCAGTAAGAGAAGTCAGACTTATTTACATAAGTCGGCATTGTGATTTTTGTATTCAATTCCGATGCAATTTCTGTGTTTCATCGTCAATAAGAAGGTCCAAGGGATACAGTAAACCAGGAGTGAAGCATCGGAGTCTATAACTAGTGTCACAGAAATGGTTCAAAACGTAGACAGTAAGAAGAGTCAGTCTCCTTGTACTTAATTCGGCATTGTGCCTTTTGTATTTATTTCTGATGCAATTTCTGTGTTTCATCGTCAATAAGAAGGTCAGAGGCATACAGTAAATCTGAAGTGAATCATCGGAATCTATAACTAGTGTCACAGGAATGGTTCAAAACATAGTCAGTAAGAAGAGTCTGTCTTCTTGTACCTAAGTCGGTATTGTGCCTTTTGTATTTAATTCCGATGCAATTTCTGTGTTTCATCGTCAATAAGAAGGTCCAAGGGATACAGTAAACCAGGAGTGAAGCATCGGAATCTATAACTAGTGTCACAGGGACGGTTCAAAACATAGACACTTAGATGACTCAGTATTCTTGTACTTTAGTCGGCATTGTGCATTTTGTATTTAATTCCGATGCAATTTCTGTGTTTCATCGTCACTAAGAAGGTCAGTGGGATACAGTAATCCTGAAGTTAAGCATCGGAATCTATAACTAGTGTCACAGGAATGGTTCAAAACATAGTCAGTAAGAAGAGTCAGTCCTTTTGTAGTTAAGTCGGCATTGTGCCTTTTGTATTTAATTCCTATGCAATTTCTGTGTTTCATCGTCAATAAGAAAGTCCAAGGGATACAGTAAACCTGAGATGAACCATCGGAATCTATAACTAGTGTCACACGAATGGTTCAAAACATAGAGAGCTGGAAATTTCAGTCTTCTTGTACTAAAGTCGGCATTGTGCCTTTTGTATTTCTTTCCGATGCAATTTCTGTGTTTCATCGTCCATAAGAAGTTCCGACGGGTACAGTAAACCTCAAGTGAAGCATCGGAATAAAAATATAGTGTCACAGGAATGGTTCAAAACATAGACAGTAGGAAAAGTCAGTCTACATGTTCTTAAGTCGGCATTGTGCCTTTTGTATTTAATTCCGATGCAATTTCTGTGTTTCATCGTCAATAAGATGGTCAGAGGGATACAGTAAACCTGGAGTGAAGCATCGGAATCTATAACTAGTGTCACAGGAATGGTTAAAAACACAGACAGTAAGAAGAGTCAGACTTCTTTTACTTAAGTCGGCATTGTGCCTTTTGTATTAAATTCCGAAGCAATATCTGTGTTTCATCGTCAATAAGAAGGTCCAAGGGATACAGTATACCTGGAGTGAAGCATCGGAGTCTATAACTAGCGTCACAGGAATGGTTCAAACATAGACAGTAGGAAAAGTCAGTCTACATGTACTTAAGTCGGCATTGTGCCTTTTGCATTTGATTCCGATGCAATTTCTGTGTTTCACCGTCAATAAGAAGGTCAGAGGGATACAGTAAACCTGAATTGAACCATCGGAATCTATAACAAGTGTCACAGGAATGGTTCAAACTATAGACAGTAAGAAGAGTCAGTCTTCTTGTACTTAAGTCTACATTGTGCCTTTTGTATTTAATTCCGATGCAATTTCTGTGTTTCATCGACAATAAGAAGGTCGAAGGGATACAAGAAACCTGGAGTGAAGCATCGGAATCTATTACTAGTGTCACAGGGATGGTTCAAAACATAGACAGTAAGAAGAGTCAGTCTTCTTGTACTTAAGTCGGCGTGTGCCTTTTGTATTTTATTCCGATGCAATTTCTGTGTTTCATCGTCAATACGAAGATCAGAGGGATACAGTAAACCTGAAGTGAAGCATCGGAATCTATGACTAGTGTCACAGGAATGGTTCAGCACATTGACAGTAGGAAGAGTCAGTCTTCTTGTACTTAAGTCGGCATTGTGCCTTTTGTATTTAATTCCGATGCAATTTCTGTGTTTCATCGTCAATAAGAAGGTCCAAGGGATACAGTAGACCTGAATTGAAGCATCGGAATCTATAACTAGTGTCACAGGAATGGTTCAAAACATAGAAAATCGGAAGAGTCAGTGTTCTTGTACTTAAGTCGGCATTGTGCCTTTTGTATTTAATTCCGATGCAATTTCTGTGTTTCATCGTCAATAAGATGGTCCAAGGGATACAGTAAACCTGGAGTGAAGCATCAGTGTCTATAACTAGTGTCACAAGAATGGTTCAAATCATAGACAGTAAGAAGAGTCAGTCTTCTTGTACTTACTTCGGCATTGTTCCTTTTGTATTTAATTCCGATGTAATTTCTGTGTTTCATTGTCAATAAGAACGTCAGAGGGATACAGTAAACCTGATGTGAAACATCGGAATCTATAACTAGTGGCACAGGAATGGTTCAAAACATAGTAAGAAGAGACAGTCTTCTTGTACTTAAGTCGGTATTGTGCCTTTTGTATTTAATTCCGATGCAATTTCTATGTTTCATCGTCAATAAGAAGGTCCAAGGGATACTGTAAACCTGGAGTGAAGCATCGGAATCTATAACTAGTGTCAAGGGGACGGTTAAAAACATAGACACTAAGATGACTCAGTATTCTTGTACTTTAGTCGGCATTGTGCTTTTTGTATTTAATTCCGATGCAATTTCTGTGTTTCATCGTCACTAAGGAGGTCAGTGGGATACAGTAATCCTGAAGTTAAGCATCGAAATGTATAACTAGTGTCACAGGAATGGTTCAAATCATAGTCTGTAAGAAGAGTCAGCCTTCTTGTAGTTAAGTCGGCATTGTGCCTTTTCTATTTAATTCCGATGCAATTTCTGTGTTTCATCGTCAATAAGAAGATCAGAGGGATACAGTAAACCTGAAGTGAAGCATCGGAATCTATAACTAGTGTCACACGAATGGTTCAAAACATAGACAGTTGGAAGAGTCAGTCTTCTTGTACTTAAGTCGGCAATGAGCCTTTTGTATTTAATTCCGATACAATTTCTGTGTTTCATTGTCAATAAGAAGGTCCAAGGGATACAGTAAACCTGGAGTGAAGCATTGGAGTCCATAACTAGTGTCACAGGAATGGTTCAAACATAGACAGTAGGAGAAGTCAGTCTACATGTACTTAAGTCGGCATTGTGCCTTTTGCATTTGATTCCGATGCAATTTCTGTGTTTCATCGTCAATAAGAAGGTCCAAGGGATACAGTAAACCTGGAGTGAAGAATCCGAATCTGTAACTAGTGTCACAGGAATGGTTCAAAACATAGTCAGTAAGAGAAGTCAGACTTATTTACTTAAGTCGGCATTGTGATTTTTGTATTCAATTCCGATGCAATTTCTGTGTTTCATCGTCAATAAGAAGGTCCAAGGGATACAGTAAACCAGGAGTGAAGCATCGGAGTCTATAACTAGTGTCACAGAAATGGTTCAAAACATAGACAGTAAGAAGAGTCAGTCTCCTTGTACTTAATTCGGCATTGTGCCTTTTGTATTTATTTCTGATGCAATTTCTGTGTTTCATCGTCAATAAGAAGGTCAGAGGCATACAGTATATCTGAAGTGAATCATCGGAATCTATAACTAGTATCACAGGAATGGTTCAAAACATAGTCAGTAAGAAGAGTCTGTCTTCTTGTACCTAGGTCGGTATTGTGCCTTTTGTATTTAATTCCGATGCAATTTCTGTGTTTCATCGTCAACAAGAAGGTCCAAGGGATACAGTAAACCAGGAGTGAAGCATCGGAATCTATAACTAGTGTCACAGGGACGGTTCAAAACATAGACACTAAGATGACTCAGTATTCTTGCACTTTAGTCGGCATTGTGCATTTTGTATTTAATTCCGATGCAATTTCTGTGTTTCATCGTCACTAAGAAGGTCAGTGGGATACAGTAATCCTGAAGTTAAGCATCGGAATCTATAACTAGTGTCACAGGAATGGTTCAAAACATAGTCAGTAAGAAGAGTCAGTCCTTTTGTAGTTAAGTCGGCATTGTGCCTTTTGTATTTAATTCCTATGCAATTTCTGTGTTTCATCGTCAATAAGAAAGTCCAAGGGATACAGTAAACCTGAGATGAACCATCGGAATCTATAACTAGTGTCACACGAATGGTTCAAAACATAGAGAGCTGGAAATTTCAGTCTTCTTGTACTAAAGTCGGCATTGTGCCTTTTGTATTTAATTCCTATGCAATTTCTGTGTTTCATCGTCCATAAGAAGGTCCGACGGGTACAGTAAACCACAAGTGAAGCATCGGAATAAAAATATAGTGTCACAGGAATGGTTCAAAACATAGACAGTAGGAAAAGTCAGTCTACATGTTCTTAAGTCGGCATTGTGCCTTTTGTATTTAATTCCGATGCAATTTCTGTGTTTCATCGTCAATAACAGGGTCATAGGTATACAGAAAACCAGAAGTGAAGCATCGGAAACTATAACTAGAGTCACAGGAATGGTTCAAAACATAGACAGTAGGAAGAGTCAGTCTTCTTGTACTTAAGTCTATATTGTGCCTTTTCCACTTAATTCCGATGCAATTTCTGTGTTTCATCGTCAATACGAAGGTTAAAGGGATAGAGTAAACCTGAAGTGAAGCATCGAAATCTAAAACTAGTATCACAGGAATTGTTCAAAACATAGACAGCAAGCAGAGTCAGTCTTCTCGTACTTAAGTCGGCATTGTGATTTTTATTAAATTCGGATGCAATTTCTGTGTTTTATAGTCAATAAGAAGGTCAGAGGGATACAGTAAACATGAAGTGAAGCTTCGGAGTCCATAACTAGTGTCACAGGAATGGTTCAAATCATAGTCAGTAAGAAGAGTCAGTCTTCTTGTACTTAAGTCGGCATTGTGCCTTTTGTATTTAATTCCGATGCAATTTCTGTGTTTCATCGTCGATATGAAGGTCTACGGGATACAGTAAACATGAAGTGAAGCATCGGAGTCTATAACTAGTGTCACAGGAATGGTTCAAATCATAGTCAGTAAGAAGAGTCACTCTTCTTGTACTTAAGTTGGCATTGTGCATTTTGTATTTAATTCCGATGCAATTTCTGTGTTTCATCGTCAATATGAAGGTCTACGGGATACAGTAAACCTGGAGTGAAGCATTAGAATCTTTAACTAGTGTCACAGGAATGGTTCAAATCATAGTCAGTAAAAAGAGTCAGTCTTCTTGTACTTAAATCGGCATTGTGCATTTGGTATTTAATTCCGATGCAATTTCAGTGTTTCATCGTCAATAAGAAGGTCCAAGGGATACAGTAAACCTTGAGTGAAGCATCAGAGTCTATAACTAGTGTCACAGGAATGGTTCAAAACATAGACGGTAAGAAGAGTCAGTCTTCTTGTACTTAATTCGGCATTGTGCCTTTTGTATTTAATTCCGAAGCAATTTCTGTGTTTCATCGTCAATAAGCAGGTCTGTGGGATACAGTAAACCTGATATGAAGCATCGTAACCCATAACTAGTGCCACAGGAATGGTTCAAAACATAGTCAGTAAGAAGAGTCAGTCTTCTTGTACTTAAGTCGGTATTGTGCCTTTTGTATTAAATTCCGATGCAATTTCTGTGTTTCATCGTCTGTATGAAGGTCCAAGGTATACAGGAAACCTGGAGTGAAGCATCGGAATCTATAAGTAGTGTCACAGGAATGGTTCAAAACATAGACAGTAAGATGTGTCAGTCTTCTTGTACTTAAGTCGGCATTGTGCCTTTTGTATTTAATTCCGATGCAATTTCTGTGTTTCATCGTCAATAAGAAGGTCCTAGGGATACAGTAAACCTGAAGTGAAGCATCGACATCTAAAACTAGTGTCACAGGAATTGGTCAAATCATAGACAGTAAGCAGAGTCAGTCTTCTCGTACTTAAGTCGGCATAGTGATTTTTATTTAATTCGGATGCAATATCTGTGTTTCATCGTTAATGAGAAGGTCCAAGGGATACAGCAAACCAGAAGTGAAGCATCGGAATCTATAACTAGTGTCACAGGAATGGTTCAAAACATAGACAGTGAAATGAGTCAGTCTTATTGTACTTAAGTCAGCATTGTGCCTTTTGTATTTAATTCCGATGCAATTTCTGTGTTTCATCGCCAATACGAAGGTCCAAGGGATACAGTAAACCTGAAGTGAAGCATTAGAATCTATAACTAGTCTCACAGGAATGGTTCAAATCATAGTCAAAAGAAGAGTCAGTCTTCTTGTACTTAAGTCGGCATTGTGCCCTTTGTATTTAATTCCGATGCAATTTCTGTGTTTCATCGTCACTAAGAAGGTCAGTGGGATATAGTAATCCTGAAGTTATGCATCGGAATTTATTACTAGTGTCACAGGAATCTTTCAAAACATAGTCAGTAAGAAGAGTCGGCCTTCTTGTACGTAAGTCGGCATTGTGAATTTTGTGTTTAATTCCGATACAATTTCTGTGACTCATCGTCATTAATAATGTCAGAGGGATACAGTAATCTTGAAGTAAAGCATCGGAATCTATGACTAGTCTCACAGGAATGGTTCAAAACATAGTCAGTAAGAAGAGTCAGTCTTCTTGTACTTAAGTCGGTATTGTGCCTTTTGTATTTAATTCCGATGCAATTTCTGTCTTTCATCGTCAATAAGAAGGTCCAAGGGATACAGTAAACCTGAGGTGAAGCATCGGAATCTATGACTAGTGTCACAGGAATGGTTCAAAACATAAACAGTAGGAAGAGTCAGTCTTCTTGTCCTTAAGTCGGCATTGTGATTTTTGTATTTAATTCCGCTGCAATTTCTGTGTTTCATCGTCAATAAGAAGGTCCAAGGGATATCGTAAACCTGGAGTGAAGCATCGGAATCTATAACTAGTGTCACAGGGACGGTTCAAACCAAAGAGAGTAAGATGAGTCAGTATTCTTGTACTTAATTCGGCATTGTGCATTTTCTATTTAATTCCGAAGCAATCCCTGTGTTTCATCGTCAATACGAAGGTCCAAGGGATACAGTAAACCCGAAGTGAAGCATCGTAATCTATAACTAGTGTCACAGGAATGGTTAAAAACATAGTCAGTTAGAAGAGTCAGTCTTCTTGTACTTAAGTCGGTATTGTGCCTTTTGTATTTAATTCCGATGCAA
This sequence comes from Schistocerca americana, assembly GCF_021461395.2. Lineage (NCBI taxonomy): Eukaryota > Metazoa > Arthropoda > Insecta > Orthoptera > Acrididae > Schistocerca > Schistocerca americana. The sequence continues at coordinate 18,763,401 of NC_060130.1, read as the reverse complement.
TTTCTGTGTTTCAACGTCAATAACTAGGTCCAAGGTATACAGTAAACCTGGAGTGAAGCATCGGAATCTATAACTAGTGTCACAGGAATGGTTCAAAACATAGACAGTAAGATGAGTCAGTCTTCTTGCACTTAAGTCGGCATCGTGCCTTTTGTATTTAATTCCGATGCAATTTCTGTGATTCGTCGTCAATTAGAAGGTCAGAGGGATACAGTAAACCTGATATGAAGCATCGTAATCTATAACTAGTGTCACAGGAATGGTTCAAAACATAGACAGTAAATTGAGTCAGTCTTCTTGTACTTAAGTCGGCATTGGGCCTTTTGTATTTAATTCCGATGTAATTTCTGTGTTTTATAGTCAATAAGAAGGTCAGAGGGATACAGTAAACATGAAGTGAAGCATCGGAATCTATAACTAGTGTCACAGGAATGGTTCATATCATAGTCAGTAAGAAGAGTCAGTCTTCTTGTACTTAAGTCGGCATTGTGCCTTTTGTATTTAATTCCGATGCAATTTCTGTGTTTCATCGTCAATAAAAAGGTCCAAGGGATACAGTAAACCTGGAGTGAAGCATCGGAATCTATAACTAGTGTCACAGGAATGGTTCAAAACATAGACAGTAAGAAGAGTCAGTCTTATTGTACTTAAGTCTACATTGTGCCTTTTGCATTTAATTCCGATGCAATTTCTGTGTTTCATCGACAATAAGAAGGTCGAAGGGATACAGTAAACCTGGAGTGAAGCATCGGAATCTACAACTAGTGTCACAGGGATGGTTCAAAACATAGACAGTAAGAAGAGTCAGTCTTCTTGTACTTAAGTCGGTGTGTGCCTTTTGTATTTAGTTCCGTTGCAATTTCTGTGTTTCATCGTAAATAAGAAGAACAGAGGGATACAGTAAGCCTGAAGTGAAGCATCAGAATCTATGACTAGTGTCACAGGAATGGTTCAAAACATAGACAGTAGGAAGAGTCAGTCTTCTTGTACTTAAGTCGGCATTGTGCCTATTGTATTTAATTCCGGTGCAATTTCTGTGTTTCATCGTCAATAAGAAGGACCAAGGGATACAGTTAACCTGAAGTGAAGCATCGGGATCTATAACTAGAGTCACAGGGATGGTTCAAAACATAGTCAGTATGAAGAGTCAGTCTTCTTGTACGTAAGTCATCATTGTGCCTTTTCTATTTAATTCTGATGCAATTTCTGTGTTTCATCATCAATAAGAAGGTCCAAGGGATAGTGTAAACCTGGAGTGAAGCATCCGAATCTATAACTAGTGTCACAGGAATGGTTCAAAACATAGTCAGTAAGAGAAGTCAGACTTCTTTTACTTAAGTCGGCATTGTGCCTTTTGTATTTAATTCCGATGCAATTTCTGTGTTTCATTGTCAATAAAAAGGTCCAAGGGATACAGTAAATCAGCAGTGAAGCATCGGAGTCTATAACTAGTGTCACAGAAATGGTTTAAAACATAGACAGTAAGAAGAGTCTGTCCTCTTGTACTTAATTCGGCATTGTGCCTTTTGTATTTAATTCTCATGCAATTTCTGTGTTTCATCGTCAATAAGAAGCTCAGAGGGATACAGTAAACCTGAAGTGAAGCATCGGAATCTATAACTAGTGTCACAGTAATGGTTTAAAACATAGTCAGTAAGAAGACTCAGTCTTCTTGTACTTGAGTCAACATTGTGCATTTTCTTTTTAATTCTGATGCAATTTCTGTGTTTCATCTTCAATAAGAAGGTCCAAGGGATACAGTAAACCTGGAGTGAAGCATCGGAATCTATAACTAGTGTCACTGGAATGGTTCAAAACACGGACAGTAAGAAGAGTCAGACTTCTTTTACTTAAGTCGGCATTGTGCCTTGTGTGTTTAATTCCGATGCAATTTCTGTGTTTCATCGTCAATAAGAAGGTCCAAGGGATACAGTAAACCTGGAGTGAAGCATCAGAGAATATATCTAGTGTCACAAGAATGGTTCAAATCATAGACAGTAAGAAGAGTCAGTCTTCTTGTACTTACTTCGGCATTGTGCCTTTTGTATTTAATTCCGATGCAATTTCTGTGTTTCATCGTCAATAAGATTGTCAGAGGGATACAGAAAACCTGTAGTGAAGCATGGGAATCTATAACTAGTGTCACAGGAATGATTCAAAACATAGTCAGTAAGAAGAGTCAGTCTTCTTTCACTTAAGTCGGCATTGTGCCTATTGTATTTAATTCCGATGCAATTAGTTTGTTTCAACGTTAATAAGAAGGTCCAAGGGATACAGTAAACCTGAAGTGAAGCATCGGAATCTATAACTAGAGTCACAGGAATGGTTCAAAACATAGACAGTAGGAAGAGTCAGTCTTCTTGTACTTAAGTCGGTATTGTGCCTTTTCCATTTAATTCCGATGCAATTTCTGTGTTTCATCGTCAATACGAAGGTCAAAGGGATACAGTAAAACTGAAGTGAAGCATCGGAATCTATAACTAGTGTCACAGGAATGGATCAAACTTAGTCAGTAAGAAGAGTCCGTCTTCTTGTACTTAAGTCGGCATTGTGCTATTGTATTTAATTCCGATGCAATTTCTATGTTTCATCGTCAATAAGAAGGTCTAAGGGATACAGTAAACCTGGAGTGAAGCATTAGAATCTTTAACTAGTGTCACAGGAATGGTTCAAATCATAGACAGTAAGATGAGTCAGTCTTCTTGTGCTTAAGTCGGCATTGTGCCTTTTGTACTTAATTTCGATGCAATTTCTGTGTTTCATCGTCAATAAGAAGGTCCAAGGGATACAGTAAACCTGAAATGAAGCATCGACATCTAAAACTAGTATCACAGGAATTGTTCAAAACATAGACAGCAAGCAGAGTCAGTCTTCTCGAACTTAAGTCCGCATTGTGATTTTTATTTAATTCGGATGCAATTTCTGTGTTTCATCGTCAATAAGAAGGTCCAAGGGATACAGTAAACCTAGAGTGAAGCATCGGAATCTATATCTAGTGTCACAGGAATGGTTCAAATTATAGACAGTAAGAAGAGTCAGTCTTTTTGTACTTAATTCGGCATTGTGCCTTTTGTATTTAATTCCGACGCAATTTCTGCGTTTCATCATCAATAAGAACGTCAGAGGGACACAGAAAATCTGAAGTGAAGCATCGGAATCTATAACTAGTGTCACAGGAATGGTTCAAAACATAGACAGTAAGAAGAGTCATACTTTTTGTACTTAAGTCGGCATTGTGCCTTTTGTTTTTAATTCCGATGCAATTTCTGTGTTTCATCGTCACTAAGAAGGTCTGTCTGATATAGTAGTCCTGAAGTTAAGCATCGGAATCTATAACTAGTGTCACAGGAATGGTTCAAAACATAGTCAGTAAGAAGAGTCAGTCTTCTTGTAGTTAAGTCGGTATTGTGACTTTTCTATTTAATTCCGATGCAAATTTCTGTGTTTCATCGTCAATAAGAAGGTCCAAGGGATACAGTATACCTGAAGTGAAGCATCGGAATCTATAACTAGTGTCACAGGAATGGTTCAAAACATAGTCAGTAAGTAGAGTCAGTCTTCTTGTAGTTAAGTCCGTATTGTGCCTTTTCTATTTAATTCCGATGCAATTTCTGTGTTTCATCGTCAATAAGAAGGTCCAAGGGATACTGTAAACCTGGAGTGAAGCATCGGAATCTATAACTAGGGTCACAGGAATGGTTCAAAACACAGACAGTAAGAAGAGTCAGACTTCTTTTACTTATGTCGGCATTGTGCCTTTTGTATTTAATTCCGATGCAATTTCTGTGTTTCATCGTCAATAAGAAGGTCAGAGGTATACAGGAAACCTGGAGTGAAGCATCGGAATCTATAACTAGTGTCACAGGAATGGTTCAAAACATAGACAGTAAGATGTGTCAGTCTTCTTGTACTTATGTCGGCATTGTGCCTTTTGTATTTAATTCCGATGCAATTTATGTGTTTCAACGTCAATGAGAAGGTCCAAGGGATACAGTAAACCTGAAGTGAAGGATCGATATCTAAAACGAGTATCACAGGAATTGGTCAAACATAGACAGTAAGCAGAGGCAGTCTTCTCGTACTTAAGTCGGCATAGTGATTTTTATTTAATTCGGATGCAATATCTGTGTTTCATCGTTAATGAGAAGGTCCAAGGGATACAGTAAACCTAGAGTGAAGCATCGGATTCTATAACTAGTGTCACAGGAATGGTTCAAACATAGACGGTAAAATGAGTCAGTCTTCTTGTACTTAAGTCGGCATTGTGCAATTTGTATTTAATTCCGATTCTATTTCTGTGTTTCATCGTCACTAAGAAGGTCGGTGGGATATAGTAATCCTGAAGTTATGCATCGGAATTCATTACAAGTGCCACAGGAATGGTTCAAAGCATAGTCAGTAAGAAGAGTCAGCCTTCTTGTACGTAAGTCGGCATTGTGAATTTTGTGTTTAATTCCGATACAATTTCTGTGTTTCATCGTCAATAAGAATGTCAGAGGGATACAGTAATCCTGAAGTAAAGCATCGGAATCTATGACTAGTGTCACAGGAATGGTTCAAAACATAGTCAGTAAGAAGAGTCAGTCTTCTTGTACTTAAGTCGGTATTGTGTCTTTTGTATTTAATTTCGATGCAAATTCTGTGTTTCATCGTCAATAAGAAGGTCCAAGGGATACAGTAAACCTGAAGTGAAGCATCGAAATCTAAAACTAGTATCACAGGAATTGTTCAAAACATAGACAGCAAGCAGAGTCAGTCTTCTCGTACTTAAGTCGGCATTGTGATTTTTATTTAATTCGGATGGAATTTCTGTGTTTTATCGTCAATAAGAAGGTCCAAGGGATACAGTAAACCTAGAGTGAAGCATCGGAATCTATATCTAGTGTCACAGGAATGGTTCAAAATATAGACAGTAAGAAGAGTCAGTCTTTTTGTACTTAATTCGGCATTGTGCCTTTTGTATTTAATTCCGACGCAATTTCTGTGTTTCATCGTCAATAAGAACGTCAGAGGGATACAGAAAATCTGAAGTGAAGCATCGGAATATATAACTAGTGTCACAGGAATGGTTCAAAACATAGACAGTAAGAAGAGTCAGGCTTCTTGTACTTAAGTCGGCATTGTGCCTTTATTATTTATTTCCGATGAAATTTCTGTGTTTCATCGACAATATGAAGGTCTAAGGGATACAGTAAACCTGGAGTGAAGCATTAGAATCTTTAACTAGTGTCACAGGAATGGTTCAAATCATAGTCAGTAAGAAGAGTCAGTCTTCTTGTACGTTAGTCGGCATTGTGAATTTTGTATTCAATTCCGATACAATTTCTGTGTTTCATCGTCAATAAGAAGTTCAGAGGGATACAGTTATCCTGAAGTAAAGCATCGGAATCTATGACCAGTGTCACAGGAATGGTTCAAAACATAGTCAGTAAGAAGAGTCAGTCTTCATGTACTTAAGTCAGTATTGTGCCTTTTGTATTTAAATCCGATTCAGTTTCTGTGTTTCATCGTCAGAAAGAAGGTCCAAGGGATACAGTAAACCTGAAGTGAAGCATCGGAATCCATGACTAGTGTCACAGGAATGGTTCAAAACATAGACAGTAGGAAGAGTCAGTCTACTTGTACTTAAGTCGGCATTGTGCTTTTGGTATTTAATTCCGGTGCAATTTCTGTGTTTCATCGTCAATAAGAAGGTCCAAGGGATACAGTAAACCAGGAGTGAAGCATCGGAATCTATAACTAGTTTTGCGGGGACGGTTCAAACCATAGTCAGTAAGATGAGTCAGTTTTCTTGTACGTAATTCGGGATTGTGCATTTTCTATTTAATTCCGATGCAATTTCTGTGTTTCATCGTCAATAAGAAGGTCCAAGGGATACAGTAAACCCGAAGTGAAGCATCGGAATCAATAACTAGTGTCACAGGAATGATTCAAAACATAGTCAGTAAGAAGAGTCAGTCTTCTTGTACTTAAGTCATCATTGTGCATTTTCTATTAATTTCTGATTCTTTTTCTGTGTTTCATCGTCATTAAGAAGGTCCAAGGGATACTGTAAACCTGGAGTGAAGCATCGGAATCTATAACTAGTGTCACAGGAATGGTTCAAAGCACAGACAGTAAGAAGAGTTAGACTTCTTTTACTTATGTCGGCATTGTGCGTTTTTTATTTAATTCCGATGCAATTTCTGTGTTTCATCGTCAATAAGAAGGTCCAAGGGATACAGTAAAACTTGAGTGAAGCATCAGAGTCTATAACTAGTGTCACAGGAATGGTTCAAAACATAGACAGTAAGAAGAGTCAGTCTTCTTGTACTTAATTTGGCATTGCGCCTTTTGTATTTAATTCCTATGCAATTTCTGTGTTTCATCGACAATAAGAAGGTCAGAGGGATACAGTAAACCTGATATGAAGCATCGTAATCTATAACTAGTGTCACAGGAATGGTTCAAAACATAGTCAGTAAGAAAAGTCAGTCTTCTTGTACTTAAGTCGGTATTGTGCCTTTTGTATTAAATTCCGATGCAATTTCTGTGGTTCATCGTCAATAAGACGGTCCAAGGGATACAGTAAACCTGAAGTGAAGGATCGATATCTAAAACTAGTATCACAGGAATTGGTCAAAACATAGACAGTAAGCAGAGTCAGTCTTCCCGTACTTAAGTCGGAATAGTGATTTTTATTTAATTCGGATGCAATATCTGTGTTTCATCGTTAATGAGAAGGTCCAAGGGATACAGTAAGCCTAGAGTGAAGCATCGGATTCTATAACTAGTGTCACAGGAATGGTTCAAACATAGACAGTAAAATGAGTCAGTCTTCTTGTACTTAAGTCGGCATTGTGCCTTTTGTATTTAATTCCGATGCAATTTCTGTGTTTCATCGCCAATAAGAAGGTCCAAGGGACACAGTAAACCTGAAGTGAAGCACTAGAATCTATAACTAGTGTCACAGAAATGGTTCAAATCATAGTCAGTAAGAAGAGTCAGTCTTCTTGTACTTAAGTCGGCATTGTGCTTTTTGTATTTAATTCCGATTCAATTTCTGTGTTTCATCGTCACTAAGAAGGTCGGTGGGATATAGTAATCCTGAAGTTATGCATCGGAATTTATTACTAGTGTCACAGGAATGGTTCATAACATAGTCAGTAAGAAGAGTCAGCCTTCTTGTACGTAAGTCGGCATTGTGAATTTTGTGTTTAATTCCGATACAATTTCTGTCTTTCATCGTCAATAAGAATGTCAGAGGGATACGGTAATCCTGAAGTAAAGCATCGGAATCTATGACTAGTGTTACAGGAATGGTTCAAAACCTAGTCAGTAAGAAGAGTCAGTCTTCTTGTACTTAAGTCGGTATTGTGCCTTTTGTATTTAATTCCGATGCAATTTCTGTGTTTCATCGTCAATAAGAAGGTCCAAGGGATACAGTAAACCTGAGGTGAAGCATCGAAATCTATGACTAGTGTCACAGGAATGGTGCAAAACATAGACAGTAGGAAGAGTCAGTCTTCTTGTACGTAAGTCGGCATTGTGATATTTCTATTTAATTAAGCTGCAATTTCTGTGTTTCATCGTCAATAAGAAGGTCCAAGCGATACCGTAAACCTGGAGTGAAGCATCGGAATCTATAACTAGTGTCACAGGGACGGTTCAAACCAAAGACAGTAAGATGAGTCAGTATTCTTGTACTTAATTCGGCATTGTGCATTGTCTATTTAATTCCGATCCAATCTCTGTGTTTCATCGTCAATAAGAAGGTCCAAGGGATACAGTAAACCCGAAGTGAAGCATCGTAATCTATAACTAGTGTCACAGGAATGGTTCAAAACACAGTCAGTAAGAAGAGTCAGTCTTCTTGTACTTAAGTCGGTATTGTGCCTTTTGTATTTAATTCCGATGCAATTTCTGTGTTTCATCGTCAATAAGAAGGTCCAAGGGATACAGTAAACCTGAGGTGAAGCATCGGAATCTATGACTAGTGTCACAGGAATGGTTCAAAGCATACACAGTAGGAAGAGTCAGTCTTCTTGTACATATGTCGGCATTGTGCCTTTTGTATTTAATTCCGATGCAATTTCTGTGTTTCATCGTCAATAAGAAGGTCAGAGGTATACAGGAAACCTGGAGTGAAGCATCGGAATCTATAACTAGTGTCACAGGAATGGTTCAAAACATAGACAGTAAGATGTGTCAGTCTTCTTGTACTTATGTCGGCATTGTGCCTTTTGTATTTAATTCCGATGCAATTTATGTGTTTCAACGTCAATGAGAAGGTCCAAGGGATACAGTAAACCTGAAGTGAAGGATCGATATCTAAAACGAGTATCACAGGAATTGGTCAAACATAGACAGTAAGCAGAGTCAGTCTTCTCGTACTTAAGTCGGCATAGTGATTTTTATTTAATTCGGATGCAATATCTGTGTTTCATCGTTAATGAGAAGGTCCAAGGGATACAGTAAACCTAGAGTGAAGCATCGGATTCTATAACTAGTGTCACAGGAATGGTTCAAACATAGACGGTAAAATGAGTCAGTCTTCTTGTACTTAAGTCGGCATTGTGCAATTTGTATTTAATTCCGATTCTATTTCTGTGTTTCATCGTCACTAAGAAGGTCGGTGGGATATAGTAATCCTGAAGTTATGCATCGGAATTCATTACAAGTGTCACAGGAATGGTTCAAAGCATAGTCAGTAAGAAGAGTCAGCCTTCTTGTACGTAAGTCGGCATTGTGAATTTTGTGTTTAATTCCGATACAATTTCTGTGTTTCATCGTCAATAAGAATGTCAGAGGGATACAGTAATCCTGAAGTAAAGCATCGGAATCTATGACTAGTGTCACAGGAATGGTTCAAAACATAGTCAGTAAGAAGAGTCAGTCTTCTTGTACTTAAGTCGGTATTGTGTCTTTTGTATTTAATTTCGATGCAAATTCTGTGTTTCATCGTCAATAAGAAGGTCCAAGGGATACAGTAAACCTGAAGTGAAGCATCGAAATCTAAAACTAGTATCACAGGAATTGTTCAAAACATAGACAGCAAGCAGAGTCAGTCTTCTCGTACTTAAGTCGGCATTGTGATTTTTATTTAATTCGGATGGAATTTCTGTGTTTTATCGTCAATAAGAAGGTCCAAGGGATACAGTAAACCTAGAGTGAAGCATCGGAATCTATATCTAGTGTCACAGGAATGGTTCAAAATATAGACAGTAAGAAGAGTCAGTCTTTTTGTACTTAATTCGGCATTGTGCCTTTTGTATTTAATTCCGACGCAATTTCTGTGTTTCATCGTCAATAAGAACGTCAGAGGGATACAGAAAATCTGAAGTGAAGCATCGGAATATATAACTAGTGTCACAGGAATGGTTCAAAACATAGACAGTAAGAAGAGTCAGGCTTCTTGTACTTAAGTCGGCATTGTGCCTTTATTATTTATTTCCGATGAAATTTCTGTGTTTCATCGACAATATGAAGGTCTAAGGGATACAGTAAACCTGGAGTGAAGCATTAGAATCTTTAACTAGTGTCACAGGAATGGTTCAAATCATAGTCAGTAAGAAGAGTCAGTCTTCTTGTACGTTAGTCGGCATTGTGAATTTTGTATTCAATTCCGATACAATTTCTGTGTTTCATCGTCAATAAGAAGTTCAGAGGGATACAGTTATCCTGAAGTAAAGCATCGGAATCTATGACCAGTGTCACAGGAATGGTTCAAAACATAGTCAGTAAGAAGAGTCAGTCTTCATGTACTTAAGTCAGTATTGTGCCTTTTGTATTTAAATCCGATTCAGTTTCTGTGTTTCATCGTCAGAAAGAAGGTCCAAGGGATACAGTAAACCTGAAGTGAAGCATCGGAATCCATGACTAGTGTCACAGGAATGGTTCAAAACATAGACAGTAGGAAGAGTCAGTCTACTTGTACTTAAGTCGGCATTGTGCTTTTGGTATTTAATTCCGGTGCAATTTCTGTGTTTCATCGTCAATAAGAAGGTCCAAGGGATACAGTAAACCAGGAGTGAAGCATCGGAATCTATAACTAGTTTTACGGGGACGGTTCAAACCATAGTCAGTAAGATGAGTCAGTTTTCTTGTACGTAATTCGGGATTGTGCATTTTCTATTTAATTCCGATGCAATTTCTGTGTTTCATCGTCAATAAGAAGGTCCAAGGGATACAGTAAACCCGAAGTGAAGCATCGGAATCAATAACTAGTGTCACAGGAATGATTCAAAACATAGTCAGTAAGAAGAGTCAGTCTTCTTGTACTTAAGTCATCATTGTGCATTTTCTATTAATTTCTGATTCTTTTTCTGTGTTTCATCGTCATTAAGAAGGTCCAAGGGATACTGTAAACCTGGAGTGAAGCATCGGAATCTATAACTAGTGTCACAGGAATGGTTCAAAGCACAGGCAGTAAGAAGAGTTAGACTTCTTTTACTTATGTCGGCATTGTGCGTTTTGTATTTAATTCCGATGCAATTTCTGTGTTTCATCGTCAATAAGAAGGTCCAAGGGATACAGTAAAACTTGAGTGAAGCATCAGAGTCTATAACTAGTGTCACAGGAATGGTTCAAAACATAGACAGTAAGAAGAGTCAGTCTTCTTGTACTTAATTTGGCATTGCGCCTTTTGTATTTAATTCCTATGCAATTTGTGTGTTTCATCGTCAATAAGAAGGTCAGAGGGATACAGTAAACCTGATATGAAGCATCGTAATCTATAACTAGTGTCACAGGAATGGTTCAAAACATAGTCAGTAAGAAAAGTCAGTCTTCTTGTACTTAAGTCGGTATTGTGCCTTTTGTATTAAATTCCGATGCAATTTCTGTGGTTCATCGTCAATAAGACGGTCCAAGGGATACAGTAAACCTGAAGTGAAGGATCGATATCTAAAACTAGTATCACAGAAATTGGTCAAAACATAGACAGTAAGCAGAGTCAGTCTTCCCGTACTTAAGTCGGAATAGTGATTTTTATTTAATTCGGATGCAATATCTGTGTTTCATCGTTAATGAGAAGGTCCAAGGGATACAGTAAGCCTAGAGTGAAGCATCGGATTCTATAACTAGTGTCACAGGAATGGTTCAAAACACAGTCAGTAAGAAGAGTCAGTCTTCTTGTACTTAAGTCGGTATTGTGCCTTTTGTATTTAATTCCGATGCAATTTCTGTGTTTCATCGTCAATAAGAAGGTCCAAGGGATACAGTAAACCTGAGGTGAAGCATCGGAATCTATGACTAGTGTCACAGGAATGGTTCAAAGCATACACAGTAGGAAGAGTCAGTCTTCTTGTACTTAAGTCGGCACTGTGCCTTTTGTATTTAATTCCGATGCAATTTCTGTGTTTCATCGTCAATAAGAATGTCCAAGGGATACAGTAAACCATGAGTGAAGCATCAGAGTCTATAACTAGTGTCACAGGAATGGTTCAAAACATAGACAGTAAGAAGAGTCGGTCTTCTTGTACTTAATTCGGCATTGTGCCTTTTGTATTTAATTCCAATGCAATTTCTGTGTTTCATCGTCAATAAGCAGGTCAGAGGGATTCAGTAAACCTGATATGAAGCATCGTAATCTATAACTAGTGTCACAGGAATGGTTCAAAACATAGTCAGTAAGAAGAGTCTGTCTTCTTGTCCCTAAGTCGTCATTGTGCCTTTTGTATTTAATTCCGATGCAATTTCTGTGTTTCATCGTCAATAACAAGGTCCAAGGTATACAGTAAACCTGAAGTGAAGCATCGAAATCTAAAACTAGTATGACAGGAATTATTCAAAACATAGACAGTAAGCAGAGTCAGTCTTCTCGTACTGAAGTCGGCATTGAGATTTTTATTTTATTCGGATGCAATTTCTGTGTTTCATCGTCAATAAAAAGGTACAAGGGATACAGTAAACCTAGAGTAAAGCATCGGAATCTATATCTAGTGTCACAGGAATGGTTCAAAACATAGACAGTAAGAAGAGTCAGTCTTCTTGTACTTAAGTCGGCATTGTGCATTTTGTATATAATTCCGATGTAATTTCTGTGTTTTATCGTCAATATGAAGGTAAGAGGGATACAGTAAACATGAATTGAAGCATCGGAATCTATAACTAGTGTTACAGGAATGGTTCAAAACCTAGTCAGTAAGAAGAGTCAGTCTTCTTGTACTTAAGTCGGTATTGTGCCTTTTGTATTTAATTCCGATGCAATTTCTGTGTTTCATCGTCAATAAGAAGGTCCAAGGGATACAGTAAACCTGAGGTGAAGCATCGAAATCTATGACTAGTGTCACAGGAATGGTGCAAAACATAGACAGTAGGAAGAGTCAGTCTTCTTGTACGTAAGTCGGCATTGTGATATTTCTATTTAATTAAGCTGCAATTTCTGTGTTTCATCGTCAATAAGAAGGTCCAAGCGATACCGTAAACCTGGAGTGAAGCATCGGAATCTATAACTAGTGTCACAGGGACGGTTCAAACCAAAGACAGTAAGATGAGTCAGTATTCTTGTACTTAATTCGGCATTGTGCATTGTCTATTTAATTCCGATCCAATCTCTGTGTTTCATCGTCAATAAGAAGGTCGAAGGGATACAGTAAACCCGAAGTGAAGCATCGTAATCTATAACTAGTGTCACAGGAATGGTTCAAAACACAGTCAGTAAGAAGAGTCAGTCTTCTTGTACTTAAGTCGGTATTGTGCCTTTTGTATTTAATTCCGATGCAATTTCTGTGTTTCATCGTCAATAAGAAGGTCCAAGGGATACAGTAAACCTGAGGTGAAGCATCGGAATCTATGACTAGTGTCACAGGAATGGTTCAAAGCATACACAGTAGGAAGAGTCAGTCTTCTTGTACTTAAGTCGGCACTGTGCCTTTTGTATTTAATTCCGATGCAATTTCTGTGTTTCATCGTCAATAAGAATGTCCAAGGGATACAGTAAACCATGAGTGAAGCATCAGAGTCTATAACTAGTGTCACAGGAATGGTTCAAAACATAGACAGTAAGAAGAGTCGGTCTTCTTGTACTTAATTCGGCATTGTGCCTTTTGTATTTAATTCCAATGCAATTTCTGTGTTTCATCGTCAATAAGCAGGTCAGAGGGATTCAGTAAACCTGATATGAAGCATCGTAATCTATAACTAGTGTCACAGGAATGGTTCAAAACATAGTCAGTAAGAAGAGTCTTTCTTCTTGTCCCTAAGTCGTCATTGTGCCTTTTGTATTTAATTCCGATGCAATTTCTGTGTTTCATCGTCAATAACAAGGTCCAAGGTATACAGTAAACCTGAAGTGAAGCATCGAAATCTAAAACTAGTATGACAGGAATTATTCAAAACATAGACAGTAAGCAGAGTCAGTCTTCTCGTACTGAAGTCGGCATTGAGATTTTTATTTTATTCGGATGCAATTTCTGTGTTTCATCGTCAATAAAAAGGTACAAGGGATACAGTAAACCTAGAGTAAAGCATCGGAATCTATATCTAGTGTCACAGGAATGGTTCAAAACATAGACAGTAAGAAGAGTCAGTCTTCTTGTACTTAAGTCGGCATTGTGCATTTTGTATATAATTCCGATGTAATTTCTGTGTTTTATCGTCAATATGAAGGTCAGAGGGATACAGTAAACATGAATTGAAGCATCGGAATCTATAACTAGTGTCACAGGAATGGTTCAAAACATAGTCAGTAAGAAGAGTCAGTCCTCTTGTACTTACGTCGGCATTGTGCCTTTTGTATTTAATTCCGATGCAATCTCTGTGTTTCACCGTCAATATGAAGGTCTAAGGGATACAGTAAACCTGGCGTGAAGCATCGGATTCTATAACTAGTGTCACAGGAATGGTTCAAAACATAGACAGTAAAATGAGTCAGTCTTCTTGTACTTAAGTCGGTATTGTGCCTTTTGTATTTAATTCCGATGCAATAACTGTGTTTCATCGTCAATAAGAAGGTCCAAGGGACACCGTAAACCTGGAGTGAACCATCGGAATCTACGACTAGTGTCACAGGAATGATTCAAAACATAGACAGTAGGAAGAGTCAGTCTTTTTGTACTTAAGTCGGCATTGTGATTTTTGTATTTATTTCCGCCACAATTTCTGTGTTTCATCGTGAATAAGAAGGTCCAAGGGATACCGTAAACCGGGAGTGAAGCATCGGAATCTAAAACTAGTGTCACAGGGACGGTTCAAACCAAAGACAGTAAGATGAGTCAGTATTCTTGTACTTAATTCGGCATTGTGCAATTTCTATTTAATTCCGATGCAATATCTGTGTTTCATCGACAACAAGAAGGTCCAAGGGATACAGTAAACCCGAAGTGAAGCATCGTAATCTATAACTAGTGTCACAGGAATGGTTCAAAACATAGTCAGTAAGAAGAGTCAGTCTTCTTGTACTTAAGTCGGTATTGTGCCTTTTGTATTAAATTCCGATGCAATTTCTGCGTTTCATCGTCAATCAGAAGGTCCAAGGGAATCAGTTAACCTGAGGTGAAGCATCGGAATCTATGACTAGTGTCACAGGAATGGTTCAAAACGCAGACAGTAGGAAGAGTCAGTCTTCTTGTACTTAAGTCGGTATTGTGCCTTTCGTATTTAATTCCTAAGCAATTTCTGTGTTTCATCGTCAATAACAAGGTCCAAGGTATACAGTAAACCTGGAGTGAAGCATCAGAAACTATAACTAGTGTCACAGGAATGGTTCAAAACATAGACAGTAAGATGAGTCAGTCTTCTTGTACTTAAGTCGGCATTGTGCCTTTTGTATTTAATTCCGATGCAATTTCTGTGTTTCGTCGTCAATAAGAAGGTCAGAGGGATACAGTTATCCTGATATGAAGCATAGTAATCTATAACTAGTGTCACAGGAATAGTTCAAAACATAGTCAGTAAGAAGAGTCAGTCTTCTTGTACTTAAGTCGGAATTGTGCCTTTTGTATTTAATTCCGATGCAATTTCTGTGTTTCATCGTCAATAAGAAGGTCCAAGGTATACAGTAAACCTGGAGTGAAGCATCGGAATCTATAACTTGTGTCACAGGAATGGTACAAAACATAGACAGTAAGATGAGTCAGTCTTCTTGTACTTAAGTCGGCATTGTGCCTTTTGTATTTAATTCCGATGCAATTTCTGTGTTTCATCGTCAATAAGAAGGTCCAAGGGATACAGTAAACCTGTAGTGAAGCATCGGATTCTATAACTAGTGTCACAGGCATGGTTCAAAACATAGACAGTAAAATGAGTCAGTCTACTTGTACTTAAGTCGGCATTGTGCCTTTTGTATTTAATTCCGATGTAATTTCTGTGTTTTATAGTCAATCAGAAGGTCAGAGGGATACAGTAAACATGAAGTGAAGCATCGGAATCTATAACTAGTGTCACAGGAATGGTTCAAATCATAGTCAGTAACAAGAGTCAGTCTTCTTGTACTTAAGTCGGCATTGTGCCTTTTGTATTTCATTCCGATGCAATTCATGTGTCTCATCGTCACTAAGAAGGTCAGCGGGATATAGTAGTCCTGAAGTTAAGCATCGTAATCTATAACTAGTGTCACAGGAATGGTTCACAGCATAGTCAGTAAGAAGAGTCAGTCTTCTTGTAGTTAAGTCGGTATTGTGAATTCTATTTAATTCCGATGCAATTTCTGTGTTTCATCGTCAATAAGAAGGTCCAAGGGATACAGTAAACCTGAAGTGAAGCATCGGAATTTATAACTAGTGTCACAGGAATGGTTCAAAACATAGTCAGTAAGAGGAGTCAGTCTTCTTGTACGTAAGTCGGCATTGTGAATTTTGTATTTAATTCCGATACAATTTCTGTGTTTCATCGTCAATAAGAAGGTCAGAGGGATACAGTAATTCTGACGTAAAGCATCGGAATCTATGACCAGTGTCACAGGAATGGTTCAAGACATAGTCAGTAAAAAGAGTCAGTCTTCTTGTACTTAAGTCGGTATTGTGCCTTTTGTATTTAATTCCTATGCAATTTCTGTGTTTCATCGTCAATAAGAAGGTCCAAGGGATACAGTGAACCTGAAGTGAAGCATCGGAATCTATGACTAGTGTCACAGGAATGGTTCAAACATAGACAGTAGGAAGAGTCAGTCTACTTGTACATAAGTGGGCATTGTGCTTTTGGTATTTAATTCCGTTGCAATTTCTGTGTTTCTTCGTCAATAAGAAGGTCCAAGGGATACAGTTAACCAGGAGTCAAGCATCGGAATCTATAACTAGTGTCACAGGGACGGTTCAAACCATAGTCAGTAAGATGAGTCAGTATTCTTGTACTTAATTCGGCATTGTGCATTTTCTATTTAATTCCGATGCAATATCTGTGTTTCATCGTCAATAAGAAGGTCCAAGATATACAGTAAACCCGAAGTGAAGCATCGGAATCTATAACTAGTGTCACAGGAATGGTTCAAAACATAGTCAGTAAGAAGAGTCAGTCTTCTTGTACTTAAGTCATCATTGTGCATTTTCTATTTATTTCTGATGCTTTTTCTGTGTTTCATCGTCAATAAGAAGATCCAAGGGATACTGTAAACCTGGAGAGAAGCATCGGAATCTATAACTAGTGTCATAGGAATGGTTCAAAACACAGACAGAAAGAAGAGTCAGACTTCTTTTACTTAAGTCGGCATTGTGCCTTTTGTATTTAATTCCGATGCAATTTGTGTTTCATCGTCAATAAGAAGGTCCAAGGGATACAGTAAAACCTGAGTGAAGCATCAGAGTCTATAAGTAGTGTCACAGGAATGGTTCAAAACATAGACAGTAAGAAGAGTCAGTCTTCTTGTACTTAATTCGGCATTGTGCCTTTTGTATTTAATTCCGATGCAATTTCTGTGTTTCATCGTCAATACGAAGGTCAGAGGGATACAGTAAACCTGATATGAAGCATCGTAATCTAAAACTAGTGTCACAGGAATGGTTCAAAACTTAGTCAGTAAGAGTAGTCAGTCTTCTTGTACTTAAGTCGGTATTGTGCCTTTTGCATTTAATTCCGATGCAATTTCTGTGTTTCATCGTCAATAAGGAGGACCAAGGTATACAGTAAACGTGGAGTGAAGCATCGGAATCTATAAATAGTGTCGCAGAAATGGTTCAAAACATAGACAGTATGATGAGTCAGTCTTCTTGTACTTAAGTCGGCATTGTGCCTTTTGTATTTAATTCCGATGCAATTTCTGTGTTTCATCGTCAATAAGAAGGTCCAAGGGATACAGTAAACCTGAACTGAAGCATCGAAATCTAAAACTAGTTGCACAGGAATTGTTCAAAACATAGACAGTAAGCAGAGTCAGTCTTCTCGTACTTAGGTCGGCATTGTGATGTTTATTTAATTCGGATGCAATTTCTGTGTTTCATCGTCAATAAGAAGGTCCAAGGGATACAGTAAACCTAGAGTGAAGCATCGTAATCTATATCTAGTGTCACAGGAATGGTTCAAAACATAGACAGTAAGAAGAGTCTGTCTTCTTGTACTTAAGTCGGCATTGTGCCTTTTGTGTTTAATTCCGATGTAATTTCTGTATTTTATCGTCAATATGAAGGTCAGAGGGATACAGTAAACATGAAGTGAAGCATCGGAATCTATAACCAGTGTCACAGGAATGGTTCAAAGCATAGTCAGTAAGAAGAGTCAGTCTTCTTGTACTTACGTCGGCATTGTGCCTTTTGTATTTAATTCCGATGCAATTTCTGTGTTTCACCGTCATTATGAATGTCTAAGGAATACAGTAAACCTGGAGTGAAGCATCGGATTGCATAACTAGTGTCACAGGAATGGTTCAAAACATAGACAGTAAAATGAGTCAGTCTTCTTGTACTTAAGTCGGCATTGTGCCTTTTGCATTTAATTATGATGCAATTTCTGTGTTTCATCGCCAATAAGAAGGTCCAAGGTATTCAGTAAACCTGAAGTGAAGCATTAGAATCCATAACTAGTGTCACAGGAATGGTTCAAATCATAGTCAGTAAGAAGAGTCAGTCTTCTTGTACTTAAGTCGGCATTGTGCCTTTTGTATTTAATTTCAATGTAACTTCTGTGTTTTATAGTCAATAAGAAGGTCATAGGGATACAGTAAACATGAAGTGAAGCATCGGAATCTATAACTAGTGTCACAATAATGGTTCAAATCATAGTCAGTAAGAAGAGTCAGTCTTCTTGTACTTAAGTCGGCATTGTGAATTTTGTATTTAATTCCGATACAATTTCTGTGTTTCATCGTAAATAAGAAGGTCAGAGGGATACAGTAATATTGAAGTAAAGCATCGGAATCTATGACCAGTGTCACAGGAATGGTTCAAAACATAGTCAGTAAGAAGAGTTAGTCTTCTTGTACTTAAGTCGGTATTGTGCCTTTTGTATTTAATTCCGATGCAATTTCTGTGTTTCATCGTCAATAAGAAGGTCCAAGGGATACAGTAAATTTGAAGCGAAGCATCGGAATCTATGACTAGTGTCACAGGAATGGTTCAAAACATAGACAGTAGGAAGAGTCAGTCTACTTGTACTTAAGTCGGCATTGTGCTTTTGGTACTTAATTCCGATGCAATTTCTGTGTTTCATCGTCAATGAGAAGGTCCAAGGGATACAGTAAACCTGGAGTGAATCATCGGAATCTATAACTAGTGTCACAGGGACGATTCAAACCATAATGCGTAAGATGAGTCAGTATTCTAGTACTTAATTCGGCATTGTGCATTTTCTATTTAATTCCGATGCAATTTCTGTGTTTCATCGTCAATAAGAAGGTCCAAGGGGTACAGTAAACCCGAGGTGAAGCATCGGAATCTATACCTAGTGTCACAGGAATGGTTCAAAACATAGTCAGTAAGAAGAGTCAGTCTTCTTGTACTTGTCATCACTGTGCATTTTCTATTTATTTCTGATGCTTTTTCTGTGTTTCATCGTCAATAAGAAGGTCCAAGGGATACTGTAAACCTGGAGTGAGGCATCGGAATCTATAACTAGTGTCACAGGAATGGTTCAAAACACAGACAGTAAGAAGAGTCAGACTACTTTTACTTAAGTCGGCATTGTGCCTTTTGTATTTAATTCCGATGCAATTTCTGTGTTTCATCGTCAATAAGAAGGTCCAAGGTATACAGTAAACCTTGAGTGAAGCATCAGAGTCTATAACTAGTGTCACAGGAATGGTTCAAACATAGACAGTAAGAAGAGTCAGTCTTCTTGTACTTAATTCGGCATTGTGCCTTTTGTATTTAATTCCGATGCAATTTCTGTGTTTCATCGTCAATAAGAAGGTCAGAGGGATACAGGAAACCTGATATGTAGCATCGTAATCTATAACTAGTGTCACAGGAATGGGTCAAAACATCGTCAGTAAGAAGAGTCAGTCTTCTTGTACATAAGTCGGTATTGTGCCTTTTGTATTTAATTCCGATGCAATTTCTGTGTTTCATCGTCAATAAGAAGGTCCAAGGTATACAGTAAACCTGGAGTGAAGCATCGCAATCTATAACTAGTGTCACAGGAATGGTTCAAAACATAGACAGTAAGATGAGTCAGTATTCTTGTACTTAAGTCGGCATTCTGCCTTTTGTATTTAATTCCGATGCAATTTCTGTGTTTCACCGTCAATAAGAAGGTCCAAGGGATACAGCAAACCTGAAGTAAAGCATCGAAATCTAAAACTAGTATCACAGGAATTGTTCAAAACATAGACAGTAAGCAGATTCAGTCTTCTCGTACTTATGTCGGCATTGTGATTTTTATTTAATTCGGATGCAATTTCTGTGTTTCATCGTCAATAAGAAGGTCCAAGGGATACAGTAAACCTAGAGTGAAGCATCGGAATCTATATCTAGTATCACAGGAATGGTTCAAAACATGGTCAGTAAGAAGAGTCAGTCTTCTTGTACTTAAGTCGGCATTGTGCCTTTTGTATTTAATTCCGATGTAATTTCCGTGTTTTATCGTCAATATGAAGGTCAGAGGGATACAGTAAACATGAAGTGAAGCATCGGAATCTATAACTAGTGTCACAGGAATTGTTCAAAACATAGTCAGTAAGAAGAGTCAGTCTTCTTGTACTTAAGTCGTCATTGTGCCTTTTGTATTTAATTCCGATGCAATTTCTGTGTTTCACTGTCAATATGAAGGTCTAGGGGATACAGTAAACCTGGAGTGAAGCATCGGATTCTACAACTAGTGTCACAGGAATGGTTCAAAACATAGACAGTAAAATGAGTCAGTCTTCTTGTACTTAAGTCGGCATAGTGCCTTTTGTATATAATTCCGATGCAATTTCTGTGTTTCATCGCCAATAAGAGGGTCCAAGGGATACAGTAAACCTGAAGTGAAGCATTATAATCTATAACTAGTGTCACAGGAATGGTTCAAATCATAGTCACTAAGAAGAGTCAGTCGTCTTGTACTTATGTCGGCATTGTGCCTTTTCTATTTAATTCCGATGCAATTTCTGTGTTTCATCGCCACTAAGAAGGTCAGTGGGCTATAGTAATCCTGAAGTTATGCATCGGAATTTTTTACTAGTGTCACAGGAATGGTTCAAATCATAGTCAGTAAGAAGAGTCAGTCTTCTTGTACGTAAGTCGGCATTGTGAATTTTGTGTCTAATTCCGATGCAATTTCTGTGTTTCATCGACAATAAGAATGTCAGAGGGATACAGTAATCCTGAAGTAAAGCATCGGAATCTATAACTAGTGTCACAGGAATGGTTCAAAACATAGTCAGTAAGTTGAGTCAGTCTTCTTGTACTTAAATCATCACTGTGCATTTTCTATTTATTTCTGACGCTTTTTCTGTGTTTCATCGTCAATAAGAAGGTCTAAGGGATACTGTAAAACCTGGAGTGAAGCATCGGAATCCATAACGAGTGTCACAGGAATGGTTCAAAACACAGACAGTAAGAAGAGTCAGACTTCTTTTACTTAAGTCGGCATTGTGCCTTTTGTATTTAATTCCGATGCAATTTCTGTGTTTCACCTTCAATATGAAGGTCTAGGGGATACAGTAAACCTGGAGTGAAGCATAGGATTCTATAACTAGTGTCACAGGAATGGTTCAAAACATAGACAGTAAAATGAGTCAGTCTTCTTGTACTTAAGTCGGCATTGTGCCTTTTGTATTTAATTCCGATGCAATTTCTGTGTTTCATCGCCAATAAGAAGGTCCAAGGGATACAGTAAACCTGAAGTGAAGCATTAGAATCTATAACTAGTGTCACAGGAATGGTTTAAATCATAGTCAGTAAGAAGAGTCAGTCTTCTTGTACATAAGTCGGTATTGTGCCTTTTGTATTTAATTCCGATGCAAATTCTATGTTTCATCGTCAATAAGAAGGTCCAAGGGATACAGTAAACCTGAGGTGAAGCATCGGAATCTATGACTAGTGTCACAGGAATGGTTTAAAACATAGACAGTAGGAAGAGTCAGTCTACTTGTACTTAAGTCGGCATTGTGCTTTTTGTATTTAATTCCGATGCAATTTCTGTGTTTCATCGTCAATAAGAAGGTCCAAGAGATACAGTAAACCTGGAGTGAAGCATCGGAATCTGTAACTGGTGTCACAGGGACGGTTCGAACCATAGACAGTAAGATGAGTCAGTATTCTTGTACTTAATTCGGCATTGTGCGTTTTCTATTTAATTCCGATGCAATTTCTGTGTTTCATCGTCAATAAGAAGGTCCAAGGGATACAGTAAACCCGAAGTGAAGCATCGGAATCTAAAACTAGTATCACAGGAATTGTTCAAAACATAGACAGTAAGCAGAGACAGTCTTCTCGTACTTAAGTCGGCATTGTGATTTTTATTAAATTCGGATGCAATTTCTGTGTTTCATCGTCAATAAGAAGGTCTAAGGGATACAGTAAACCTAGAGTGAAGCATCGGAATCTATATCTAGTGTCACAGGAATGGTTTCAAAACATAGACAGTAAGATGAGTCAGTCTTCTTGTACTTAAGACGGCATTGTGCCTTTTGTATTTAATTCCGATGTAATTTCTGTGTTTTATCGTCAATAAGAAGGTCATAGGGATACAGTAAACATGAAGTGAAGCATCGGAAACCATAACTAGTGTCACAGGAATGGTTCAAATCATAGTCAGTAAGAAGAGTCAGTCTTCTTGTACGTAAGTCGGCATTGTGAATTTTGTGTCTAATTCCGATGCAATTTCTGTGTTTTATCGTCAATAAGAAGGTCCGAGGGATACAGTAAACATGAAGTGAAGCATCGGAAACTATAACTAGCGTTACAGGAATGGTTCAAAACATAGTCAGTAAGAAGAGTCAGTCTTCTTGTACTTAAGACGGCATTGTGCCTTTTGTATTTAATTCCGATGCAATTTCTGTGTTTCATCGTCAATATGAAGGTCTAAGGGATACATTAAACAAAGAGTGAAGCATCGCAATCTATAACTAGTGTCACAGGAATGGTTCAAAACATAGACAGTAGGAAGAGTCAGTCTTCTTGTACTTAAGTCGGCATTGTGCCTTTTGTATTTAATTCCGATGCAATTTCTGTCTTTCATCGTCAATAAGAAGGTCAGAGGGATACCGTAAACCTGATATGAAGCATCGTAATCTAACACTAGTGTCACAGGAATGGTTCAAATCATAGTCAGTAAGAAGTGTCAGTCTTCTTGTACTTAAGTCGGTATTGTGCCTTTTGTATTTAATTCCGATGCAATTTCTGTATTTCATCGTCAATAAGGAGGTCCGAAGTATACAGTAAACCTGGAGTGAAGTTCGGAATCTATAACTAGTATCACAGGAATGGATCAAAACATAGACAGTAAGATGAGTCAGTCTTCTTGTACTTAAGTCGGCATTGTGCCTTTTGTATTTAATTCCGATGCAATTTCTGTGTTTCATCGTCAATAAGAAGGTCCAAGGGATACAGTAATCCTGAAGTGAAGCATCGAAATCTAAAACTAGTATCACAGGAATTGTTCAAAACATAGACAGTAAGCAGAGTCAGTCTTCTAGTACTTAAGTCGGCATTGTGATTTTTATTTAATTCGGAAGCAATGTCTGTGCTTCATCGTCAATAAGAAGGTCCAAGGGATACAGTAAACCTAGACTGAAGCATCGGATTCTATGTCTAGTGTCACAGGAATGGTTCAAAACATAGACAGTAAGAAGAGTCGGTCTTTTTGTACTTACTTCGGCATTGTGCCTTTTGTATTTAATTCCGATGCAATTTCTGTGTTTCATCGTCAATAAGAACGTCAGAGGGACACAGAAAATCTGAAGTGAAGCATCGGAATCTATAACTAGTGTCACAGGAATGGTTCAAAACATTGACAGTAAGGAGAGTCAGTCTTCTTGTACTTAAGTGGGCATTGTGCCGTTTGTATTTAATTCCGATGTAATTTCTGTGTTTTATCGTCAATAAGAAGGTCAGAGGGATACAGTAAACATGAAGTGAAGCATCGGAATCTATAACTAGTGTCACAGGAATGGTTCAAAACATAGTCAGTAAGAAGAGTCAGTCTTCTTGTACTTAAGTCGGCATTGTGCCTTTTGTATTTATTTCCGATGCAATTTCTGTGTTTCATCGTCAATATGAAGGTCTAAGGGATACAGTAAACCTGTAGTGAAGCATCGGATCCTATAACTAAAGTGACAGGAATGGTTCAAAGCATAGACAGTAAAATGAGTCAGTCTTCTTGTACTTAAGTCGGCATTGTGCTTTTTGTATCTAATTCCGATGCAATTTCTGTGTTTCATCGCCAATAAGAAGGTCCAAGGGATACAGTAAACCTGAAGTGAAGCATTAGAATCTATAACTAGTGTCACAGGAATGGTTCAAAACATAGTCAGTAAGAAGAGTCAGTCTTCTTGTACCTAAGTCATCATTGTGCATTTTCTATTTATTTCTGATGCTTTTTCTGTGTTTCATCGTCAATAAGAAGGTCCAAGGGATACTGTAAACCTGGAGTGAAGCATCGGAATCTATAACTAGTGTCACAGGATTGGTTCAAAACACAGACAGTAAGAAGAGTCAGACTTCCTTTACTTAAGTTTGTAACGCCGGAAATGCATATCCTCCTATTTCCATCTATTGTACTATTATTTTTTTCCTAGTTTTGTTACCTCAAGATATGACATTTCTGTCTCTTTATATATTGTAAATGCTTTACTGTTTGGATATATATATATTTATGCACTTATGTCGATGTATAATTGGTTTGTTTCGTAAATATTATTTGTATTTTTACGCTGGGTCTTGCCTAGGGAAAACTGCTATCGAACGATTACATCGATGGGTCGTGTGGAGAATCAAAGTGTGTAGGATCTTTGGTAGTGTTAACTCTGCCGCGTGGAGCGCGGGCAGGGCAGTGAGAGTCTGGCGGGAGTAGCGAGTGGAGCAGGTGTTGTGTGACGCTCCCGGGAGTGGCCGCGCTTTCGGGGTTTGGCAGCATGTAATTGCGCTCGACTCGCGATGATAGTTTCTGACATGGTGTCGCGGACGGGAAGCATTAGCTGGCGCACATCAAGAGCCCGTTTCGCCTGGTGACCGTGTCGAGAAGAAGGCGCGCCAACATCCAGCTTCTGCAGCAGCGACGGCCGACAATGAGTGACTGTCGCCACCTCCTCGATCGACGGCTTCAAACCTTCAAACAACCAACAAGGAAGACTAAAAGCACGTAAAGTTTCAGAACTGTATGGCAGACCTCAGCTTTTCAAATTGTTCCATTTGCCTCGCAAAATTACAGCAACTTAGCATGAACCTTTGTTGCTCATTGTCCCAATTGCATTGCCAAGCAGGGTCCCTTCCTTTTCCGAAATGAACCCGAGTGTCGTTGAAATTCAAACGCCAGCATAATTCCATTTCACTGCTTTAATTTCAAAGTTCAATTCAAGTATTAGCTGGCTACAATAGTTAGATTACACAAGCACAAATTAAGAGTGCGAGTTTTGTTACCGTATTTTAGCTTACCTGTGACTGCAGCTCAGCTTGGTACGTACTAAATTTTACTATTGTTAATTATTCAGAATCGTTTAATTCAAGTTCAAAGTTAAATCTCTTCTTTCTAAATTGCGTAGATTCAAGTAGCGTTAGAAATGATTGTTGAGGTAGTCCAAGACTAACTGTATTTCGATGTGCTTCAGGAAGAAAGTTCACTATTAACTTCAATCACTAAATTTACTTTCGATTTTCCGGTTTCATTAATTCTTTTGCTAAATTAAGTATAGCGAAATTTATTACTTCTGACAAACTTTCAGTTTTCACACTACACGTGTCAGCCTTCAGTTGCCACGCTTCTAGTGCTAATTGTATGTGTAATAACCTTTCTTTTTCAGTTATTATAGTAATTGTCCATAGGACTGGCGACCGTAATTTCCCCCAAATCTCAAATATCTAATTACCGCTAGTTAATTGTTAACGTAACGGCCGCACATTTATTTTCTTTATTTACTTTACCCCTTTTCAAAATTAATTTCCACCAGTTTCATTTGCATTTTTCCTTTCATTTAGATGTAACCCTTCCCTCCCTCTTTACCGATAGATTAACTTCGGTGACGATTGCTTTTCCCAAATTTCCATTAGGTACACGCGGTTTAATTTTTCACTGTCTTTAAGGTCGATAAGTGAGGGGGGAGGTTACAAGTTGGCATTGTGCCTTTTGTATTTAATTCCGATGCAATTTCTGTGTTTCATCGTCAATAAGAAGGTCCAAGGGATACAGTAAACCTTGCGTGAAGCATCAGAGTCTATAACTAGTGTCACAGGATTGGTTCAAAACATAGACAGTAAGAAGAGTCAGTCTTCATGTACTTAATTCGGCATTGTACCTTTTGTATTTAATTCCGATGCAATTTCTGTGTTTCATCGTCAATAAGAAGGTCAGAGGGATACAGTAAACCTGATATGAAGCATCGTAATCTATAACTAGTGTCACAGGAATGGTTCAAAACATAGTCAGTAAGAAGAGTCAGTCCTCCTGTACGTAAGTCGGCATTGTGAATTTTGTGTTTAATTCCGATACAATTTCTGTGTTTCATCGTCAATAAGAATGTCAGAGGGATACAGTAATCCTGAAGTAAAGCATCGGAATCTATGACTAGTGTCACAGGAATGGTTCAAAACATATACAGTAAGAAGAGTCAGTCTTCTTGTACTTAAGTCGGTATTGTGCTTTTTGTATTTAATTCCGATGCAATTGCTGTGTTTCATCGTCAATAAGAAGGTCCAAGGGATACAGTAAACCTGAAGTGAAGCATCGAAATCTATGACTAGTGTCACAGGAATGGTTCAAAACATAGCCAGTAGGGAGAGTCAGTCTTCTTGTACTTAAGTCGGCATTGTGCTTTTTTTATTTAATTCCGATGCAATTTCTGTGTTTCATCGTCAATAAGAAGGTCCAAGGGATACAGTAAACCTGGAGTGAAGCATCGGAATCTATAACTAGTGTCAGAGGGACGGTTCAAAACATAGACAGTAACATGAGTCAGTATTCTTGTACTTTAGTCGGCATTGTGCTTTTTGTATTTAATTCCGATGCAAATTTCTGTGTTTCATCGTCACTAAGAAGGTCAGTGGGATACAGTAAACCTGAAGTGAAGCATTGGAATCTATAAGTAGAGTCACAGGAATGGTTCAAAACATAGACAGTAAGAAAGAGTCAGTCTTCTTGTACTTAAGTCAATATTGTGCCTTTTCTATTTAATTCCGATGCAATTTCTGTGTTTCATCGTCAATATGAAGGTCAAAGGGATACAGTAAACCTGAAGTGAAGCATCGGAATCTATAACTAGTGTCACAGGAATGGTTCAAAACATAGAGAGTTGGAAGATTCAGTCTTCTTGTACTTAAGTCGGCATTGTGCCTTTTGTATTTCATTCCGATGCAATATCTGTGTTTCATCGTCCATAAGAAGGTCCGAGGGATACAGTAAACCTCAAGTGAAGCATCGGAATAAAAAACTAGTGTCACAGGAATGGTTCAAAACATAGAGAGTAGGAAGAGTCAGTCTTCTTGTACTTAAGTCGGCATTGTGCTTTTTCTATTTAATTCCGATGCGATTTCTGTGTCTCATCGTCAATAGGAACGTCCAAGGGATACAGTAAACCTGAAGTGAAGCATCCGAATCTATGACTAGTGTCACAGGAAGGGTTCAAAACATAGACAGTAGGAAGAGTCAGTCTTCTTGTACTTAAGTCGGCATTGTGATTTTTGTATTTAATTCCGATGCTATTTCTGTGTTTCATCGTCAATAAGAAGGTCCAAGGGATGCAGTAAACCTGGAGTGAAGCATCGGAATCTATAACTAGTGTCACAGGGACTGTTCAAACCATAGACAGTAAGATGAGTCAGTATTCTTGTACTTAATTCGGCATTGTGCATTTTATATTTAATTCCGATGCAATTTCTGTGTTTCATCGTCAATAAGGAGGTCCAAAGTATACAGTAAACCTGGAGTGAAGTTCGGAATCTATAGCTAGTGTCACAGGAATGGTTCAAAGCATAGTCGGTAAGAAGAGTCAGTCTTCTTGTACTTAAGTCGGCATTGTGCATTTTCTATTTAATTACGATGCAATTTCTATGTTTCATCGTCAGTAAGAAGGTCCAAGGGATACAGTAAACCTGAAGTGAAGCATTAGAATCTATAACTAGTGTCACAGGAATGGTTCAAATCATAGTCAGTAAGAAGAGTCAGTCTTCTTGTACTTAAGTCGGCATTGTGCCTTTTGTATTTAATTCCGATGCAATTTCTGTGTTTCATTGTCACTAAGAAGGTCAGTGGGATATAGTAATCCTGAAGTTATGCATCGGAATGTATTACTAGTGTCACAGGAATGGTTCAAAACATAGTCAGTAAGAAGAGTCAGTCTTCTTGTACGTAAGTCGGCATTGTGAATTTTGTGTTTAATTCCGATGCAATTTCTGTGTTTCATCGTCAATAAGAATGTCAGAGGGATACAGTAATCATGAAGTAAAGCATCGGAATCTATGACTAGTGTCACAGGAATGGTTCAGAACATAGTCAGTAAGAAGAGTCAGTCTTCTTGTACTTAAGTCGGTATTGTGCCTTTTGTATTTACTTCCGATGCAATTTCTGTGTTTCATCGTCAATAAGAAGGTCCAAGGGATACAGTAAACCTGAGGTGAAGCATCCGAATCTATGACTAGTGTCACAGGAATGGTTCAAAACATAGACAGTAGGAAGAGTCAGTCTTCTTGTACTTAAGTCGGCATTGTGATTTTTGTATTTAATTCCGATGCAATTTCTGTGTTTCATCGTCAATAAGAAGGTCCAAGGGATGCAGTAAACCTGGAGTGAAGCATCGGAATCTATAACTAGTGTCACAGGGACTGTTCAAACCATAGACAGTAAGATGAGTCAGTATTCTTGTACTTAATTCGGCATTGTGCATTTTATATTTAATTCCGATGCAATTTCTGTGTTTCATCGTCAATAAGGAGGTCCAAAGTATACAGTAAACCTGGAGTGAAGTTCGGAATCTATAACTAGTATCACAGGAATGGTTCAAAACATAGACAGTAAGATGAGTCAGTCTTCTTGTACTTAAGTCGGCATTGCGCCTTTTGTATTTAATTCCGATGCAATTTCTGTGTTTCATCGTCAATAAGAAGGTCCAAGGGATACAGTAATCCTGAAGTGAAGCATCGAAATCTAAAACTAGTATCACAGGAATTGTTCAAAACATAGACAGTAAGCAGAGTCAGTCTTCTCATACTTAAGTCGGCATTGTGATTTTTATTTAATTCGGAAGCAATGTCTGTGTTTCATCGTCAATAAGGAGGTCCAAGGGACACAGTAAACCTAGAGAGAAGCATCGGATTCTATATCTAGTGTCACAGGAATGGTTCAAAACATAGTCAGTAAGAAGAGTCAGTCTTCTTGTACTTAAGACGGCATTGTGCCTTTTGTATTTAATTCCGATGCCATTTCTGTGTTTCATCGTCAATATGAAGGTCTAAGGGATACTGTAAACATGGAGTGAAGCATTAGAATCTATAACTAGTGTCACAGGAATGGTTCAAAACATAGACAGTAAAATGAGTCAGGCTTCTTGTACTTATGTCGGCATTGTGCCTTTTGTATTTAATTCCGATGCAATTTCTGTGTTTCATCGTCACTAAGAAGGTCAGTGGGATGTAGTAATCAAAAAAATGGGTCAAATGGCTCTGAGCACTATGGGACTCAACTGCTGAGGTCATTAGTCCCCTAGAACTTAGAACTAGTTAAACCTAACTAACCTAAGGACATCACACACATCCATGCCCGAGGCAGGATTCGAACCTGCGACCATAGCGGTCTCGCGGTTCAACACTGCAGCGCCAGAACCGCGCGGCCACTTCGGCCGGCTATAGTAATCCTGAAGTTATGCATCGAAATTTATTACTGGTGTCACAGGAATGGTTCAAAACATAGTCAGTAAGAAGAGTCAGTCTTCCTGTACGTAAGTTGGCATTGTGAATTTTGTGTTTAATTCCGATACAATTTCTGTGTTTCATCGTCAATAAGAATGTCAGAGGGATACAGTAATCCTGAAGTAAAGCATCGGAATCCATGACTAGTGTCACAGGAATGGTTCAAAACATATACAGTAAGAAGAGTCAGTCTTCTTGTACTTAAGTCGGTATTGTGCTTTTTGTATTTAATTCCGATGCAATTGCTGTGTTTCATCTTCAATAAGAAGGTCCAAGGGATACAGTAAACCTGAAGTGAAGCATCGAAATCTATGACTAGTGTCACAGGAATGGTTCAAAACATAGCCAGTAGGGAGAGTCAGTCTTTTTGTACTTAAGTCGGCATTGTGCTTTTTTTATTTTATTCCGATGCAATTTCTGTGTTTCATCGTCAATAAGAAGGTCCAAGGGATACAGTAAACCTGGAGTGAAGCATCGGAATCTATAACTAGTGTCAGAGGGACGGTTCAAAACATAGACAGTAACATGAGTCAGTATTCTTGTACTTTAGTCGGCATTGTGCTTTTTGTATTTAATTCCGATGCAAATTTCTGTGTTTCATCGTCACTAAGAAGGTCAGTGGGATACAGTAAACCTGAAGTGAAGCATTGGAATCTATAAGTAGAGTCACAGGAATGGTTCAAAACATAGACAGTAAGAAAGAGTCAGTCTTCTTGTACTTAAGTCAATATTGTGCCTTTTCTATTTAATTCCGATGCAATTTCTGTGTTTCATCGTCAATATGAAGGTCAAAGGGATACAGTAAACCTGAAGTGAAGCATCGGAATCTATAACTAGTGTCACAGGAATTGTTCAAAACATAGACAGTAAGCAGAGACAGTCTTCTCGTACTTAAGTCGGCATTGTGATTTTTATTAAATTCGGATGCAATTTCTGTGTTTCATCGTCAATAAGAAGGTCTAAGGGATACAGTAAACCTAGAGTGAAGCATCGGAATCTATATCTAGTGTCACAGGAATGGTTTCAAAACATAGACAGTAAGAAGAGTCGGTCTTTCTGTACTTAATTCGGCATTGTGCCTTTTGTATTTAATTCCGATGCAACTTCTGTGTTTCATCGTCAATAAGAGCGTCAGAGAGATACAGAAAATCTGAAGTGAAGCATCGGAATCTATAAGTAGTGTCACAGGAATGGTTCAAAACATTGACAGTAAGGAGAGTCAGTCTTCTTGTACTTAAGTCGGCATTGTGCCGTTTGTATTTAATTCCGATGTAATTTCTGTGTTTTATCGTCAATAAGAAGGTCAGAGGGATACAGTAAACATGAAGTGAAGCATCGGAATCTATAACTAGTGTCACAGGAATGGTTCAAAACATAGTCAGTAAGAAGAGTCAGTCTTCTTGTACTTAAGTCGGCATTGTGCCTTTTGTATTTATTTCCGATGCAATTTCTGTGTTTCATCGTCAATATGAAGGTCTAAGGGATACAGTAAACCTGTAGTGAAGCATCGGATCCTATAACTAGTGTGACAGGAATGGTTCAAAACATAGACAGTAAAATGAGTCAGTCTTCTTGTACTTAAGTCGGCATTGTGCTTTTTGTATCTAATTCCGATGCAATTTCTGTGTTTCATCGCCAATAAGAAGGTCCAAGGGATACAGTAAACCTGAAGTGAAGCATTAGAATCTATAACTAGTGTAACAGGAATGGTTCAAAACATAGTCAGTAAGAAGAGTCAGTCTTCTTGTACCTAAGTCATCATTGTGCATTTTCTATTTATTTCTGATGCTTTTTCTGTGTTTCATCGTCAATAAGAAGGTCCAAGGGATACTGTAAACCTGGAGTGAAGCATCGGAATCTATAACTAGTGTCACAGGAATGGTTCAAAACACAGACAGTAAGAAGAGTCAGACTTCCTTTACTTAAGTTTGTAACGCCGGAAATGCATATCCTCCTATTTCCATCTATTGTACTATTATTTTTTTCCTAGTTTTGTTACCTCAAGATATGACATTTCTGTCTCTTTATATATTGTAAATGCTTTACTGTTTGGATATATATATATTTATGCACTTATGTCGATGTATAATTGGTTTGTTTCGTAAATATTATTTGTATTTTTACGCTGGGTCTTGCCTAGGGAAAACTGCTATCGAACGATTACAACGATGGGTCGTGTGAAGAATCAAAGTGTGTAGGATCTTTGGTAGTGTTAACTCTGCCGCGTGGAGCGCCGGCAGGGCAGTGAGAGTCTGGCGGGAGTAGCGAGTGGAGCAGGTGTTGTGTGACGCTCCCGCGAGTTGCCGCGCTTTCGGGGTTTGGCAGCATGTAATTGCGCTCGACTCGCGATGATAGTTTCTGACATGGTGTCGCGGACGGGAAGCATTAGCTGGCGCACATCAAGAGCCCGTTTCGCCTGGTGACCGTGTCGAGAAGAAGGCGCGCCAACATCCAGCTTCTGCAGCAGCGACGGCCGACAATGAGTGACTGTCGCCACCTCCTCGATCGACGGCTTCAAACCTTCAAACAACCAACAAGGAAGACTAAAAGCACGTAAAGTTTCAGAACTGTATGGCAGACCTCAGCTTTTCAAATTGTTCCATTTGCCTCGCAAAATTACAGCAACTTAGCATGAACCTTTGTTGCTCATTGTCCCAATTGCATTGCCGAGCAGGGTCCCTTCCTTTTCCGAAATGAACCCGAGTGTCGTTGAAATTCAAACGCCAGCATAATTCCATTTCACTGCTTTAATTTCGAAGTTCAATTCAAGTGTTAGCTGGCTACAATAGTTAGATTACACAAGCACAAATTAAGAGTGCGAGTTTTGTTACCGTATTTTAGCTTACCTGTGACTGCAGCTCAGCTTGGTACGTACTAAATTTTACTATTGTTAATTATTCAGAATCGTTTAATTCAAGTTCAAAGTTAAATCTCTTCTTTCTAAATTGCGTAGATTCAAGTAGCGTTAGAAATGATTGTTGAGGTAGTCCAAGACTAACTGTATTTCGATGTGCTTCAGAAAGAAAGTTCACTATTAACTTCAATCACTAAATTTACTTTCGATTTTCCGGTTTCATTAATTCTTTTGCTAAATTAAGTATAGCGAAATTTATTACTTCTGACAAACTTTCAGTTTTCACACTACACGTGTCAACCTTCAGTTGCCACGCTTCTAGTGCTAATTATATGTGTAATAACCTTTCTTTTTCAGTTATTATAGTAATTGTCCATAGGACTGGCGACCGTAATTTCCCCCAAATCTCAAATATCTAATTACCGCTAGTTAATTGTTAACGTAACGGCCGCACATTTATTTTCTTTATTTACTTTACCCCTTTTCAAAATTAATTTCCACCAGTTTCATTTGCATTTTTCCTTTCATTTAGATGTAACCCTTCCCTCCCTCTTTACCGATAGATTAACTTCGGTGACGATTGCTTTTCCCAAATTTCCATTAGGTACACGCGGTTTAATTTTTCACTGTCTTTAAGGTCGATAAGTGAGGGGGGAGGTTACAAGTTGGCATTGTGCCTTTTGTATTTAATTCCGATGCAATTTCTGTGTTTCATCGTCAATAAGAAGGTCCAAGGGATACAGTAAACCTTGCGTGAAGCATCAGAGTCTATAACTAGTGTCACAGGATTGGTTCAAAACATAGACAGTAAGAAGAGTCAGTCTTCATGTACTTAATTCGGCATTGTACCTTTTGTATTTAATTCCGATGCAATTTCTGTGTTTCATCGTCAATAAGAAGGTCAGAGGGATACAGTAAACCTGATATGAAGCATCGTAATCTATAACTAGTGTCACAGGAATGGTTCAAAACATAGTCAGTAAGAAGAGTCAGTCCTCCTGTACGTAAGTCGGCATTGTGAATTTTGTGTTTAATTCCGATACAATTTCTGTGTTTCATCGTCAATAAGAATGTCAGAGGGATACAGTAATCCTGAAGTAAAGCATCGGAATCTATGACTAGTGTCACAGGAATGGTTCAAAACATATACAGTAAGAAGAGTCAGTCTTCTTGTACTTAAGTCGGTATTGTGCTTTTTGTATTTAATTCCGATGCAATTGCTGTGTTTCATCGTCAATAAGAAGGTCAGTGGGATACAGTAAACCTGAAGTGAAGCATTGGAATCTATAAGTAGAGTCACAGGAATGGTTCAAAACATAGACAGTAAGAAAGAGTCAGTCTTCTTGTACTTAAGTCAATATTGTGCCTTTTCTATTTAATTCCGATGCAATTTCTGTGTTTCATCGTCAATATGAAGGTCAAAGGGATACAGTAAACCTGAAGTGAAGCATCGGAATCTATAACTAGTGTCACAGGAATGGTTCAAAACATAGAGAGTTGGAAGATTCAGTCTTCTTGTACTTAAGTCGGCATTGTGCCTTTTGTATTTCATTCCGATGCAATATCTGTGTTTCATCGTCCATAAGAAGGTCCGAGGGATACAGTAAACCTCAAGTGAAGCATCGGAATAAAAAACTAGTGTCACAGGAATGGTTCAAAACATAGAGAGTAGGAAGAGTCAGTCTTCTTGTACTTAAGTCGGCATTGTGCTTTTTCTATTTAATTCCGATGCGATTTCTGTGTCTCATCGTCAATAGGAACGTCCAAGGGATACAGTAAACCTGAAGTGAAGCATCGGAATCTATAGCTAGTGTCACAGGAATGGTTCAAAGCATAGTCGGTAAGAAGAGTCAGTCTTCTTGTACTTAAGTCGGCATTGTGCATTTTCTATTTAATTACGATGCAATTTCTATGTTTCATCGTCAGTAAGAAGGTCCAAGGGATACAGTAAACCTGAAGTGAAGCATTAGAATCTATAACTAGTGTCACAGGAATGGTTCAAATCATAGTCAGTAAGAAGAGTCAGTCTTCTTGTACTTAAGTCGGCATTGTGCCTTTTGTATTCAATTCCGATGCAATTTCTGTGTTTCATTGTCACTAAGAAGGTCAGTGGGATATAGTAATCCTGAAGTTATGCATCGGAATGTATTACAAGTGTCACAGGAATGGTTCAAAACATAGTCAGTAAGAAGAGTCAGTCTTCTTGTACGTAAGTCGGCATTGTGAATTTTGTGTTTAATTCCGATGCAATTTCTGTGTTTCATCGTCAATAAGAATGTCAGAGGGATACAGTAATCATGAAGTAAAGCATCGGAATCTATGACTAGTGTCACAGGAATGGTTCAGAACATAGTCAGTAAGAAGAGTCAGTCTTCTTGTACTTAAGTCGGTATTGTGCCTTTTGTATTTAATTCCGATGCAATTTCTGTGTTTCATCGTCAATAAGAAGGTCCAAGGGATACAGTAAACCTGAGGTGAAGCATCCGAATCTATGACTAGTGTCACAGGAATGGTTCAAATCATAGACAGTAGGAAGAGTCAGTCTTCTTGTACTTAAGTCGGCATTGTGATTTTTGTATTTAATTCCGATGCAATTTCTGTGTTTCATCGTCAATAAGAAGGTCCAAGGGATGCAGTAAACCTGGAGTGAAGCATCGGAATCTATAACTAGTGTCACAGGGACTGTTCAAACCATAGACAGTAAGATGAGTCAGTATTCTTGTACTTAATTCGGCATTGTGCATTTTATATTTAATTCCGATGCAATTTCTGTGTTTCATCGTCAATAAGGAGGTCCAAAGTATACAGTAAACCTGGAGTGAAGTTCGGAATCTATAACTAGTATCACAGGAATGGTTCAAAACATAGACAGTAAGATGAGTCAGTCTTCTTGTACTTAAGTCGGCATTGCGCCTTTTGTATTTAATTCCGATGCAATTTCTGTGTTTCATCGTCAATAAGAAGGTCCAAGGGATACAGTAATCCTGAAGTGAAGCATCGAAATCTAAAACTAGTATCACAGGAATTGTTCAAAACATAGACAGTAAGCAGAGTAAGTCTTCTCATACTTAAGTCGGCATTGTGATTTTTATTTAATTCGGAAGCAATGTCTGTGTTTCATCGTCAATAAGGAGGTCCAAGGGACACAGTAAACCTAGAGTGAAGCATCGGATTCTATATCTAGTGTCACAGGAATGGTTCAAAACATAGTCAGTAAGAAGAGTCAGTCTTCTTGTACTTAAGACGGCATTGTGCCTTTTGTATTTAATTCCGATGCAATTTCTGTGTTTCATCGTCAATATGAAGGTCTAAGGGATACTGTAAACATGGAGTGAAGCATTAGAATCTATAACTAGTGTCACAGGAATGGTTCAAAACA
Source organism: Schistocerca americana (assembly GCF_021461395.2). NCBI lineage: Eukaryota > Metazoa > Arthropoda > Insecta > Orthoptera > Acrididae > Schistocerca > Schistocerca americana. Next base: position 18,727,784 of record NC_060130.1, on the reverse strand, counting down.
TAGACAGTAAAATGAGTCAGGCTTCTTGTACTTATGTCGGCATTGTGCCTTTTGTATTTAATTCCGATGCAATTTCTGTGTTTCATCGTCACTAAGAAGGTCAGTGGGATGTAGTAATCAAAAAAATGGGTCAAATGGCTCTGAGCACTATGGGACTCAACTGCTGAGGTCATTAGTCCCCTAGAACTTAGAACTAGTTAAACCTAACTAACCTAAGGACATCACACACATCCATGCCCGAGGCAGGATTCGAACCTGCGACCATAGCGGTCTCGCGGTTCCACACTGCAGCGACAGAACCGCGCGGCCACTTCGGCCGGCTATAGTAATCCTGAAGTTATGCATCGAAATTTATTACTGGTGTCACAGGAATGGTTCAAAACATAGTCAGTAAGAAGAGTCAGTCTTCCTGTACGTAAGTTGGCATTGTGAATTTTGTGTTTAATTCCGATACAATTTCTGTGTTTCATCGTCAATAAGAATGTCAGAGGGATACAGTAATCCTGAAGTAAAGCATCGGAATCTATGACTAGTGTCACAGGAATGGTTCAAAACATATACAGTAAGAAGAGTCAGTCTTCTTGTACTTAAGTCGGTATTGTGCTTTTTGTATTTAATTCCGATGCAATTGCTGTGTTTCATCGTCAATAAGAAGGTCCAAGGGATACAGTAAACCTGAAGTGAAGCATCGAAATCTATGACTAGTGTCACAGGAATGGTTCAAAACATAGCCAGGAGGGAGAGTCAGTCTTCTTGTACTTAAGTCGGCATTGTGCTTTTTTTATTTTATTCCGATGCAATTTCTGTGTTTCATCGTCAATAAGAAGGTCCAAGGGATACAGTAAACCTGGAGTGAAGCATCGGAATCTATAACTAGTGTCAGAGGGACGGTTCAAAACATAGACAGTAACATGAGTCAGTATTCTTGTACTTTAGTCGGCATTGTGCTTTTTGTATTTAATTCCGATGCAAATTTCTGTGTTTCATCGTCACTAAGAAGGTCAGTGGGATACAGTAAACCTGAAGTGAAGCATTGGAATCTATAAGTAGAGTCACAGGAATGGTTCAAAACATAGACAGTAAGAAAGAGTCAGTCTTCTTGTACTTAAGTCAATATTGTGCCTTTTCTATTTAATTCCGATGCAATTTCTGTGTTTCATCGTCAATATGAAGGTCAAAGGGATACAGTAAACCTGAAGTGAAGCATCGGAATCTATAACTAGTGTCACAGGAATGGTTCAAAACATAGAGAGTTGGAAGATGCAGTCTTCTTGTACTTAAGTCGGCATTGTGCCTTTTGTATTTCATTCCGATGCAATATCTGTGTTTCATCGTCCATAAGAAGGTCCGAGGGATACAGTAAACCTCAAGTGAAGCATCGGAATAAAAAACTAGTGTCACAGGAATGGTTCAAAACATAGAGAGTAGGAAGAGTCAGTCTTCTTGTACTTAAGTCGGCATTGTGCTTTTTCTATTTAATTCCGATGCGATTTCTGTGTCTCATCGTCAATAGGAACGTCCAAGGGATACAGTAAACCTGAAGTGAAGCATCGGAATCTATAGCTAGTGTCACAGGAATGGTTCAAAGCATAGTCGGTAAGAAGAGTCAGTCTTCTTGTACTTAAGTCGGCATTGTGCATTTTCTATTTTATTACGATGCAATTTCTATGTTTCATCGTCAGTAAGAAGGTCCAAGGGATACAGTAAACCTGAAGTGAAGCATTAGAATCTATAACTAGTGTCACAGGAATGGTTCAAATCATAGTCAGTAAGAAGAGTCAGTCTTCTTGTACTTAAGTCGGCATTGTGCCTTTCGTATTTAATTCCGATGCAATTTCTGTGTTTCATTGTCACTAAGAAGGTCAGTGGGATATAGTAATCCTGAAGTTATGCATCGGAATGTATTACTAGTGTCACAGGAATGGTTCAAAACATAGTCAGTAAGAAGAGTCAGTCTTCTTGTACGTAAGTCGGCATTGTGAATTTTGTGTTTAATTCCGATGCAATTTCTGTGTTTCATCGTCAATAAGAATGTCAGAGGGATACAGTAATCATGAAGTAAAGCATCGGAATCTATGACTAGTGTCACAGGAATGGTTCAGAACATAGTCAGTAAGAAGAGTCAGTCTGCTTGTACTTAAGTCGGTATTGTGCCTTTTGTATTTAATTCCGATGCAATTTCTGTGTTTCATCGTCAATAAGAAGGTCCAAGGGATACAGTAAACCTGAGGTGAAGCATCCGAATCTATGACTAGTGTCACAGGAATGGTTCAAAACATAGACAGTAGGAAGAGTCAGTCTTCTTGTACTTAAGTCTGCATTGTGATTTTTGTATTTAATTCCGATGCAATTTCTGTGTTTCATCGTCAATAAGAAGGTCCAAGGGATGCAGTAAACCTGGAGTGAAGCATCGGAATCTATAACTAGTGTCACAGGGACTGTTCAAACCATAGACAGTAAGATGAGTCAGTATTCTTGTACTTAATTCGGCATTGTGCATTTTATATTTAATTCCGATGCAATTTCTGTGTTTCATCGTCAATAAGGAGGTCCAAAGTATACAGTAAACCTGGAGTGAAGTTCGGAATCTATAACTAGTATCACAGGAATGGTTCAAAACATAGACAGTAAGATGAGTCAGTCTTCTTGTACTTAAGTCGGCATTGCGCCTTTTGTATTTAATTCCGATGCAATTTCTGTGTTTCATCGTCAATAAGAAGGTCCAAGGGATACAGTAATCCTGAAGTGAAGCATCGAAATCTAAAACTAGTATCACAGGAATTGTTCAAAACATAGACAGTAAGCAGAGTCAGTCTTCTCATACTTAAGTCGGCATTGTGATTTTTATTTAATTCGGAAGCAATGTCTGTGTTTCATCGTCAATAAGGAGGTCCAAGGGACACAGTAAACCTAGAGTGAAGCATCGGATTCTATATCTAGTGTCACAGGAATGGTTCAAAACATAGTCAGTAAGAAGAGTCAGTCTTCTTGTACTTAAGACGGCATTGTGCCTTTTGTATTTAATTCCGATGCAATTTCTGTGTTTCATCGTCAATATGAAGGTCTAAGGGATACTGTAAACATGGAGTGAAGCATTAGATTCTATAACTAGTGTCACAGGAATGGTTCAAAACATAGACAGTAAAATGAGTCAGGCTTCTTGTACTTATGTCGGCATTGTGCCTTTTGTATTTAATTCCGATGCAATTTCTGTGTTTCATCGTCACTAAGAAGGTCAGTGGGATGTAGTAATCAAAAAAATGGGTCAAATGGCTCTGAGCACGATGGGACTCAACTGCTGAGGTCATTAGTCCCCTAGAACTTAGAACTAGTTAAACCTAACTAACCTAAGGACATCACACACATCCATGCCCGAGGCAGGATTCGAACCTGCGACCATAGCGGTCTCGCGGTTCCACACTGCAGCGCCAGAACCGCGCGGCCACTTCGGCCGGCTATAGTAATCCTGAAGTTATGCATCGAAATTTATTACTGGTGTCACAGGAATGGTTCAAAACATAGTCAGTAAGAAGAGTCAGTCTTCCTGTACGTAAGTTGGCATTGTGAATTTTGTGTTTAATTCCGATACAATTTCTGTGTTTCATCGTCAATAAGAATGTCAGAGGGATACAGTAATCTTGAAGTAAAGCATCGGAATCTATGACTGGTGTCACAGGAATGGTTCAAAACATAGTCAGTAAGAAGAGTCAGTCTTCTTGTACTTAAGTCGGTATTGTGCCTTTTGTATTTAATTCCGATGCAATTTCTGTGTTTCATCGTCAATAAGAAGGTCCAAGGGATACAGTAAACCTGGAGTGAAGCATCGGAATCTACAACTAGTGTCACAGGGACGGTTCAAACCATAGACAGTAAGATGAGTCAGTATTCTTGTACTTAATTCGGCATTGTGCATTTTCTATTTAATTCCGATGCAGTTTCTGAGTTTCATCGTCAATAAGAATTCCAAGGGATACAGTAAACCGGAAGTGAAGCATCGGAATTTATAACTAGTGTCACAGGAATGGTTCAAAACATAGTCAGTAAGAAGAGTCAGTCTTCTTGTACTTAAGTCATCATTGTGCGTTTTCTATTTAATTCTGATGCTTTTTCTGTGTTTTATCGTCAATAAGAAGGTCCAAGGGATACTGTAATCCTGGAGTGACGCATCGGAATCTATAACTAGTGTCACAGGAATGGTCCAAAACACAGACAGTAAGAAGAGTCAGACTTCTTTTACTTAAGTTGGCATTGTGCCTTTTGTATTTAATTCCGATGCAATTTCTGTGTTTCATCGTCAATAAGAAGGTCCAAGGGATACAGTAAACTTGGAGTGAAGCATCAGAGTGTATAACTAGTGTCACAGGAATGGTTCAAAACATAGACAGTAAGAAGAGTCAGTCTTCTTGTACTTAATTCGGCATTGTGCCTTTAGTATTTATTTCCGATGCAATTTCTGTCTTTCATCGTCAATAAGAAGGTCAGAGGGATACAGTAAACCTGATATGAAGCATCGTAATCTAAAACTAGTGTCACAGGAATGGTTCAAAACATAGTCAGTAAGAAGAGTCAGTCTTCTTGTACTTAAGTCGGTATTGTGCTTTTTGTATTTAATTCCGATGCAATTTCTGTGTTTCATCGTCAATAAGGAGGTCCAAAGTATACAGTAAACCTGGAGTGAAGTTCGGAATCTATAACTAGTATCACAGGAATGGTTCAAAACATATACAGTAAGATGAGTCAGTCTTCTTGTACTTAAGTCGGCATTGTGCCATTTGTATTTAATTCCGATGCAATTTCTGTGTTTCATCGTCAATAAGAAGGTCCAAGGGATACAGTAATCCTGAAGTGAAGCATCGAAATCTAAAACTAGTATCACAGGAATTGTTCAAAACATAGACAGTAAGCAGAGTCAGTCTGCTTGTACTTAAGTCGGCATTGTGATTTTTATTTAATTCGGAAGCAATGTCTGAGCTTCATCGTCAATACAAAGGTCCAAGGGATACAGTAAACCTAGAGTGAAGCATCGGATTCTATGTCTAGTGTCACAGGAATGGTTCAAAACATAGACAGTAAGAAGAGTCGGTCTTTTTGTACTTACTTCGGCATTGTGCCTTTTGTATTTAATTCCGATGCAATTTCTGTGTTTCATCGTCAATAAGAACGTCAGAGGGATACAGAAAATCTGAAGTGAAATATCGGAATCTATAACTAGTGTCACAGGAATGGTTCAAAACATAGACAGTAAGAAGAGTGAGTCTTCTTGTACTTAAGTCGGCATTGTGCCTTTTGTATTTAATTCCGATGTAATTTCTGTGTTTTATCGTCAATAAGAAGGTCATAGGGATACAGTAAACATGAAGTGAAGCATCGGAAACCATAACTAGTGTCACAGGAATGGTTCAAAACATTGTCAGTAAGAAGAGTCAGTCGTCTTGTACTTAAGACGGCATTGTGCCTTTTGTATTTAATTCCGATGTAATTTCTGTGTTTTATCGTCAATAAGAAGGTCCGAGGGATACAGTAAACATGAAGTGAAGCATCGGAAACTATAACTAGCGTTACAGGAATGGTTCAAAACATAGTCAGTAAGAAGAGTCAGTCTTCTTGTACTTAAGACGGCATTGTGCCTTTTGTATTTAATTCCGATGCAATTTCTGTGTTTCATCGTCAATATGAAGGTCTAAGGGATACATTAAACAAAGAGTGAAGCATCGCAATCTATAACTAGTGTCACAGGAATGGTTCAAAACATAGACAGTAGGAAGAGTCAGTCTTCTTGTACTTAAGTCGGCATTGTGCCTTTTGTATTTAATTCCGATGCAATTTCTGTCTTTCATCGTCAATAAGAAGGTCAGAGGGATACCGTAAACCTGATATGAAGCATCGTAATCTAACACTAGTGTCACAGGAATGGTTCAAATCATAGTCAGTAAGAAGTGTCAGTCTTCTTGTACTTAAGTCGGTATTGTGCCTTTTGTATTTAATTCCGATGCAATTTCTGTATTTCATCGTCAATAAGGAGGTCCGAAGTATACAGTAAACCTGGAGTGAAGTTCGGAATCTATAACTAGTATCACAGGAATGGATCAAAACATAGACAGTAAGATGAGTCAGTCTTCTTGTACTTAAGTCGGCATTGTGCCTTTTGTATTTAATTCCGATGCAATTTCTGTGTTTCATCGTCAATAAGAAGGTCCAAGGGATACAGTAATCCTGAAGTGAAGCATCGAAATCTAAAACTAGTATCACAGGAATTGTTCAAAACATAGACAGTAAGCAGAGTCAGTCTTCTAGTACTTAAGTCGGCATTGTGATTTTTATTTAATTCGGAAGCAATGTCTGTGCTTCATCGTCAATAAGAAGGTCCAAGGGATACAGTAAACCTAGACTGAAGCATCGGATTCTATGTCTAGTGTCACAGGAATGGTTCAAAACATAGACAGTAAGAAGAGTCGGTCTTTTTGTACTTACTTCGGCATTGTGCCTTTTGTATTTAATTCCGATGCAATTTCTGTGTTTCATCGTCAATAAGAACGTCAGAGGGACACAGAAAATCTGAAGTGAAGCATCGGAATCTATAACTAGTGTCACAGGAATGGTTCAAAACATTGACAGTAAGGAGAGTCAGTCTTCTTGTACTTAAGTGGGCATTGTGCCGTTTGTATTTAATTCCGATGTAATTTCTGTGTTTTATCGTCAATAAGAAGGTCAGAGGGATACAGTAAACATGAAGTGAAGCATCGGAATCTATAACTAGTGTCACAGGAATGGTTCAAAACATAGTCAGTAAGAAGAGTCAGTCTTCTTGTACTTAAGTCGGCATTGTGCCTTTTGTATTTATTTCCGATGCAATTTCTGTGTTTCATCGTCAATATGAAGGTCTAAGGGATACAGTAAACCTGTAGTGAAGCATCGGATCCTATAACTAAAGTGACAGGAATGGTTCAAAGCATAGACAGTAAAATGAGTCAGTCTTCTTGTACTTAAGTCGGCATTGTGCTTTTTGTATCTAATTCCGATGCAATTTCTGTGTTTCATCGCCAATAAGAAGGTCCAAGGGATACAGTAAACCTGAAGTGAAGCATTAGAATCTATAACTAGTGTCACAGGAATGGTTCAAAACATAGTCAGTAAGAAGAGTCAGTCTTCTTGTACCTAAGTCATCATTGTGCATTTTCTATTTATTTCTGATGCTTTTTCTGTGTTTCATCGTCAATAAGAAGGTCCAAGGGATACTGTAAACCTGGAGTGAAGCATCGGAATCTATAACTAGTGTCACAGGATTGGTTCAAAACACAGACAGTAAGAAGAGTCAGACTTCCTTTACTTAAGTTTGTAACGCCGGAAATGCATATCCTCCTATTTCCATCTATTGTACTATTATTTTTTTCCTAGTTTTGTTACCTCAAGATATGACATTTCTGTCTCTTTATATATTGTAAATGCTTTACTGTTTGGATATATATATATTTATGCACTTATGTCGATGTATAATTGGTTTGTTTCGTAAATATTATTTGTATTTTTACGCTGGGTCTTGCCTAGGGAAAACTGCTATCGAACGATTACATCGATGGGTCGTGTGGAGAATCAAAGTGTGTAGGATCTTTGGTAGTGTTAACTCTGCCGCGTGGAGCGCGGGCAGGGCAGTGAGAGTCTGGCGGGAGTAGCGAGTGGAGCAGGTGTTGTGTGACGCTCCCGGGAGTGGCCGCGCTTTCGGGGTTTGGCAGCATGTAATTGCGCTCGACTCGCGATGATAGTTTCTGACATGGTGTCGCGGACGGGAAGCATTAGCTGGCGCACATCAAGAGCCCGTTTCGCCTGGTGACCGTGTCGAGAAGAAGGCGCGCCAACATCCAGCTTCTGCAGCAGCGACGGCCGACAATGAGTGACTGTCGCCACCTCCTCGATCGACGGCTTCAAACCTTCAAACAACCAACAAGGAAGACTAAAAGCACGTAAAGTTTCAGAACTGTATGGCAGACCTCAGCTTTTCAAATTGTTCCATTTGCCTCGCAAAATTACAGCAACTTAGCATGAACCTTTGTTGCTCATTGTCCCAATTGCATTGCCAAGCAGGGTCCCTTCCTTTTCCGAAATGAACCCGAGTGTCGTTGAAATTCAAACGCCAGCATAATTCCATTTCACTGCTTTAATTTCAAAGTTCAATTCAAGTATTAGCTGGCTACAATAGTTAGATTACACAAGCACAAATTAAGAGTGCGAGTTTTGTTACCGTATTTTAGCTTACCTGTGACTGCAGCTCAGCTTGGTACGTACTAAATTTTACTATTGTTAATTATTCAGAATCGTTTAATTCAAGTTCAAAGTTAAATCTCTTCTTTCTAAATTGCGTAGATTCAAGTAGCGTTAGAAATGATTGTTGAGGTAGTCCAAGACTAACTGTATTTCGATGTGCTTCAGGAAGAAAGTTCACTATTAACTTCAATCACTAAATTTACTTTCGATTTTCCGGTTTCATTAATTCTTTTGCTAAATTAAGTATAGCGAAATTTATTACTTCTGACAAACTTTCAGTTTTCACACTACACGTGTCAGCCTTCAGTTGCCACGCTTCTAGTGCTAATTATATGTGTAATAACCTTTCATTTTCAGTTATTATAGTAATTGTCCATAGGACTGGCGACCGTAATTTCCCCCAAATCTCAAATATCTAATTACCGCTAGTTAATTGTTAACGTAACGGCCGCACATTTATTTTCTTTATTTACTTTACCCCTTTTCAAAATTAATTTCCATCAGTTTCATTTGCATTTTTCCTTTCACTTAGATGTAACCCTTCCATCCCTCTTTACCGATAGATTAACTTCGGTGACGATTGCTTTTCCCAAATTTCCATTAGGTACACGCGGTTTAATTTTTCACTGTCTTTAAGGTCGATAAGTGAGGGGGGAGGTTACAAGTTGGCATTGTGCCTTTTGTATTTAATTCCGATGCAATTTCTGTGTTTCATCGTCAATAAGAAGGTCCAAGGGATACAGTAAACCTTGCGTGAAGCATCAGAGTCTATAACTAGTGTCACAGGAATGGTTCAAAACATAGTCAGTAAGAAGAGTCAGTCTTCCTGTACGTAAGTCGGCATTGTGAATTTTGTGTTTAATTCCGATACAATTTCTGTGTTTCATCGTCAATAAGAATGTCAGAGGGATACAGTAATCCTGAAGTAAAGCATCGGAATCTATGACTAGTGTCACAGGAATGGTTCAAAACATATACAGTAAGAAGAGTCAGTCTTCTTGTACTTAAGTCGGTATTGTGCTTTTTGTATTTAATTCCGATGCAATTGCTGTGTTTCATCGTCAATAAGAAGGTCCAAGGGATACAGTAAACCTGAAGTGAAGCATCGAAATGTATGACTAGTGTCACAGGAATGGTTCAAACCATAGCCAGTAGGGAGAGTCAGTCTTCTTGTACTTAAGTCGGCATTGTGCTTTTTTTATTTCATTCCGATGCAATTTCTGTGTTTCATCGTCAATAAGAAGGTCCAAGGGATACAGTAAACCTGGAGTGAAGCATCGGAATCTATAACTAGTGTCAGAGGGACGGTTCAAAACATAGACAGTAACATGAGTCAGTATTCTTGTACTTTAGTCGGCATTGTGCTTTTTATATTTAATTCCGATGCAAATTTCTGTGTTTCATCGTCACTAAGAAGGTCAGTGGGATACAGTAAACCTGAAGTGAAGCATTATAATCTATAAGTAGAGTCACAGGAATGGTTCAAAACATAGACAGTAAGAAAGAGTCAGTCTTCTTGTACTTAAGTCAATATTGTGCCTTTTCTATTTAATTCCGATGCAATTTCTGTGTTTCATCGTCAATATAAAGGTCAAAGGGATACAGTAAACCTGAAGTGAAGCATCGGAATCTATAACTAGTGTCACAGGAATGGTTCAAAACATAGAGAATTGGAAGATTCAGTCTTCCTGTACTTAAGTCGGCATTGTGCCTTTTGTATTTCATTCCGATGCAATATCTGTGTTTCATCGTCCATAGGAAGGTCCGAGGGATACAGTAAACCTCAAGTGAAGCATCGGAATAAAAAACTAGTGTCACAGGAATGGTTCAAAACATAGAGATTAGGAAGAGTCAGTCTTCTTGTACTTAAGTCGGCATTGTGCTTTTTCTATTTAATTCCGATGCGATTTCTGTGTCTCATCGTCAATAGGAACGTCCAAGGGATACAGTAAACCTGAAGTGAAGCATCGGAATCTATAGCTAGTGTCACAGGAATGGTTCAAAGCATAGTCAGTAAGAAGAGTCAGTCTTCTTGTACTTAAGTCGGCATTGTGCCCTTTCTATTTAATTACGATGCAATTTCTATGTTTCATCGTCAGTAAGAAGGTCCAAGGGATACAGTAAACCTGAAGTGAAGCATTAGAATCTATAACTAGTGTCACAGGAATGGTTCAAATCATAGTCAGTAAGAAGAGTCAGTCTTCTTGTACTTAAGTCGGCATTGTGCCTTTTGTATTTAATTCCGATGCAATTTCTGTATTTCATTGTCACTAAGAAGGTCAGTGGGATATGGTAATCCTGAAGTTATGCATCGGAATGTATTACTAGTGTCACAGGAATGGTTCAAAACATAGTCAGTAAGAAGAGTCAGTCTTCTTGTACGTAAGTCGGCATTGTGAATTTTGTGTTTAATTCCGATGCAATTTCTGTGTTTCATCGTCAATAAGAATGTCAGAGGGATACAGTAATCATGAAGTAAAGCATCGGAATCTATGACTAGTGTCACAGGAATGGTTCAAAACATAGACAGTAGGAAGAGTCAGTCTTCTTGTACTTAAGTCGGCATTGTGCTTTTTGTATTTAATTCCGATGCAATTTCTGTGTTTCATCGTCAATAAGAAGGTCCAAGGGATGCAGTAAACCTGGAGTGAAGCATCGGAATCTATAGCTAGTGTCACAGGGACGGTTCAAACCATAGACAGTAAGATGAGTCAGTATTCTTGTACTTAATTCTTCATTGTGCATTTTCTATTTAATTCCGATGCAATTTCTGTGTTTCATCGTCAATAAGGAGGTCCAAAGTATACAGTAAACCTGGAGTGAAGTTCGGAATCCATAACTAGTATCACAGGAATGGTTCAAAACATAGACAGTAAGATGAGTCAGTCTTCTTGTACTTAAGTCGGCATTGCGCCTTTTGTATTTAATTCCGATGCAATTTCTGTGTTTCATCGTCAATAAGAAGGTACAAGGGATACAGTAATCCTGAAGTGAAGCATCGAAATCTAAAACTAGTATCACAGGAATTGTTCAAAACATAGACAGTAAGCAGAGTCAGTCTTCTCATACTTAAGTCGGCATTGTGATTTTTATTTAATTCGGAAGCAATGTCTGTGTTTCATCGTCAATAAGGAGGTCCAAGGGACACAGTAAACCTAGAGTGAAGCATCGGATTCTATATCTAGTGTCACAGGAATGGTTCAAAACATAGTCAGTAAGAAGAGTCAGTCTTCTTGTACTTAAGACGGCATTGTGCCTTTTGTATTTAATTCCGATGCAATTTCTGTGTTTCATCGTCAATATGAAGGTCTAAGGGATACTGTAAACATGGAGTGAAGCATTAGAATCTATAACTAGTGTCACAGGAATGGTTCAAAACATAGACAGTAAAATGAGTCAGGCTTCTTGTACTTATGTCGGCATTGTGCCTTTTGTATTTAATTCCGATGCAATTTCTGTGTTTCATCGTCACTAAGAAGGTCAGTGGGATGTAGTAATCAAAAAAATGGGTCAAATGGCTCTGAGCACTATGGGACTCAACTGCTGAGGTCATTAGTCCCCTAGAACTTAGAACTAGTTAAACCTAACTAACCTAAGGACATCACACACATCCATGCCCGAGGCAGGATTCGAACCTGCGACCGTAGCGGTCTCGCGGTTCCACACTGCAGCGCCAGAACCGCGCGGCCACTTCGGCCGGCTATAGTAAACCTGAAGTTATGCATCGAAATTTATTACTGGTGTCACAGCAATGGTTCAAAACATAGTCAGTAAGAAGAGTCAGTCTTCCTGTACGTAAGTTGGCATTGTGAATTTTGTGTTTAATTCCGATACAATTTCTGTGTTTCATCGTCAATAAGAATGTCAGAGGGATACAGTAATCTTGAAGTAAAGCATCGGAATCTATGACTGGTGTCACAGGAATGGTTCAAAACATAGTCAGTAAGAAGAGTCAGTCTTCTTGTACTTAAGTCGGTATTGTGCCTTTTGTATTTAATTCCGATGCAATTTCTGTGTTTCATCGTCAATAAGAAGGTCCAAGGGATACAGTAAACCTGGAGTGAAGCATCGGAATCTACAACTAGTGTCACAGGGACGGTTCAAACCATAGACAGTAAGATGAGTCAGTATTCTTGTACTTAATTCGGCATTGTGCATTTTCTATTTAATTCCGATGCAGTTTCTGAGTTTCATCGTCAATAAGAATTCCAAGGGATACAGTAAACCCGATGTGAAGCATCGGAATTTATAACTTGTGTCACAGGAATGGTTCAAAACATAGTCAGTAAGAAGAGTCAGTCTTCTTGTACTTAAGTCATCATTGTGCGTTTTCTATTTAATTCTGATGCTTTTTCTGTGTTTCATCGTCAATAAGAAGGTCCAAGGGATACTGTAATCCTGGAGTGAGGCATCGCAATCTATAACTAGTGTCACAGGAATGGTTCAAAGCACAGACAGTAAGAAGAGTCAGACTTCTTTTACTTAAGTTGGCATTGTGCCTTTTGTATTTAATTCCGATGCAATTTCTGTGTTTCATCGTCAATAAGAAGGTCCAAGGGATACAGTAAACTTGGAGTGAAGCATCAGAGTGTATAACTAGTGTCACAGGAATGGTTCAAAACATAGACAGTAAGAAGAGTCAGTCTTCTTGTACTTAATTCGGCATTGTGCCTTTAGTATTTATTTCCGATGCAATTTCTGTCTTTCATCGTCAATAAGAAGGTCAGAGGGATACAGTAAACCTGATATGAAGCATCGTAATATAAAACTAGTGTCACAGGAATGGTTCAAAACATAGTCAGTAAGAAGAGTCAGTCTTCTTGTACTTAAGTCGGTATTGTGCTTTTTGTATTTAATTCCGATGCAATTTCTGTGTTTCATCGTCAATAAGGAGGTCCAAAGTATACAGTAAACCTGGAGTGAAGTTCGGAATCTATAACTAGTATCACAGGAATGGTTCAAAACATAGACAGTAAGATGAGTCAGTCTTCTTGTACTTAAGTAGGCATTGTGCCTTTTGTATTTAATTCCGATGCAATTTCTGTGTTTCATCGTCAATAAGAAGGTCCAAGGGATACAGTAATCCTGAAGTGAAGCATCGAAATCTAAAACTAGTATCACAGGAATTGTTCAAAACATAGACAGTAAGCAGAGTCAGTCTTCTTGTACTTAAGTCGGCATTGTGATTTTTATTTAATTCGGAAGCAATGTCTGAGCTTCATCGTCAATACAAGGGTCCAAGGGATACAGTAAACCTACAGTGAAGCATCGGATTCTATGTCTAGTGTCACAGGAATGGTTCAAAACATAGACAGTAAGAAGAGTCGGTCTTTTTGTACTTACTTCGGCATTGTGCCTTTTGTATTTAATTCCGATGCAATTTCTGTCTTTCATCGTCAATAAGAAGGTCAGAGGGATACCATAAACCTGATATGAAGCATCGTAATCTAACACTAGTGTCACAGGAATGGTTCAAATCATAGTCAGTAAGAAGTGTCAGTCTTCTTGTGCTTAAGTCGGTATTGTGCCTTTTGTATTTAATTCCGATGCAATTTCTGTGTTTCATCGTCAATAAGGAGGTCCAAAGTATACAGTAAACCTGGAGTGTAGTTCGGAATCTATAACTAGTATCACAGGAATGGATCAAAACATAGACAGTAAGATGAGTCAGTTTTCTTGTACTTAAGTCGGCATTGTGCCTTTTGTATTTAATTCCGATGCAATTTCTGTGTTTCATCGTCAATAAGAAGGTCCAAGGGATACAGTAATCCTGAAGTGAAGCATCGAAATCTAAAACTAGTATCACAGGAATTGTTCAAAACATAGACAGTAAGCAGAGTCAGTCTTCTCGTACTTAAGTCGGCATTGTGATTTTTATTTAATTCGGAAGCAATGTCTGTGCTTCATCGTCAATAAGAAGGTCCAAGGGATACAGTAAACCTAGACTGAAGCATCGGATTCTATGTCTAGTGTCACAGGAATGGTTCAAAACATAGACAGTAAGAAGAGTCGGTCTTTTTGTACTTACTTCGGCATTGTGCCTTTTGTATTTAATTCCGATGCAATTTCTGTGTTTCATCGTCAATAAGAACGTGAGAGGGACACAGAAAATCTGAAGTGAAGCATCGGAATCTATAACTAGTGTCACAGGAATGGTTCAAAACATAGACAGTAAGAAGAGTCAGTCTTCTTGTACTTAAGTCGGCATTGTGCCTTTTGTATTTAATTCCGATGTAATTTCTGTGTTTTATCGTCAATAAGAAGGTCAGAGGGATACAGTAAACATGAAGTGAAGCATCGGAAACTATAATTAGTGTCACAGGAATGGTTCAAAACATAGTCAGTAAGAAGAGTCAGTCTTCTTGTACTTAAGACGGCATTGTGCCTTTTGTATTTAATTCCGATGCAATTTCTGTGTTTCATCGTCAATATGAAGGTCTAAGGGATACAGTAAACAAGGAGTGAAGCATCGCAATCTATAACTAGTGTCACAGGAATGGTTCAACACATAGACAGTAAAATGAGTCAGTCTTCTTGTACTTAAGTCGGCATTGTGCCTTTTGTATTTAATTCCGATGCAATTTCTGTGTTTCATCGTCAATAAGAAGGTCCAAGGGATACAGTAAACCTGAAGTGAAGCATCGGAATCTATGACTAGTGTCACAGGAATGGTTCAAAACATAGACAGTAGGAAGAGTCAGTCTTCTTGTACTTAAGTCGGCGTTGTGCTTATTGTATTTAATTCCGATGCAATTTCTGTGCTTCATCGTCAATAAGAAGGTCGAAGGGATACAGTAAAACTGGAGTCAAGCATCGGAATCTATAACTAGTGTCACAGGGACGGTTCAAACCATAGACAGTAAGATTAGTCAGTATTCTTGTACTTAATTCGGCATTGTGCATTTTCTATTTAATTCCGATGCAGTTTCTGAGTTTCATCGTCAATAAGAATTCCAAGGGGTACAGTAAACCCGAAGTGAAGCATCGGAATTTATAACTAGTGTCACAGGAATGGTTCAAAACATAGTCAGTTAGAAGAGTCAGTCTTCTTGTACTTAAGTCATCATTGTGCATTTTTTATTTAATTCTGATGCTTTTTCTGTGTTTCATTGTCAATAAGAAGGTCCAAGGGATACAGTTAACCTGGAGTGAAGCATCAGAGTGTATAACTAGTGTCACAGGAATGGTTCAAAACATAGACAGTAAGAAGAGTCAGTCTTCTTGTACTTAATTCGGCATTGTGCCTTTTGTATTTATTTCCGATGCAATTTCTGTCTTTCATCGTCAATAAGAAGGTCAGAGGGATACAGTAAACCTGATATGAAGCATCGTAATCTAAAACTAGTGTCACAGGAATGGTTCAAAACATAGTCAGTAAGAAGAGTCAGTCTTCTTGTACTTAAGTCGGCATTGTAATTTTTATTTAATTCGGAAGCAATGTCTGTGCTTCATCGTCAATAAGAAGGTCCAAGGGATACAGTAAACCTTGAGTGAAGCATCAGAGTCTATAACTAGTGTCACAGGATTGGTTCAAAACACAGACAGTAAGAAGAGTCAGTCTACTTGCACTTAATTCGGCATTGTGCCTTTTGTATTTAATTCCGATGCAATTTCTGTGTTTCATCGTCAATAAGAAGGTCCAAGGGAGACAGTAATCCTGAAGTGAATCATCGAAAACTAAAACTAGTATCACAGGAATTGTTCAAAACATAGACAGTAAGCAGAGTCAGTCTTCTCGTACTTAAGTCGGCATTGTGATTTTTATTTAATTCGGAAGCAATGTCTGTGCTTCATCGTCAATAAGAAGGTCCAAGGGATACAGTAAACCTAGAGTGAAGCATCGGATTCTATGTCTAGTGTCACAGGAATGGTTCAAAACATAGACAGTAAGAAGAGTCGGTCTTTTTGTACTTACTTCGGCATTGTGCCTTTTGTATTTAATTCCGATGCAATTTCTGTGTTTCATCGTCAATAAGAACGTCAGAGGGATCCCTAAAATCTGAAGTGAAGCATCGGAATCTATAACTAGTGTCACAGGAATGGTTCAAAACATAGACAGTAAGAAGAGTCAGTCTTCTTGTACTTAAGTCGGCATTGTGCCTTTTGTATTTAATTCCGATGTAATTTCTGTGTTTTATCGTCAATAAGAAGGTCAGAGGGATACAGTAAACATGAAGTGAAGCATCGGAAACCATAACTAGTGTCACAGGAATGGTTCAGAACATAGTCAGTAAGAAGAGTCAGTCTTCTTGTACTTAAGACGGCATTGTGCCTTTTGTATTTAATTCCGATGCAATTTCTGTGTTTCATCGTCAATATGAAGGTCTAAGGGATACAGTAAACAAGGAGTGAAGCATCGCAATCTATAACTAGTGTCACAGGAATGTTTCAAAACATAGACAGTAAAATGAGTCAGTCTTCTTGTACTTTTGTCGGCACTGTGCATTTTGTATTTAATTCTGATGCAAATTTCTGTGTTTCATCGTCAATATGTAGGTCAAAAGCATACAGCAAACCTGACGTGAAGCGTCAGAATCCATAACTAGAGTCACAGGAATGGTTCAAAACATAGAGAGTTTGAAGATTCAGTCTTCTTGTACTGAAGTCGGCATTGTGCCTTTTGTATTTCATTCCGATGCAATTTCTGTGTTTCATCGTCAATAAGAAGGTCCAAGGGATACAGTAAACCTGAAGTGAAGCATCGAAATCTATAACTAGTATCACAGGAATTGTTCAAAACATAGACAGTAAGCAGAGTCAGTCTTCTTGTACTTAAGTCGGCATTGTGCTTTTTTTATTTAATTCGGATGCAATTTCTGTGTTTCATCGTCAATAAGAAGGTCCAAGGGATACAGTAAACCTAGAATGAAGCATCGGAATCTATATCTAGTGTCACAGGAATGGTTCAAAACATAGACTGTAAGAAGAGTCAGTCTTTTTGTACATAATTCGGCATTGTGCCTTTTGTTTTTAATTCCGATGCAATTTCTGTGTCTCAGTTTCAATAAGAACGTCAGAGGGATACAGAAAATTTTGAAGTCAAGCATCGGAATCTATAACTAGTGTCACAGGAATGGTTCAAAACATAGACAGTGAGATGAGTCAGTCTTCTTGTACTTAAGTCGGCATTGTGCTTTTTCTATTTAATTACGATGCAATTTCTATGTTTCATCGTCAGTAAAAAGGTCCAAGGGATACAGTAAACCTGAAGTGAAGCATCGGAATCTATAACTAGTTTCACAGGAATGGTTCAAAACATAGTCAGTAAGAAGAGTCAGTCTTCTTGTACTTAAGTCGGCGTTGTGGTTTTGTATTTAATTCCGATGCAATTTCTGTGTTTCATCGTCAATAAGAGGGTCCATGGTACACAGTAAACCTGGAGTGAAGGATCGGAATCTATTACTAGTGGCACAGGAATGGTTCAAACCATAGATAGTAAGATGAGTCAGTCTTCTTGTACTTAAGTCGGCATTGTGGTTTTGTATTTAATTCCGATGCAATTTCTGTGTTTCATCGTCAATAAGAAGGTCCAAGGGATAGAGTAAACCTGAAGTGAAGCATCGAAATCTATAACTAGTATCACAGGAATTGTTAAAAACATAGACAGTAAGCAGAGTCAGTCTTCTTGTACTTAAGTCGGCATTGTGCTTTTTGTATTTAATGCCGATGCAATTTCTGTGTTTCATCGTCAATAAGAAGGTCCAAGGGATACAGTAAACCCGAAGTGAAGCATCGGAATCTATAACTAGTGTCACATGAATGGTTCAATACATAGTCAGTAAGAAGAGTCAGTCTTCTTGTACTTAAGTCTTCATTGTGCATTTTCTATTTAATTCTGATGCTTTTTCTGTGTTTCATCGTCAATAAGAAGGTCCAAGGGATGCTGTAAACCTGGAGTGAAGCATCGGAATCTATAACTAGTGTCACAGGAATGGTTCAAAGCACAGACAGTAAGAAGAGTCAGACTTCTTTTACTTAAGTTGGTATTGTGCCTTTTGTATTTAATTCCGATGCAATTTCTGTGTTTCATCGTCAATAAGAAGGTCCAAGGGATACAGTAAACCTTGAGTAAAGCATCAGAGTCTATAACTAGTGTCACAGGATTGGTTCAAAACACAGACAGTAAGAAGAGTCAGTCTTCTTGTACTTAATTCGGCATTGTGCCTTTTGTATTTAATTCCGATGCAATTTCTGTGTTTCATCGTCAATAAGAAGGTCAGAGGGATACAGTAAACCTGATATGAAGCATCGTAATCTATAACTAGTGTCACAGGAATGGTTCAAAACATAGTCAGTAAGAAGAGTCAGTTACCTTGTACTTAAGTCGGTATTGTGCCTTTTGTATTTAATTCCGATGCAATTTCTGTGTTTCATCGTCCATAAGAAGGTCCGAGGTATACAGTAAACCTCAAGTGAAGCATCCTAATAAAAAACTAGTGTCACAGGAATGGTTCAAAACATAGAGAGTAGGAAGAGTCAGTCTTCTTGTACATAAATCGGCATTGTGCTTTTTCTATTTAATTCCGATGCAATTTCTGTGTCTCATTGTCAATAGGAAGGTCCAAGGGATACAGTAAACCTGAAGTGAAGCATCGGAATCTATAACTAGTGTCACAGGAATGGTTCAAAGCATAGTCAGTAAGAAGAGTCAGTCTTCTTGTACGTAAGTCGGCATTGTGAATTTTGTATTTAATTCCCATACAATTTCTGTGTTTCATCGTCTATAGGAAGGTCCAAGGGATACAGTAAATCTGGAGTGAAGCATCGGAATCTATAACTAGTGTCACAGGGATGGTTCAAAACGTAGACAGTAAGAAGAGTCAGTCTTCTTGTACTTAAGTCGGCATTGTGCTTTTGTATTTAATTCCGATGCAATTTCTGTGTTTAATCGTCAATAAGAAGGTCAGAGGGATACTGTAATCCTGAAGCAAAGCATCGGAATATATGTCTAGTGTCACAGGAATGGTTCAAAGCATAGTCAGTGTGAAGAGTCAGTCTTCTTGTACTTAAGTCGGTATGTGCCTTTTGTATTTAATTCCGATGCAATTTCTGTGTTTCATCGTCAATAACAAGGTCCAAGAGATACAGTAAACCTAAAGTGAAGCATCGGAATCTATGACTAGTGCCACAGGAATGGTTCAAAACATAGACAGTAAGAAGAGTCAGTCTTCTTTTACTTAAGTCGGCATTGTGAATTTTGTATTTAATTCCTTTGCAATATCTGTGTTTCATCGTCAATAAGAATGTCCAAGGGATACAGTAAACCTGGAGTGATGCATCGGAATCTGTAACTAGTGTCAGAGGGACGGTTCAAAACATAGACAGTAACAAGAGTCAGTATTCTTGTACTTTAGTCGGCATTGTGCCCTTTGTATTTAATTCCGATGCAAATTTCTGTGTTTCATCGTCACTAAGAAGGTCAGTGGGATACAGTAAACCTGAAGTGAAGCATTGGAATCTATAACTAGAGTCACAGGAATGGTTCAAAACATAGACAGTAGGAAGAGTCAGTCTTCTTGTACTTAAGTCGGCATTGTGCTTTTTCTATTTAATTCCGATGCGATTTCTGTGTCTCATCGCCAATAGGAAGGTCCAAGGGATACAGTAAACCTGAAGTGAAGCATTAGAATCTATAACTAGTGTCACAGGAATGGTTCAAAACATAGTCAGTAAGAAGAGTCAGTCTTCTTGTACCTAAGTCGGCATTGTGCCTTTTCTATTTAATTACGGTGCAATTTCTGTGTTTCATCGTCAGTAAGAAGGCCCAAGGGATACAATAAACCTGGAGTGAAACATCGGAATGTATAACTAGTGTCACAGGAATGGTTCAAAACACAGACAGTAAGAAGAGTCAGTCTTCTTGTACTTAAGTCGGCATTGTGCTTTTGTATTTAATTCCGATGCAATTTCTGTGTTTCATCGTCAATAAGAGGGTCCAAGGTATACAGTAAACCTGGAGTGAAGGATCGGAATCTATAACTAGTGTCACCGGAATAGTTCAACACATATTCAGTAAGAAGAGTCAGTCTTCTTGTACGTAAGTCGGCATTGTGAATTTTGTATTTAATTCCGATACAATTTCTGTGTTTCATCGTCAATAGGAAGGTCCAAGGGATACAGTAAATCTGGAGTGAAGCATCGGAATCTATAACTAGTGTCACAGGGACGGTTCAAAACATAGACAGTAAGATGAGTCAGTATTCTTGTACTTAATTCGGCATTGTGCATTTTCTATTTAATTCCGATGCAGTTTCTGAGTTTCATCGTCAATAAGAATTCCAAGGGATACAGTAAACCCGAAGTGAAGCATCGGAATTTATAACTAGTGTCACATTAATGGTTCAAAACATAGTCAGTTAGAAGAGTCAGTCTTCTTATACTTAAGTCATCATTGTGCATTTTTTATTTAATTCTGATCCTTTTTCTGTGTTTCATCGTCAATAAGAAGGTCCAAGGGATACTGTAAACCTGGAGTGAGGCATCGGAATCTATAACTAGTGTCACAGGAATGGTTCAGAACATAGACAGTAAGAAGAGTCAGTCTTCTTGTACTTAAATCGGCATTGTGCCTTTGGTGTTTAATTCCGATGTAATTTCTGTGTTTTATCGTCAATAAGAAGGTCAGAGGGATACAGTAAACAGGAAGTGAAGCATCAGAAACCATAACTAGTGTCACAGGAATGGTTCAAAACATAGTCAGTAAGAAGAGTCAGTCTTCTTGTACTTAAGACGGCATTGTGCCTTTTGTATTTAATTCCGATGCAATTTCTGTGTTTCATCGTCAATATGAAGGTCTAAGGGATACAGTAAACAAGGAGTGATGCATCGCAATCTATAACTAGTGTCACAGGAATGGTTCAAAACATAGACAGTAAAATGAGTCAGTCTTCTTGTACTTAAGTCGGCATTGTACCTTTTGTATTTAATTCCGATGCAATTTCTGTCTTTCATCGTCAATAAGAAGGTCAAGGGATACAGTAAACCTGATATGAAGCATCGTAATCTAAAACTAGTGTCACAGGAATGGTTCAAAACATAGTCAGTAAGAAGAGTCAGTCTTCTTGTACTTAAGTCGGTATTGTGCCTTTTGTATTTAATTCCGATGCAATTTCTGTGTTTCATCGTCAATAAGGAGGTCCAAAGTATACAGCAAACCTGGAGCGAAGTTCGGAATCGATAACTACTATCACAGGAATGGTTCAAAACATAGACAGTAAGATGAGTCAGTCTTCTTGTACTTAAGTCGGCATTGTGCCTTTTGTATTTAATTCCGATGCAATTTCTGTGTTTCATCGTCAATAAGGAGGTCAAAAGTATACAGTAAACCTGGAGTGAAGTTCGGAATCTATAACTAGTATCACAGGAATGGTACAAAACATAGACAGTAAGAAGAGTCAGTCTTTTTTTACTTAAGTCGGCATTGTGCCTTTTGTATTTAATTCCGATGCAATTTCTGTGTTTCATTGTCAATAAGAAGGTCCAAGGGATACAGTAAACCTGGAGTGAAGCATCGGAATCTATAACTAGTGTCAGAGGGACGGTTCAAAGCATAGACAGTAACAAGAGTCAGTATTCTTGTACTTTAGTCGGCACTGTGCATTTTGTATTTAATTCCGATGCAAATTTCTGACTTTCATCGTCACTAAGAATGTCAGTGGGATACAGTAAACCTGAAGTGAAGCATTTGAATCTATAACTAGAGTCACACTAATGGTTCAAAACATAGACAGTAAGGAAGAGTCAGTCTTATTTTACTTAAGTCGGTATTGTGCCTATTCTATTTAATTCCGATGCAATATCTGTGTTTCATCGTCAATATGAAGGTCAAAAGCATACAGTAAACCTGACGTGAAGCATCGGAATCCATAACTAGTGTCACAGGAATGGTTCAAAACATAGAGAGTTTGAAGATTCAGTCTTCTTGTACTGAAGTCGGCATTGTGCCTTTTGTATTTCATTCCGATGCAATTTCTGTGTTTCATCGTCCATAAGAAGGTCCGAGGGATACAGTAAACCTCAAGTGAAGCATCGGAATAAAAAACTAGTGTCACAGGAATGATTAAAATCGTAGAGAGTAGGAAGAGTCAGTCTTCTTGTACTTAAGTCGGTATTGTGCTTTTTCTACTTAATTCCGATGCGATTTCTGTGTCTCATCGTCAATAGGAAGGTCCAAGGGATACAGTAAACCTGAAGCGAAGCATCGGAATCTATAACTAGTTTCACAGGATTGGTTCAAAACATAGTCAGTAAGGAGGGTCAGTCTTCTTGTACTTAAGTCGGCATTGTTCTTTTTCTATTTAATTACGATGCAATTTCTATGTTTCATCGTCAGTAAAAAGGTCCAAGGGATACAGTAAACCTGAAGTGAAGCATCTGAATCTATAACTAGTTTCACAGGAATGGTTCAAAACATAGTCTGTAAGAAGAGTCAGTCTTCTTGTACTTAAGTCGGCATTGTGCTTTTGTATTTAATTCCGATGCAATTTCTGTGTTTCATCGTCAATAAGAAGGTCCATGGTACGCAGTAAACCAGGAGTGAAGGATCGGAATCTATAACTAGTGGCACAGGAATGGTTCAAACCATAGTTAGTAAGATGAGTCAGTCTTCTTGTACTTAAGTCGGCATTGTGCTTTTTGTATTTAATTCCGATGCAATTTCTGTGTTTCATCGTCAATAAGAAGGTCCAAGGGATACAGTAAACCTGAAGTGAAGCATCGAAATCTATAACTAGTATCGCAGGAATTGTTCAAAACATAGACAGTAAGCAGAGTCAGTCTTCTTGTACTTAAGTCGGCATTGTGCTTTTTTTATTTAATTCGGATGCAATTTCTGTGTTTCATCGTCAATAAGAAGGTCCAAGGGATACAGTAAACCTAGAATGAAGCATCGGAATCTATATCTAGTGTCACAGGAATGGTTCAAAACATAGACTGTAAGAAGAGTCGGTCTTTTTGTACATAATTCGGCATTGTGCCTTTTGTTTTTAATTCCGATGCAATTTCTGTGTCTCAGTTTCAATAAGAACGTCAGAGGGATACAGAAAATCTGAAGTCAAGCATCGGAATCTATAACTAGTGTCACAGGAATGGTTCAAAACATAGACAGTAAGATGAGTCAGTCTTCTTGTACTTAAGTCGGCATTGTGCCTTTTGTATTTAATTCCGATGAATTTCTGTGTTTCTTCGTCACTAAGAAGGTCAGTGGGATATAGTAATCCTGAAGTAAAGCATCGGAATCTATGACTAGTGTTACAGGAATGGTCAAAACATAGTCAGTAAGAAGAGTCAGTCTTCTTGTACTTAAGTCGGTATTGTGCCTTTTGTATTTAATTCCGATGCAATTTCTGTGTTTCATCGTCAAGAAAAAGGTCCAAGGGATACAGTAAACCTGAAGTGAAGCATCGAAATCTATGACTAGTGCACAGGAATGGTTCAAATTTTAGACAGTAGACAGAGTCAGTCTTCTTGTACTTAAGTCGGCATTGTGCCTTTTGTATTTAATTCCGATGCAATTTCTGTGTTTCATCGTCAATAAGAAGGTCCAAGGGATACAGTAAACCTGGAGTGAAGCATCGGAATCTATAACTAGTGTCAGAGGGACGGTTCAAAACATAGACAGTAACAAGAGTCAGTATTCTTGTACTTTAGTCGGCACTGTGCATTTTATATTTAATTCCGATGCAAATTTCTGAGTTTCTTCGTCACTAAGAAGGTCAGTGGGATACAGTAAACCTGAAGTGAAGCATTTGAATCTATAACTAGAGTCACAGGAATGGTTCAAAACATAGACAGTAAAGAAGAGTCAGTCTTCTTTTACTTAAGTCGGTATTGTGCCTTTTCTATTTAATTCCGATGCAATATCTGTGTTTCATCGTCAATATGAAGGTCAAAAGCATACAGTAAACCTGACGTGAAGCATCGGAATCCATAACTAGTGTCACAGGAATGGTTCAAAACATAGAGAGTTTGAAGATTCAGTCTTCTTGTACTGAAGTCGGCATTGTGCCTTTTGTATTTCATTCCGATGCAATTTCTGTGTTTCATCGTTCATAAGAAGGTCCGAGGGATACAGTAAACCTCAAGTGAAGCATCGGAATAAAAAACTAGTGTCACAGGAATGATTAAAATCGTAGAGAGTAGGAAGAGTCAGTCTTCTTGTACTTAAGTCGGTATTGTGCTTTTTCTACTTAATTCCGATGCGATTTCTGTGTCTCATCGTCAATAGGAAGGTCCAAGGGATACATTAAACCTGAAGCGAAGCATCGGAATCTATAACTAGTTTCACAGGATTGGTTCAAAACATAGTCAGTAAGGAGGGTCAGTCTTCTTGTACTTAAGTCGGCATTGTTCTTTTTCTATTTAATTACGATGCAATTTCTATGTTTCATCGTCAGTAAAAAGGTCGAAGGGATACAGTAAACCTGAAGTGAAGCATCTGAATCTATAACTAGTTTCACAGGAATGGTTCAAAACATAGTCAGTAAGAAGTGTCAGTCTTCTTGTACTTAAGTCGGCATTGTGCTTTTGTATGAAATTCCGATGCAATTTCTGTGTTTCATCGTCAATAAGAGGGTCCATGGTACGCAGTAAACCAAGAGTGAAGGATCGGAATCTATAACTAGTGGCACAGGTATGGCTCAAACCATAGATAGTAAGATGAGTCAGTCTTCTTGTACTTAAGTCGGCATTGTGCCTTTTGTATTTAATTCCGATGCAATGTCTGTGTTTCATCGTCAATAAGAAGGTCCAAGGGATACAGTAAACCTGAAGTGAAGCATCGAAATCTATAACTAGTATCACAGGAATTGTTCAAAACATAGACAGTAAGCAGAGTCAGTCTTCTTGTACTTAAGTCGGCATTGTGCTTTTTTTATTTAATTCGGATGCAATTTCTGTGTTTCATCGTCAATAAGAAGGTCCAAGGGATACAGTAAACCTAGAATGAAGCATTGGAATCTGTATCTAGTGTCACAGGAATGGTTCAAAACATAGACTGTAAGAAGAGTCAGTCTTTTTGTACATAATTCGGCATTGTGCCTTTTGTTTTTAATTCCGATGCAATTTCTGTGTCTCAGTTTCAATAAGAACGTCAGAGGGATACAGAAAATCTGAAGTCAAGCATCGGAATCTATAACTAGTGTCACAGGAGTGGTTCAAAACATAGACAGTAAGATGAGTCAGTCTTCTTGTACTTAAGTCGGCATTGTGCCTTTTGTATTTAATTCCGATGAATTTCTGTGTTTCTTCGTCACTAAGAAGGTCAGTGGGATATAGTAATCCTGAAGTAAAGCATCGGAATCTATGACTAGTGTTACAGGAATGGTCAAAACATAGTCAGTAAGAAGAGTCAGTCTTCTTGTACTTAAGTCGGTATTGTGCCTTGTGTATTTAATTCCGATGCAATTTCTGTGTTTCATCGTCAATAAGAAGGTCCAAGGGATACAGTAAACCTGAAGTGAAGCATCGGAATCTATGACTAGTGTCACAGGAATGGTTCAAATTTTAGACAGTAGACAGAGTCAGTCTTCTTGTTTTTAAGTCGGCATTGTGCTTTTTGTATTTAATGCCGATGCAATTTCTGTGTTTCATCGTCAATAAGAAGGTCCAAGGGATACAGTAAACCTGGAGTGAAGCATCGGAATCTATGACTAGTGTCACAGGAATGGTTCAAAACTTAGACAGTAGGAAGAGTCAGTCTTCTTGTAGTTAAGTCGGCATTGTGCTTTTTGGATTTAATGCCGATGCAATTTCTGTGTTTCATCGTCAATAAGAAGGTCCAAGGGATACAGTAAACCCGAAGTGAAGCATCGGAATCTATAACTAGTGTCACAGGAATGGTTCTATACATAGTCAGTAAGAAGAGTCAGTCTTCTTGTACTTAAGTCTTCATTGTGCATTTTCTATTTAATTCTGATGCTTTTTCTGTGTTTCATCGTCAATAAGAAGGTCCAAGGGATACTGTAAATCTGGAGTGAAGCATCGGAATCTATAACTAGTGTCAAAGGAATGGTTCAATGCACTGACAGTGGGAAGAGTCAGACTTCTTTTACTTAAGTTGGCATTGTGCCTTTTGTATTTAATTCCGATGCAATTTCTGTGCTTCATTGTCAATAAGAAGGTCCAAGGGATACAGTAAACCTTGAGTGATGCATCAGAGTCTATAACTAGTGTCACAGGATTGGTTCAAAACATAGACAGTAAGAAGAGTCAGTCTTCTTGTACTTAATTCGGCATTGTGCCTTTTGTATTTAATTCCGATGCAATTTCTGTGTTTCATCGTCAATAAGAAGGTCCGAGGGATACAGTAAACCTGATATGAAGCATCGTAATCTATAACTAGTGTCACAGGAATGGTTCAAAACATAGTCAGTAAGAAGAGTCAGTTACCTTGTACTTAAGTCGGTATTGTGCCTTTTGTATTTAATTCCGATGCAATTTCTGTGTTTCATCGTCCATAAGAAGGTCCGAGGGATACAGTAAACCTCAAGTGAAGCATCCTAATACAAAACTAGTGTCACAGGAATGGTTCAAAACATAGAGAGTAGGAAGAGTCAGTCTTCTTGTACTTAAATCGGCATTGTGCTTTTTCTATTTAATTCCGATGTAATTTCTGTGTCTCATTGTCAATAGGAAGGTCCAAGGGATCCAGTAAACCTGAAGTGAAGCATCGGAATCTATAACTAGTGTCACAGGAATGGTTCAAAGCATAGTCAGTAAGAAGAGTCAGTCTTCTTGAACGTAAGTCGGCATTGTGAATTTTGTATTTAATTCCGATACAATTTCTGTGTTTCATCGTCAATAGGAAGGTCCAAGGGATACAGTAAATCTGGAGTGAAGCATCGGAATCTGTAACTAGTGTCACAGGGATGGTTCAAAACATAGACAGTACGAAGAGTCAGCCTTCTTGTACTTAAGTCGGCATTATGCCTTTTGTATTTAATTCCGATGCAATTTCTGTGTTTAATCGTGAATAAGAAGGTCAGAGGGATACAGTAATCCTGAAGCAAAGCACCGGAATCTATGACTTGTGTCACAGGAATGGTACAAAACATAGTCAGTGTGAAGAGTCAGTCTTCTTGTACTTAAGTCGGCATTGTGCCTTTTGTATTTCATTCCGATGCAATTTCTGTGTTTCATCGTCCATAAGAAGGTCCGAGGGATACAGTAAACCTCAAGTGAAGCATCGGAATAAAAAACTAGTGTCACAGGAATGATTAAAATCGTAGAGAGTAGGAAGAGTCAGTCTTCTTGTACTTAAGTCGGTATTGTGCTTTTTCTACTTAATTCCGATGCGATTTCTGTGTCTCATCGTCAATAGGAAGGTCCAAGGGATACAGTAAACCTGAAGCGAAGCATCGGAATCTATAACTAGTTTCAATGGATTGGTTCAAAACATAGTCAGTAAGGAGGGTCAGTCTTCTTGTACTTAAGTCGGCATTGTGCTTTTGTATTTAATTCCGATGCAATTTCTGTGTTTCATCGTCAATAAGAGGGTCCATGGTACACAGTAAACCAGGAGTGAAGGATCGGAATCTATAACTAGTGGCACAGGAATGGTTCAAACCATAGATAGTAAGATGAGTCAGTCTTCTTGTACTTATGTCGGCATTCTGCCTTTTGTATTTAATTCCGATTCAATTTCTGTGTTTCATCGTCAATAAGAAGGTCCAAGGGATACAGTAAACCTGAAGTGAAGCATCGAAATCTATAACTAGTATCACAGGAATTGTTCAAAACATAAACAGTAAGCAGAGTCAGTCTTCTTGTACTTAAGTCGGCATTGTGCTTTTTTTATTTAATTCGGATGCAATTTCTGTGTTTCATCGTCAATAAGAAGGTCCAAGGGATACAGTAAACCTAGAATGAAGCATCGGAATCTATATCTAGTGTCGCAGGAATGGTTCAAAACATAGACTGTAAGAAGAGTCAGTCTTTTTGTACATAATTCGGCATTGTGCCTTTTGTTTTTAATTCCGATGCAATTTCTGTGTCTCAGTTTCAATAAGAACGTCAGAGGGATACAGAAAATCTGAAGTCAAGCATCGGAATCTATAACTAGTGTCACAGGAATGGTTCAAAACATAGACAGTAAGATGAGTCAGTCTTCTTGTACTTAAGTCGGCATTGTGCCTTTTGTATTTAATTCCGATGAATTTCTGTGTTTCTTCGTCACTAAGAAGGTCAGTGGGATATAGTAATCCTGAAGTAAAGCATCGGAATCTATGACTAGTGTTACAGGAATGGTCAAAACATAGTCAGTAAGAAGGGTCAGTCTTCTTGTACTTAAGTCGGTATTGTGCCTTTTGTATTTAATTCCGATGCAATTTCTGTGATTCATCGCCAATAAGAAGGTCCAAGGGATACAGTAAACCTGAAGTGAAGCATTGGAATCTATGACTAGTGTCACAGGAATGTTTCAAATTTTAGACAGTAGACAGAGTCAGTCTTCTTGTACTTAAGTCGGCATTGTGCTTTTTGTATTTAATGCCGATGCAATTTCTGTGTTTCATCGTCAATAAGAAGGTCCAAGGGATACAGTAAACCTGGAGTGAAGCATCGGAATCTATGACTAGTGTCACAGGAATGGTTCAAAACTTAGACAGTAGGAAGAGTCAGTCTTCTTGTAGTTAAGTCGGCATTGTGCTTTTTGTATTTAATGCCGATGCAATTTCTGTGTTTCATCGTCAATACGAAGGCCCAAGGGATACAGTAAACCCGAAGTGAAGCATCGGAATCTATAACTAATGTCACAGGAATGGTTCTATACATAGTCAGTAAGAAGAGTCAGTCTTCTTGTACTTAAGTCTTCATTGTGCATTTTCTATTTAATTCTGATGCTTTTTCTGTGTTTCATCGTCAATAAGAAGGTCCAAGGGATACTGTAAATCTGGAGTGAAGCATCATAATCTATAACTAGTGTCACAGGAATGGTTCAATGCACAGACAGTGGGAAGAGTCAGACTTCTTTTACTTAAGTTGGCATTGTGCCTTTTGTATTTAATTCCGATGCAATTTCTGTGTTTCATCGTCAATAAGAAGGTCCAAGGGATACAGTAAACCTTGAGTGATGCATCAGAGTCTATAACTAGTGTCACAGGATTGGTTCAAAACATAGACAGTAAGAAGAGTCAGTCTTCCTGTACTTAATTCGGCATTGTGCCTTTTGTATTTAATTCCGATGCAATTTCTGTGTTTCATCGTCAATAAGAAGGTCCGAGGGATACAGTAAACCTGATATGAAGCATCGTAATCTATAACTAGTGTCACAGGAATGGTTCAAAACATAGTTAGTAAGAAGAGTCAGTTACCTTGTACTTAAGTCGGTATTGTGCCTTTTGTATTTAATTCCGATGCAATTTCTGTGTTTCATCGTCCATAAGAAGGTCCGAGGGATACAGTAATCCTCAAGTGAAGCATCCTAATACAAAACTAGTGTCACAGGAATGGTTCAAAACATAGAGAGTAGGAAGAGTCAGTCTTCTTGTACTTAAATCGGCATTGTGCTTTTTCTATTTAATTCCGATGCAATTTCTGTGTCTCATTGTCAATAGGTAGGTCCAAGGGATCCAGTAAACCTGAAGTGAAGCATCGGAATCTATAACTAGTGTCACAGGAATGGTTCAAAGCATAGTCAGTAAGAAGAGTCAGTCTTCTTGTACGTAAGTCGGCATTGTGAATTTTGTATTTAATTCCGATACAATTTCTGTGTTTCATCGTCAATAGGAAGGTCCAAGGGATACAGTAAATCTGGAGTGAAGCATCGGAATCTATAACTAGTGTCACAGGGATGGTTCAAAACATAGACAGGAAGAAGAGTCAGTCTTCTTGTACTTAAGTCGGCATTGTGCCTTTTGTATTTAATTCCGATGCAATTTCTGTGTTTAATCATGAATCAGAAGGTCAGAGGGATACAGTAATCCTGAAGCAAAGCACCGGAAACTATGACTTGTGTCACAGGAATGGTTCAAAACATAGTCAGTGTGAAGAGTCAGTCTTCTTGTACTTAAGTCGGTATGTGCCTTTTGTATTTAATTCCGATGCAATTTCTGTGTTTCATCGTCAATAAGAAGGTCCAAGGGATACAGTAAACCTAAAGTGAAGCATCGGAATCTATGACTAGTGCCACAGGAATGGTTCAAAACATAGACAGTAAGAAGAGTCAGTCTTCTTTTACTTAAGTCGGCATTGTGAATTTTGTATTTAATTCCGATGCAATTTCTGTGTTTCATCGTCAATAAGAATGTCCAAGGGATACAGTAAACCTGGAGTGATGCATCGGAATCTGTAACTAGTGTCAGTGGGACGGTTCAAAACATAGACAGTAACAAGAGTCAGTATTCTTGTACTTTAGTCGGCATTGTGCTTTTTGTATTTAATTCCGATGCAAATTTCTGTGTTTCATCGTCACTAAGAAGGTCAGTGGGATACAGTAAACCTGAAGTAAAGCATTGGAATCTATAACTAGAGTCACAGGAATGGTTCAAAACATAGACAGTAAGAAGAGTCAGTCTTGTTGTACTTAAGTCGGCATTGTGCTTTTGTATTTAATTCCGATGCAATTTCTGTGTTTCATCGTCAATAAGAGGGTCCAAGGGATACAGTAAACCTGGAGTGAAGGATCGAAATCTATAACTAGTGTCACAGGAATGGTTCAAAACATAGTCAGTAAGAAGAGTCAGTCTTCTTGTACTTAAGCCGGTATTGTGCCTTTTGTATTTAATTCCGATGTAATTTATGTGTTTTATCGTCAACAGGAAGGTCAGAGGGAGACAGTAAACTTGAAGTGAAGCATCGGAATCTATAACTAGTGTCACAGGAATGGTTCAAAACTTAGTCAGTAAGAAGAGTCAGTCTTCTTGTACTTAAGTCGGCATTGTGCCTTTTGTATTGAATTCCGATGCAATTTCTGTGTGTCATCGCCAATAAGAAGGTCCAAGGGATACAGTAAACCTGAAGTGATGCATTAGAATCTATAACTATGGTCACAGGAATGTTCAAAACATAGTCAGTACGAAGCGTCAGTCTTCTTGTACTTAAGTAGGCAATTTGCCTTTTGTATTTAATTCCGATGCAATTTCTGTGTTTCATCGTCACTATGAAGGTCAGTTGGATATAGTAATCCTGAAGTTAAGCATCGGAATCTATAACTAGTGTCACAGGAATGGTTCAAAGCATAGTCAGTAAGAAGAGTCAGTCTTCTTGTAGTTAAGTCGGTATTGTGCCTTTTCTATTTCTTTCTCATGCTATTTCTGTGTTTCATCGTCAATAAGACGGTCCAAGGGATACAGTATACTTGGAGTGAAGCATCGGAATCCATAACTAGTGTCACAGGGACGGCTCAAACCATAGATAGTAAGATGAGTCAGTTATCTTGTTCTTAAGTCGGCATTGTGCATTTTCTATTTAATTCCGATGCAATTTCTGCGTTTCATCGTCAATACGAAGGTCCAAGGGATACAGTAAACCTGAAATGAAGTATCGGAATCTATAACTAGTGTCACAGAATTGGTTCAAATCAAAGACAGTAAGAAGAGTCAGTCTACTTGTACTTAAGTCGGCATTGTGCCCTTTTCAATTTAATTCCGATGCAATTACTGTGTTTTATTGTCAATAAGATGGTCAGAGGGATACAGTAAACCTGAAGTGAAGCATCGGAATCTCTAACTAGTGTCACAGGAATGGTTCAAAACATAGTCAGTAAGAAGAGTCAGTCTTCTTGTACTTACGTCGGCATTGTGCCTTTTGTATTTAATTCCGATGCAATATCTAGGTTTCATCGTCAATAAGGTCAGAGGGATACAGTAAACCTGAAGTGAAGCATCGGAATCTATAGATAGTGTCACAGGAATGGTTCAAAACGTAGTCAGAGAGAAGAGTCAGTCTTCTTGTACTAAAGTCGGCATTGTGCCATTTCTATTTAATTCCGATGCAATTTCTAGGTTTCAACGTGAATAAGAAGGTGAGAGGGATACAGTACACCTGAAGTGAAGCATCGGAATCTATAACTAGGTACACAGGAATGGTTCAAACAGTCAGTAAGAAGAGTCAGTCATCTTGAACTTATGTCGGCATTGTGCCTCTTCTATTTATTTCCGATGCAATTTCTGTGTTTCATCGTCTATAAGAACGTCCAAGGGATACAGTAAACCTGAAGTGAAGCATTGGAATCTATTACTAGTGTCACAGGAATGGCTCAAAACATAGACAGTAGGAAGAGTCAGTCTTCTTGTACTTAAGTGGCATTTTGCCTTGTCTATTTAATTCCGATGCAATTTCTGTGTTTGATCGTCAATAAGAAGGTCAGAGGGATACAGTAAACTTGAAGTGAAGCATCGGAATCTGTAACTAGCGTCACAGGAATGGTTCAAACATAGGCAGTAAGAAGAGTCAGTCTTCTTGTACTTAAGTCGGCATTGTGCCTTTTATATTTAATTCCGATGCAATTTCTGTGTTTCATCGTCAATAAGAAGGTCCAAGGGATACAGTAAACCTGAAGTGAAGCATCGGAATCTATAACTAGTGTCACAGGAATGGTTCAAATCATAAACAGCAAGAAGAGTCAGGCTTCTCGTACTTAAGTCGGCGCTGTGCCTTTTCTATTTAATTCCGATGCAATTTCTGTGTATCATCCTCAATAAGAAGGTCAGAGGGATACAGTGAACCTGACGTGAAGCATCGGGATCTATAACTAGTGTCACGGGAATGGTTCAAATAATAATCAGTCAGAAGAGGCAGTCTTCTTGTACTTAAGTCGGCATTGTGCTTTTTCTATTTCATTCCGATGCAATTTCAGTGTTTCATCGTGAATAAGAATGTCAGAGGGTTACAGTAAACCTGAAGTGAAGCATCGGAATCTGTAACCTGCGTCAGAGGAGTGGTTCAAATCATAGACAGTAAGAAGAGTCAGTCTTCTTGTACTTAAGTCGGCATTGTGCTTTTCTATTTAATTCCGATGCAATTTTTGTGTTTCATCGTCAATAAGAAGGTCCAAGGGATACAGTAAACCTGAAGTGAAGCATCGGAATCTATATCTAGTGTCACAGGAATGGTTCGAAACATAGACAGTACGGAGATTCAGTCTTCTTGTACTTAAGTCAGCATTGTGCCATTTGTATTTAATTCCGATGCAATTTCTGTGTTTCAACGTCAATAAGAAGGTCAGAGGGATACAGTAAACCTGAAGTGAACCATCGGAAGCTACAACTAGTGTCACAGGAATGGTTCAAAACAGTCAGTAAGATAAGTCAGTCTTATTGTACTTAAGTCGGCATTGTGCCTTTTGTATTTAATTCCAATGCAATATCTGTGTTTCATCGTCACTAAGAAGCTCAGAGGGATACAGTAAACATGAAGTGTAGCATCGGAATCTATAACTAGTGTCACAGGAATGGTTCAAAACATAGACAGTAAGAAGAGTCAGTCCTCTTGTATTTAAGTCGGCATAGTGCCTTTTGGATTTAATTTCGATCCAATTTCTGTGTTTCATCTTCAATAAGAAGGTCCAAGGGATACAGTTAACCTGAAGTGAAGCATCGGAATCTATAACTTGTGTCACAGGAATGGTTCAAAGCATAGACAGTAGGAAGAGTCAGTCTTCTTGTACTTACGTCGGCATTGTGCATTTTGTATTTAACTCCGATGCACTATCTGTATTTCATCGTCAATAAGAAGATCCAAGGGATACAGTAAACCTGAAATGAAGCATCGGAATCTA
Source organism: Schistocerca americana (assembly GCF_021461395.2). NCBI lineage: Eukaryota > Metazoa > Arthropoda > Insecta > Orthoptera > Acrididae > Schistocerca > Schistocerca americana. The sequence continues at coordinate 18,693,811 of NC_060130.1, read as the reverse complement.
TAACTAGTGACACAGGAATAGTTCAAAACATAGACAGTAGGAAGTGTCAGTCTACATGTACTTAAGTCGGCATTGTGCCTTTTGTATTTAATTCCGATGCAATTTTGTATTTCATCGTCAATAAGAAGGTCAGAGGGATACAGTAAACCTCAAGTGGAGCATCGGAATCTATAACTAGTGTCACAGGAATGGTTCAAAACATAGTCAGTAAGAAGAGTCAGTCTTCTTGTACTTAAATTGGCATTGTGCCATTTTTATTTCATTCCGATGCAATCTCTGTGTTTCATCGTCAATAAGAAGGTCCAAGGGATACAGTAAACATGCAGTGAAGCATCGGAATCTATAACTTGTGTCACAGGAATGGTTCAAAACATAGACAGTAAGAAGAGTCAGTCTTCTTGTACTTAAGTCGGCATTGTGCCTTTTTCAATTTAATTCCGATGTAATTACTGTGTTGCATCGTCAATAAGAAGGTCAGAGGGATACCGTAAACATGATGTGAAGCATCAGAATCTCTAACTAGTGTCACAGTAATGGTTCAAACATAGTCAGTAAGAAGAGTCAGTCTTCTTGCACTTACGTCGGCATTGTGCCTTTTGTAGTTAATTCCGATGCAATATCTGTGTTTCATCGTCAATAAGAAGGCCCAAGGGATATAGTAAACCTGAAGTGAAGATCGGAATCTGTAAGTAGCGTCACAGGAATGGTTCAAAACATAGACAGTAAGAAGAGTCAGTCTTCTTGTACTTAAGTCGGCATTGTGCCTTTTCTATTTAATTCCGATGCAATTTCTGTGTTTCATCGTCAATAAGAAGGTCAGAGGGATACAGTAAACCTGAAGTGAAGCATCGGAATCCTTAGCTAGTGTACAGGAATGGTTTAAAACATAGTCAGAAAGAAGAGTTAGTCTTCTTGTACTTAAGTCGGCATTGTGCCTTTTCTATTTAATTCCGATGCAATTTCTGTGTTTCATCGTCAATAAGAAGGTCAGAGGGATACAGAAAACCTGAAGTGTAGCATCGGAATCTATAACTAGTGTCACAGGAATGGTTCAAATCATAGTCAGTAAGTAGAGTCAGTCTTCTTGTACTTAAGTCGGCATTGTGCTTTTTCTATTTCATTCCGATGCAATTTCAGTGTTTCATCGTCAATAAGAATGTCAGAGAGATAGAGTAAACCTGATGTGAAGCATCTGAATCTGTAACTTGCGTCAGAGGAATGGTTCAAAACGTAGACAGTAAGAAGGGTCAGTCTTCTTGTACTTAAGTCGGCATTGTGCCTTTTCTATTTAATTCCGATGCAATTTCTGTGTTTCATCGTCAATAAGAAGGTCCAAGCGATACAGTAAACCTGAAGTGAAGCATCGGAATCTATATCTAGTGCCACAGAAATGGTTCAAAACATAGACAGTAAGCAGAGTCAGTCTTCTTGTACTTAAGTCGGAGTTGTGCCATTTGTATTTAATTCCGATGCAATTTCTGTGTTTCAACGTCAATAAGAAGGTCAGAGGGATACAGTAAACCTGAAGTGAAGCATCGGAATCTATACCTAGTGTCACAGGAATGGTTCAAAGCAGACAGTAAGAAGAGTCAGACTTCTTGTACTTAAGTCGGCATTGTGAGTTTTCTATTTAATTCCAATGCAATTTCTGTGTTTCATCGTAAATAAGAAGGGCCAAGGGATACAGTAAACCTGAAGTGAAGCATCGGAATCTATATCTGGTGTCACAGGAATGGTTCAAAACATATACAGTAAGGAGAGTCAGTCTTCTTGTACTTAAGTAGGCATTGTGCCTTTTGTATTTAATTCCGATGCAATTTCTGTGTTTCATCGTCAATGAGAATGTCAGAGGGATATAGTAAACCTGAAGTGTAGCATCGGAATCTATAACTAGTGTCACAAGAATGGTTCAAAACATAGACAGTTGGAAGAGTCAGTCTACTTGTACTTAAGTCGGCATTGTGCCTTTTGTATTTATTTCCGATCCAATTTCTGTGTTTCATCTTCAATAAGAAGGTCCAAGGGATACAGTTAACCTGAAGTGAAGAATCGGAATCTATAACTAGTGTCACAGGAATGGTTCAAAGCACAGACAGTAAGAAAGGTGAGTTTTCTTGTACTTAAGTCGGCATTGTGCCTTTTCGATTAATTATCAATGCAATTTTAGTGTTTCATCGTCAATAAGAAGACCAGAGGGATACAGAAAACCTAAAGTGAAGCATCGGAATCTATAACTAGTGTCACAGGAATGGTTCAAAACATAGACAGTAAGAAGAGTCAGTCTTCTTGTACTTAAGTCAGCATTGTGCCTTTTCTATATAATTCCGATGCACTTTCTGTGTTTCATGGTCAATAAGATGGTCCACGGGATACAGTGAACCTGATATGAAGCATCGTAATCTATAACTAGTGTCACAGGAATGTTTCAAAACATAGCCAGTAGGAAGAGTCAGTCTACACGTACTTAAGTCGGCATTGTGCCTTTCTATTTAATTCCGATGCAATTTCTGTGTTTCATCGTCAATAAGAAGGTCAGAGGGATACAGAAAACCTGAAGTGAAGTATGGGAAACTTTAACTAGCGTCACAGGAATGGTTCAAAACATAGTTATTAAGGAGAGTCAGTCTTCTTGTACTTAAGTCGGCATTGTGCCTTTTGTATTTAATTCCGATCCAATTTCTGTGTTTCATCTTCAATAAGAAGGTCCAAGGGATACAGTTAACCTGAAGCGAAGCATCGGAATCTGAAACTAGCGTCACAGGAATGGTTCAAAGCATAGACATTAAGTAGAGTCAGTCAGCGTGTACTTAAAACGGCATTGTGCCTTTTCTATTTAATTCCCATGCGGTTTCTGTGTTCCATCGTCAATAAGAAGTTCAGAGGATTACAGTAAACCTGAAGTGAAGCATCGGAATCTGTAACTTGCGTCAGAGGAATGGTTCAAAACATAGACAGTAAGAAGAGTCAGTCTTCTTGTATTTAAGTCGTCATAGTGCCTTTTGTATTTAATTCCGATCCAATTTCTGTGTTTCTTCTTCAATAAGAAGGTCCAAGGGATACAGTTAACCTGAAGTGAAGCATCGGAATCTATAACTAGTGTCACAGGAATGGTTCAAAGCATAGACAGTAGGAAGAGTCAGTCTTCTTGCACTTAAGTCGGCATTGTGCATTTTGTATTTAACTCCGATGAACTATCTGTATTTCATCGTCAATAAGAAGATACAAGGGATACAGTAAACCTGAAATGATGCATCGGAATCTATAACTAGCGTCACAGGAATGGTTCAAAACATAGACATTAAGAAGAGTCAGTCTTCTTGTGCTTAAGTCGGCATTGTGCCTTTTCTATTTAATTCCGATGCAATTTCTGTGTTTCATCGTCAATAAGAGGGTCCAAGGGATACAGTAAACCTGAAGAGTAGCATCGGAATCTATAACTAGGGTCACAGGAATGGTTCAAAACACAGTCAGTAAGAAGAGTCAGTCTTCTTGTACTTAAGTCGGCATTGTGCCTTTTCTATTTAATTCCGATGCAATTTCTGTGTTTCATCGTCAATAAGAAGGTCGGAGGGATACAGTAAACCTGAAGTGAAGCATCGGAATCTATAGCTAGTGTAGAGGATTTGTTTAAAACATAGTCAGAAAGAAGAGTCAGTCTTCTTGGACTTAAGTCGGCATTGTGCCTTTTCTATTTAATTCCAATGCAATTTCTGTGTTTCATCGTCTATGAGAAGGTCAGAGGGATACAGTAAAACCTGTAGTGTAGCATCGGAATCTATAACTAGTGTCACAGGAATGGTTCTAATCATAGTCAGTAAGAAGAGTCAGTCTTCTTGTACTTATGTCGGCATTGTGCTTTTTCTATTTCATTCCGATGCAATTTCGGTGTTTCATCGTCAATAAGAATGTAAGAGAGATACAGTAAACCTGAAGTGAAGCATCGGAATCTGTAACTTGCGTCAGAGGAATGGTTCAAAACATAGACAGTAAGAAGAGACAGTCTTCTTGTACTTAAGTCGGCATTGTGCCTTTTCTATTTAACTCCGATGCAATTTCTGTGTTTCATCGTCAATAAGAAGGTCCAAGGGTTACAGTAAACCTGAAGTGAAGCATCGGAATCTATATCTAGTGTCACAGGAATGGTTCAAAACATAGACAGTAAGGAGAGTCAGTCTTCTTGTACTTAAGTCGGCATTAAGCCATTTGTGTTTAATTCCGATGCAATTTCTGTGTTTCAACGTCAATAAGAAGGTCAGAGGGATACAGTAAACCTGAAGTGAAGCATCGGAATCTATAACTAGTGTCACAGGAATGGTTCAAAACAGACAGTAAGAAGAGTCAGTCTTCTTGTACATAAGTCGGCATTGTGCGTTTTGTATTAATTCCGATCCAATGTCTGTGGTTCATCTTCAATAAGAAGGTCCAAGGCATACAGTTAACCTGAAGTGAAGCATCGGAATCTATAACTAGTGTCACAGGAATGGTTCAAAGCATAGACAGTAAGAAAGGTCAGTCTTCTTGTACGTAAGTCAGCATTGTGCCTTTTGTATTTAATTCCGATGCAATTTCTGTGTTTCATCGTTAATAAGAAGATCAGAGGGATACAGTAAACCTGAAGTGTAGCATCGGAATCTATAACTAGTGTCACAGGAATGGTTCAAAACATAGACAGTAGGAAGAGTCAGTCATCTTGTACATAAGTCGGCATTGTGCCTTTTGTATTAATTCCGATCAATGTCTGTGGTTCATCTTCATTAAGAAGGTCCAAGGCATACAGTTAACCTGAAGTGAAGCATCGGAATCTATAACTAGTGTCACAGGAATGGTTCAAAGCATAGACAGTAAGAAAGGACAGTCTTCCTGTACGTAAGTCTGCATTGTGCCTTTTGTATTTAATTCCGATGCAATTTCTGTGTTTCATCGTTAATAAGAAGATCAGAGGGATACAGTAAACCTGAAATGGAGCATCGGAATCTATAACTAGTGTCACGGGAATGGTTCAAAACATAGACAGTAGGAAGAGACAGTCTTCTTGTACTTAAGTCAGCATTGTGCTTTTTCTATATAATTGCGATGCACTTTCTGTGTTTCAGGGTCAATAAGATGGTCCAAGGGATACAGTAAACCTGAAATGAAGCATTGGAATCTATAACTAGTGACACAGGAATGTTTCAAAACATAGGCAGTAGGAGGAGTCAGTCTACATGTACTTAAGTCGGCATTGTGCCTTTTGTATTTAATTCAGATGCAATTTCTGTGTTTCATCGTCAATAAGTAGGTCAGAGGGTTACAGTGAGCCTGACGTGAAGCATCGGAATCTATAACTTGTGTCACAGGAATGGTTCAAAACATAGGCAGAAAGAAGAGTCAGTCTTCTTGTACTTAAGTCGACATTGTGCCTTTTCTATTTAATTCCGATGCAATTTCTGTGTTTCATCGTCAATAAGAAGGTCCAAGGGATACAGTAAACCTGAAGTGAAGCATCGGAATCTATAGCTAGTGTACAGGATTGGTTTAAAACATAGTCAGAAAGAAGAGTCTGTCTTCTTGTACTTAAGTCGGCATTGTGCCTTTTCTATTTAATTCCGATGCAATTTCTGTGTTTCATCGTCAATAAGAAGGTCTGAGGGATACAGACAACCTGAAGTGTAGCATCGGAATCTATAACTAGTGTCACAGGAATGGTTCAAATCATAGTCAGTAAGAAGAGTCAGTCTTCTTGTACTTAAGTCGGCATTGTGATTTTTCTATTTCATTCCGATGCAATTTCACTGTTTCATCGTCAATAAGAATGTCAGAGAGATACAGTAAACCTGATGTGAAGCATCGGAATCTGTAACTTGCGTCAGAGGAATGGTTCAAAGCATAGACAATAAGAAGAGTCAGTCTTCTTGTATTTACGTCGTCATAGTGCCTTTTGTATTTAATTCCGATCCAATTTCTGTGTTTCATCTTCAATAAGAAGGTCCAAGGGATACAGTTAACCTGAAGTGAAGCATCGGAATCTATAACTAGTGTCACAGGAATGGTTCAAAGCATAGACAGTAGGAAGAGTCAGTCTTCTTGTACTTAAGTCGGCATTGTGCATTTTGTATTTAACTCCGATGTACTATCTGTATTTCATCGTCAATAAGAAGATACAAGGGATACAGTAAACCTGAAATGATGCATCGGAATCAATAACTAGTGTTACAGGAATGGTTCAAAACATAGACAGTAGGAAGAGTCAGTCGTCTTGTACTTAAGCAGCATTGTGCCTCTTCTATTTAATTCCGATGCAATTTCTGTATTTCATCGTCAATAAGGAGGTCAGAGGTATACAGTAAACCTGAAGTGAAGTATCGGAAACTTTAACTAGCGTCACAGGAATGGTTCAAAACATAGACATTAAGAAGAGTCAGTCTTCTTGTACTTAAGTCGGCATTGTGCCTTTTCCATTTAATTCCGATGCAATTTCTGTGTTTCATCGTCAATAAGAGGGTCCAAGGGATACAGTAAACCTGAAGTGTAGCATCGGAATCTATAACTAGGGTCACAGGAATGGTTCAAAACACAGTCAGTAAGAAGAGTCAGTCTTCTTGTACTTAAGTCGGCATTGTGCCTTTTCTATTTAATTCCGATGCAATTTCTGTGTTTCATCGTCAATAAGAAGGTCAGAGGGATACAGTAAACCTGAAGTGAAGCATCGGAATCTATAGCTAGTGTGGAGGATTTGTTTAAAACATAGTCAGAAAGAAGAGTCAGTCTTCTTGTACTTAAGTCGGCATTGTGCCTTTTCTATTTAATTCCGATGCAATTTCTGTGTTTCATCGTCAATAAGAAGGTCCAAGGGTTACAGTAAACCTGAAGTGAAGCATCGGAAACTATATCTAGTGTCACAGGAATGGTTCAAAACATAGACAGTAAGGAGAGTCAGTCTTCTTGTACTTAAGTCGGCATTGTGCCATTTGTGTTTAAATCCGATGCAATTTCTGTGTTTCAACGTCAATAAGAAGGTCAGAGGGATACAGTAAACCTGAAGTGAAGCTTCGGAATCTATAACTAGTGTCACAGGAATGGTTCAAAACAGACAGTAAGAAGAGTCAGTCTTCTTGTACTTAAGTCGGCATTGTGCCTTTTGTATTTAATTCCGATGTAATTTCTGTGTTTCATCGTCAATGAGAAGGTCAGAGGGATACAGTAAACCTGAAGTGTAGCATCGGAATCTATAACTAGTGTCACAGGAATGGTTCAAAACTTAGACAGTAGGAAGAGTCAGTCATCTTGTACTTAAGTCGGCATTGTGCCTTTTGTATTAACACCGATCCAATGTCTGTGGTTCATCTTCAATAAGAAGGTCCAAGGCATACAGTTAACCTAAAGTGAAGCATCGGAAACTATAACTAGTGTCACAGGAATAGTTCAAAGCATAGACAGTAAGAAAGGTCAGTCTTCTTGTACGTAAGTCAGCATTGTGCCTTTTGTATTTAATTCCGATGCAATTTCTGTGTTTCATCGTTAATAAGAAGATCAGAGGGATACAGTAAACCTGAAATGGAGCATCGGAATCTATAACTAGTGTCACAGGAATGGTTCAAATCATAGACAGTAGGAAGAGTCAGTCTTCTTGTACTTAAATCAGCATTGTGCCTTTTCTATATAATTCCGGTGCACTTTCTGTGTTTCAGGGTCAATAAGATGGTCCAAGGGATACAGTAAACCTGAAATGAAGCATTGAAATCTATAACTAGTGTCACAGGAATGGTTCATAACATAGGCAGAAAGAAGAGTCAGTCTTCTTGTACTTAAGTCGACATTGTGCCTTTTCTATTTAATTCCGATGCAATTTCTGTGTTTCATCGTCAATAAGAAGGTCAGAGGGATACAGTGAACCTGACGTGAAGCCTCGGAATCTATAACTAGTATCACAGGAATGGTTCAAAACATAGTCAGAAAGAAGAGTCAGTCTTCTTGTACCTAAGTCGGCATTGTGCCATTTGTATCTAATTCGGATGCAATTTCTGTGTTTCATCGTCAATAAGAAGGTCAAAGGGAAACAGTAAACCTGAAGTGAAGCATCGGAATCTAAACTAGTGTCATAGGAATGGTTCAAAACATAATCAGTAAGAAGAGTCAGTCTTCTTGTACTTAAGTCGGCATTGTGCCTTTTGTATTTAATTCCGATGCAATTTCTGTGTTTCATCGTCAACAAGAAGGTCCAAGGTATACAGTAAACCTGAAGTGAAGCATCGGAATCTGTAACTAGTGTCACAGGAATGGTTGTAAACATAGACAGTAGGAAGAGTCAGTCTTCTTGTACCTAAATAGGCATTGTGCCTCTTGTATTTAACTCCGATGCACTATCTGTGTATCATCGTCAATAAGAAGGTCCAAGAGATACAATAAACCTGAAATGAAGCATCTGATTCTATAACTAAGGTCTTAGGACTGTTTCAAAACATAGACAGTAGGAAAAGTCAGTCTTGTTGTACTTAAGTCGGCATTGTGCCTTTTCTATTTAATTCCGATGCAATTTATGTGTTTCATCGTCAATAAGAAGGCCAGAGGGATACATTAAACCTGAAGTGAAGTCTCGGAATCTATAACTAGTGACCCAGGAATGGTTCAAATCATAGTCAGCAAGAAGAGTCAGTCTTCTTGTACCTAAGTCGGCATTGTGCCTTTTCTATTACATTCCGATGCAATATCTGTGTTTCATCGTCAATAAGAAGGTCAGAGGGATATAGTAAACCTGAAGTGAAGCATCGGAATCTGTAACTAGTGTCACAGGACTGGTTCCAAACATAGTCAGTAAGAAGAGTCAGTTTCCTTGTACTTAAGTCGGCATTGTGCCTTTTGTATTTAATTCCGATGCAATTTCTGTGTTTCATCGTCAATAGGAAGGTCAGAGGGATACTGTAATACTGAAGTGAAGCATCGGAATCTATAACTAGTGTCACAGGAATGGTTCAAAACATAGACAAAAAGAAGAGTCAGTCTTCTTGTACTTAAGTCGGCATTATGCCTTTTGTATCTAATTCCGATGCAGTTTCTGTGTTTCATCGTCAATAAGAAGGTCGGAGGGATACAGTAAACCTGAAGTGAAGCATCGGAATCTATAGCTAGTGTAGAGGATTTGTTTAAAACATAGTCAGAAAGAAGAGTCAGTCTTCTTGTACTTAAGTCGGCATTGTGCATTTTCTATTTAATTCCAATGCAATTTCTGTGTTTCATCGTCTATGAGAAGGTCAGAGGGATACAGTAAAACCTGTAGTGTAGCATCGGAATCTATAACTAGTGTCACAGGAATGGTTCTAATCATAGTCAGTAAGAAGAGTCAGTCTTCTTGTACTTATGTCGGCATTGTGCTTTTTCTATTTCATTCCGATGCAATTTCGGTGTTTCATCGTCGATAAGAATGTAAGAGAGATACAGTAAACCTGAAGTGAAGCATCGGAATCTGTAACTTGCGTCAGAGGAATGGTTCAAAACATAGACAGTAAGAAGAGACAGTCTTCTTGTACTTAAGTCGGCATTGTGCCTTTTCTATTTAACTCCGATGCAATTTCTGTGTTTCATCGTCAATAAGAAGGTCCAAGGGTTACAGTAAACCTGAAGTGAAGCATCGGAATCTATATCTAGTGTCACAGGAATGGTTCAAAACATAGACAGTAAGGAGAGTCAGTCTTCTTGTACTTAAGTCGGCATTAAGCCATTTGTGTTTAATTCCGATGCAATTTCTGTGTTTCAACGTCAATAAGAAGGTCAGAGGGATACAGTAAACCTGAAGTGAAGCATCGGAATCTATAACTAGTGTCACAGGAATGGTTCAAAACAGACAGTAAGAAGAGTCAGTCTTCTTGTACATAAGTCGGCATTGTGCCTTTTGTATTAATTCCGATCCAATGTCTGTGGTTCATCTTCAATAAGAAGGTCCAAGGCATACAGTTAACCTGAAGTGAAGCATCGGAATCTATAACTAGTGTCACAGGAATGGTTCAAAGCATAGACAGTAAGAAAGGTCAGTCTTCTTGTACGTAAGTCAGCATTGTGCCTTTTGTATTTAATTCCGATGCAATTTCTGTGTTTCATCGTTAATAAGAAGATCAGAGGGATACAGTAAACCTGAAGTGTAGCATCGGAATCTATAACTAGTGTCACAGGAATGGTTCAAAACATAGACAGTAGGAAGAGTCAGTCATCTTGTACATAAGTCGGCATTGTGCCTTTTGTATTAATTCCGATCAATGTCTGTGGTTCATCTTCATTAAGAAGGTCCAAGGCATACAGTTAACCTGAAGTGAAGCATCGGAATCTATAACTAGTGTCACAGGAATGGTTCAAAGCATAGACAGTAAGAAAGGACAGTCTTCCTGTACGTAAGTCTGCATTGTGCCTTTTGTATTTAATTCCGATGCAATTTCTGTGTTTCATCGTTAATAAGAAGATCAGAGGGATACAGACAACCTGAAGTGTAGCATCGGAATCTTTAACTAGTGTCACAGGAATGGTTCAAATCATAGTCAGTAAGAAGAGTCAGTCTTCTTGTACTTAAGTCGGCATTGTGATTTTTCTATTTCATTCCGATGCAATTTCACTGTTTCATCGTCAATAAGAATGTCAGAGAGATACAGTAAACCTGATGTGAAGCATCGGAATCTGTAACTTGCGTCAGAGGAATGGTTCAAAGCATAGACAATAAGAAGAGTCAGTCTTCTTGTATTTACGTCGTCATAGTGCCTTTTGTATTTAATTCCGATCCAATTTCTGTGTTTCATCTTCAATAAGAAGGTCCAAGGGATACAGTTAACCTGAAGTGAAGCATCGGAATCTATAACTAGTGTCACAGGAATGGTTCAAAGCATAGACAGTAGGAAGAGTCAGTCTTCTTGTACTTAAGTCGGCATTGTGCATTTTGTATTTAACTCCGATGTACTATCTGTATTTCATCGTCAATAAGAAGATACAAGGGATACAGTAAACCTGAAATGATGCATCGGAATCAATAACTAGTGTTACAGGAATGGTTCAAAACATAGACAGTAGGAAGAGTCAGTCGTCTTGTACTTAAGCAGCATTGTGCCTCTTCTATTTAATTCCGATGCAATTTCTGTATTTCATCGTCAATAAGGAGGTCAGAGGTATACAGTAAACCTGAAGTGAAGTATCGGAAACTTTAACTAGCGCCACAGGAATGGTTCAAAACATAGACATTAAGAAGAGTCAGTCTTCTTGTACTTAAGTCGGCATTGTGCCTTTTCCATTTAATTCCGATGCAATTTCTGTGTTTCATCGACAATAAGAGGGTCCAAGGGATACAGTAAACCTGAAGTGTAGCATCGGAATCTATAACTAGGGTCACAGGAATGGTTCAAAACACAGTCAGTAAGAAGAGTCAGTCTTCTTGTACTTAAGTCGGCATTGTGCCTTTTCTATTTAATTCCGATGCAATTTCTGTGTTTCATCGTCAATAAGAAGGTCAGAGGGATACAGTAAACCTGAAGTGAAGCATCGGAATCTATAGCTAGTGTGGAGGATTTGTTTAAAACATAGTCAGAAAGAAGAGTCAGTCTTCTTGTACTTAAGTCGGCATTGTGCCTTTTCTATTTAATTCCGATGCAATTTCTGTGTTTCATCGTCAATAAGAAGGTCCAAGGGTTACAGTAAACCTGAAGTGAAGCATCGGAAACTATATCTAGTGTCACAGGAATGGTTCAAAACATAGACAGTAAGGAGAGTCAGTCTTCTTGTACTTAAGTCGGCATTGTGCCATTTGTGTTTAAATCCGATGCAATTTCTGTGTTTCAACGTCAATAAGAAGGTCAGAGGGATACAGTAAACCTGAAGTGAAGCTTCGGAATCTATAACTAGTGTCACAGGAATGGTTCAAAACAGACAGTAAGAAGAGTCAGTCTTCTTGTACTTAAGTCGGCATTGTGCCTTTTGTATTTAATTCCGATGTAATTTCTGTGTTTCATCGTCAATGAGAAGGTCAGAGGGATACAGTAAACCTGAAGTGTAGCATCGGAATCTATAACTAGTGTCACAGGAATGGTTCAAAACTTAGACAGTAGGAAGAGTCAGTCATCTTGTACTTAAGTCGGCATTGTGCCTTTTGTATTAACACCGATCCAATGTCTGTGGTTCATCTTCAATAAGAAGGTCCAAGGCATACAGTTAACCTAAAGTGAAGCATCGGAAACTATAACTAGTGTCACAGGAATAGTTCAAAGCATAGACAGTAAGAAAGGTCAGTCTTCTTGTACGTAAGTCAGCATTGTGCCTTTTGTATTTAATTCCGATGCAATTTCTGTGTTTCATCGTTAATAAGAAGATCAGAGGGATACAGTAAACCTGAAATGGAGCATCGGAATCTATAACTAGTGTCACAGGAATGGTTCAAATCATAGACAGTAGGAAGAGTCAGTCTTCTTGTACTTAAATCAGCATTGTGCCTTTTCTATATAATTCCGGTGCACTTTCTGTGTTTCAGGGTCAATAAGATGGTCCAAGGGATACAGTAAACCTGAAATGAAGCATTGAAATCTATAACTAGTGTCACAGGAATGGTTCATAACATAGGCAGAAAGAAGAGTCAGTCTTCTTGTACTTAAGTCGACATTGTGCCTTTTCTATTTAATTCCGATGCAATTTCTGTGTTTCATCGTCAATAAGAAGGTCAGAGGGATACAGTGAACCTGACGTGAAGCCTCGGAATCTATAACTAGTATCACAGGAATGGTTCAAAACATAGTCAGAAAGAAGAGTCAGTCTTCTTGTACCTAAGTCGGCATTGTGCCATTTGTATCTAATTCGGATGCAATTTCTGTGTTTCATCGTCAATACGAAGGTCAAAGGGAAACAGTAAACCTGAAGTGAAGCATCGGAATCTAAACTAGTGTCATAGGAATGGTTCAAAACATAATCAGTAAGAAGAGTCAGTCTTCTTGTACTTAAGTCGGCATTGTGCCTTTTGTATTTAATTCCGATGCAATTTCTGTGTTTCATCGTCAACAAGAAGGTCCAAGGTATACAGTAAACCTGAAGTGAAGCATCGGAATCTGTAACTAGTGTCACAGGAATGGTTGTAAACATAGACAGTAGGAAGAGTCAGTCTTCTTGTACCTAAATAGGCATTGTGCCTCTTGTATTTAACTCCGATGCACTATCTGTGTATCATCGTCAATAAGAAGGTCCAAGAGATACAATAAACCTGAAATGAAGCATCTGATTCTATAACTAAGGTCTTAGGACTGTTTCAAAACATAGACAGTAGGAAAAGTCAGTCATGTTGTACTTAAGTCGGCATTGTGCCTTTTCTATTTAATTCCGATGCAATTTATGTGTTTCATCGTCAATAAGAAGGCCAGAGGGATACATTAAACCTGAAGTGAAGTTTCGGAATCTATAACTAGTGACCCAGGAATGGTTCAAATCATAGTCAGTAAGAAGAGTCAGTCTTCTTGTACCTAAGTCGGCATTGTGCCTTTTCTATTACATTCCGATGCAATATCTGTGTTTCATCGTCAATAAGAAGGTCAGAGGGATATAGTAAACCTGAAGTGAAGCATCGGAATCTGTAACTAGTGTCACAGGACTGGTTCCAAACATAGTCAGTAAGAAGAGTCAGTTTCCTTGTACTTAAGTCGGCATTGTGCCTTTTGTATTTAATTCCGATGCAATTTCTGTGTTTCATCGTCAATAGGAAGGTCAGAGGGATACTGTAATACTGAAGTGAAGCATCGGAATCTATAACTAGTGTCACAGGAATGGTTCAAAACATAGACAAAAAGAAGAGTCAGTCTTCTTGTACTTAAGTCGGCATTATGCCTTTTGTATCTAATTCCGATGCAGTTTCTGTGTTTCATCGTCAATAAGAAGGTCAGAGGGATACAGTAAACCTTAAGTGAAGCATCGTAATCCATAACTAGTGTCACAGGAATGGATCAAAACAGTCAGTAAGAAGAGTCAGTCTCCTTGTACTTATGTCGGCATTGTGCCTTTGTATTTTATTCCGATGCAATTACTGTGTTTCACCGTCAATAAGAAGGTCCAAGGGATACAGTAAATCTGAAGTGAAGCATCGGAATCTATAACTAGTGTCACATGAATGGTTCAAAACATAGACAGTAAGAAGAGTCAGTCTTCTTGTACTTAAGTCGGCAAATTGCCTTTTGTATTTAATTCCGATCCAATTTCTGTGTTTCATCGTCAGAAAGAAGGTCAGAGGGATACAGTAAACATGAAGTGAAGCATCGGAATCTATAACTAGTGTCACAGGAATGGTTCAAAACATAGACAGTAGGAAGAGTCAGTCTTCTTGTACTTAAGTCGGCATTGTGCCTTATCTATTTAATTCCGATACACTTTCTGTGTTTCATCGTCAATTAGAAGGTCCAAGGGAAACAGCAAACCTGAAGTGAAGCATCGGAATCTGTAACAAGTGTCACAGGAATGGTTCAAACATAGACAAGAAGAAGAGTCAGTCTTCTTGTACTTAAGTCGGCATTGTGCCTTTTGTATTTAATTCCGATGCAATTTCTGTATTTCATCGCCAAAAAGAAGGTCAGAGGGATACAGTAAACCTGAAGTGAAGCATCGGAATCTATATCTAGTGTCACAGGAATGGTTCAAAATATAGACAGTAAGAAGAGTCAGAAATCTTGTACTTAAGTCGGCATTGTGCCTTTTGTATTTAATTCCGATGCAATTTCTGTGTTTCATCGTAAATAAGAAGGTCCAAGGGATACAGTAAACCTGAAGTGAAGCATCGGAATCTATATCTAGTGTCACAGGAATGGTTCAAAATATAGACAGTAAGAAGAGTCAGAAATCTTGTACTTAAGTCGGCATTATGCCCTTTTCAATTTAATTCCGATGCAATTTCTGTGTTTCACGGTCAATAAGAAGGACAGAGGGATACAGTAAACCTGAAGTGAAGCATCGGAATCTCTAACTAGTGTCACAGGAATGGTTCAAAACATAATCAGTAAGAAGAGACAGTCTTCTTGTACATAAGTCGGCATTGTGCCTTTTGTATTTAATTCCGTTGCAATATCTGTGTTTCATCGTCAATAAGAAGGTCTAAGGGATACAGTAAACTTGAAGTGAAGCTTCGAAATTAGTAACTAGCGTCGCAGGAATGGTTCAAATCATTGTCAGTAAGAAGAGTCAGTCTTCTGGTACTTAAGTCGGCATTGTGCCTTTTCTATTTACTTCCGAGGCAATTTCTGTGTTTCATCGTCAATAAGAACGTCCAAGGGATACAGTGAACCTGAAGTGAAGCATCGGAATCTATAACTAGTGTCACAGGAATGGTTCAAAACATAGACAGTAGGAAGAGACAGTCTTCTTGTACCTAAGTCGGCATTGTGCCTTTTCAATTAAATTCCGATGCAATTGCTGTGTTTCATCGTCAATACGAACGTCAGAGGGATACAGTAAACCTGAAGTGAACCATCGGAATCTGTAACTAGCGTCACAGGAATGGTTCAAATCATAGACAGTAAGAAGAGTCAGTCTTCTTGTACCTAAGTCGGCATTGTGCCTTTTCAATTAAATTCCGATGCAATTTCTGTGTTTCATCGTCAATAAGAAGGTCCAAGGGATACAGTAAACCTGAAGTGAAGCATCGGAATCTAAACTAGTGTCATAGGAATGGTTCAAAACATAGACAAAAAGAAGAGTCAGTCTTCTTGTACTTAAGTCGGCATTGTGCCTTTTGTATTTAATTATGATGCAATTTCTGTGTTTCATCGTCAATAAGAAGGTCCAAGGGATACAGTAAACCTGAAGTGAAGCATCGGAATCTATAACTAGTGTCACAGGAATGGTTCAAAACATAGACAGTAGGAAGAGTCAGTCTTCTTGTACCTAAGTCGGCATTGTGCCTCTTGTATTTAACTCCGATGCAACATCTGTGTATCATCGTCAATAAGAAGGTCCAAGGGATACAATAAACCTGAAATGAAGCATCTGATTCTATAACTAAGGTCATAGAACTGTTTCAAAACATAGACAGTAGGAAAAGTCAGTCTTGTTGTACTTAAGTCGGCATTGTGCCTTTTCTATTTAATTCCGATGCAATTTCTGTGATTTCATCGTCAATAAGAAGGCCAGAGGGATACATTAAACCTGAAGTGAAGCTTCGGAATCTGTAACTAGTGTCACAGGATTGGTTCAAATCATAGTCAGTAAAAAGAGTCAGTCTTCTTGTACCTAAGTCGGCATTGTGCCTTTTCTATTACTTTCCGATGCAATATCTGTGTTTCATCGTCAATAAGAAGGTCAGAGGGATATAGTAAACCTGACGTGAAGCATCGGAATCTGTAACTAGTGTCACAGGAATGGTTCCAAACTTAGTCAGTAAGAAGACTCAGTTTCCTTGTACTTAAGTTGGCATTGTGCCTTTTCTATTTAATTCCGAAGCAATTTCGGTGTTTCATCGTCAATAAGAAGGTCCAAAGGATACAGTAAACCTAAAGTGAATCGTCGGAATCTATAACTAGTGTCACAGGAATGGTTCAAAAAATAGTCTGTACGAAGAGTCAGTCTTCTTGTACTTAAGTCGGCATTGTGCCTTTTCTATTTAATTCCGATGCAATTTCTGTGTTTCATCGTCAATAAGAAGGTCCAAGGGAAACAGTAAACCTGAAGTGAAGCATCGGAATCAATAACTAGTGTCACAGGAATGGTTCAAAACATAGACAAAAAGAAGAGTCAGTCTTTTTGTACTTAAGTTGGCATTGTGCCTTTTGTATTTAACTCCGATGCAATTTCTGTGTTTCATCGTCAATAAGAAGGTCAGAGGGATACAGTAAACCTGAAGTGAAGCATCGGAATCCATAACTAGTGTCACAGGAATGTTTCAAAACAGTCAGTAAGAAGAGTCAGTCTTCTTGTACTTATGTCGGCATTGTGCCTTTTGTATTTTATTCCGATGCAATTTCTGTGTTTCATCGTCAATAAGAAGGTCCAAGGGATACAGTAAATCTGAAGTGAAGCATCGGAATCTATAACTAGTGTCACAGGAATGGTTCAAACATAGACAGTAAGAAGAGTCAGTCTTCTTGTACTTAAGTCGGCATTGTGCCTTTTGTATTTAATCCTATCCAATTTCTGTGTTTCATCGTCAGAAAGAAGGTCAGAGGGATACAGTAAACCTGAAGTGAAGCATCGGAATCTATAACTAGTGTCACAGGAATGGTTCAAAATATAGACAGTAGGAAGAGTCAGTCTTCTTGTACTTAAGTCAGCATTGTGCCTTATCTATTTAATTCCGATGCACTTTCTGTGTTTCATCGTCAATTAGAAGGTCCAAGGGATACAGCAAACCTGAAGTGAAGCATCGGAATCTATAACTAGTGTCGCAGGAATGGTTCAAAACATAGTCAGTAAGAAGAGTGAGTCTTCTTGTACTTATGTCGGCATTGTGCCTTTTGTATTTAATTCCGATGCAATTTCAGTGTTTCATCGCCAATAAGAAGGTCAGAGGGATACAGTAAACCTGAAGTGAAGCATCGGAATCTGTAACTTACGTCACAGGATTGGTTCAAAACATAGACAGTAGGAAGAGTCAGGCTTCTTGTACTTATGTCGGCATTGTGCCTTTTCTATTACATTCCGATGCAATATCTGTGTTTCATCGTCAATTAGAAGGTCAGAGGGATACAGTATACCTGAAGTGAAGCATCGCAATCTCTAACTAGTGTCACAGGGATGGTTCAAAACTAAATCAGTAATAAGAGACAGTCTTCTTGTACATAAGTCGGCATTGTTCCTTTTGTATTCAATTCCGATGCAATATCTGTGTTTAATCGTTAATAAGAAGATCAGAGGGATACAGTAAACCTGAAGTGAAGCATCGGAATCTGTAACTAGTGTCACAGGAATGGTTCAAAACATAATCAGTAAGAAGAGTCAGTCTTCTTGTACTTAAGTCGGCATTGTGCCATTTGAATATAATTCCGATGCAATGTCTGTGTTTCAACGACAATAAGAAAGTCAGAAGGATACAGTAAACCTGAAGTGAAGCATCGGAATCTATAACTAGTGTCACAGGAAAGGTTCAAAACAGTCAGTAAGAAGAGTCAGTCTTCTTGTACTTAAGTCGGCATTGTGCCTCTTCTATTTAATTCCGATGCAATTTCTGTTTTTCATCTTCAATAAGAAGGTAAGAGGGATAGAGTAAACCTGAAGTGAAGCATCGGAATCTGTAACTAGCGTCACAGGAATGGTTCAAAGCATAGACAGTAGGAAGAGTCAGTCTTCTTGAACTTAAGTCGGCATTGTGCCTTATGTATTTAATTCCGATGCAATTTCTGTATTTCATCGTCAATAAGAACGTCCAAGGGATACAGTAAACCTGAGGAGAAGCATCAGAATCTATAACTAGCGTCACAGGAATGGTTCAAAACATAGACAGTAGGAAGAGTCAGTCTTCTTGTACTTAAGTCGGCATTGTGCCTTTTGTATTTAATTCCGATGCAATTTCTGTATTTCATCGTCAATAAGAACGTCCAAGGGATACAGTAAACTTGAGGAGAAGCATCGGAATCTGTAACTAGTGTCACACGAATGGTTCAAAACATAGACAGTAAGAAGTGTCAGAAATATTGTACTTAAGTCGGCATTATGCCTTTTTCAATTTAATTCCGATGCAATTACTGTGTTTCACCGTCAATAAGAAGGTCAGAGGGATACAGTAAACCTGAAGTGAAGCATCGGAATCTCTAACTAGTGTCACAGGGATGGTTCAAAACATAATCAGTAAGAAGAGACAGTCTTCTTGTACATAAGTCGGCATTGTTCCTTTTGTATTTAATTCCGATGCAATATCTGTGTTTAATCGTCAATAAGAAGATCAGAGGGATACAGTAAACCTGAAGTGAAGCATCGGAATCTGTAACTAGTGTCACAGGAATGGTTCAAAAAATATTCAGTAAAAGAGTCACTCTTCTTGTACTTAAGTCGGCATTGTGCATTTTGTATTTAATTGCGATGCAATTTCTGTGTTTCATCGTCAATAAGAAGGTCCAAGGGATACAGTAAACCTGAAGTGAAGCATCGGAATCTATAACTAGAGTCACAGAAATGGCTCAAAATATAGACAATAAGAAGAGTCAGAAATCTTGTACTTATGTCTGCATTATGCCCTTTTCAATTTAATTCCGATGCAATTTCTGTGTTTCACCGTCAATAAGAAGGACAGAGGGATACAGTAAACCTGAAGTGAAGCATCGGAATCTCTAACTAGTGTCACAGGAATGGTTCAAAACATAATCAGTAAGAAGAGTCAGTCTTCTTGTACATAAGTCGGCATTGTGCCTTTTGTATTTAATTCCGATGCAATATCTGTGTTTCATCGTCAATAAGAAGGTCCAAGGGATACAGTAAACCTGAAGTGAAGCATCGGAATTAGTAACTAGCGTCGCAGGAATGGTTCAAAACATTGTCAGTAAGAAGAGTCAGTCTTCTGGTACTTAAGTCGGCGTTGTGCCTTTTCTATTTACTTCCGATGCAATTTCTGTGTTTCATCGTCAATAAGAAGGTCCAAGGGATACAGTTAACCTGAAGTGAAGCATCGGAATCTAAACTAGTGTCATAGGAATGGTTCAAAACATAGTCAAAATGAAGAGTCAGTCTTCTTGTACTTAAGTCGGCATTGTGCCTTTTGTATTTAATTCCGATGCAATTTCTGTGTTTCATCGTCAATAAGAAGGTCCAAGGGATACAGTAAACCTGAAGTGAAGCATCGGAATCTATAACTAGTGTCACAGGAATGGTTCAAAGCATAGACAGTAAGAAGAGTCAGTCTTCTTGTACCTAAGTCGGCATTATGCCATTTCTATTACATTCCGATGCAATATCTGTGTTTCATCGTCAATAAGAAGGTCAGAGGGATATAGTAAACATGACGTGAAGCATCGGAATCTGTAACTAGTGTCACAGGAATGGTTCCAAACATAGTCAGTAAGAAGAGTCAGTTTCCTTGTACTTAAGTCGGCATTGTGCCTTTTCTATTTAATTCCGAAGCAATTTCGGTGTTTAATCGTCAATAAGAAGGTCCAAAGGATACAGTAAACCTAAAGTGAATCGTCGGAATCTATAACTAGTGTCACAGGAATGGTTCAAAAAATAGTCTGTACGAAGAGTCAGTCTTCTTGTACTTATCTCGGCATTGTGCCTTTTGTATTTAATTCCGATGCAATTTCTGTGTTTCATCGTCAATAAGAAGGTCCAAGGGAAACAGTAAAAATGAAGTGAAGCATCGGAATCTATAACTAGTGTCACAGGAATGGTTCAAAACATAGACAAAAAGAAGAGTCAGTCTTTTTGTACTTAAGTTGGCATTGTGCCTTTTGTATTTAATTCCGATGCAATTTCTGTGTTTCATCGTCAATAAGAAGGTCAGAGGTATACAGCAAAACCTGAAGTGAAGCAACGGAATCCATAACTAGTGTCACAGGAATGTTTCAAAACAGTCAGTAAGAAGAGTCAGTCTTCATGTACTTATGTCGGCATTGTGCCTTTTGTATTTAATTCCGATGCAATTTCTGTGTTTCATCGTCAATAAGAAGGACCAAGGGATACAGTAAACCTGAAGTGAAGCATCGGAATCTGTAACTAGCGTCACAGGAATGGTTCAATACATAGTCAGTAAGAAGAGTCAGTCTTATTGTACTTATGTCGGCATTGTGCCTGTTCTATTTAATTACGATGCAATATCTGTGTTTCATCGTCAATAAGAACGTCCCAGGGATACAGTGAACCTGAAGTGAAGCATCCGAATCTATAACTAGTGTCACAGGATTGGTTCAAAGCATAGACAGTAGGAAGAGTCAATCTTCATGTACTTAAGTCGGCATTGTGCCTTTTCTATTTTATTCCGATGTAATTTCTGTGTTTCATCGTCAAAAGAAGGTCCAAGGGATTCAGCAAACCTGGAGTGATGCATCGGAATCTATAACTAATGTCACAGGAATGGTTAAAAGCATAGACAGTAAGAAGAGTCAGTCTTCTTGTACTTAAGTCGGCATTGTGACCTTTTCAACTTAATTCCGATGCAATTACTGTGTTTGATCGCCAATTAGAAGGTCAGAGGGATACAGTAAACCTGAAGTGAAGCATCGGAATCTCTAACTAGTGTCACAGGAATGGTTCAAAACATAGTCAGTAAGAAGAGTCAGTCTTCTTGCACCTACGTCGGCATTGTGCCTTTTGTATTTAATTCCGATGCAATATCTGTGTTTCATCGTCAATAAGAAGGTCCAAGGGATACATTCAACCTGAAGTGAAGCATCGGAATCTGTAACTAGCGTCACAGGAATGGTTCAAAACGTAGACTGTAAGAAGAGTCAGTCTTCTCCTACATAAATCGGCATTGTAACTTTTCTATTTAATTCCGATGCAATTTCCGTGTTTCATCGTCAATAAGAAGGTAAGAGGGATACAGTAAACCTGAAGTTAAGCATAGGAATCTATAACTAGTGTCACAGGAATGGTCCAAAACATAGTCAGTACGAAGAGTCAGTCTTATTGTACTTAAGTCGGCATTGTGCCTTTTGTATTTAATTCCGATGCCATTTCTGTGTTTCATCGTCAATAAGAAGGTCAGAGGGATACAGTAAACCTTAAGTGAAGCATCGGAATCTATAACTAGTATCACAGGAATGGTTCAAATCATAGTCAGTGAGAAGAGTCAGTCTTCTTGTACTTAAGTCGGCATTGTGCTTATTCTATTTAATTCCGATGCAATTTCAGTATTTCATCGTCAATAAGAAGGTCAGAGGGATACAGTAAACCTGAAGTGAAGCATCGGAATCTGTAACTTGCGTCACAGGAATGGTTCAAAACATAGACAGTAAGAAGAATCAGTCTTCTTGTACTTAAGTCTGCATTGTGCATTTTCCATTTAATTCCGATGCAATTTCTGTGTTTCATCGTCAATAAGAAGGTCCAAGGGATACAGTAAACCAGAAGTGAAGCATCGGAATCTATATCTTGTATCACAGGAATGGTTCAAATCATAGACAGTAAGGTGAGTCAGTCTTCTTGTACTTGAGTCGGCATTGTTCAATTTGTATTTAATTCCGATGCAATTTCTGTGTTTCAACGTCAATAAGAAGGTCAGAGGGATACAGTAAACATGAAGTGAAGCATTGGAATCTATAACTAGTAACACAGGAATGGTTCAAATCGTAGTCAGTGAGAAGAGTCAGTCTTCTTGTACCTAAGTCGGCATTGTGCTTTTTCTATTTAATTCCGATGCAATTTCAGTGTTTCATCGCCAATAAGAAGGTAAGAGGGATACAGTAAACGTGAAGTGAAGCATCGGAATCTGTAACTTGCGTCACAGGAATGGTTCAAAACATAGTCAGTAAGAAGAGTCAGTCTTCTTGTACTTAAGTCGGCATTGTGCATTTTCTATTTAATTCCGATGCAATTTCTGTGTTTCATCGTTAATAAGAAGGTCCAAGGGATACAGTAAACCTGGAGTGAAGCATCGGAATCCATAACTAGATTCACAGGAATGGTTCAAAGCATAGACTGTAAGAAAGGTCAGTCTTCTTGTACTTAAGCCGGCATTGTGCCTTTTGTATTTAATTCCGATGCAATTTCTGTGATTCATCGTCAATAATAAGGTCAGAGGGATACAGTAAACCTGAAGAGTAGCATCGGAATCTATAACTAGTGTCACAGGAATGCCTCAAAACATAGACAGTAGGAAGAGTCAGTCTTCTTGTACTTTAGTCGGCATTGTGCCTCTTGAATTTAATTACGATGCAATTTCTGTGTTTCATCGTCAATAAGAAGGTCCAACGGATACAGTAAACCTGAAGTGAAGCATCGGAATCTATAACTAGTTTCACAGGAATGGTTCAAAACATAGACTGTAAGAAAGAACAGTTTTCTTGTACCTAAGTCGGCATTGTGCCTTTTGTATTTAATTCCGATGCAATTTCTGTGTTTCATCGTCAATAAGAAGGTCCAAGGGATACAGTAAACCTGAAATGAAGTATCGGAATCTATAACTAGTCTCACAGGAATGTTTCAAATCATAGACAGTAGGACGACTCAGTCTACGTGTACTTAAGTCGGCCTTGTGCCTTTTGTATTTAATTACGATGCAATTTCTGTTTCATCGCCAATAAGAAGGTCAGAGGGATACAGTAAACCTGAAGTGAAGAATCGGAATCTATAACTAGTGTCACAGGAATTGTTCAAAACATAGTCAGTAAGAAGAGTCAGTTTTCTTGTACTTAAGACGGCATTATGCCTTTTGTATTTAATTCCGATGCAATATCTGTGTTTCATCGTCAATAAGAAGGTTCAAGGGATACAGTAAACCTGAACTGAAGCTTTGGAATCTATAACTAGTGTCACAATAATGGTTCAAACATAGAGAGTATGAAGAGTCAGTCTACTTGTACTTAAGGCGGCATTATGCCCTTTTCAATTTAATTCCGTTGCAATTACTGTGTTTCATCGTCAATATGAAGGTCAGAGGGATACAGTAAACCTGACGTGAAGCATCGGAATCTATAACTAGTGTCACAGGAATGGTTCAAAACATAGTCAGTAAGAAGCGTCAGTCTTCTTGTACTTAAGTCGGCATTGTGCATTTTGTATTTAATTCCGATGCAATATCTGTGTTTCATCGTCAATAAGAAGGTCCAAGGACACAGTAAACCTGAAGTGAAGCATCGGAATCTGTAACTAGCGTCACAGGAATGGTTCAAAACATAGTCACTAAGAAGATTCAGTCTTATTGTACGTAAGTCGGCATTGTGCCTTTTTCTATTTAATAACGCTGCAATTTCTGTGTTTCATCGTCAATAAGAACGTCCAAGGGATACAGTGAAACTGAAGTTAAGCATCGGAATCGATATCTAGTGTCACAGGATTGGTTAAAACATCGACAGTAGGAAGTGTCAATCTTCATGAACTAATGTCGGCATTGTGCCTTTTCTATTTAATTCCGATGCAATTTCTGTGCTTCATCGTCAATAAGAAGTTCAGAGGGATACAGTAAACCCGAAGTGAAGCATCGGAATCTGTAACTAGCGTCACAGGAATGGTTCAAAACATAGACAGTAAGAGGAGTCAGTCTTCTTGTACTTAAGTCGGCATTGTGCCTTTTCCATTTAATTCCGATGCAGTTTCTGTGTTTCATCGTCAATAAGAAGGTCGAAGGGATACAGTAAACCTGAAGTGAAGGATCGGAATCTATAACTAGTGTCACAGGAATGGTTCAAAGCATAGACAGTAAGAAAGGTCAGTCTTCTTGTACTTAAGTCGGCATTGTGCCTTTTGTATTTAATTCCGATACAATTTCTGTGTTTCATCGTCAATCAGAAGGTCAGAGGGATACAGTAAACCTGAAGTGAAGCATCGGAATCTATAACTAGTGTCACAGGAATTGTTCAAAACATAGTCAGTAAGAAGAGTCAGTCTTCTTATACCTACGTCGGCATTGTGCCTATTCTATTTAATTCCGATGTAATATCTGTGTTTCATCGTGAATAAGAAGGTCAGAGGGATACAGTAACCCTGAAGTGAAGCATTGGAATCTATAACTAGTGTCATAGGAATGGTTCCAAACATAGTCAGTAAGAAGAGTCAGTCTCTTGTACTTAATTTGAGATTGTGCCTTTTCTATTTATTTCCGATGCAATTTCTGTGTTTCATCGTCAATAAGAATGTCCAAAGGATACAGTAAACCTGAAGTGAATCATCGGAATCTATAACTAGTGTCACAGGAATGGTTCAAAACATAGTCAGTACGAAGAGTCGGTCTTCTTGTACTTAAGTCGGCATTGTGCCTTTTGTATTTAATTCCGATGCAATTTCTGTGTTTCATCGTCAATAAGAAGGTCAGAGGGACACAGTAAACCTTAAGTGAAGCATCGGAATCTATAACTAGTGTCACAGGAATGTTTCAAAACATAGACAGTATGAAGGGTCAGACTTCTTGTACTTCAGTCGGCATTGTGCTTTTCGTATTTAATTCCGATGCAATTTCTGTGTTTCAGCGTCAATAACAAGGTAAGAGGGATACAGTAAACCTGAAGTTAAGCATAGGAATCTATAACTAGTGTCACAGGAATGGTCCAAAACATAGTCAGTACGAAGAGTCAGTGTTATTGTACCTAAGTCGGCATTGTGCCATTTGTATTTAATTCCGATGCCATTTCTGTGTTTCATCGTCAATAAGAAGGTCAGAGGGATACAGTAAATCTTAAGTGAAACATTGGAATCTATAACTAGTATCACAGGAATGGTTCAAATAATAGTCAGTGAGAAGAGTCAGTCTTCTTGAACCTAAGTCGGCATTGTGCTTTTTCTATTTAATTCCGATGCAATTTCAGTGTTCCAACGCCAATAATAAGGTAAGAGGGATACAGTAAACCTGAAGTGAAGCATCGGAATCTGCAACTTGCGTCACAGCAATGGTTCAAAACATAGACAGTAAGAAGAGTCAGTCTTCTTGTACTTAAGTCGGCATTGTGCATTTCCTATTTAATTCCGATGCAATATCTGTGTTTCATCGTTAATAAGAAGGTCCAAGGGATACAGTAAACCTGAAGTGAAGCATCGCAATCTATAACTAGATTCACAGGAATGTTTCAAAGCATAGACTGTAAGATAGGTCGGCCTTCTTGTACATAAGTCGGCATTGTGCCTTTTGTATTTAATTCCGATGCAATTTCTGTGATTCATCGTCAATAATAAGGTCAGAGGGATACAGTAAACCTGAAGAGTAGCATCGGAATCTATAACTAGTGTCACAGGAATGCTTCAAAACATAGACAGTAGGAAGAGTCAGTCTTCTTGTACTTAAGTCGGCATTGTGCCTCTTGTATTTAATTACGATGCAATTTCTGTGTTTCATCGTCAATAAGAAGGTCCAACGGATACAGTAAACCTGAAGTGAAGCATCGGAATCTATAACTAGTTTCACAGGAATGGTACAAAACATAGACTGTAAGAAAGGTCAGTCTTCTTGTACCTAAGTCGGCCTTGTGCCTTTTGTATTTAATTACGATGCATTTTCTGTTTCATCGCCAATAAGAAGGTCAGAGGTATACAGTAAACCTGAAGTGAAGAATCGGAATCTATAACTAGTGTCACAGGAATTGTTCAAAACATAGTCAGTAAGAAGAGTCAGTTATCTTGTACTTAAGACGGCATTGTGCCTTTTGTATTTAATTCCGATGCAATATCTGTGTTTCATCGTCAATAGGAACGTTCAAGGGATACAGTAATCCTGAAGTGAAGCTTTGGAATCTATAACTAGTGTCACAGGAATGGTTCAAACATAGAGAGTATCAAGAGTCAGTCTACTTGTACATAAGTCGGCATTATGCCCTTTTCATTTTAATTCCGTTGCAATTACTGTGTTTCATCGTCAATGTGAAGGTCAGAGGGATACAGTAAACCTGAAGTGAAGCATCAGAATCTATAACTAGTGTCACAGGAATGGTTCAAAACATAGTCAGTAAGAAGCGTCAGTCTTCTTGTACTTAAGTCGGCATTGTGCATTTTGTATTTAATTCCGATGCAATATCTGTGTTTCATCGTCAATAAGAAGGTCCAAGGATACAGTAAACCTGAAGTGAAGCATCGGAATATGTAACTAGCGTCACAGGAATGGTTCAAAACATAGTCAGTAAGAAGAGTCAGTCTTATTGTACGTAAGTCGGCATTGTGCCTTTTCTATTTAGTAACGCTGCAATATCTGTGTTTCATCGTCAATAAGAACGTCCAAGGGATACAGTGAAACTGAAGTGATGCATCGGAATCTATATCTAGTGTCACAGGATTGGTTCAAAACATAGACAGTAGGAAGAGTCAATCTTCATGTACTAAAGTCGGCATTGTGCCTTTTCCATTTAATTCCGATGCAGTTTCTGTGTTTCATCGTCAAGAAAAAAAGGTCAAAGAGATACAGTAAACCTGAAGTGAAGCATCGGAATCTATAACTAGTGTCACAGGAACGGTTCAAAGCATTGACAGTAAGAAAGGTCAGTCTTCTTGTACTTAAGTCGGCATTGTGCCTTTTGTATTTAATTCCGATGCAATTTCTGTGTTTCATCGTCAATAAGAAGGTCAGAGGGGTACAGTAAACCTGAAGTGAAGCATCGGAATTTATAACTAGTGTCACAGGAATTGTTCAAAACATAGTCAGTAAGAAGAGTCAGTCTTCTTGTACCTACGTCGGCATTGTGCCTATTCTATTTAATTCCAATGCAATATCTGTGTTTCATCGTCAATCAGAAGGTCAGAGGGATACAGTAAACCTGAAGTGAAGCATCGGAATCTATAACTAGTGTCACAGGAATTGTTCAAAACATAGTCAGTAAGAAGAGTCAGTCTTCTTGTACCTACGTCGGCATTGTGCCTATTCTATTTAATTCCGATGTAATATCTGTGTTTCATCGTGAATAAGAAGGTCAGAGGGATACAGTAACCCTGAAGTGAAGCATTGGAATTTATAACTAGTGTCATAGGAATGGTTCCAAACATAGTCAGTAAGAAGAGTCAGTCTCTTGTACTTAATTTGAGATTGTGCCTTTTCTATTTATTTCCGATGCAATTTCTGTGTTTCATCGTCAATAAGAATGTCCAAAGGATACAGTAAACCTGAAGTGAATCATCGGAATCTATAACTAGTGTCACAGGAATGGTTCAAAACATAGTCAGTACGAAGAGTCGGTCTTCTTGTACTTAAGTCGGCATTGTGCCTTTTGTATTTAATTCCGATGCAATTTCTGTGTTTCATCGTCAATAAGAAGGTCAGAGGGACACAGTAAACCTTAAGTGAAGCATCGGAACCTATAACTAGTGTCACAGGAATGTTTCAAAACATAGACAGTATGAAGGGTCAGACTTCTTGTACTTTAGTCGGCATTGTGCTTTTCGTATTTAATTCCGATGCAATTTCTGTGTTTCAGCGTCAATAACAAGGTAAGAGGGATACAGTAAACCTGAAGTTAAGCATAGGAATCTATAACTAGTGTCACAGGAATGGTCCAAAACATAGTCAGTACGAAGAGTCAGTGTTATTGTACCTAAGTCGGCATTGTGCCATTTGTATTTAATTCCGATGCCATTTCTGTGTTTCATCGTCAATAAGAAGGTCAGAGGGATACAGTAAATCTTAAGTGAAACATTGGAATCTATAACTAGTATCACAGGAATGGTTCAAATAATAGTCAGTGAGAAGAGTCAGTCTTCTTGAACCTAAGTCGGCATTGTGCTTTTTCTATTTAATTCCGATGCAATTTCAGTGTTCCAACGCCAATAATAAGGTAAGAGGGATACAGTAAACCTGAAGTGAAGCATCGGAATCTGCAACTTGCGTCACAGCAATGGTTCAAAACATAGACAGTAAGAAGAGTCAGTCTTCTTGTACTTAAGTCGGCATTGTGCATTTCCTATTTAATTCCGATGCAATATCTGTGTTTCATCGTTAATACGAAGGTCCAAGGGATACAGTAAACCTGAAGTGAAGCATCGCAATCTATAACTAGATTCACAGCAATGTTTCAAAGCATAGACTGTAAGATAGGTCGGTCTTCTTGTACATAAGTCGGCATTGTGCCTTTTGTATTTAATTCCGATGCAATTTCTGTGATTCATCGTCAATAATAAGGTCAGAGGGATACAGTAAACCTGAAGAGTAGCATCGGAATCTATAACTAGTGTCACAGGAATGCTTCAAAACATAGACAGTAGGAAGAGTCAGTCTTCTTGTACTTAAGTCGGCATTGTGCCTCTTGTATTTAATTACGATGCAATTTCTGTGTTTCATCGTCAATAAGAAGGTCCAACGGATACGATAAACCTGAAGTGAAATATCGGAATCTATAACTAGTGTCACAGGAATGGTTCAACACATAGACAAAAAGAAGAGTCAGTCTTCATGTACCTAAGTCGTCATTGTGCCTTTTGTATTTGATTCCGATGCAATTTGTGTGATTCATCGTCAATAAGAAGGTCAGAGCTATACGGTACACCTGAAGTGAAGCATCGGAATCTATAACTAGTGTCACAGGAATGGTTCAAAACAGTCAGTAAGAAGAGTCAGTCTTATTGTACTTAAGTCGGCATTGTGCCTTTTGTATTTAATTCCGATGCAAGTTCTGTGTTTCATTGTCAATAAGAAGGTGCAAGGGATACAGTAAACCTGAAGTGAAGCATCGGAATCTATAACTAGTATCACAGGAATGGTTCAAATCATAGACAGTAAGAAGAGTCAGTCTTCTGGTACTTAAGTCGGCATTGTGCTTTTTCTATTTAATTCTGATGCAATTTCTGTGTTTCATCGTAAATAAGAAGGTCAGAGGGATACAGTAAACCTGAAGTGTAGCATCGGAATATATAACTAGTGTCAGAGGAATGGTTCCAAACATAGTCAGTAAGAAGAATCAGTCTTCTTGTACTTAAGTCGGCATTGTGCAATTTCTACTTAATTCCGATGCAATATCTGTGTTTCATCGTCAATAAGAAGGTCAGAGGGATACAGTGAACCTGAAGTGATGCATCTGAATCTATAACTAGTGTCACAGGAATGGTTCCAAACATAGTCAGTAAGAAGAGTCAGTCTTCTTGTACTTAAGTCGGCATTGTGCCTTTTGTATTTAATTCCGATGCAATTTCTGTGTTTCATCGTCAATAAGAAGGTCAGAGGGATACAGTAAACCTTAAGTGAAGCATCGGAATCGATAACTAGTGTCACAGGAATGGTTCAAAACATAGACAGTAAGAAGGGTCAGTCTTATTGTACTTAAGTCGGCATTGTGCCATTTGTATTTAATTCCGATGCAATTTCTGTGTTTCATCGTCAATAAGAAGGTCAGAGGGATACAGTAAACCTTAAGTGAAGCATCGGAATCGATAACTAGTGTCACAGGAATGGTTCAAAACATAGACAGTAAGAAGGGTCAGTCTTCTTGTACTTAAGTTGGCATTGTGCCTTTTGTATTTAATTCCGATGCAATTTCTGTGTTTCATCGTCAATAAGAAGGTCAGAGGGATACAGTGAACCTGAAGTGATGCATCTGAATCTATAACTAGTGTCACAGGAATGGTTCAAAGCAGTCAGTAAGAAGAGTCAGTCTTCTTGTACTTATGTCGGCATTGTGCATTTTGTATTTAATTCCGATGCAATTTCTGTGTCGTCGATAATAAGATGCTCAGGGGGATACAGTAAACCTGAAGTGAAGCATCGGATTCTGTAACTAGCGTCACAGGAATGGTTCAAAACATAGTCAGTAAGACGAGTTAGTCTTATTGTACTTAAGTCGTCATTGTGCCATTTCTATTTAATTCCGGTGCAATTTCTGTGTTTCATCGTCAATAATAACGTCCAAGCGATACAGTGAACCTGAAGTGAAGCATCTGAATCTACAACTAGTGTCACAGGATTGGTTCAAAACATAGACAGTTGGAAGAGTCAGTCTTCATGTACTTAAGTCGGCATTGTGAATTTACTATTTAATACGGATGCAATTTCTGTGTTTCATCGTCAATAAGAAGGTCAAAGGGAGACAGTAAATCCGAAGTGAAGCATCGGAATCTGTAACTAGCGTCACAGGAATGATTCAAAACATAGACAGTAAGAAGTGTCAGTCTTCTTGTACTTAAGTCGGCATTGTGCCTTTTCTATTTAATTCCGATGCAATTTCTGTGTTTCATCGTCAACAAGAAGGTCCACGGAATACAGTAAATCTGAAGTGAAGCATCGGAATCTATAACTAGTGTCACAGGAATGGTTCAAAACATAGACAGTAAGAAGAGTCAGTCTTCTTGTACTTAAGTCGGCATTGTGCCTTTTCTATTTAATTCCGATGCAATTTCTGTGTTTCATCGTCAATAGGAAGGTCAGAGGGATACAGTAAACTTGAAGTGAAGCATCGGAATCTATAACTAGTGTCACAGGAATGGTTCCAAACATAGTCAGTAAGAAGAGTCAGTCTTCTTGTACTTAAGTCGGCATTGTGCATTTTGTATTTAATTCCGATGAAATTTCTGTGTTTCATCGTCAATAAGAAGGTCAGAGCGATACAGTAAACGTTACGTGAAGCATCGGAATCGATAACTAGTGTTACAGGAATGATTCAACACATTGACAGTAAGAGGGGTGAGTCTTATTGTACTTATGTCGGCATTGTGCCTTTTGTATTTAAATCCGATGCAATTTCTGTGTTTCATCGTCAAAAAGAAGGTCCAAGGGATATAGTAAACCTGCAGTGAAGCATCGGAATTTATAACTAGTGTCACAGGAATGGTTCAAAACATAGACAAAAAGAAGAGTCAGTCTTCTTGTACTTAAGTCGGCATTGTGAATTTTGTATTTAATTCCGATACAATTTCTGTGATTCATTGTCAATAAGAAAGTCAGAGGTATACAGTTAATCTGAAGTGAAGCATCGGAATCTATAAGTAGTGTCACAGGAATGGTGCAAGAAAGTCAGTAAGAAGAGTCAGTCTTCTTGTACTTAAGTCGGCATTGTGCATTTTGTATTTAATTCCGATGCAATTTCTGTTTCTTCGCCAATAAGAAGCTCAGGGGGATACAGTAAACCTGAAGTGAAGCATCGGATTCTGTAACTAGCGTCACCGGAATGGTTCAAAACATAGTCAGTAAGACGAGTTAGTCTTATTGTACTTAAGTCGGCATTGTGCCTTTTCTATTTAATTCCGATGCAATTTCTGTGTTTCATCGTCAATAAGAACGTCCAAGGGATACAGTGAACAAGAAGTGAAGCATCTGAATCTGTAACTAGTGTCACAGGATTGGTACAAATCATAGACAGTAGGGAGAGTCAGTCTTCATGTACTTAAGTCGGCATTGTGCCTTTACTATTTAATACCGATGCAATTTCTGTGTTTCATCGTCAACAAGAAGGTCCACGGAATACAGTAAATCTGAAGTGAAGCATCGGAATCTGTAACTAGCGTCACAGGAATGGTTCAAAACATAGACAGTAAGAAGAGTCAGTCTTCTTGTACTTAAGTCGGCATTGTGCCTTTTCTATTTAATTCCGATGCAATTTCTGTGTTTCATCGTCAATAAGAAGGTCCACGGAATACAGTAAATCTCAAGTGAAGCATCGGAATCTGTAACTTGTGTCACAGGAATGGTTCCAATCATAGTCAGTAAGAGAGTCAGTCTTCTTGTGCTTAAGTCGGCATTGGGCCTTTAGCATTTAATTCCGATACAATTTCTGTGATTCATCGTCAATAAGAATGTCAGAGGGATACAGTAAACCTGAAGTGGAGCATCGGAATCTATAACTAGTGTCACAGGAATGGTTCGAAACAGTCAGTAAGAACAGTCAGTCTTCTTGTACTTAACTCGTCATTGAGCCTTTTGTATTTAATTCCGATGCAATTTCTGTGTTTCATCGTCAATAAGAAGGTCACAGGGATACAGTAAACCTGAAGTGAAGCATCGGAATCTATAACTAGTGTCATAGGAATGGTTCAAAACATAGTCAGTAAGAAGAGTCAGTCTTCTTGTACTTAAGTCGGCTTTGTGCCTTTTGTATTTAATTGCGATACAATTTCTGTGATTCAACTTCAATAAGAATGTCAGAGGGATACAGTAAACCTGAAGTGAAGCATCGGAATCTATAACTAGTGTCACAGGAATGGTTCAAAACATAGACAGTGGGAAGATTCAGTTTACATGTACTTAAGTCTGCATCGTCCTTTTTGTATTTATTTCCGATGCAATTTCTGTGTTTCATCGTCAATAAGAAGGTCAGAGGGATACAGTAAACCTGAAGTGAAGGATCGGAATCTATAACTAGTGTCACAGGAACGGTACAAAACATAGTCAGTAAGAAGAGTCAGTCTTCTTGTACTTAGGTCGGCATTGTGCCTTTTGTATTTAATTCCGATACAATTTCTGTGATTCATCGTCAATAAGAATGTCAGAGGGATACAGTAAAACTGACGTGAAGCATGGGAATCTATAACTGGTGTCACAGGAATGGTTCAAAACAGTCACTGAGAAGAGTCAGTCTTCTTGTACTTAAGTCGTCATTGAGCCTTTTGTATTTAATTCCGATGCAATTTCTGTGTTTCATCGTCAATAAGAAGGTCCGAGGGATACAGTAAATCTGAAGTGAAGCATTGGAATCTATAACTAGTGTCACAGGAATGGTTCCAAACATAGACAGTAAGAAGAGTCAGTCCTCTTGTACTTAAGTCGGCGTTGTGCCTTTTCTATTTAAATCCGATGCAATTTCTGTGTATCATCGTCAATAAGAAGGTCAGAGGGATACAGTAAACCTGAAGTGAAGCATCGGAATCTATAACTAGTGTCACAGGAATGGTTCAGAGCAGTCAGTAAGAAGAGTCAGTCTTGTTGTACTTAAGTCGGCATTGTGCAATTTCTATTTAATTCCGATGCAATATCTTTGTTTCATCGTCAATAAGAAGGTCAGAGGGATACAGTAAACCTGAAGTGAAGCATCGGAATCTATAACTAGTGACACAGGAATGGTTCAAAACATAGACAGTAGGAAGAATCAGTCTTCTTGTACTTAAGTCGGCATAGTGCCTTTTCTATTTAATTCCGA
The DNA here is from genome assembly GCF_021461395.2 of Schistocerca americana. Lineage (NCBI taxonomy): Eukaryota > Metazoa > Arthropoda > Insecta > Orthoptera > Acrididae > Schistocerca > Schistocerca americana. The sequence continues at coordinate 18,660,236 of NC_060130.1, read as the reverse complement.
TGCTAATTCTGTGTTTCATCGTCAATAAGAAGGTCAGAGGGATACAGTAACCCTGATGTGAAGCATCGGTATCTGTAACTACCGTCACAGGAATGGTTCAAAACATAGACAGTAAGAAGAGTCAGTCTTATTGTACTTAAGTCGGCATTGTGCCTTTTCTATTTAATTTCGATGCAATTTCTGTATTTCATCGATAATATGAACGTCCAAGGGATACAGTAAACCTGAAACGAAGCATCGGAATCTATAACTTGTGTCACAGGAATGGTTCAAATCATAGTCAGTAAGAAGAGTCAGTCATCTTGTACTTAAGTTGGCATTGTGCCTTTCGTATTAAATTCCGACGTATTTTCTGTATTTCATCGTCAATAAGAAGGTCAGAGGGATACAGTAAACCTGAAGTGAAGCATCGGAATATATAACTAGTGACACAGGAATGGTTCAAAATATAGACAGTAGGAACAGTCAGTCTTCTTGTACTTAAGTCGGCATTGTGCCTTTTGTATTTAATTCCGATGCAATATCTGTGTTTCATCGTCAATAAGGAGGTCCAAGGGATACAGTAAACCTGAAGTGAAGCATCGGAATCTGTAACTAGCGTCACAGGAGTGGTTCAAAACATAGTCAGTAAGAAGAGTCAGTCTTCTTGTACTTATGTGGGCATTGTGCCTTTTCTATTTAATTCCGATGCAATTTCTGAGTTTCATCGCTAATAAGAACGTCCAAGGGATACAGTAAACCTGAAGTGAAGCATCGGAATCTATAACTAGTGTCACAGGAGTGGTTCAAAACATAGTCAGTAAGAAGAGTAAGTCTTCTTGTACTTAAGTCGGCATTGTGCATTACGTATTTAATTCCGATGCAATTTCTGTTTCATCGTCAACAAGAAGGTCCAAGGGATACAGTAAACCTGAAGTGAACCTTTGGAATCTGTAACTAGTGTCACAGGTGTGGTTCAAGACACAGTCAGTAGGAAGGGTCAGTCTTCTTGTACTTACGTCGGCATTGTGCAATTTCTATTTAATTCCGATGCAATATCTGTGTTTCATCGTCAATAAGAAGGTCCAAGGGATACAGTAAACCTGAAGTGAAGCATTGGAATCAGTAACTAGCGTCACAGGAATGCTTCAAAACATAGTCAGTAAGAAGAGTCAGTCTTCTTGTACTTAAGTCGGCATTGTGCATTTTCTATTTAATTCCGATGCAATTTCTCTGTTTCATCGTCAATAAGAACGTCCAAGGGATACAGTGGACCTGTAGTGAAGCATCGGAATCTATAACTAGTGTCACAGTATTGATTCAAAACATAGACAGTGGGAAGAGTCAGTCTTCATGTACTTAAGTCGGCATTGTGCCTTTTCTATTTAATTCCGATGCAAGTTCTGTGTTTCATTGTCAATAAGAAGGTGCAAGGGATACAGTAAACCTGAAGTGAAGCATCGGAATCTATAACTAGTATCACAGGAATGGTTCAAATCATAGACAGTAAGAAGAGTCAGTCTTCTGGTACTTAAGTCGGCATTGTGCTTTTCCTATTTAATTCTGATGCAATTTCAGTGTTTCATCGTAAATAAGAAGGTCAGAGGGATACAGTAAACCTGAAGTGTAGCATCGGAATATATAACTAGTGTCAGAGGAATGGTTCAAAACATAGTCAGTAAGAAGAATCAGTCTTCTTGTACTTAAGTCGGCATTGTGCAATTTCTACTTAATTCCGATGCAATATCTGTGTTTCATCGTCAATAAGAAGGTCAGAGGGATACAGTAAACCAGAAGTGAAGCATCGGAATCTATAACTAGTGTCACAGGAATGGTTCCAAACATAGTCAGTAAGAAGAGTCAGTCTTCTTGTACTTAAGTCGGCATTGTGCCTTTTGTATTTAATTCCGATGCAATTTCTGTGTTTCATCGTCAATAAGAAGGTCAGAGGGATACAGTAAACCTTAAGTGAAGCATCGGAATCGATAACTAGTGTCACAGGAATGGTTCAAAACATAGACAGTAAGAAGGGTCAGTCTTATTGTACTTAAGTCGGCATTGTGCCTTTTGTATTTAATTCCGATGCAATTTCTGTGCTTCATCGTCAATAAGAAGGTCAGAGGGATACAGTAAACCTTAAGTGAAGCATCGCAATCGATAACTAGTGTCACAGGAATGGTTCAAAACATAGACAGTAAGAAGGGTCAGTCTTCTTGTACTTAAGTTGGCATTGTGCCTTTTGTATTTAATTCCGATGCAATTTCTGTGTTTCATCGTCAATAAGAAGGTCAGAGGGATACAGTGAACCTGAAGTGATGCATCTGAATCTATAACTAGTGTCACAGGAATGGTTCAAAGCAGTCAGTAAGAAGAGTCAGTCTTCTTGTACTTATGTCGGCATTGTGCATTTTGTATTTAATTCCGATGCAATTTCTGTGTCATCGATAATAAGATGCTCAGGGGGATACAGTAAACCTGAAGTGAAGCATCGGATTCTGTAACTAGCGTCACAGGAATGGTTCAAAACATAGTCAGTAAGACGAGTTAGTCTTATTGTACTTAAGTCGTCATTGTGCCATTTCTATTTAATTCCGGTGCAATTTCTGTGTTTCATCGTCAATAAGAACGTCCAAGCGATACAGTGAACCTGAAGTGAAGCATCTGAATCTACAACTAGTGTCACAGGATTGGTTCAAAACATAGACAAAAGGAAGAGTCAGTCTTCTTGTACTTAAGTCGGCATTGTGAATTTTGTATTTAATTCCGATACAATTTCTGTGATTCATTGTCAATAAGAAAGTCAGAGGTATACAGTTAATCTGAAGTGAAGCATCGGAATCTATAAGTAGTGTCACAGGAATGGTGCAAGAAAGTCAGTAAGAAGAGTCAGTCTTCTTGTACTTAAGTCGGCATTGTGCATTTTGTATTTAATTCCGATGCAATTTCTGTTTCTTCGCCAATAAGAAGCTCAGGGGGATACAGTAAACCTGAAGTGAAGCATCGGATTCTGTAACTAGCGTCACCGGAATGGTTCAAAACATAGTCAGTAAGACGAGTTAGTCTTATTGTACTTAAGTCGGCATTGTGCCTTTTCTATTTAATTCCGATGCAATTTCTGTGTTTCATCGTCAATAAGAACGTCCAAGGGATACAGTGAACAAGAAGTGAAGCATCTGAATCTGTAACTAGTGTCACAGGATTGGTACAAATCATAGACAGTAGGGAGAGTCAGTCTTCATGTACTTAAGTCGGCATTGTGCCTTTACTATTTAATACCGATGCAATTTCTGTGTTTCATCGTCAACAAGAAGGTCCACGGAATACAGTAAATCTGAAGTGAAGCATCGGAATCTGTAACTAGCGTCACAGGAATGGTTCAAAACATAGACAGTAAGAAGAGTCAGTCTTCTTGTACTTAAGTCGGCATTGTGCCTTTTCTATTTAATTCCGATGCAATTTCTGTGTTTCATCGTCAATAAGAAGGTCCACGGAATACAGTAAATCTCAAGTGAAGCATCGGAATCTGTAACTTGTGTCACAGGAATGGTTCCAATCATAGTCAGTAAGAGAGTCAGTCTTCTTGTGCTTAAGTCGGCATTGGGCCTTTAGCATTTAATTCCGATACAATTTCTGTGATTCATCGTCAATAAGAATGTCAGAGGGATACAGTAAACCTGAAGTGGAGCATCGGAATCTATAACTAGTGTCACAGGAATGGTTCGAAACAGTCAGTAAGAACAGTCAGTCTTCTTGCACTTAACTCGTCATTGAGCCTTTTGTATTTAATTCCGATGCAATTTCTGTGTTTCATCGTCAATAAGAAGGTCACAGGGATACAGTAAACCTGAAGTGAAGCATCGGAATCTATAACTAGTGTCACAGGAATGGTTCAAAACATAGTCAGTAAGAAGAGTCAGTCTTCTTGTACTTAAGTCGGCATTGTGCCTTTTGTATTTAATTGCGATACAATTTCTGTGAATCAACTTCAATAAGAATGTCAGAGGGATACAGTAAACCTGAAGTGAAGCATCGGAATCTATAACTAGTGTCACAGGAATGGTTCAAAACATAGACAGTGGGAAGATTCAGTTTACATGTACTTAAGTCTGCATCGTGCTTTTTGTATTTATTTCCGATGCAATTTCTGTGTTTCATCCTCAATAAGAAGGTCAGAGGGATACAGTAAACCTGAAGTGAAGGATCGGAATCTATAACTAGTGTCACAGGAACGGTACAAAACATAGTCAGTAAGAAGAGTCAGTCTTCTTGTACTTAGGTCGGCATTGTGCCTTTTGTATTTAATTCCGATACAATTTCTGTGATTCATCGTCAATAAGAATGTCAGAGGGATACAGTTAACCTGAAGTGAAGCATCGGAATCTATAACTGGTGTCACAGGAATGGTTCAAAACAGTCACTAAGAAGAGTCAGTCTTCTTGTACTTAAGTCGTCATTGAGCCTTTTGTATTTAATTCCGATGCAATTTCTGTGTTTCATCGTCAATAAGAAGGTCCGAGGGATACAGTAAATCTGAAGTGAAGCATCGGAATCTATAACTAGTGTCACAGGATTGGCTCAAAACATAGACAGTAAGAAGAGTCAGTCTTCTTGTACTTAAGTCGGCATTGTGCCTTTTCTATTCAATTCCGTTGACAATTCTGTGTTTCATCGTCAATAAGCAGGTCCAAGTAATACAGTAAACCTGAAGTGAAGCATTGGAATCTATAACTAGTGTCACAGGAATGGTTCCAAACATAGACAGTAAGAAGAGTCAGTCCTCTTGTACTTAAGTCGGCGTTGTGCCTTTTCTATTTAAATCCGATGCAATTTCTGTGTATCATCGTCAATAAGAAGGTCAGAGGGATACAGTAAACCTGAAGTGAAGCATCGGAATCTATAACTAGTGTCACAGGAATGGTTCAGAGCAGTCAGTAAGAAGAGTCAGTCTTGTTGTACTTAAGTCGGCATTGTGCAATTTCTATTTACTCCGATGCAATATCTTTGTTTCATCGTCAATAAGAAGGTCAGAGGGATACAGTAAACCTGAAGTGAAGCATCGGAATCTATAACTAGTGACACAGGAATGGTTCAAAACATAGACAGTAGGAAGAATCAGTCTTCTTGTACTTAAGTCGGCATAGTGCCTTTTCTATTTAATTCCGATGCTAATTCTGTGTTTCATCGTCAATAAGAAGGTCAGAGGGATACAGTAACCCTGATGTGAAGCATCGGTATCTGTAACTAGCGTCACAGGAATGGTTCAAAACATAGACAGTAAGAAGAGTCAGTCTTATTGTACTTAAGTCGGCATTGTGCCTTTTCTATTTAATTTCGATGCAATTTCTGTATTTCATCGTCAATATGAACGTCCAAGGGATACAGTAAACCTGAAACGAAGCATCGGAATCTATAACTTGTGTCACAGGAATGGTTCAAATCATAGTCAGTAAGAAGAGTCAGTCATCTTGTACTTAAGTTGGCATTGTGCCTTTCGTATTAAATTCCGACGCATTTTCTGTATTTCATCGTCAATAAGAAGGTCAGAGGGATACAGTAAACCTGAAGTGAAGCATCGGAATATATAACTAGTGACACAGGAATGGTTCAAAATATAGACAGTAGGAACAGTCAGTCTGCTTGTACTTATGTGGGCATTGTGCCTTTTCTATTTAATTCCGATGCAATTTCTGTGTTTCATCGCTAATAAGAACGTCCAAGGGATACAGTAAACCTGAAGTGAAGCATCGGAATCTATAACTAGTGTCACAGGAGTGGTTCAAAACATAGTCAGTAAGAAGAGTAAGTCTTCTTGTACGTAAGTCGGCATTGTGCATTACGTATTTAATTCCGATGCAATTTCTGTTTCATCGTCAACAAGAAGGTCCAAGGGATACAGTACACCTGAAGTGAACCTTTGGAATCTGTAACTAGTGTCACAGGTGTGGTTCAAGACACAGTCAGTAGGAAGGGTCAGTCTTCTTGTACTTACGTCGGCATTGTGCAATTTCTATTTAATTCCGATGCAATATCTGTGTTTCATCGTCAATAAGAAGGTCCAAGGGATACAGTAAACCTGAAGTGAAGCATCGGAATCAGTAACTAGCGTCACAGGAATGCTTCAAAACATAGTCAGTAAGAAGAGTCAGTCTTCTTGTACTTAAGTCGGCATTGTGCATTTTCTATTTAATTCCGATGCAATTTCTCTGTTTCATCGTCAATAAGAACGTCCAAGGGATACAGTGAACCTGTAGTGAAGCATCGGAATCTGTAACTAGTGTCACAGTATTGATTCAAAACATAGACAGTGGGAAGAGTCAGTCTTCATGTACTTAAGTCGGCATTGTGCCTTTTCTATTTAATTCCGATGCAAGTTCTGTGTTTCATTGTCAATAAGAAGGTGCAAGGGATACAGTAAACCTGAAGTGAAGCATCGGAATCTATAACTAGTATCACAGGAATGGTTCAAATCATAGACAGTAAGAAGAGTCAGTCTTCTGGTACTTAAGTCGGCATTGTGCTTTTTCTATTTAATTCTGATGCAATTTCTGTGTTTCATCGTAAATAAGAAGGTCAGAGGGATACAGTAAACCTGAAGTGTAGCATCGGAATATATAACTAGTGTCAGAGGAATGGTTCAAAACATAGTCAGTAAGAAGAATCAGTCTTCTTGTACTTAAGTCGGCATTGTGCAATTTCTACTTAATTCCGATGCAATATCTGTGTTTCATCGTCAATAAGAAGGTCAGAGGGATACAGTAAACCAGAAGTGAAGCATCGGAATCTATAACTAGTGTCACAGGAATGGTTCCAAACATAGTCAGTAAGAAGAGTCAGTCTTCTTGTACTTAAGTCGGCATTGTGCCTTTTGTATTTAATTCCGATGCAATTTCTGTGTTTCATCGTCAATAAGAAGGTCAGAGGGATACAGTAAACCTTAAGTGAAGCATCGGAATCGATAACTAGTGTCCCAGGAATGGTTCAAAACAAAGACAGTAAGAAGGGTCAGTCTTATTGTACTTAAGTCGGCATTGTGCCTTTTGTATTTAATTCCGATGCAATTTCTGTGTTTCATCGTCAATAAGAAGGTCAGAGGGATACAGTAAACCTTAAGTGAAGCATCGGAATCGATAACTAGTGTCACAGGAATGGTTCAAAACATAGACAGTAAGAAGGGTCAGTCTTCTTGTACTTAAGTTGGCATTGTGCCTTTTGTATTTAATTCCGATGCAATTTCTGTGTTTCATCGTCAATAAGAAGGTCAGAGGGATACAGTGAACCTGAAGTGATGCATCTGAATCTATAACTAGTGTCACAGGAATGGTTCATAGCAGTCAGTAAGAAGAGTCAGTCTTCTTGTACTTATGTCGGCATTGTGCATTTCGTATTTAATTCCGATGCAATTTCTGTGTCATCGATAATAAGATGCTCAGGGGGATACAGTAAACCTGAAGTGAGGCATCGGAATCTATAACTAGTGTCACAGGAGTGGTTCAAAACATAGTCAGTAAGAAGAGTAAGTCTTCTTGTACTTAAGTCGGCATTGTGCATTACGTATTTAATTCCGATGCAATTTCTGTTTCATCGTCAACAAGAAGGTCCAAGGGATACAGTACACCTGAAGTGAACCTTTGGAATCTGTAACTAGCGTCACAGGAATGGTTCAAAACATAGTCAGTAAGACGAGTTAGTCTTATTGTACTTAAGTCGTCATTGTGCCATTTCTATTTAATTCCGGTGCAATTTCTGTGTTTCATCGTCAATAAGAACGTCCAAGCGATACAGTGAACCTGAAGTGAAGCATCTGAATCTACAACTAGTGTCACAGGATTGGTTCAAATCATAGACAGTTGGAAGGGTCAGTCTTCATGTACTTAAGTCGGCATTGTGAATTTACTATTTAATAAGGATGCAATTTCTGTGTTTCATCGTCAATATGAAGGTCAAAGGGATACAGTAAATCCGAAGTGAAGCATCGGAATCTGTAACTAGCGTCACAGGAATGATTCAAAACATAGACAGTAAGAAGTGTCAGTCTTCTTGTACTTAAGTCGGCATTGTGCCTTTTCTATTTAATTCCGATGCAATTTCTGTGTTTCATCGTCAATAAGAAGGTCCACGGAATACAGTGAATCTGAAGTGGAGCATCGGAATCTATAACTAGTGTCACAGGAATGGTTCAAAACATAGACAGTAAGAAGAGTCAGTCTTCTTGTACTTAAGTCGGCATTGTGCCTTTTCTATTTAATTCCGATGCAATTTCTGTGTTTCATCGTCAATAAGAAGGTCAGAGGGATACAGTAAACTTGAAGTGAAGCATCGGAATCTATAACTAGTGTCACAGGAATGGTTCCAAGCATAGTCAGTAAGAAGAGTCAGTCTTCTTGTACTTAAGTCGGCATTGTGCATTTTGTATTTAATTCCGATGAAATTTCTGTGTTTCATCGTCAATAAGAAGGTCACAGCGATACAGTAAACGTTACGTGAAGCATCGGAATCGATAACTAGTGTTACAGGAATGATTCAACACATTGACAGTAAGAGGGGTGAGTCTTATTGTACTTATGTCGGCATTGTGCCTTTTGTATTTAAATCCGATGCAATTTCTGTGTTTCATCGTCAAAAAGAAGGTCCAAGGGATATAGTAAACCTGCAGTGAAGCATCGGAATTTATAACTAGTGTCACAGGAATGGTTCAAAACATAGACAAAAAGAAGAGTCAGTCTTCTTGTACTTAAGTCGGCATTGTGAATTTTGTATTTAATTCCGATACAATTTCTGTGATTCATTGTCAATAAGAAAGTCAGAGGTATACAGTTAATCTGAAGTGAAGCATCGGAATCTATAAGTAGTGTCAGAGGAATGGTGCAAGAAAGTCAGTAAGAAGAGTCAGTCTTCTTGTACTTAAGTCGGCATTGTGCATTTTGTATTTAATTCCGATGCAATTTCTGTTTCTTCGCCAATAAGAAGCTCAGGGGGATACAGTAAACCTGAAGTGAAGCATCGGATTCTGTAACTAGCGTCACCGGAATGGTCCAAAACATAGTCAGTAAGACGAGTTAGTCTTATTGTACTTAAGTCGGCATTGTGCCTTTTCTATTTAATTCCGATGCAATTTCTGTGTTTCATCGTCAATAAGAACGTCCAAGGGATACAGTGAACAAGAAGTGAAGCATCTGAATCTGTAACTAGTGTCACAGGATTGGTACAAATCATAGACAGTAGGGAGAGTCAGTCTTCATGTACTTAAGTCGGCATTGTGCCTTTACTATTTAATACCGATGCAATTTCTGTGTTTCATCGTCAACAAGAAGGTCCACGGAATACAGTAAATCTGAAGTGAAGCATCGGAATCTGTAACTAGCGTCACAGGAATGGTTCAAAACATAGACAGTAAGAAGAGTCAGTCTTCTTGTACTTAAGTCGGCATTGTGCCTTTTCTATTTAATTCCGATGCAATTTCTGTGTTTCATCGTCAATAAGAAGGTCCACGGAATACAGTAAATCTCAAGTGAAGCATCGGAATCTGTAACTTGTGTCACAGGAATGGTTCCAATCATAGTCAGTAAGAGAGTCAGTCTTCTTGTGCTTAAGTCGGCATTGGGCCTTTAGCATTTAATTCCGATACAATTTCTGTGATTCATCGTCAATAAGAATGTCAGAGGGATACAGTAAACCTGAAGTGGAGCATCGGAATCTATAACTAGTGTCACAGGAATGGTTCGAAACAGTCAGTAAGAACAGTCAGTCTTCTTGTACTTAACTCGTCATTGAGCCTTTTGTATTTAATTCCGATGCAATTTCTGTGTTTCATCGTCAATAAGAAGGTCACAGGGATACAGTAAACCTGAAGTGAAGCATCGGAATCTATAACTAGTGTCACAGGAATGGTTCAAAACATAGTCAGTAAGAAGAGTCAGTCTTCTTGTACTTAAGTCGGCATTGTGCCTTTTGTATTTAATTGCGATACAATTTCTGTGATTCAACTTCAATAAGAATGTCAGAGGGATACAGTAAACCTGAAGTGAAGCATCGGAATCTATAACTAGTGTCACAGGAATGGTTCAAAACATAGACAATGGGAAGATTCAGTTTACATGTACTTAAGTCTGCATCGTGCTTTTTGTATTTATTTCCGATGCAATTTCTGTGTTTCATCGTCAATAAGAAGGTCAGAGGGATACAGTAAACCTGAAGTGAAGGATCGGAATCTATAACTAGTGTCACAGGAACGGTACAAAACATAGTCAGTAAGAAGAGTCAGTCTTCTTGTACTTAGGTCGGCATTGTGCCTTTTGTATTTAATTCCGATATAATTTCTGTGATTCATCGTCAATAAGAATGTCAGAGGGATACAGTAAACCTGAAGTGAAGCATCGGAATCTATAACTGGTGTCACAGGAATGGTTCAAAACAGTCACTAAGAAGAGTGAGTCTTCTTGTACTTAAGTCGTCATTGAGCCTTTTGTATTTAATTCCGATGCAATTTCTGTGTTTCATCGTCAATAAGAAGGTCCGAGGGATACAGTAAATCTGAAGTGAAGCATCGGAATCTATAACTAGTGTCACAGGAATGGCTCAAAACATAGACAGTAAGAAGAGTCAGTCTTCTTGTACTTAAGTCGGCATTGTGCCTTTTCTATTTAATTCCGTTGACAATTCTTAGTTTCATCGTCAATAAGCAGGTCCAAGTAATACAGTAAACCTGAAGTGAAGCATTGGAATCTATAACTAGTGTCACAGGAATGGTTCAAAACATAGACAGTAGGAAGAGTCAGTCTTCTTGTACTTAAGTCGGCATAGTGCCTTTTCTATTTAATTCCGATGCTAATTCTGTGTTTCATCGTCAATAAGAAGGTCAGAGGGATACAGTAACCCTGATGTGAAGCATCGGTATCTGTAACTAACGTCACAGGAATGGTTCAAAACATAGACAGTAAGAAGAGTCAGTCTTATTGTACTTAAGTCGTCATTGAGCCTTTTGTATTTAATTCCGATGCAATTTCTGTGTATCATCGTCAATAAGAAGGTCAGAGGGATACAGTAAACCTGAAGTGAAGCATCGGAATCTATAACTAGTGTCACAGGAATGGTTCAGAGCAGTCAGTAAGAAGAGTCAGTCTTGTTGTACTTAAGTCGGCATTGTGCAATTTCTATTTAATTCCGATGCAATATCTTTGTTTCATCGTCAATAAGAAGGTTAGAGGGATACAGTAAACCTGAAGTGAAGCATCGGAATCTATAACTAGTGACACAGGAATGGTTCAAAACATAGACAGTAGGAAGAGTCAGTCTTCTTGTACTTAAGTCGGCATAGTGCCTTTTCTATTTAATTCCGATGCTAATTCTGTGTTTCATCGTCAATAAGAAGGTCAGAGGGATACAGTAACCCTGATGTGAAGCATCGGTATCTGTAACTAGCGTCACAGGAATGGTTCAAAACATAGACAGTAAGAAGAGTCAGTCTTATTGTACTTAAGTCAGCATTGTGCCTTTTCTATTTAATTTCGATGCAATTTCTGTATTTCATCGTCAATATGAACGTCCAAGGGATACAGTAAACCTGAAACGAAGCATCGGAATCTATAACTTGTGTCACAGGAATGGTTCAAATCATAGTCAGTAAGAAGAGTCAGTCATCTTGTACTTAAGTTGGCATTGTGCCTTTCGTATTAAATTCCGACGCATTTTCTGTATTTCATCGTCAATAAGAAGGTCAGAGGGATACAGTAAACCTGAAGTGAAGCATCGGAATATATAACTAGTGACACAGGAATGGTTCAAAATGTAGACAGTAGGAACAGTCAGTCTTCTTGTACTTAAGTCGGCATTGTGCCTTTTGTATTTAATTCCGATGCAATATCTGTGTTTCATCGTCAATAAGGAGGTCCAAGGGATACAGTAAACCTGAAGTGAAGCATCGGAATCTGTAACTAGCGTCACAGGAGTGGTTCAAAACATAGTCAGTAAGAAGAGTCAGTCTTCTTGTACTTATGTGGGCATTGTGCCTTTTCTATTTAATTCCGATGCAATTTCTGTGTTTCATCGCTAATAAGAACGTCCAAGGGATACAGTAAACCTGAAGTGAAGCATCGGAATCTATAACTAGTGTCACAGGAGTGGTTCAAAACATAGTCAGTAAGAAGAGTAAGTCTTCTTGTACTTAAGTCGGCATTGTGCATTACGTATTTAATTCCGATGCAATTTCTGTTTCATCGTCAACAAGAAGGTCCAAGGGATACAGTACACCTGAAGTGAACCTTTGGAATCTGTAACTAGTGTCACAGGTGTGGTTCAAGACACAGTCAGTAGGAAGGGTCAGTCTTCTTGTACTTACGTCGGCATTGTGCAATTTCTATTTAATTCCGATGCAATATCTGTGTTTCATCGTCAATAAGAAGGTCCAAGGGATACAGTAAACCTGAAGTGAAGCATCGGAATCAGTAACTAGCGTCACAGGAATGCTTCAAAACATAGTCAGTAAGAAGAGTCAGTCTTCTTGTACTTAAGTCGGCATTGTGCATTTTCTATTTAATTCCGATGCAATTTCCCTGTTTCATCGTCAATAAGAACGTCCAAGGGATACAGTGAACCTGTAGTGAAGCATCGGAATCTATAACTAGTGTCACAGTATTGATTCAAAACATAGACAGTGGGAAGAGTCAGTCTTCATGTACTTAAGTCGGCATTGTGCCTTTTCTATTTAATTCCGATGCAATTTCTGTGTTTCATCGTCAATAAGAAGGTCAGAGGGATACAGTAAATCCTAAGTGAAGCATCGGAATCTGTAACTAGCGTCACAGGAATGGTTCGAACCATAGACAGTAAGAAGAGTCAGTCTTCTTGTAGTTAAGTCGGCATTGTACCTTTTCTATTTAATTCCGTTGACATTTCTGTGCTTCATCGTCAATAAGAAGGTCCAAGTAATACAGTAAACCTGAAGTGAAGCATTGGAATCTATAACTAGTGCCACAGGAATGCTTCAAAACATAGTCAGTAAGAAGAGTCAGTCATCTTGTACTTAAGTCGGCATTGTGCAATTTCTATTTAATTCCGATGCAATTTCTTTGTTTCCTCGTCAATAATAAGGTCAGAGGGATACAGTAAACCTGAAGTGAAGTATCGGAATCTATAACTAGTGACACAGGAATGGTTCAAAACATAGACAGTAAGAAGAGTCAGTCTTCTTGTACTTAAGTCGGCATTGTGCCTTTTGTATTTATTTCCGATGCAATTTCTGTATTTCATCGTCAATAAGAAGGTCAGAGGGATACAGTAAACCTGGAGGGAAGCATCGGAATCTCTAACTAGTGTCACAGGAATGGTTCAAATTATAGACAATAAGAAGAGTCAGTCTTCTTGTACTTAAGTCGTCATTGAGCCTTTTGTATTTAATTCCGATGCAATTTCTGTGTTTCAGCGTCAATAAGAAGGTCCAAGGGATACGGTAAGCCTGAAGTGTAGTATCGGAATCTATAAGTAGTGTCACAGGAATGGTTCAAAGCATAGACAAACAGAAGAGTCGGTCTTCATGTACCTAAGTCGGCATTGTGCCTTTTGTATTTGATTCCGATGCAAAATCTGTGTTTCATCGTCAATACGAAGGTCAGAGGGATATAGTAAACCGGAAGTGAAGCATCGTAATCTATAACTAGTGTCACAGGAATGGTTCAAAAATAGTCAGTAAGAAGAGTCAGTCTTCCTGTACTGAAGTCGGCATTGTGGCTTTTGTATTTAATTCCGATGCAATTTCTGTATTTCGTCGCCAATAAGAAGGTCCAAAGGATACAGTAAACCTGAAGTGAAGCATCGGAATCTCTAACTAGTGTCACAGGAATGGTTCAAATTATAGACAATAAGAAGAGTCAGTCTTCTTGTACTTAAGTCGGCATTGTGCAATTTCTATTTAATTCCGATGCAATTTCTTTGTTTCCTCGTCAATAAGAAGGTCAGAGGGATACAGTAAACCTGAAGTGAAGCATCGGAATCTATAACTAGTGACACAGGAATGGTTCAAAACATAGACAGTAAGAAGAGTCAGTCTTCTTGTACTTAAGTCGGCATTGTGCCTTTTGTATTTAATTTCGATGCAATTTCTGTATTTCATCGTCAATAAGAAGGTCAGAGGGATACAGTAAACCTGAAGGGAAGCATCGGAATCTCTAACTAGTGTCACAGGAATGGTTCAAATTATAGACAATAAGAAGAGTCAGTCTTCTTGTACTTAAGTCGTCATTGAGCCTTTTGTATTTAATTCCGATGCAATTTCTGTGTTTCAGCGTCAATAAGAAGGTCCAAGGGATACGGTAAGCCTGAAGTGAAGTATCGGAATCTATAAGTAGTGTCACAGGAATGGTTCAAAGCATAGACAAACAGAAGAGTCGGTCTTCATGTACCTAAGTCGGCATTGTGCCTTTTGTATTTGATTCCGATGCAAAATCTGTGTTTCATCGTCAATACGAAGGTCAGAGGGATATAGTAAACCTGAAGTGAAGCATCGGAATCTATAACTAGTGTCACAGGAATGGTTCAAAAATAGTCAGTAAGAAGAGTCAGTCTTCCTGTACTGAAGTCGGCATTGTGGCTTTTCTATTTAATTCCGATGCAATTTCTGTGTTTCATCGTCAATAAGAAGGTCCAAGGATACAGTGAACCTGAAGTGAAGCATCGGAATCTATAACTAGTGTCACAGGAATGGTTCAAATCATAGACAGTAGGAAGAGTCAGTCTTCTTGTACTTAAGTCGGCATTGTGCCTTTTCTATTTAATTCCGATGCAATTTCTGTGTTTCATCGTCAATACGAAGGTCCAAGGGGTACAGTAAACCTGACGTGAAGCATCGGAATCGATAACTGGTGTCACAGGAATGGTTCAAAACATAGACAGTAAGAAGAGTCAGTCTTCTTGTACTTAAGTCGGCATTGTGCCTTTTGTATTTAAGTCCGATCCAATTTCTGTGTTTCATCGTCAATAAGAAGGTCAGAGGGATACAGTAAACCTGAAGTGCAGCATCGGAATCTATAACTAGTGCCACAGGAATGGTTCAAAGCAGTCTGTAAGAAGAGTCAGTCTTCTTGTACTTAAGTCGGCATTGTGCTTTTGTATTTAATTCCGATGCAATTTCTGTATTTCGTCGCCAATAAGAAGGTCCAAAGGATACAGTAAACCTGAAGTGAAGCATCGGAATCTCTAACTAGTATCACAGGAATGGTTCAAGTTATAGACAATTAGAAGAGTCAGTCTTCCTCTACTTCAGTCGGCATTGTGCCTTTTGTATTTAATTCCGATACAATTTCTGTGATTCATCGTCAATTAGAATGTCAGAGGGATTCAGTAAACCTTAAGTGAAGCATCGGAATCTATAACTAGTGTCACAGGAATGGTTCAAAGCAGTCAGTAAGAAGAGTCAGTCTTCTTGTATTTAAGTCGTCATTGAGCCTTTTGTATTTAATTCCGATGCAATTTCTGTGTTTCAGCGTCAATAAGAAGGTCCAAGGGATACAGTAAACCTGAAGTGAAGCATCGGAATCAGTAACTAGCGTCACAGGAATGCTTCAAAACATAGTCAGTAAGAAGAGTCAGTCTTCTTGTACTTAAGTCGGCATTGTGCATTTTCTATTTAATTCCGATGCAATTTCTCTGTTTCATCGTCAATAAGAACGTCCAAGGGATACAGTGAACCTGTAGTGAAGCATCGGAATCTATAACTAGTGTCGCAGTATTGATTCAAAACATAGACAGTGGGAAGAGTCAGTCTTCATGTACTTAAGTCGGCATTGTGCCTTTTCTATTTAATTCCGTTGCAATTTCTGTGTTTCATCGTCAATAAGAAGGTCAGAGGGATACAGTAAATCCTAAGTGAAGCATCGGAATCTGTAACTAGCGTCACAGGAATGGTTCAAAACATAGACAGTAAGAAGAGTCAGTCTTCTTGTACTTAAGTCGTCATTGAGCCTTTTGTATTTAATTCCGATGCAATTTCTGTGTTTCAGCGTCAATAAGAAGGTCCAAGGGATACGGTAAGCCTGAAGTGAAGCATCGGAATCTATAACTAGTGCCACAGGAATGGTTCAAAACATAGACAAAAAGAAGAGTCGGTCTTCATGTACCTAAGTCGGCATTGTGCCTTTTGTATTTGATTCCGATGCAATATCTGTGTTTCATCGTCAATACGAAGGTCAGAGGGATATAGTAAACCTGAAGTGAAGCATCGGAATCTATAACTAGTGTCACAGGAATGGTTCAAAAAATAGTCAGTAAGAAGAGTCAGTCTTCCTGTACTGAAGTCGGCATTGTGGCTTTTCTATTTAATTCCGATGCAATTTCTGTGTTTCATCGTCAATAAGACGGTCCAAGGATACAGTGAACCTGAAGTGAAGCATCGGAATCTATATCTAGTGTCACAGGAATGGTTCAAAACATAGACAGTAAGAAGAGTCAGTCTTCTTGTACTTAAGTCGGCATTGTGCCTTTTGTATTTAAGTCC
Organism: Schistocerca americana; assembly: GCF_021461395.2. Lineage (NCBI taxonomy): Eukaryota > Metazoa > Arthropoda > Insecta > Orthoptera > Acrididae > Schistocerca > Schistocerca americana. Next base: position 18,643,774 of record NC_060130.1, on the reverse strand, counting down.
GATCCAATTTCTGTGTTTCATCGTCAATAAGAAGGTCAGAGGGATACAGTAAACCTGAAGTGAAGCATCGGAATCTATAACTAGTGTCACAGGAATGGTTCAAAGCAGTCTGTAAGAAGAGTCAGTCTTCTTGTACTTAAGTCGGCATTGTGCCTTTTGTATTTAATTCCGATGCAATTTCTGTATTTCGTCGCCAATAAGAAGGTCCAAAGGATACAGTAAACCTGAAGTGAAGCATCGGAATCTATAACTAATGTCACAGGAATCGTTCAAAACATACACAGAAAGAAGAGTCAGTCTTCTTGTACTTAAGTCGGCATTGTGCCTTTTCTACTTAATTCCGATGCAATTTCTGTGTTTCATCGTCAATAAGAAGGTTCAAGGGATACAGTAAACCTAAAGTGAAGCATCGGAATCTATAACTAGTGTCACAGGAATGGTTCAAAAGATAGTCAGTAAGAAGAGACAGTCTTCTTTTGCTTAAGTCGGCATTGTGCCTTTTCCATTTAATTCCGATGCAATATCTGTGTTTCATCGTCAATAAGAAGGTCCAAGGGATACAGTAAACCTGAAGTGAGGAGTCGGAATCTATAACTAGTGTCACAAGAATGGTTCTAAACATAGTCAGTACGAAGAGTCAGTCTTCTTGTACTTAAGTCGGCATTCTGCCTATTGTATTTAATTCCGTTGCAATTTCTGTGTTTCGTCGTCAATAGGAAGGTCTGAGGGATACAGTAAACCTGAAGTGAAGCATCGGAATCCATAAATAGTGTCACAGGAATGGTTCAAAACATAGACAGTAAGAAGGGTCAGTCTTCTTGTACCTAAGTCGGCATTGTGCCTTTTGTATTTAATTCAGGTGCCATATCTGTGTTTCATCGTCAATATGAAGGTGCAAGGGATACAGTAAACCTTAAGTGAAGCATCGGAATCTATAACTAGTGTCACAGGAATGGTTCAAAACATAGACAGTAAGAAGGGTCAGTCTTCTTGTTCTTAAGTCGGCATTGTGCCTTTTGTATTTAATTCCGATGCAATTTATGTGTTTCATCGCCAATAAGAAGGTCAGAGGAATACAGTAAACCTGAAGTGTATTTAATTCCGATGCATTTTCTGTGTTTCATCGTCAATAAGAAGGTCCGAGGGATACAGTAAACCTGAAGTGAAGCATCGGAATCTATAACTAGTGTCACAGGGATGGTTCAAATCATGGACATTAAGAAGAGTCAGTCTTCTTGTACTTAAGTCGGCAATGTGCCTTTTCTATTTAATTCCAATGCAATTTCTGTATTTCGTCGCCAATAAGAAGGTCCAAAGGATACAGTAAACCTGAAGTGAAGCATCGGAATCTATAACTAATGTCACAGGAATCGTTCAAAGCATAGACAGTAGAAAGAGTCAGTCTTCTTGTACTTAAGTCGGCATTGTGCCTTTTGTATTTAATTCTGAAGCAATTTCTGTGTTTCATCGTCAAAAAGAATGTCAGAGGGATACAGTAAACCTAACGTGAAGCATCGGAATCCATAACTAGTGTCACAGGAATGGTTCAAAACAGTCAGTAAGAAGAGTCAGTCTTCTTGTACTTAAGTCGGCAGTGTGCCTTTTGTATTTCATTCCGATGTAATTTCTGTGTTTCATCGTCAATAAGAAGGTCCAAGGGATACAGTAAATTTGAAGTGAAGCATCGGAATTTTTAACTAGTGTAACAGGAATAGTTCAAAAGATAGTCAGTAAGGAGAGTCAGTCTTCTTGTGCTTAAGTCGGCATTGTGCCTTATCCATTTAATTCCGATGCAATACTTGTGTTTCATCGTCAATAAGAAGGTAAGAGGGATACAGTAAACCTGAAGTGAGGCATCGGAATCTATAACTAGTGTCACAGGAATGGTTCCAAACATAGTCAGTAAGAAGAATCAGTCTTCTTGTACTTAAGTCGGCATTGTGCCTTTTCTATTTATTTACTATGCAATATCTGTGTTTCATCGTCAATAAGAACGTCCAAGGGATACAGTAAACCTGAAGTGAATCATCGTAATCTGTAACTAGTGTCACAAGAATGGTTCTACACATGGTCAGTACGAAGAGTCTGTCTTCTTGTACTTAAGTCGGCATTGTGCCTTTGGATTTAATTCCGATGCAATGTCTGTGTTTCGTCGTCAATAAGAAGGTCTGAGGGATACAGTAAACCTGAAGTGAAGCATCGGAATCTATAAATAGTGTCACAGGAATGGTTCAAAACATAGACAGTAAGAAGAGTCAGTCTTCTTGTTCTTAAGTCGGCATTGTGCCTTTTGTATTTCATTCCGATGCAATTTATGTGTTTCATCGTCAATAAGAAGGTCCGAGGGATACAGTAAACCTGAAGTGAAGCATCGGAATCTATAACTAGTGTCACAGGAATGGTTCAAATCATGGACAGTAAGAAGAGTCAGTCTTCTTGTACTTAAGTCGGCAATGTGCCTTTTCTATTTAATTCGAATGCAATTTCTGTATTTCGTCGCCAATAAGAAGGTCCAAAGGATACAGTAAACCTGAAGTGAAGCATCGGAATCTATAACTAATGTCACAGGAATCGTTCAAAGCATAGACAGTAGAAAGAGTCAGTCTTCTTGTACTTAAGTCGGCATTGTGCCTTTTGTATTTAATTCCGATGCAATTTCTGTGTTTCATCGTCAAAAAGAATGTCAGAGGGATACAGTAAACCTAACGTGAAGCATCGGAATCCATAACTAGTGTCACAGGAATAGTTCAAAACAGTCAGTAAGAAGAGTCAATCTTCTTGTACTTAAGCTGGCATTCTGCCTTTTGTATTTAATTCCGATGCATTTTCTATGTTTCATCGTCAATAAGAATGTCCAACGGATACAGTAAACCTGAAGTGAAGCATCGGAATCTATAACTAGTGTCACAGGAATGGTTCAAATCATAGACACTAAGAAGAGTCAGTCTTCTTGTACTTAAGTCGGCAATGTTCGAAATCTATAACTAATGTCACAGGAATCGTTCAAAGCATAGACAGTAGAAAGAGTCAGTCTTCTTGTACTTAAGTCGGAATTGTGCCTTTTGTATTTAATTCCGAAGCAATTTCAGTGCTTCATCGTCAAAAAGAAGGTCGGAGGGATACAGTAAACCTAAAGTGAAGCATCGGAATCTATAACTAGTGTCACAGGAATGGTTCAAAACATAGACAGTAAGAAGAGTCCGTCTTCTTGTACTTAAGTCGGCATTGTGCCTTTTCTATTTAATTCCGATGCAATTTCTGTGTTGCATCGACAATAAGAAGGTCAGAGGGATACAGTAAACCAGAAGTGAAGCATCGCAATCTATAACTAGTGTCACAGGAATGGTTCAAAGCATAGTCAGTAAGAAGAGTCGGTCTTCTTGTTCTTAAGTCGGCATTGTGCCTTTTCTATTTAATTCCGATGCAATATCTGTGTTTCATCGTCAGTAAGAAGGTCAGAGGGATACAGTAAACCTGAAGTGAAGCATCGTAATCTATAACTAGTGTCACAAGAATGGTTCAAAACATAGTCAGTACGAAGAGTCAGTCTTCTTGTACTTAAGTCTGCATTGTGCCTTTTTTATTTAATTCCGATGCAATTTCTGTATTTCGTCGTCAATAAGAAGGTAAGAGGGATACAGTAAACCTGAAGTGAAGCATCGGAATCTATAACTGGTGTCACAGGAATGGTTCAAAACATAGACAGTAAGAAGGGTCAGTCTTCTTGTACTTAAGTCGGCATTGTGCCTTTTGTACTTAATTGTGTTGCAATATCTGTGTTTCATCGTCAATAAGGAGGTGCCAGGGATAGAGTAAACCTGAAGTGAAGCATCTGAATCTATAACTAGTGTCACAGGAATGGTTCAAATCATAGACAGTAAGAAGAGTCAGTCTTATTGTACTTAAGTCGGCAATGTGCCTTTTCTATTTAATTCCAATGCAATTTCTGTATTTCGTCGCCAATAAGAAGGTCCAAAGGATACAGTAAACATGAAGTGAAGCATCGGAATCTATAACTAATGTCACAGGAGTCGTTCAAAACATAGACAGTAGGAAGAGTCAGTCTTCTTGTACTTAAGTCGGCATTGTGCCTTTTGTATTTAATTCCGATGCAATATCTGTGTTTCATCGTCAAGAAGAAGGTCAGAGGGATACAGTAAACCTGAAGTGAATCATCGTAATCTATGACTAGTGTCACAAGAATGGTTCAAAACATAGTCGGTACGAAGGGTCAGTGTTCTTGTACTTAAGTCGGCATTGTGCCTTTTGTATTTAATTCCGATGCTATTTCTGTGTTTCGTCGTCAATAAGAAGGTAAGAGGGATACAGTAAACCCGAAGTGAAGCATCGGAATCTATAACCTGTGTCACAATAATGGTTCAAAACGTAGACAGTAAGAAGATTCAGTCTTCTAGTACTTAACTCGGCATTGTGCCTTTTGTATTTAATTCCGATGCAATTTCTGTGTTTCATCGTCAATACGAAGGTCAGAGGGATACAGTAAACCTGAAGTGAAGCTTCGGAATCTATAACTAGTGTCACAGGAATGGTTCAAAACAGTCAGTAAAAAGAGTCAATCTTCTAGTACTTATGTCGGCAATGTGCCTTTTGTATTACATTCCAATGCAATATCTGTGTTTCATCGTCAATAAGAAGGTCAGAGGGATACAGAAAACCTGAAGTGAGGCATCGCAATCTATAACTAGTGTCACAGGAATGGTTCCAAAAATAGTCAGTACGAAGAGTCAGTCTTCTTGTACTTAAGTCGGCATTGTGCCTTTTGTATTTAATTCCGGTGCAATTTCTGTGTTTCGTCGTGAATAAGAAGGTACGAGAGATACATTAAACTTGAAGTGAACCAACGGAATCTATAACTAGTGTCACAGGAATGATTCAAAACATAGACAGTAAGAAGGGTCGGTCTTTCTGTACTTAAGTCGTCATTGTGCCTTTTGTATTTAATTCTGATGCAATTTCTGTGTTTCATCGTTAATAAGAAAGTGCAAGGGATAGAGTAAGCCTAAAGTGAAGCATCGGAATCTATAACTAGTGTCACAGGAATGGTTCAAAACATAGACAGTAAGAAGAGTCAGTCTTCTTGTACTGAAGTCGGCAATGTGCCTTTTGTATTTAATTCCGATGCAATCTCTGTGTTTCATCGTCAATAACAAGGTGAGAGGGATACAGAAAACCTGAAGTGAGGCATCGCAATCTATAACTAGTGTCACAGGAATGGTTCCAAAAATAGTCAGTACGAAGAGTCAGTCTTCTTGTACTTAAGTCGGCATTGTGCCTTTGGATTTAATTCCGATGCAATGTCTGTGTTTCGTCGTCAATAAGAAGGTCTGAGGGATACAGTAAACCTGAAGTGAAGCATCGGAATCTATAAATAGTGTCACAGGAATGGTTCAAAACATAGACAGTAAGAAGAGTCAGTCTTCTTGTTCTTAAGTCGGCATTGTGCTTTTGTATTTAATTCCGATGCAATTTATGTGTTTCATCGTCAATAAGAAGGTCCGAGGGATACAGTAAACCTGAAGTGAAGCATCGGAATCTATAACTAGTGTCACAGGAATGGTTCAAATCATGGACAGTAAGAAGAGTCAGTCTTCTTGTACTTAAGTCGGCAATGTGCCTTTTCTATTTAATTCGAATGCAATTTCTGTATTTCGTCGCCAATAAGAAGGTCCAAAGGATACAGTAAACCTGAAGTGAAGCATCGGAATCTATAACTAATGTCACAGGAATCGTTCAAAGCATAGACAGTAGAAAGAGTCAGTCTTCTTGTACTTAAGTCGGCATTGTGCCTTTTGTATTTAATTCCGATGCAATTTCTGTGTTTCATCGTCAAAAAGAATGTCAGAGGGATACAGTAAACCTAACGTGAGGCATCGGAATCCATAACTAGTGTCACAGGAATGATTCAAAACAGTCAGTAAGAAGAGTCAGTCTTCTTGTACTTAAGACGGCAGTGTGCCTTTTGTATTTCATTCCGACGCAATTTCTGTGTTTCATCGTCAATAAGAAGGTCCAAGGGATACAGTAAACCTGAAGTGAAGCATCGGAATTTTTAACTAGTGTCACAGGAATCGTTCAAAAATTAGTCAGTAAGGAGAGTCAGTCTTCTTGTGCTTAAGTCGGCATTGTGCCTTATCCATTTAATTCCGATGCAATATCTGTGTTTCATCGTCAATAAGAAGGTAAGAGGGATACAGTAAACCTGAAGTGAGGCATCGGAATCTATAACTAGTGTCACAGGAATGGTTCCAAACATAGTCAGTAAGAAGAGTCAGTCTTCTTGTACTTAAGTCGGCATTGTGCCTTTTCTATTTATTTCTGATGCAATTTCTGTGTTTCATCGTCAATAAGAACGTCCAAGGGATACAGTAAACCTGAAGTGAATCATCGTAATCTGTACCTAGTGTCACAAGAATGGTTCTAATCATAGTCAGTACGAAGAGTCAGTCTTCATGTACTTAAGTCGGCATTGTGCCTTTTGTATTTAATTCCGATGCAATTTCTGTGTTTCGTCGTCAATAAGAAGGTCTGAGGGATACAATAAACCTGATGTGAAGCATCGGAATCTATAAATAGTGTCACAGGAATGGTTCAAGATATAGACAGTTACAAGGGTCAGTCTTCTTGTACTTAAGTCGGCATTTTGCCTTTTGTATTTAATTCCAATCCAATATCTGTGTTTCATCGTCAATAAGAAGGTGCAAGGGATACAGTAAACTTGAAGTGAAGCATCGGAATCTATAACTAGTGTCACAGGAATGGTTCAAAACATAGACAGTAAGAAGAGTCAGTCTTCTTGTACTTAAGTCGGCATTGTGCATTTTGTATTTAATTCCGATGCAATTTCTGTGTTTCATCGTCCACAAGAATGTAAGAGGGATACAGTAAACCTGAAGTGAAGCATCGGAATCTATAACTAGTGTCACAGGAATAGTTCAAAACAGTCAGTAAGAAGAGTCAATCTTCTTGTACTTAAGCTGGCATTCTGCCTTTTGTATTTAATTCCGATGCATTTTCTATGTTTCATCGTCAATAAGAATGTCCAACGGATACAGTAAACCTGAAGTGAAGCATCGGAATCTATAACTAGTGTCACAGGAATGGTTCAAATCATAGACAGTAAGAAGAGTCAGTCTTCTTGTACTTAAGTCGGCAATGTTCGAAATCTATAACTAATGTCACAGGAATCGTTCAAAGCATAGACAGTAGAAAGAGTCAGTCTTCTTGTACTTAAGTCGGCATTGTGCCTTTTGTATTTAATTCCGAAGCAATTTCAGTGCTTCATCGTCAAAAAGAAGGTCGGAGGGATACAGTAAACCTAAAGTGAAGCATCGGAATCTATAACTAGTGTCACAGGAATGGTTCAAAACATAGACAGTAAGAAGAGTCCGTCTTCTTGTACTTAAGTCGGCATTGTGCCTTTTCTATTTAATTCCGATGCAATTTCTGTGTTGCATCGACAATAAGAAGGTCAGAGGGATACAGTAAACCAGAAGTGAAGCATCGGAATCTATAACTAGTGTCACAGGAATGGTTCAAAGTATAGTCAGTAAGAATAGTCGGTCTTCTTGTTCTTAAGTCGGCATTGTGCCTTTTCTATTTAATTCCGATGCAATATCTGTGTTTCATCGTCAATAAGAAGGTCAGAGGGATACAGTAAACCTGAAGTGAAGCATCGTAATCTATAACTAGTGTCACAAGAATGGTTCAAAACATAGTCAGTACGAAGAGTCAGTCTTCTTGTACTTAAGTCTGCATTGTGCCTTTTTTATTTAATTCCGATGCAATTTCTGTATTTCGTCGTCAATAAGAAGGTAAGAGGGATACAGTAAACCTGAAGTGAAGCATCGGAATCTATAACTAGTGTCACAGGAATGGTTCAAAACATAGACAGTAAGAAGGGTCAGTCTTCTTGTACTTAAGTCGGCATTGTGCCTTTTGTACTTAATTGTGTTGCAATATCTGTGTTTCATCGTCAATAAACAGGTGCCAGGGATAGAGTAAACCTGAAGTGAAGCATCTGAATCTATAACTAGTGTCACAGGAATGGTTCAAATCATAGACAGTAAGAAGAGTCAGTCTTATTGTACTTAAGTCGGCAATGTGCCTTTTCTATTTAATTCCAATGCAATTTCTGTATTTCGTCGCCAATAAGAAGGTCCAAAGGATACAGTAAACATGAAGTGAAGCATCGGAATCTATAACTAATGTCACAGGAGTCGTTCAAAACATAGACAGTAGGAAGAGTCAGTCTTCTTGTACTTAAGTCGGCATTGTGCCTTTTGTATTTAATTCCGATGCAATATCTGCGTTTCATCGTCAAGAAGAAGGTCAGAGGGATACAGTAAACCTGAAGTGAATCATCGTAATCTATAACTAGTGTCACAAGAATGGTTCAAAACATAGTCGGTACGAAGGGTCAGTGTTCTTGTACTTAAGTCGGCATTGTGCCTTTTGTATTTAATTCCGATGCTATTTCTGTGTTTCGTCGTCAATAAGAAGGTAAGAGGGATACAGTAAACCCGAAGTGAAGCTTCGGAATCTATAACTTGTGTCACAATAATGGTTCAAAACGTAGACAGTAAGAAGATTCAGTCTTCTAGTACTTAACTCGGCATTGTGCCTTTTGTATTTAATTCCGATGCAATTTCTGTGTTTCATCGTCAATACGAAGGTCAGAGGGATACAGTAAACCTGAAGTGAAGCTTCGGAATCTATAACTAGTGTCACAGGAATGGTTCAAAACAGTCAGTAAAAAGAGTCAATCTTCTAGTACTTATGTCGGCAATGTGCCTTTTGTATTACATTCCAATGCAATATCTGTGTTTCATCGTCAATAAGAAGGTCAGAGGGATACAGAAAACCTGAAGTGAGGCATCGCAATCTATAACTAGTGTCACAGGAATGGTTCCAAAAATAGTCAGTACGAAGAGTCAGTCTTCTTGTACTTAAGTCGGCATTGTGCCTTTTGTATTTAATTCCGGTGCAATTTCTGTGTTTCGTCGTGAATAAGAAGGTACGAGAGATACATTAAACTTGAAGTGAACCAACGGAATCTATAACTAGTGTCACAGGAATGATTCAAAACATAGACAGTAAGAAGGGTCGGTCTTTCTGTACTTAAGTCGTCATTGTGCCTTTTGTATTTAATTCTGATGCAATTTCTGTGTTTCATCGTTAATAAGAAAGTGCAAGGGATAGAGTAAGCCTAAAGTGAAGCATCGGAATCTATAACTAGTGTCACAGAAATGGTTCAAAACATAGACAGTAAGAAGAGTCAGTCTTCTTGTACTGAAGTCGGCAATGTGCCTTTTGTATTTAATTCCGATGCAATCTCTGTGTTTCATCGTCAATAAGGAGGTGAGAGGGATACAGAAAACCTGAAGTGAGGCATCGCAATCTATAACTAGTGTCACAGGAATGGTTCCAAAAATAGTCAGTACGAAGAGTCAGTCTTCTTGTACTTAAGTCGGCATTGTGCCTTTTGTATTTAATTCCGGTGCAATTTCTGTGTTTCGTCGTGAATAAGAAGGTACGAGAGATACATTAAACTTGAAGTGAACCAACGGAAGCTATAACTAGTGTCACAGGAATGATTCAAAACATAGACAGTAAGAAGGGTCGGTCTTTCTGTACTTAAGTCGGCATTGTGCCTTTTGTATTTAATTCCGAAGCAATTTCTGTATTTCGTCGCCAATAAGAAGGTCCAAAGGATACAGTAAAGCTGAAGTGAAGCATCGGAATCAATAACTAATGTCACATGAATCGTTCAAACATAGACAGTAAGAAGAGTCAGTGTTCTTGTACTTAAGTCGGCATTGTGCCTTTTGTATTTAATTCCGATGCAATTTCTATGTTTCATCGTCAAAAAGAAGGTCAGTGGGATACAGTAAACCAGAAGTGAAGCATTGGAATCTGTAACTAGTGTCACAGGAATGGTTCAAAACATAGACAGTAGGAAGAGTCAGTCTTTTTGTAATTAAGTCAGCATTGTGCCTTTTGTATTTAATTCCGATGCAATATCTGCGTTTCGTCGTCTAGAAGTAGGTCCAAGAGATACAGTAAACCTGAAGTGAAGCATCGGAATCTGTAACTAGCGTCACAGGAATGGTTCAAAACATAGTCTGTAAGAAGAGTCAGTCTTCTTGTACTTAAGTCGGCATTGTGCCGTTTCTATTTAATTACGATGCGATTTCTGTGTTTCATCGTCAATAAGAACTTCCGAGGGATACAATAATCCTGAAGTGAAGCATCGGAATCTATAACTAGTGTCACAGGAATGGTTCAAAACATAGACAGTAGGAAGAGTCAGTCTTCTTGTACTGAAGTCGGCATTGTGCATTTTCTATTTTATTCCGGTGCAATTTCTGTGTTTCATCGTCAATAAGAATGTCAGAGGGATACAATTATCCTGAAGTGAAGCATCGGAATCTATAACTAGTGTCACAGGAATGGTTCAAATCATAGACAGGAAGAAGAGTCAGTCTTCTTGTACTTAAGTCGGCATTGTGCTTTTTCTATTTAATTCCGATGCAATTTCTGTGTTTCATCGTCAGTAAGAAGGTCCAAGGGATACAGTAAACCTGAAGTGAAACATCGGAATCTATAACTAGTGTCACAGGAATGGTTCAAACATAGACAGTAAGAAGAGTCAGTCTTCTTGTATTTAAGTCGGCATTGTGCCTTTTCTATTTAATTCCGATGCAATTTCTGTGTTTCATCGTCAATAAGAAGGTCAGAGGGATACAGTAAACTTGAAGTGAGGCATCGGAATCTATAACTAGTGCCACAGGAATGGATCCAAACATAGTCAGTAAGAAGAGTCAGTCTCCTTGTACCTAAGTCGGCATTGTGCCTTTTCTATTTAATTCCGATGCAATTTCTGTGTTTCATCGTCAATAAGAAGGTCCAAGGGATACAGTAAACCTGAAGTGAATCATCGAAACCTATAACTAGTGTCACAGGAATTTTTCAAATCATAGTCAGTACTAAGAGTCATCCTTCTTGTACTTAAGTCGGCATTGTGCCTTTTGTATTTGATTCCGATGCAATTTCTGTGTTTCATCGTCAATAAGAATGTCAGAGGAATACAGTAAACCAGAAGTGATGCATCGGAATCTATAACTAGTGTCACAGGTACGGTTCTAAACATAGACAGTAAGAAGGGTCAGTCTTCTTGTACTTAAGTCGGCATTGTGCCTTTTGTATTTAATTCCTATGCAATTTCTGTGTTTCATCGTCAATAAGAAGGTCCAAGGGATACAGTAAACCTGAAGTGAAGCATCGGAATCTATAACTAGTGTCACAGGAATGGTTCAAATCATAGACACTAAGAAGAGTCAGTCTTCTTGTACTTAAGTCGGCAATGTGCCTTTTGTATTTAATTCCAATGCAATTTCTGTATTTCGTCGCCAACAAGAAGGTCCAAAGGATACAGTAAACCTGAACTGAAGCATCGGAATCTATAACTAGTGTCACAGGAATGGTTCAAAACAGTCAGTAAGAAGAGTCAGTCTTCTTGTACATAAGTCGGCACTGTGCCTTTTGTATTTAATTCCGATGCAATTTCTGTACTTCGTCGCCAATAAGAAGGTCCAAAGGATACAGTAAACCTGAAGTGAAGCGTCGGAATCTATAACTAATGTCACAGGAATCGTTCAAAACATAGACAGTAGGAAGTGTCAGTCTTCTTGTACTTAAGCCGGCATTGTGAGTTTTGTATTTAAGTCCGATGAAATTTCTGTGTTTCATCGTCAAAAAGAAGGACAGAGGGATACAGTAAACCTGAAGTGAAGCATCGGAATCTGTAACTAGTGTCACAGGAATGATTCAAAACATAGACAGTAGGAAGAGTCAGTCTTTTTGTACTTAAGTCGGCATTGTGCCTTTTGTATTTAATTCCGATGAAATTTCTGTGTTTCATCGTCAATAAGAAGGACAGAGGGATACAGTAAAACCTGAAGTGAAGCATCGGAATCTATAACTAGTGTCACGGAAATGGTTCAAAACATAGTCAGTAAGAAGAGTCGGTCTTCTTGTACTTAAGTCGGCATTGTGCATTTTGTGTTTAATTCCGATGCAATATCTGTGTTTCATCGTCAATAAGAAGGTCAGAGGGATACAGAAAACCTGAAGTGAGGCATCGGAATTTATAACTAGTGTAACAGGAATGGTTCCAATCACAGTCAGTAAGAAGAGTCAGTCTTCTTGTACTTAAGTCGGCATTGTGCCTTTTCTATTTATTTCCGATGCAACTTCTATGTTTCATCGTCAAAACGAAGGTCCAACGGATACAGTAAACCTGAAGTGAAGCATCGGAATCTATAACGAATGTCACAGGAATCGATCAAAACATAGACAGTAGGAAGAGTCAGTCTTCTTGTACTTAAGTCGGCATTGTGCCTTTTGTATTTAATTCCGAAACAATATCTGTGTTTCATCGTCAAAAAGTAGGTCAATGGGATACAGTAAACCTGAAGTGAAGCATCGGAATCTATAACTGGTGTCACAGGAATGGTTCAAAACAGTCAGTAAGAAGAGTCAGTCTTCTTATACTTAAGTCGGCATTGTGCTTTTTGTATTTAATTCCGAAGCAATTTCTGTATTTCGTCGCCAATAAGAAGGTCCAAAGGATACAGTAAACCTTAAGTGAAGCATCGGAATCAATAACTAATGTCACAGGAATCGTTCAAACATAGACAGTAGGAAGAGTCAGTCTTCTTGTACTTAAGTCGGCATTGTGCCTTTTGTATTTAATTCCGATGCAATTTCTATGTTTCATCGTCAAAAAGTAGGTCAGAGGGATACAGTAAACCAGAAGTGAAACATCGGAATCTGTAACTAGTGTCACAGGAATGGTTCAAAACATAGACAGTAGGAAGAGTCAGTCTTCTTGTACTTAAGTCGGCATTGTGCTTTTTGTATTTAATTCCGATGCAATATCTGTGTTTCGTCGTGAAGAAGTAGGTCCAAGAGATACAGTAAAGCTGAAATGAAGCATCGGAATCTGTAACTAGCGTCACAGGAATGGTTCAAAACATAGTCTGTAAGAAGAGTCAGTATTCTTGTACTTATGTCGGCATTGTGCCGTTTCTATTTAATTCCGATGCAATTTCTGTGTTTCATCGTCAATAAGAACGTCCAAGGGATACAGTAAACCTAAAGTGAAGCATCGGAATCTATAACTAGTGTCACTGGAATGGTTCAAAACATAGACAGTGGGAAGTGTCAGTCTTCTTGTACTGAAGTCGGCATTGTGCCTTTTCTATTTAATTCCGGTGCAATTTCTGTGTTTCATCGTCAATAAGAATGTCAGAGGGATGCAGTATCGCTGAAGTGAAGCATCGGAATCTGTAACTAGCGTCACAGTAATGGTTCAAAACATAGACAGAAAGAAGAGTCAGTCTTCTTGTACTTAAGTCGGCATTGTGCCTTTTCTATTTAATTCCGATGCAATTTCTGTGTTTCATCGTCAATAAGAAGGTCCAAGGGATACAGTAAACCTGAAGTGAAACATCGGAATCCATAACTAGAGTCACAGGAATGGTTCAAACATAGACAGTAAGAAGAGTCAGTCTTCTTGTACTTAAGTCGGCATTGTGCCTTTTCTATTTAATTCCGATGCAATTTCTGTGTTTCATCTTCAATAAGAAGGTCAGAGGGATACAGTAAACCTGAAGTGAGGCATCGTAATCTATAACTAGTGTCACAGGAATGGATCCAAACAAAGTCAGTAAGAAGACTCAGTCTTCTTGTACTTAAGTCGGCATTGTGCCTCTTCTATTTAATTCCGATTCAATATCTGTGTTCCATCGTCAATAAGAAGGTCCAAGGGATACAGTAAACATGAAGTGAATCTACGTAACCTATAACTAGTGTCACAGGAATGGTTCAAATCATAGTCAGTACTAAGAGTCAGTCTTCTTGTACTTAAGTCGGCATTGTGCCTTTTGTATTTAATTACGATGCAATTTCTGTGTTTCATCGTCAATAAGAATGTCAGAGGGATACAGTAAACCAGAAGTGATGCATCGGAATCTATAACTAGTGTCACAGGAATGGTTCTAAACACAGACAGTAAGAAGGGTCAGTCTTCTTGTACTTAAGTCGGCATTGTGCCTTTTGTGTTTAATTCCGATGCAATATCTGTGTTTCATCGTAAATAAGAAGGTGCAAGGGATACAGTAAACCTGAAGTGAAGCATCGGAATCTATAACTAGTGTCACAGGAATAGGTCAAAACATAGACAGTAAGAAGAGTCAGTCTTCTTGTACTTAAGTCGGCATTGTGCCTTTTGTATTTAATTCCGATGCAATTTCTGTGTTTCATCGTCAATAAGAAGGTCAGAGGGAAACAGTAAACCTGAAGTGAAGCATCGGAAGCTATAGCTAGTCTCACAGGAATGGTTCAAAACAGTCAGTAAAAAGAGTCAATCTTCTTGTACTTAAGTCGACATTGTGCCTTTTGTATTTAATTCCGATGCAATTTCTGTGTTTCATCGTCAATAAGAAGGTGAGAGGGATACAGTAAAGCTGAAGTGAAGCATCGGAATCTATAACTAGTGTCACAGGAATGGTTCAAAACATAGAGAGTAAGATGAGACAGTCTTCTTGTACTTAAGTCGCCATTGAGCATTTTGTATTTAATTCCGATGCAATTTCTGTGTTTCATCGCCAATATAAGGTCAGAGGGATACAGTAAACCTGAAGTGAAGCATCCGAATCTATAACTAGTGTCACAGGAATGGTTTAAAACATAGACAGTAAGAAGAGCCAGTCCTCTTGTACTTGAGTCGGCATTGTGCCTTTTAAATTTAATTCCGATGCAAATTCTGTGTTTCGTCGTCAATAAGAAGGTCCAAGAAATACATTAAACCTGAAGTGAAGCATCGGAATCTATAACTAGCGTCACATGAATGGTTCAAAACATAGACAGTAAAAAGAGTCAGTTTTCTTGTACCTAAGTTGGCATTGTCCCCTTTGTATTTAATTCCGATGCAATTTCTGTGCTTCATCGTCAATAAGATCGTCAGAGGGAACAGTAAACCTTAAGTGAAGCATCGGAATCTAAAACCGGTCTCACAGGAAAGGTTCAAAACATAGACAGTATGAAGAGCCAGCCTTCTTGTACTTGAGTCGGCATTGTGCCTTTTGTATTTAATTCCGATGCAATTTCTGTGTTTCATCGACAATAAGGAGGTCAGAGGGATACAGTAAACCTGAAGTGAAGCATCGGAATCTATAAGTAGTGTCACAGGAATGGTTCAAAACATAGACAGTAAGAAGAGCCAGTCTTCTTGTACTTGAGTCGCAATTGTGCCTTTTGTATCTAATTCCGATGCAATTTCTGTGTTTCATCGTCAATAAGAAGGTCAGAGGGCTACAGTAAAGCTGAAGTGAATCATCGGAATCTATAACTAGCGTCACAGGAATGGTTAAATACATAGAGAGTAAGATGAGACAGTCTTCTTGTACTTAAGTCGGCATTGTGCCTTTTGTATTTAATTCCGATGCAATTTCTGTGTTTCATCGTCTATAAGAAGGTCAGAGAGATGCAGTAAACCTGAAGTGAAGGATCGGAATCTATAACTAGTGTCACAGGAATGGTTCAAAACATAGACAGTAAGAAGAGTCAATTTTCGTGTACTTAAGTCGCCATTGTGCCTTTTCTATTTAATTCCGATGCAATTTCTGTGTTTCATCGTCAATATAAGGTCAGAGGGATACAGCAAACCTGAAGTGAAGCATCGGAATCAATAACTAGTGTCACAGGTATGGTTCAAAACATAGACAGTAAGAAGAGCCAGTCTTCTTTTACTTGAGTCGGCATTGTGCCTTTTGTATTTAATTCCGATGCAATAACTGTGTTTCATCGACAATAAGGAGGTCAGAGGGATACAGTAAAGCTGAAGTGAAGCATCGGAATCTATAACTAGTGTCACAGGAATGGTTAAAAAAATAGAGAGTAAGATGAGACAGTATTCTTGCACTTAAGTCGCCATTGAGCCTTTTGTATTTAATTCCGACGCATTTTCTGTGTTTCATCGTCAATATAAGGTCAGAGGGATACGGTAAACCTGAAGTGAAGCATCGGAATTTATAAGAAGTGTCACAGTAAGGGTCAAAACATGGACAGTAAGAAGAGTCAGTTTTCTTGTACTTAAGTAGGCATTGTGCGTTTTGTATTTAATTCCGATGCAATTTCTGTGTTTCGTGGTCAATAAGAAGGTCCATGGGATACAGTAAACCGGAAGTGAAGAATCGGAATCTAAAACCGGTCTCACAGGAAACGTTCATAACGTAGACACTATGAAGAGCCAGCCTTCTTGTACTTGAGTCGGCATTGTCCCTTTTGTATTTAATTCCGATGCAATTTCTGTGTTTCATCGTCAATAAGAAGGTCAGAGGGATACAATAAAGCTGAAGTGAAGCATCGGAATCTATAACTAGTCCGACAGGAATGGTTCAAATCTTAGACAGTAAGAAGAGTCAGTTTTCTTGTACTTAAGTCGGCATTGTGCTTTTTGTGTTTAATTCCGATGCAATTTCTTGTTTCATCGTCAATAAGAAGGTCAGAGGGATACAGTAAAACCGAATTGAAGCATCGGAATCTATAACTAGTGTCACAGGAATGGTTTATAACATAGACAGTAAGAAGAGCCAGTCTTCTTGTACTTCAGTCGGCATTGTGCCTTTTGTATTTAATTCCGATGCAATTTCTGTGTTTCGTCGTCAATAATAAGGTCCAAGGGATACAGTAAACCTGAAGTGAAGAAACGGAATCCATAACTAGTGTCACAGGAATGGTTCAAAGCATAGACAGTAAGAAGAGTCAGTCTTCTTGTACTCAAGTCGGCATTGTGACTTTTGTATTTAATTCCTGTGCAATTTCTGTGTTTCAGCGTCAATAAGAAGGTCAGAGGGATACAGTAAGCTTGAAGTGAAGCATCGGAATATATAACTAGTGTCACAGGAATGGTTCAAAACATAGACAGTAAGACGAGTTAGTTTTCTTGTACTTAAGTGGACATTGTGACTTTTGTATTTAATTCCGATGCAATTTCTGTGTTTCATCGTCAATACGAAGGTCGGAGGGATACAGTACACCTGAAGTGAAGCATCAGAATCTATAACTAGTGTCACAGGAATGGTTCAAGGCATAGACAGTAAGAAGAGTCAGTTTTCTTGTACTTAAGTAGGCATTGTGCCTTTTGTATATAATTCCGATGCAATTTCTGTGTTTCATCGTCAATAAGAAGGTCAGACTGATACAGTAAACAAGAAGTGAGGCATCGGAATCTATAACTAGTGTCACAGGAATGGTTCAAAACATAGACAGTAAGAAGAGTCAGTTTTCTTGTACTTAAGTTGTCATTGTGCTTTTTGTATTTAATTCCGATGCAATTTCTGAGTTACATCGTCAATAAGGAGGTCGGAGGGATACAGTAAACCTAAAGTGAAGCATCGGAAGCTATTACTAGTGTCACAGGAATGGTTCAAGTCATAGACAGTAAGAAGGGCCAGTCTTCTTATACTTGAGTCGGAATTGTGCCTTTTGTATTTAATTCCGAAGCAATTTCTGGGTTTCATCGTCAATAACAAGGTGAGAGGGATACAGTAAAGCTGAAGTAAAGCATCGGAATCTATAACTAGTGTCACAGGAATGGTTCAAATCATAGAGAGTAAGATGAGAGAGTCTTCTTGTACTTAAGTCGGCCTTGAGCCTTTTGTATTTAATTCCGATGCAATTTCTGTGTTTCATCGTCAATATAAGGTCAGAGGGATGCAGTAAACCTGAAGTGAAGCATCGGAATCTACAACTAGTGTCACAGGAATGGTTCAAAACATAGACAGTAAGAAGAGTCAGTCTTCTTGTACTTAAGTCGGCATTGAGCCATTTGTATTTAATTCCGATGCAATTTCTGTGTTTCATCGTCAATAAGAAGGTCAGAGGGATACAGTAAGCTTGAAGTGAAGCATCGGAATAAATAACTAGTGTCACAGGAATGGTTCAAAACATAGACAGTAAAAAAGTCAGTTTTCTTGTACTTAAGTGGACATTGTGTCTTTTGTATTTAATTCCGATGAAATTTCTGTGTTTCATCGTCAATAAGAAGGTCAGAGGGATACAGTACACCTGAAATGAAGCATCATAATCTATAACTAGTGTCACAGGAGTGGTTCAAAACTTAGACAGTAAGAAGAGTCAGTTTTCTTGTACTTAAGTAGGCATTGTGCCTTTTGTATATAATTCCGATGCAATTTCTGTGTTTCATCGTCAATAAGAAGGTCAGACTGATACAGTAAACATGAAGTGAAGCATCGGAATCTATAACTAGTGTCACAGGAATGGTTCAAAACATAGACAGTAAGAAGAGCCAGTCTTCTTGTACTTGAGTCGGAATTGTGCCTTTTGTATTTAATTCCGATGCAATTTCTGTGTTTCATCGTCAATATAAGGTCAGAGGGATACAGTAAACCTGAAGTGAAGCATCGGAATCAATAACTAGTGTCACAGGAATGGTTCAAAACATAGACAGTAAGAAGAGTCAGTTTTCTTGTACCTAAGTCGGCATTGTGCCGTTTGAATTTAATTGCGATGTAATTTCTGTGTTTCGTGGTCAATACGAAAGTCCATGGGATACAGTAAACCTGAAGTGAAGCATCGGAATCTAAAATCGGTCTCACAGGAAAGGTTCAAAACATAAACAGTATGAAGAGCCAGCCTTCTTGTACTTGCGTCAGCATTGTGCCTTTTGTATTTAATTCCGATGCAATTTCTGAGTTTCATCGTCAATAAGGAGGTCGGAGGGATACAGTAAACCTAAAGTGAAGCATCGGAATCTATAACTAGTGTCACAGGAATGGTTCAAAACATAGACAGTAAGAAGAGTCAGTCTTCTTGTACTTAAGTCGGCATTGTGCCTTTTGTATTAATTTCCGATGCTATTTCTATGTTTCATCTTCAATAAGAAGATCCGAGGGATACAGTAAACCTGAAGTGAAGCATCGGAAACTATAACTAGTGTCACAGGAGTGGTTCAAAACATAGACAGTAAGAAGAGTCAGTTTTCTTGTACTTAAGTCGGCATTGTGCCTTTTGTATTTAACTCCGACGCAACTTCTGTGTTTCATCGTCTATAAGAAGGTCAGAGGGATACAGTAAACCTGAAGTGAAGCATCGGAATCTATAACTAGCGTCACAGGAATGGTTCAAAACATAGACAGTAAGAAGAGTCAGTTTTCTTGTACTTATGTCGGCATTGTGCCTTTTGTAATTAATTCCAATGCAATTTCTGTGTTTCACCGCCAATAAGGAGTTCGGAGGGAGGCAGTGAACCTGAAGTCGAGCATCCGAATCCATAACTAGTGTCACAGGTATGGTTCAAAGCATAGACAGTAAGAAGAGCCAGTCTTCTTGTACTTGAGTCGGCATTGTGCCTTTTGTATTTAATTCCGATGCAATAACTGTGTTTCATCGACAATAAAGAGGTCAGAGGGATACAGTAAAGCTGAAGTGAAGCGTCGGAATCTATAACTAGTGTCACAGGAATGGTTCAAAACATAGAGAGTAAGATGAGACAGTCTTCTTGCACTTACGTCGGCATTGAGCCTTTTGTATTTAATTCCGATGCATTTTCTGTGTTTCATCGTCAATATAAGGTCAGAGGGATACAGTAAACCTGAAGTGAAGCATCGGAATTTATAAGTAGTGTCACAGTAAGGGTCAAAACATAGACAGTAAGAAGAGTCAGTTTTCTTGTACTTAAGTTGGCATTGTCCCTTTTGTATTTCATTCCGATGCAATTTCTGTGTTTCATCGTCAATAAGATCGTCAGAGGGTACAGTAAACCTGAAGTGAAGCATCGGAATCTATAACTAGTGTCACAGGAATGGTTCAAAACATAGACAGTAAGAAGAGTCAGTTTTCTTGTACTTAAGTAGGCATTGTGCCTTTTGTATTTAATCCCGATGCAATTTCTGTGTTTCGTGGTCAATAAGAAGGTCCATGAGATACAGTAAACCTGAAGTGAAGCTTCTGAATCTAAAACCGGTCTCACAGGAAAGGTTCAAAACGAAGACAGTATGAAGAGCCAGCCTTCTTGTACTTGAGTCGGCATTGTCCCTTTTGTATTTAATTCCGGTGCAATTTCTGTGTTTCATCGTCAATAAGAAGGTCAGAGGGATACAATAAAGCTGAAGTGAAGCATCGGAATCTATAACTAGTGTGACAGGAATGGTTCAAATCTTAGACAGTAAGAAGAGTAAGTTTTCTTGTACTTAAGTCGGCATTGTGTTATTTGTATTTAATTCCGATGCAATTTCTTGTTTCATCGTCAATAAGAAGGTCAGAGGGATACAGTAAAACTGAATTGAAGCATCGGAATCTATAACTAGTTTCACAGGAGTGGTTTATAACATAGACAGTAAGAAGAACCAGTCTTCTTGTACTTGAGTCGGCATTGTGCCTTTTGTATTTAATTCCGATGCAATTTCTGTGTTTCATCGTCAATAAGGAGGTCAGAGGGATACAGAAAACCTGAAGTGAAGCATCGGAATCTATAACTAGTGTCACAGCAATGGTTGAAAACATAGGTAGTAAGAAGAGTCAGTTTTTTTGTACTTAAGTCGGCATTGTGCCTTTTGTATTTAATTCCGATGCAATTTCTGTGTTTCGTCGTCAATAATAAGGTCCAAGGGATACAGTAAACCTGAAGTGAAGAATCGGAGTCTATAACTATTGTCACAGGAATGGTTCAAAGCACAGACAGTAAGAAGAGTCAGTCTTCTTGTACTCAAGTCGGCATTGAGACTTTTGTATTTAATTAAGGTGCAATTTCTGTGTTTCATCGTCAATAAGAAGGTCATAGGGATAAAGTAAGCTTGAAGTGAAGCATCGGAATATATAACTAGTGTCACAGGAATGGTTCAAAACATAGACAGTAAGACGAGTTAGTTTTCTTGTACTTAAGTGGACATTGTGACTTTTGTATTTAATTCCGATGAAATTTCGGTGTCTCATCGTCAATACGAAGGTCAGAGGGATACAGTAAACCTGAAGTAAAGCATCGGAATCTATAACTAGTGTCACAGGAATGGTTCAAAACATTGACAGCAAGAAGATTTAGTTTTCGTGTAATTAAGACGGCATTGTGCCTTTTGTATTTAATTCCGATGCAATATCTGTGTTTCATCGTCAATAAGAAGGTCAGAGGGATACAGTACACCTGAAATGAAGCATCAGAATCTATAAGTAGTGTCACAGGAATGGTTCAAAACTTAGACAGTAAGAAGAGTCAGATTTCTTGTACTTAAGTCGGCATTGTGCCTTTTGTATTGATTTCCGTTGCAATTTCTGTGTTTCATAGTCAATACGAAGGTAAGAGGGATACAGTAAACCTGAGGTGAAGCATCGGAATCTATAACTAGTGTCACAGGAATGGTTCAAAACATAGACAGTAAGAAGAGTCAATTTTCGTGTACTTAAGTCCCCATTGTGCCTTTTGTATTTAATTCCGATGCAATTTCTGAGTTTCATCGTCAATAAGGAGGTCGGAGGGATACAGCAAACCTAAAGTGAAGCATCGGAATCTATAACTAGTGTCACAGGAATGGTTCAAAACATAGACAGTAAGAAGGGTCAGTCTTCTTGTACTTAAGTCGGCATTGTGCCTTTTGTATTAATTTCCGATGCTATTTCTATGTTTCATCTTCAATAAGAAGATCCGAGGGATACAGTAAACCTGAAGTGAAGCATCGGAAACTATAACTAGTGTCACAGGAGTGGTTCAAAACATAGACAGTAAGAAGAGTCAGTTTTCTTGTACCTAAGTCGGCATTGTGCCTTTTGTATTTAACTCCGATGCAACTTCTGTGTTTCATCGTCTATAAGAAGGTCAGAGGGATACAGTAAACCTGAAGTGAAGCATCGGAATCTATAACTAGTGTCACAGGAATGGTTCAAATCATAGACAGTAAGAAGAGTCAGCCTTCTTGTACTTAAGTCGGCAATGTGAGTTTTGTATTTAATTCCAATGCAATTGCTGTATTTCGTCGCCAATAAGAAGGTCCAAAGAATACAGTAAACCTGAAGTGAAGAATCGGAATCTATAACTAGTGTCACAGGAATGGTTCAAAACAGTCAGTAAGAAGAGTCAGTCTTCTTGTACATAAGTCCGCATTGTGCCTTTTGTATTTAATTCCGATGCAATTTGTGTACTTCGTCGCAAATAAGAAGGTCCAAAGGATACAGTAAACCTTAAGTGAAGCGTCGGAATCTATAACTAATGTCACAGGAATCGTTCAAAACATAGACAGTAGGAAGTGTCAGTCTTCTTGTACTTAAGTCGGCATTGTGCCTTTTGTATTTAAGTCCGATGAAATTTCTGTGTTTCATCGTCAAAAAGAGGGTCAGAGGGATACAGTAAACCTGAAGTGAAGCATCGGAATCTGTAACTAGTGTCACAGGAATGATTCAAAACACAGATAGTAGGAAGAGTCAGTCATTTTGTACTTAAGTCGGCATTGTGCCTTTTGTATTTAATTCCGATGCAATTTCTCTTTTTCATCGTCAATAAGAATGTCAGAGGGATACAGTAACCCTGAAGTGAATTATCGGAATCTGTAACTAGCGTCACAGGAAAGGTTCAAAACATACACAGAAAGAAGAGTCAGTCTTCTTGTACTTAAGTCGGCATTGTGCCTTTTCTATGTAATTCCGATGCAATTTCTGTGTTTCATCGTCAATAAGAAGGTCCCAGGGATACGGTAAACCTGAAGTGAAGCATCGCAATCTATAACTAGTGTCACAGGAATGGTTCAAAACATAGACAGTAAGAAGAGTCAGTCTTCTTGTACTTAAGTCGGCATTGTGCCTTTTCTATTAATTCCGATGCAATTTCTGTGTTTCGTCGTCAATAAAAAGGTCACAGGGATACAGTAAACCTGAAGTGAAACATCGGAATTTATAACTAGTGTCACAGGAATAGTTCAAAACATAGCCAGTAGGAAGAGTCAGTCTTCTTGTACTTAAGTCGGCATTGTGCCTTTTCTATTTAATTCCGATGCAATTTCTGTGTTTCGTCGTCAATAAAAAGGTCACAGGGATACAGTAAACCTGAAGTGAGTCATCGGAATCTATAACTAGTGTCATAGGAATGGTTCAAAACATAGTCAGTACGAAGAGTCAGTCTTCTTGTACTTAAGTCGGCATTGTGCCTTTTCTATTTTTTTCCGATGCAATTTCTGTGTTTCATCGTCAATAAGAAGGTCCAAGGGACACAGTAAACCTGAAGTGAATCATCGTAATCTATAACTAGTGTCACAGGAATGGTTCAAAACATAGTCAGTACGAAGTGTCAGTCTTCTTGTACTTAAGTCGGCATTGTGCCTTTTGTATTTAATTCCGATGCAATGTCTGTACTTCGTCGCCAATAAGAAGGTCCAAAGGATACAGTAAGCCTGAAGCAAAGCGTCGGAATCTATAACTAATGTCACAGGAATCGTTCAAAACATAGACAGTAGGAAGTGTCAGTCTTCTTGTACTTAAGTCGGCATTGTGCCTTTTGTATTTAAGTATGATGAAATTTCTGTGTTTCATCGTCAAAAAGAAAGTCAGAGGGATACAGTAAACCTGAAGTGAAGCATCGGAATCTGTAACTAGTGTCACAGGAATGATTCAAAAGATAGACAGTAGGAAGAGTCAGTCTTTTTGTACTTAAGTCGGCATTGTGCCTTTTGTATTTAATTCCGATGCAATTTCTCTGTTTCATCGTCAATAAGAATGTCAGAGGGATACAGTAACCCTGAAGTGAAGCATCGGAATCTGTAACTAGCGTCACAGGAATGGATCAAAACATAGACAGAAAGAAGAGTCAGTCTTCTTGTACTTAAGTCGGCATTGTGCATTTTCTATGTAATTCCGATGCAATTTCTGTGTTTCATCGTCAATAAGAAGGTGCCAGGGATACAGTAAACCTGAAGTGAAGCATCGGAATCTATAACTAGTGTCACAGGAATGGTTCAAAACATAGACAGTAAAAAGAATCAGTCTTCCTGTACTTAAGTCGGCATTGTGCCTTTTCTATTTAATTCCGATGCAATTTCTGTGTTTCGTCGTCAATAAAAAGGTCACAGGGATACAGTAAACCTGAAGTGAGTCATCGGAATCTATAACTAGTGTCATAGGAATGGTTCAAAACATAGTCAGTACGAAGAGTCAGTCTTCTTGTACTTAAGTCGGCATTGTGCCTTTTCTATTTTTTTCCGATGCAATTTCTGTGTTTCATCGTCAATAAGAAGGTCCAAGGGACACAGTAAACCTGAAGTGAATCATCGTAATCTATAACTAGTGTCACAGGAATGGTTCAAAACATAGTCAGTACGAAGTGTCAGTCTTCTTGTACTTAAGTCGGCATTGTGCCTTTTGTATTTAATTCCGATGCAATGTCTGTACTTCGTCGCCAATAAGAAGGTCCAAAGGATACAGTAAGCCTGAAGCAAAGCGTCGGAATCTATAACTAATGTCACAGGAATCGTTCAAAACATAGACAGTAGGAAGTGTCAGTCTTCTTGTACTTAAGTCGGCATTGTGCCCTTTGTATTTAAGTATGATGAAATTTCTGTGTTTCATCGTCAAAAAGAAAGTCAGAGGGATACAGTAAACCTGAAGTGAAGCATCGGAATCTGTAACTAGTGTCACAGGAATGATTCAAAAGATAGACAGTAGGAAGAGTCAGTCTTTTTGTACTTAAGTCGGCATTGTGCCTTTTGTATTTAATTCCGATGCAATTTCTCTGTTTCATCGTCAATAAGAATGTCAGAGGGATACAGTAACCCTGAAGTGAAGCATCGGAATCTGTAACTAGCGTCACAGGAATGGATCAAAACATAGACAGAAAGAAGAGTCAGTCTTCTTGTACTTAAGTCGGCATTGTGCATTTTCTATGTAATTCCGATGCAATTTCTGTGTTTCATCGTCAATAAGAAGGTGCCAGGGATACAGTAAACCTGAAGTGAAGCATCGGAATCTATAACTAGTGTCACAGGAATGGTTCAAAACATAGACAGTAAAAAGAATCAGTCTTCCTGTACTTAAGTCGGCATTGTGCCTTTTCTATTAATTCCGATGCAATTTCTGTGTTTCGTCGTCAATAAAAAGGTCACAGGGATACAGTAAACCTCAAGTGAAACATCGGAATTTATAACTAGTGTCACAGGAATGGTTCAAAACATAGTCAGTAAGAAGAGTCAGTCTTCCTGTACTTAAGTCGGCATTGTGCCTTATCTATTTAATTCCGATGCAATATCTGTGTTTCATCGTCAATAAGAAGGTCAGAGGGAAACAGTAAACCTGAAGTGAATCATCGTAATCTATAACTATTGTCACAGGAATGGATCAAAACATAGTCAGTACGAAGAGTCAGTCTTCTTGTACTTAAGTCGGCATTGTGCCTTTTGTATTTCATAACGATGCTATTTCTGTGTTTCATGGTCAATAAGAAGGTCAGAGGGATACAGTAAACCTGAAGTGAAGCATCGGAATCTATAACTAGTGTCACAGGAACGGTTCAAAACATAGACATTAAGAAGGGTTAGTCTTCTTGTACTTAAGTCGGCATTGTGCCTTTTGTACATAATTCCGATGCAATATCTGTGTTTCATCGTCAATAAGAAGGTGCAAGGTTATACAGTAAATCTGAAGTGAAGCATCGAAATCTATAACTAGTGTCACAGGATTGGTTCAAAACTTAGACAGTAAGAAGAGTCAGTCTTCTTGTACTTAAGTCGGCATTGTGCTTTTTGTATTTAATTCCGATGCATTTTCTGTGTTTCATCGTGAATAAGAAGGTCCATAGGATACAGTAAACCTGAAGTGAAGCATCGGAATCTATAATTAATGGCACAGGAATCGTTCAAAACATAGACAGTAGGAAGAGTCAGTCTTCTTGTCCTTAAGTCGGCATTGTGCCTTTTGTATTTAATTCCGATGCAATTTCTGTGTTTCATCATCAAGAAGAACGTCCAAGGGATACAGTAAACCTGAAGTGGAGCTTCGGTATATAAAAACTAGTGTCACAGGAATGGTTCAAAACATAGACAGTAGGATGAGTCAGTCTTATTGTACTTAAGTCGGTATTGGACCTATTCTATTTAACTCCGATGCAATTTTAGTGTTTCATCGTCAATAAGAATGTCCGAGGGATACACTAACCCAGAAGTGAAGCATCGGAATCTGTAACTAGCGTCACAGGAATGGTTCAAAACATAGACAGATAGAAGAGTCAGTCTTCTTGTACTTAAGTCGGCATTGTGCCTTTTCTATTTAATTCCGATGCAATTTCTGTGTTTCATCGTCAATAAGAAGGTCCAAGGGATACAGTAAACCTGAAGTGAAGCATCGGAATCTATAACTAGTGTCACAGAAATGGTTCAAAACATAGACAGTAGGAAGAGTCAGTCTTCTTGTACTTAAGTCGGCATTGTACCTTTTCTATTTAATTCCGATGCAATATCAGTGTTTCATCGTCATTAAGAATGTCAGAGGGATACAGTAACCCTGAAGTGAAGCATCGGAATCTGTAACTAGCGTCACAGGAATGGTTCAAAGCATAGACAGAAAGAAGAGTCAGTCTTCTTGTACTTAAGTCGGCATTGTGCCTTTTCTATTTCATTCCGATGCAATATCTGTGTTTCATCGTCAATAAGAAGGTCCAAGGGATACAGTAAACCTGAAGTAAAGCATCGGAATCTGTAACTAGCGTCACAGGAATGGTTCAAAACATAGTCAGTAAGAAGAGTCAGTCTTCTTGTACTTAAGTCGGCATTGTGCCTTTTCTATTTAATTCCGATGCAATTTCTGTGTTTCATCGTCAAAAAGAAGGTCAAAGGGATACAGTAAACCTGAAGTGAAGCATCGGAAACTGTAACTAGTGTCACAGGAATGATTCAAAAGATAGACAGTAGGAAGAGTCAGTCTTTTTGTACTTAAGTCGGCATTGTGCCTTTTGTATTTAATTCCGATGCAATTTCTCTGTTTCATCGTCAATAAGAATGTCAGAGGGATACAGTAACCCTGAAGTGAAGCATCGGAATCTGTAACTAGCGTCACAGGAATGGATCAAAACATAGACAGAAAGAAGAGTCAGTCTTCTTGTACTTAAGTCGGCATTGTGCATTTTCTATGTAATTCCGATGCAATTTCTGTGTTTCATCGTCAATAAGAAGGTGCCAGGGATACAGTAAACCTGAAGTGAAGCATCGGAATCTATAACTAGTGTCACAGGAACGGTTCAAAACATAGACAGTAAAAAGAATCAGTCTTCCTGTACTTAAGTCGGCATTGTGCCTTTTCTATTAATTCCGATGCAATTTCTGTGTTTCGTCGTCAATAAAAAGGTCACAGGGATACAGTAAACCTCAAGTGAAACATCGGAATTTATAACTAGTGTCACAGGAATGGTTCAAAACATAGTCAGTAAGAAGAGTCAGTCTTCCTGTACTTAAGTCGGCATTGTGCCTTATCTATTTAATTCCGATGCAATATCTGTGTTTCATCGTCAATAAGAAGGTCAGAGGGATACAGTAAACCTGAAGTGAATCATCGTAATCTATAACTAGTGTCACAGGAATGGATCAAAACATAGTCAGTACGAAGAGTCAGTCTTCTTGTACTTAAGTCGGCATTGTGCCTTTTGTATTTCATACCGATGCTATTTCTGTGTTTCATGGTCAATAAGAAGGTCAGAGGGATACAGTAAACCTGAAGTGAAGCATCGGAATCTATAACTAGTGTCACAGGAACGGTTCAAAACATAGACATTAAGAAGGGTTAGTCTTCTTGTACTTAAGTCGGCATTGTGCCTTTTGTACATAATTCCGATGCAATATCTGTGTTTCATCGTCAATAAGAAGGTGCAAGGTTATACAGTAAATCTGAAGTGAAGCATCGAAATCTATAACTAGTGTCACAGGATTGGTTCAAAACTTAGACAGTAAGAAGAGTCAGTCTTCTTGTACTTAAGTCGGCATTGTGCTTTTTGTATTTAATTCCGATGCATTTTCTGTGTTTCATCGTGAATAAGAAGGTCCATAGGATACAGTAAACCTGAAGTGAAGCATCGGAATCTATAATTAATGGCACAGGAATCGTTCAAAACATAGACAGTAGGAAGAGTCAGTCTTCTTGTCCTTAAGTCGGCATTGTGCCTTTTGTATTTAATTCCGATGCAATTTCTGTGTTTCATCATCAATAAGAACGTCCAAGGGATACAGTAAACCTGAAGTGGAGCTTCGGAATATAAAAACTAGTGTCACAGGAATGGTTCAAAACATAGACAGTAGGATGAGTCAGTCTTATTGTACTTAAGTCGGAATCTATAACTAGTGTCACAGGAATGGTTCCAAACAAAGTCAGTAAGAAGAGTCAGTCTTCTTGTACTTAAGTCGGCATTGTGCCTTTTCTATTTAATTCCGATGCAATATCTGTGTTTCATCGTCAATAAGAAGGTCCAAGGGATACAGTAAACCTGAAGTGAATCATCGTAACCCATAACTAGTGTCACAGGAATGGTTCAAATCATAGTCAGTACTAAGAGTCAGTCTTCTTGTACTTAAGTCGGCATTGTGCCTTTTGTATTTAATTCCGATGCAATTTCTGTGTTTCATCGTCAATAAGAATGTCAGAGGGATACAGTAAACCAGAAGTGATGCATCGGAATCTATAAGTAGCGTCACAGGAATCGTTCTAAGCATAGACAGTAAGAAGGGTCAGTCTTCTTGTACTTAAGTCGGCATTGTGCATTTTGTATTTAATTCCGATGCAATATCTGTGTTTCATCGTCAATAAGAAGGTCCAAGGGATACAGTAAACCTGAAGTGGAGCATCGGAATCTGTAACTAGCGTCACAGGAATGGTTCAAATCATAGTCAGTAAGAAAAGTCAGTCATCTTGTACTTAAGTCGGCATTGTCGCTTTTCTATTTAATTCCGATGCAATTTCTGTGTTTCATCATTAATAAGAACGTCCAAGGGATACAGTAAACCTGAAGTGAAGCTTCGGAATATAAAAACTAGTGTCACAGGAATGGTTCAAAACATAGACAGTAGAATGAGTCAGTCTTATTGTACTTAAGTCGGCATTGGACCTTTTCTATTTAATTCCGATGCAATATCAGTGTTTCATCGTCAATAAGAATGTCAGAGGGATACAGTAACCCTGAAGTGAAGCATCGGAATCTGTAAATAGCGTCACAGGAATGGTTCAAAGCATAGACAGAAAGAAGAGTCAGTCTTCTTGTACTCAAGTCGGCATTGTGCCCTTTGTATTTAATTCCGATGCATTTTCTGTGTTTCATCGTCAATAAGAAGGTCCATAGGATACAGTAAACCTGAAGTGAAGCATCGGAATCTATAAATAATGTCACAGGAATCGTTCAAAACATAGACAGTAGGAAGAGTCAGTCTTCTTGTACTTAAGTCGGCATTGTTCCTTTTCTATTTAATTCCGGTGCAATTTCTGTGTTTCATCCTCAAAAAAAAGGTCAGAGGGATACAGTAACCCTGAAGTGAAGCATCGGAATCTGTAACTAGCGTCACAGGAATGGTTCAAAACATAGACAGAAAGAAGTGTCAGTCTTCTTGTACTTAAGTCGGCATTGTGCCTTTTCTATTTAATTCCGATGCAATTTCTGTGTTTCATCGTCAATAAGAAGGTCCAAGGGATACAGTAAACCTGAAGTGAAACATCGGAATCCATAACTAGAGTCACAGGAATGGTTCAAACATAGACAGTAAGAAGAGTCAGTCTTCTTGTACTTAAGTCGGCATTGTGCCTTTTCTATTTAATTCCGATGCAATTTCTGTGTTTCATCGTCAATAAGAAGGTCAGACGGATACAGTAAACCTGAGGTGAGGCATCGGAATCTATAACTAGTGTCACAGGAATGGTTCCAAACAAAGTCAGTATGAAGAGTCAGTCTTCTTGTACTTAAGTCGGCATTGTGCCTTTTCTATTTAATTCCGATGCAATATCTGTGTTTCATCGTCAATAAGAAGGTACAAGGGATACAGTAAACCTGAAGTGAATCATCGTAACCCATAACTAGTGTCACAGGAATGGTTCAAATCATAGTCAGTACTAAGAGTCAGTCTTCTTGTACTTAAGTCGGCATTGTGCCTTTTGTATTTAATTCCGATGCAATTTCTGTGTTTCATCGTCAATAAGAATGTCAGAGGGATACAGTAAACCAGAAGTGATGCATCGGAATCTATAAGTAGCGTCACAGGAATCGTTCTAAACATAGACAGTAAGAAGGGTCAGTCTTCTTGTACTTAAGTCGGCATTGTGCATTTTGTATTTAATTCCGATGCAATATCTGTGTTTCATCGTAAATAAGAAGGCGCAAGGGATACAGTAAACCTGAAGTGAAGCCACGGAATCTATAACAAGTGTCACAGGAATGGTTCAAAACATAGTCAGTACGAAGAGTCAGTCTTCTTGTACTTATGTCGGCATTGTGCCTTTCGTATTTAATTCCGAAGCTATTTCTGCATTTCCTCGCCAATTAGAAGGTCCAAAGGATACAGTAAACCTGAAGTGAAGCATCGGAATCAATAACTAATGTCACAGGAATCGTTCAAAACATAGACAGTAGGATGAGTCAGTCTTCTTGTACTCAAGTCGGCATTGTGCCTTTTGTATTTAATTCCGATGCAATTTCTGTGTTTCATCGTCAAAAAGAAGGACAGAGGGATACAGTAAACCTAAAGTAAAGCATCCGAATCTGTAACTAGTGACACAGGAGTGGTTCAAAACATAGAAAGTAGTAAGAGTCAGTCTTCTTGTACTTAAGTCGGCATTGTACCTTTTGTATTTAATTCAGATGCAATATCTGTGTTTCATCGTCAATAAGAAGGTCCAAGGGATACAGTAAACCTGAAGTAAAGCATCGGAATCTGTAACTAGCGTCACAGGAATGGTTCAAAACATAGTCAGTAAGAAGAGTCAGTCTTCTTGTACTTAAGTCGGCATTGTGCCTTTTGTATTTAATTCGGAAGCTATTTCTGCATTTCGTCGCCAATTAGAAGGTCCAAAGGATACAGTAAACCTGAAGTGAAGCATCGGAATCAATAACTAATGTCACAGGAATCGTTCAAAACATAGACAGTAGGAAGAGTCAGTCTTCTTGTACTTAAAACAGCATTGAGCCTTTTGTATTTAATTCCGATGCAATTTCTGTGTTTCATCGTCAAAAAGAAGGTCAGAAGGATACAGTACACCTGAAGTGAAGCATCGGAATCCGTAACTAGTGTCAGAGGAATGGTTCATAACATAGCCAGTAGGGAGAGTCAGTCTTATTGTACTTAAGTCGGCATTGTGCCTTTTGTATTTAATTCTGATGCAATATCTGTGTTTCATCGTCTATAAGAAGGTCCAAGGGATACAGTAAACCTGAAGTGAAGCATCGGAATCTGTAACTAGCGTCACAGGAATGGTTCAAAACATAGTCAGTAAGAAAAGTCAGTCTTCTTGTACTTAAGTCGGCATTGTCGCTTTTCTATTTAATTCCGATGCAATTTCTGTGTTTCATCATCAATAAGAACGTCCAAGGGATACAGTAAACCTGAAGTGAAGCTCCGGAATCTGTAACTAGTGTCACAGGAATGGTTCAAAACATAGACAGTAGGATGAGTCAGTCTTATTGTACTTAAGTCGACATTGGACCTTTTCTATTTAATTCCGATGCAATTTCAGTGTTTCATCGTCAATAAGAATGTCAGAGGGATACAGTAACCCTGAAGTGAAGCATCGGATTCTGTAACTAGCGTCACAGGAATGGTTCAAAACATAGACAGAAATAAGAGTCAGTCTTCTTGTACTTAAGTCGGCATTGTGCCTTTTCTATGTAGTTCCGATGCAATTTCTGTGTTTCATCGTCAATAAGAAGGTCCCAGGGATACAGTAAACCTGAAGTGAAGCATCGGAATCTATAACTAGTGTCACAGGAATGGTTCAAAACATAGACAGTAAGAAGAGTCAGTCTTCTTGTACTTTAGTCGGCATATTGCCTTTTCTATTAATTCCGATGCAATTTCTGTGTTTCGTCATCAATAAAAAGGTCACAGGGATACAGTAAACCTGAAGTGAAACATCGGAATTTATAACTAGTGTCACAGGAATGTTCAAAACATAGTCAGTAAGAAGAGTCAGTCTTCTTGTACTTAAGTCGGCATTGTGCCTTATCTATTCAATTCCGATGCAATATCTGTGTTTCATCGTCAAGGTCAGAGGGATACAGTAAACCTGAAGTGAGTCATCGTAATGTATAACTAGTGTCACAGGAATGGTTCAAAACATAGTCATTACGAAGAGTCAGTCTTCTTGTACTTAAGTCGGCATTGTGCCTTTTGTATTTAATACCGATGCTATTTCTGTGTTTCATGGTCAATAAGAAGGTCAGAGGGATACAGTAAACCTGCAGTGAAGCATCGGAATCTATAACTAGTGTCACAGGAATGGTTCAAAACATAGACATTAAGAAGGGTTAGTCTTCTTGTACTTAAGTCGGCATTGTGCCTTTTGTACTTAATTCCGATGCAATATCTGTGTTTCATCGTCAATAAGAAGGTGCAAGGTTATACAGTAAATCTGAAGTGAAGCATCGAAATCTATAACTAGTGTCACAGGATTGGTTCAAAACTTAGACAGTAAGAAGAGTCAGTCTTCTTGTACTTAAGTCGGCATTGTGCTTTTTGTATTTAATTCCGATGCATTTTCTGTGTTTCATCGTCAATAAGAAGGTCCATAGGATACAGTAAACCTAAAGTGAAGCATCGGAATCTATAATTAATGTCACAGGAATCGTTCAAAACATAGACAGTAGGAAGAATCAATCTTCTTGTACTTAAGTCGGCATTGTGCCTTTTGTATTTAATTCCGATGCAATTTCTGTGTTTCATCGTCAAAAAGAAGGTCAGAGGGATACAGTTAACCTGAAACGAAGCCACGGAATCTATAACAAGTGTCACAGGAATGGTTCAAAACAGTCAGTAAGCTAAGTCAGTCTTCTTGTACTTAAGTCGGCATTGTGCCTTTTGTATTTAATTCCGAAGCTATTTCTGCATTTCGTCGCCAATTAGAAGGTCCAAAGGATACAGTAAACCTGAAGTGAAGCATCGGAATCAATAACTAATGTCACAGGAATCGTTCAAAACATAGACAGTAGGATGAGTCAGTCTTCTTGTACTTAAGTCGGCATTGTGCCTTTCTATTTAATTCCGATGCAATTTCTGTGTTTCGTCGTCAATAAAAAGGTCACAGGGATACAGTAAACCTGAAGTGAAACATCGGAATTTATAACTAGTGTCACAGGAATGGTTCCAAACATAGTCAGTAAGAAGAAACAGTCTTGTTGTACTTAAGTCGGCATTGTGCCTTTTCTATTTTTTTCCGATGCAATTTCTGTGTTTCATCGTCAATAAGAAGGTCCAAGGGTTACAGTAAACCTTAAGTAAAGCATCGGAATCTGTAACTAGCGTCACAGGAATGGTTCAAAACATAGTCAGTAAGAAGAGTCAGTCTTCTTGTACTTAAGTCGGCATTGTGCCTTTTGTATTTAATTCCGATGCAATTTCTGTGTTTCATCGTCAAACAGAAGGTCAGAGGGATACAGTAAACCTGAAGTGAAGCATCGGAATCCGTAACTAGTGTCACAGGAATGGTTCAAAGCATAGCCAGTAGGAAGAGTCAGTCTTCTTGTACTTAAGTCGGCATTGTGCCTTTCTATTTAATTCCGATGCAATTTCTGTGTTTCGTCGTCAATAAAAAGGTCACAGGGATACAGTAAACCTGAAGTGAAACATCGGAATTTATAACTAGTGTCACAGGAATGGTTCCAAACATAGTCAGTAAGAAGAATCAGTCTTGTTGTACTTAAGTCGGCATTGTGCCTTTTCTATTTTTTTCCGATGCAATTTCTGTGTTTCATCGTCAATAAGAAGTTCCAAGGGATACAGTAAACCTGAAGTGAATCATCGTAATCTATAACTAGTGTCACAGGAATGGTTCAAAACATAGACAGTACGAAGAGTCGGTCTTCTTGTACTTAAGTCGGCATTGTGCCTTTTGTATTTAATCCCGATGCAATTTCTGTGTTTCGTCGCGAAAAAGAAGGTCAGAGGGATACAGTAAACCTGAAGTGAAGCCACGGAATCTATAACAAGTGTCACAGGAATGGCTCAAAACAGTCAGTAAGAAGAGTCAGTCATCTTGTACTTAAGTCGGCATTGTGCCTTTTGTATTTAATTCCGAAGCTATTTCTGCATTTCGTCGCCAATTAGAAGGTCCAAAGGATACAGTAAACCTGAAGTGAAGCATCGGAATCAATAACTAATGTCACAGGAATCGTTCAAAACATTGACAGTAGGAAGAGTCAGTCTTATTGTACTTAAGTCGGCAATGGACCTTTTCTATTTACTTCCGATGCAATTTCAGTGTCTCATCGTCAATAAGAATGTCAGAGGGATACAGTAACCCTGAAGTGAAGCATCGGAATCTGTAACTAGTGTCACAGGAATAGGTCAAAACATAGACAGTAATAAGAGTCAGTCTTCTTGTACTTAAGTCGGCATTGTGCCTTTTCTATTTAATTCCGATGCAATATCTGTGTTTCATCGTCAATAAGAAGGTCCAAGGGATACAGTACACCTGAAGTGAATCATCGTAACCTATAACTAGTGTCACAAGAATGGTTCAAATCATAGTCAGTACTAAGAGTCAGTCTTCTTGTACTTAAGTCGGCATTGTGCCTTTTGTATTTAATTCCGATGCAATTTCTGTGTTTCATCGTCAATAAGAATGTGAGAGGGATACAGTAAACCAGAAGTGATGCATCGGAATCTATAACTAGTGTCACAGGAATGGTTCTAAACAAAGACAGTAAGAAGGGTCAGTCTTCTTGTACTTAAGTCGGTATTGTGCCTTTTGTATTTAATTCCGATGCAATATCTGTGTTTCATCGTAAATAAGAAGGTGCAAGTGATACAGTAAACCTGAAGTGAAGCATCGGAATCTATAACTAGTGTCACAGGAATAGGTCAAAACATAGACAGTAAGAAGAGTCAGTCTTCTTGTACTTAAGTCGGCATTGTTCCTTTTGTATTTAATTCCGATGCAATTTCTGTGTTTCATCGTCAATAAGAAGGTCCGAGGGAAACAGTAAACCTGAAGTGAAGCATCGGAATCTATAGCTAGTGTCACAGGAATGGTTCAAAGCAGTCAGTAAGAAGAGTCAATCTTCTTGTACTTAAGTCGGCATCGTGCCTTTTGTATTTAATTCCGATGCATTTTCTGTGTTTCATCGTCAATAAGAAGGTCCAAGGGATACAGTAAACCTGAAGTGAAGCATCGGAATCTATAACTAGTGTCACAGGATTGGTTCAAATCATAGACTGTAAGAAGAATCAGCCTTCTTGTACTTAAGTCGGCAATGTGAGTTTTGTATTTAATTCCAATGCAATTTCTGTATTTCGTCGCCAATAAGAAGGACCAAAGGATACAGTAAACATGAAGTGAAGCATCGGAATCCATAACTAGTGTCACAGGAATGGTTCTAAACAGTCAGTAAGAAGAGTCAGTCTTCTTGTACATAAGTCGGCATTGTCCCTTTTGTATTTAATTCCGATGCAATTTCTGTACTTCGCCGCCAATAAGAAGGTCCAAAGGACACAGTAAACCTGAAGTGAAGCGTCGGAATCTATAACTAATGTCACAGGAATCGTTCAAAACATAGACAGTAGGAAGTGTCAGTCTTCTTGTACTTAAGTCGGCATTGTGCCTTTTGTATTTAAGTCCGATGAAATTTCTGTGTTTCATCGTCAAAAAGAAGGTCAGAGGGATACAGTAACCCTGAAGTGAAGCATCGGAATCTGTAACTAGCGTCACAGGAATCGTTCAAAACATAGACAGTAAGAAGAGTCAGTCTTCTTGTACTTAAGTCGGCATATTGCCTTTTCTATTAATTCCGATGCAATTTCTGTGTTTAGTCGTCAATAAAAAGGTCACAGGGATACAGTAAACCTGAAGTGAAACATCGGAATTTATAACTAGTGTCACAGGAATGGTTCAAAACATAGTCAGTAAGAAGAGTCAGTCTTCTTGCACTTAAGTCGGCATTGTGCCTTATCTATTCAATTCCGATGCAATATCTGTGTTTCATCGTCAAGGTCAGAGGGATACAGTAAACCTGAAGTGAGTCATCGTAATGTATAACTAGTGTCACAGGAATGGTTCAAAACATAGTCAGTACGAAGAGTCAGTCTTCTTGTACTTAAGTCGGCATTGTGCCTTTTGTATTTAATACCGATGCTATTTCTGTGTTTCACGGTCAATAAGAAGGTCTGAGGGATACAGTAAACCTGAAGTGAAGCATCGGAATCTATAACTAGTGTCACAGGAATGGTTTCAAAACATAGACATTAAGAAGGGTTAGTCTTCTTGTACTTAAGTCGGCATTGTGCCTTTTGTACTTAATTCCGATGCAATATCTGTGTTTCATCGTCAATAAGAAGGTGCAAGGTTATACAGTAAATCTGAAGTGAAGCATCGAAATCTATAACTAGTGTCACAGGATTGGTTCAAAACTTAGACAGTAAGAAGAGTCAGTCTTCTTGTACTTAAGTCGGCATTGTGCTTTTTGTATTTAATTCCGATGCATTTTCTGTGTTTCATCGTCAATAAGAAGGTCCATAGG
Organism: Schistocerca americana; assembly: GCF_021461395.2. Taxonomy (NCBI): domain Eukaryota; kingdom Metazoa; phylum Arthropoda; class Insecta; order Orthoptera; family Acrididae; genus Schistocerca; species Schistocerca americana. The sequence continues at coordinate 18,607,008 of NC_060130.1, read as the reverse complement.
ATACAGTAAACCTGAAGTGAAGCATCGGAATCTATAATTAATGTCACAGGAATCGTTCAAAACATAGACAGTAGGAAGAGTCAGTCTTCTTGTACTTAAGTCGGCATTGTGCCTTTTGTATTTAATTCCGATGCAATTTCTGTGTTTCATCGTCAATAAGAAGTTCCGAGGGATACAGTAAACCTGAAGTGAATCATCGTAATCTATAACTAGTGTCACAGGAATGGTTCAAAACATAGTCAGTACGAAGAGTCGGTCTTCTTGTACTTAAGTCGGCATTGTGCCTTTTGTATTTAATTCCGATGCAATTTCTGTGTTTCGTCGCCAAAAAGAAGGTCAGAGGGATACAGTAAACCTGAAGTGAAGCCACGGAATCTATAACAAGTGTCACAGGAATGGTTCAAAACAGTCAGTAAGCTAAGTCAGTCTTCTTGTACTTAAGTCGGCATTGTGCCTTTTGTATTTAATTCCGAAGCTATTTCTGCATTTCGTCGCCAATTAGAAGGTCCAAAGGATACAGTAAACCTGAAGTGAAGCATCGGAATCAATAACTAATGTCACAGGAATCGTTCAAAACATAGACAGTAGGATGAGTCAGTCTTCTTGTACTTAAGTCGGCATTGTGCCTTTCTATTTAATTCCGATGCAATTTCTGTGTTTCGTCGTCAATAAAAAGGTCACAGGGATACAGTAAACCTGAAGTGAAACATCGGAATTTATAACTAGTGTCACAGGAATGGTTCCAAACATAGTCAGTAAGAAGAAACAGTCTTGTTGTACTTAAGTCGGCATTGTGCCTTTTCTATTTTTTTCCGATGCAATTTCTGTGTTTCATCGTCAATAAGAAGGTCCAAGGGTTACAGTAAACCTTAAGTAAAGCATCGGAATCCGTAACTAGCGTCACAGGAATGGTTCAAAACATAGTCAGTAAGAAGAGTCAGTCTTCTTGTACTTAAGTCGGCATTGTGCCTTTTGTATTTAATTCCGATGCAATTTCTGTGTTTCATCGTCAAACAGAAGGTCAGAGGGATACAGTAAACCTGAAGTGAAGCATCGGAATCCGTAACTAGTGTCACAGGAATGGTTCAAAGCATAGCCAGTAGGAAGAGTCAGTCTTCTTGTACTTAAGTCGGCATTGTGCCTTTCTATTTAATTCCGATGCAATTTCTGTGTTTCGTCGTCAATAAAAAGGTCACAGGGATACAGTAAACCTGAAGTGAAACATCGGAATTTATAACTAGTGTCACAGGAATGGTTCCAAACATAGTCAGTAAGAAGAATCAGTCTTGTTGTACTTAAGTCGGCATTGTGCCTTTTCTATTTTTTTCCGATGCAATTTCTGTGTTTCATCGTCAATAAGAAGTTCCAAGGGATACAGTAAACCTGAAGTGAATCATCGTAATCTATAACTAGTGTCACAGGAATGGTTCAAAACATAGACAGTACGAAGAGTCGGTCTTCTTGTACTTAAGTCGGCATTGTGCCTTTTGTATTTAATCCCGATGCAATTTCTGTGTTTCGTCGCCAAAAAGAAGGTCAGAGGGATACAGTAAACCTGAAGTGAAGCCACGGAATCTATAACAAGTGTCACAGGAATGGCTCAAAACAGTCAGTAAGAAGAGTCAGTCATCTTGTACTTAAGTCGGCATTGTGCCTTTTGTATTTAATTCCGAAGCTATTTCTGCATTTCGTCGCCAATTAGAAGGTCCAAAGGATACAGTAAACCTGAAGTGAAGCATCGGAATCAATAACTAATGTCACAGGAATCGTTCAAAACATTGACAGTAGGAAGAGTCAGTCTTATTGTACTTAAGTCGGCAATGGACCTTTTCTATTTACTTCCGATGCAATTTCAGTGTCTCATCGTCAATAAGAATGTCAGAGGGATACAGTAACCCTGAAGTGAAGCATCGGAATCTGTAACTAGTGTCACAGGAATAGGTCAAAACATAGACAGTAATAAGAGTCAGTCTTCTTGTACTTAAGTCGGCATTGTGCCTTTTCTATTTAATTCCGATGCAATATCTGTGTTTCATCGTCAATAAGAAGGTCCAAGGGATACAGTAAACCTGAAGTGAATCATCGTAACCTATAACTAGTGTCACAAGAATGGTTCAAATCATAGTCAGTACTAAGAGTCAGTCTTCTTGTACTTAAGTCGGCATTGTGCCTTTTGTATTTAATTCCGATGCAATTTCTGTGTTTCATCGTCAATAAGAATGTGAGAGGGATACAGTAAACCAGAAGTGATGCATCGGAATCTATAACTAGTGTCACAGGAATGGTTCTAAACAAAGACAGTAAGAAGGGTCAGTCTTCTTGTACTTAAGTCGGTATTGTGCCTTTTGTATTTAATTCCGATGCAATATCTGTGTTTCATCGTAAATAAGAAGGTGCAAGTGATACAGTAAACCTGAAGTGAAGCATCGGAATCTATAACTAGTGTCACAGGAATAGGTCAAAACATAGACAGTAAGAAGAGTCAGTCTTCTTGTACTTAAGTCGGCATTGTTCCTTTTGTATTTAATTCCGATGCAATTTCTGTGTTTCATCGTCAATAAGAAGGTCCGAGGGAAACAGTAAACCTGAAGTGAAGCATCGGAATCTATAGCTAGTGTCACAGGAATGGTTCAAAGCAGTCAGTAAGAAGAGTCAATCTTCTTGTACTTAAGTCGGCATCGTGCCTTTTGTATTTAATTCCGATGCATTTTCTGTGTTTCATCGTCAATAAGAAGGTCCAAGGGATACAGTAAACCTGAAGTGAAGCATCGGAATCTATAACTAGTGTCACAGGAATGGTTCAAATCATAGACTGTAAGAAGAATCAGCCTTCTTGTACTTAAGTCGGCAATGTGAGTTTTGTATTTAATTCCAATGCAATTTCTGTATTTCGTCGCCAATAAGAAGGACCAAAGGATACAGTAAACATGAAGTGAAGCATCGGAATCCATAACTAGTGTCACAGGAATGGTTCTAAACAGTCAGTAAGAAGAGTCAGTCTTCTTGTACATAAGTCGGCATTGTCCCTTTTGTATTTAATTCCGATGCAATTTCTGTACTTCGCCGCCAATAAGAAGGTCCAAAGGACACAGTAAACCTGAAGTGAAGCGTCGGAATCTATAACTAATGTCACAGGAATCGTTCAAAACATAGACAGTAGGAAGTGTCAGTCTTCTTGTACTTAAGTCGGCATTGTGCCTTTTGTATTTAAGTCCGATGAAATTTCTGTGTTTCATCGTCAAAAAGAAGGTCAGAGGGATACAGTAACCCTGAAGTGAAGCATCGGAATCTGTAACTAGCGTCACAGGAATCGTTCAAAACATAGACAGTAAGAAGAGTCAGTCTTCTTGTACTTAAGTCGGCATATTGCCTTTTCTATTAATTCCGATGCAATTTCTGTGTTTAGTCGTCAATAAAAAGGTCACAGGGATACAGTAAACCTGAAGTGAAACATCGGAATTTATAACTAGTGTCACAGGAATGGTTCAAAACATAGTCAGTAAGAAGAGTCAGTCTTCTTGCACTTAAGTCGGCATTGTGCCTTATCTATTCAATTCCGATGCAATATCTGTGTTTCATCGTCAAGGTCAGAGGGATACAGTAAACCTGAAGTGAGTCATCGTAATGTATAACTAGTGTCACAGGAATGGTTCAAAACATAGTCAGTACGAAGAGTCAGTCTTCTTGTACTTAAGTCGGCATTGTGCCTTTTGTATTTAATACCGATGCTATTTCTGTGTTTCACGGTCAATAAGAAGGTCTGAGGGATACAGTAAACCTGAAGTGAAGCATCGGAATCTATAACTAGTGTCACAGGAATGGTTTCAAAACATAGACATTAAGAAGGGTTAGTCTTCTTGTACTTAAGTCGGCATTGTGCCTTTTGTACTTAATTCCGATGCAATATCTGTGTTTCATCGTCAATAAGAAGGTGCAAGGTTATACAGTAAATCTGAAGTGAAGCATCGAAATCTATAACTAGTGTCACAGGATTGGTTCAAAACTTAGACAGTAAGAAGAGTCAGTCTTCTTGTACTTAAGTCGGCATTGTGCTTTTTGTATTTAATTCCGATGCATTTTCTGTGTTTCATCGTCAATAAGAAGGTCCATAGGATACAGTAAACCTGAAGTGAAGCATCGGAATCTATAATTAATGTCACAGGAATCGTTCAAAACATAGACAGTAGGAAGAGTCAGTCTTCTTGTACTTAAGTCGGCATTGTGCCTTTTGTATTTAATTCCGATGCAATTTCTGTGTTTCATCGTCAATAAGAAGTTCCGAGGGATACAGTAAACCTGAAGTGAATCATCGTAATCTATAACTAGTGTCACAGGAATGGTTCAAAACATAGTCAGTACGAAGAGTCGGTCTTCTTGTACTTAAGTCGGCATTGTGCCTTTTGTATTTAATTCCGATGCAATTTCTGTGTTTCGTCGCCAAAAAGAAGGTCAGAGGGATACAGTAAACCTGAAGTGAAGCCACGGAATCTATAACAAGTGTCACAGGAATGGCTCAAAACAGTCAGTAAGAAGAGTCAGTCTTCTTGTACTTAAGTCGGCATTGTGCCTTTTGTATTTAATTCCGAAGCTATTTCTGCATTTCGTCGCCAATTAGAAGGTCCAAAGGATACAGTAAACCTGAAGTGAAGCATCGGAATCAATAACTAATGTCACAGAAATCGTTCAAAACATTGACAGTAGGAAAAGTCAGTCTTATTGTACTTAAGTCGGCAATGGACCTTTTCTATTTACTTCCGATGCAATTTCAGTGTCTCATCGTCAATAAGAATGTCAGAGGGATACAGTAACCCTGAAGTGAAGCATCGGAATCTGTAACTAGCGTCACAGGAATGGTTCAAAACATAGACAGAAAGAAGAGTCAGTCTGCTTGTACTTAAGTCGGCATTGTGCCTTTTCTATTTAATTCCGATGCAATTTCTGTGTTTTATTGTCAATGAGAAGGTCAGAGGGATACTGTAAACCTGAAGTGAAGCATCGGAATCTATATCTAATGTCACAGGAATCGTTCAAAAACATAGACAGTAGGAAGAGTCAGTCTTTTTGTAGTTATGTCGGCATTGTGCCTTTTGTATTTAATTCCGATGCAATTTCTGTGTTTCATCGTCAATAAGAATGTCCAAGGGATACAGTAAACATGAAGTGAAGCATCGGAATCTATAACTAGTGTCACAGGAATGGTTCAAAACATAGACAGTAGGAAGAGTCAGTCTTCTTGTACTTAAGTGGGCATTGTGCCTTTTCTATTTAATTCCGATGCAATTTCTGTGTTTCATCGTCGATAAGAACGTCCAAGGTATACAGTAAACCTGAACTGAAGCATCGGAATCTATAACTAGTGTCACTGGAATAGTTCAAAACCTAGACAGTAAGTAGAGTCAGTCCTCTCGTACTTAAGTCAGCATTGCGCCTTTTCTATTTAATTCCATTGCAATATCTGTGTTTCATCGTCCATAAGAAGGTCAGAGGGATACAGAAATCCTGAAGTGAGGCATCGGAATCTATAACTAGTGTCACAGGAATGGTTCCAAACATAGTCAGTAAGAAGAGTCAGTCATCTTGTACTTAAGTCGGCATTGTGCCTTTTCTATTTTTTTCCGACGCAATTTATGTGTTTCGTCGTCGATAAGAAGGTCCAAGGGATACAGTAAACCTGAAGTGAATCATCGTAATCTATAACTAGTGTCACAGGAATGGTTCAAAACATAGTCAGTACGAGGAGTCAGTCTTCTTGTACTTAAGTCGGCATTGTGCCTTTTGTATTTTAAACCGATGCTATTTCTGTGTTTCATGGTCAATAGGAAGGTCAGAGGGATACAGTAAACCTGAAGTGAAGCATCGGAATCTATAACTAGTGTCACAGGAATGGTTCAAAACAAAGACATTAAGAAGGGTTAGTCTTCTTGTACTTAAGTCGGAATTCTGCCATTTGTACTTAATTCCGATGCAATTTCTGTGTTTCATCGTCAATAAGATGGTGCAAGGTTATACAGTAAACCTGAAGTGAAGCATCGGAATCTATAATTAGTGTCACAGGATTGGTTCAAAACTTAGACAGTAAGAAGAGTCAGTCTTCTTGTACTTAAGTCGGCATTGTGCCTTTTGTATTTAATTCCGATGCATTTTCTGTGTTTCAACGTCAATAAGAGGGTCCATAGGATACAGTAAACCTGAAGTGAAGCATCGGAATCTATAATTAATGTCACTGGAATCGTTCAAAGCATAGACAGTAGGAAGAGCCAGTCTTCTTGTACTTAAGTCGGCATTGTGCCACTTGTATTTAATTCCGGTGCAATTTCTGTGTTTCATCGTCAAAAAAAAGGTCAGAGGGATACAGTAAACCTGAAGTGAAGCCACGGAATCTATAACAAGTGTCACAGGAATGGTTCAAAGCAGTCAGTAAGAAGAGTCAGTCTTCTTGTACTTAAGTCGGCATTGTGCCGTTTGTATTTAATTCCGAAGCAATTTCTGCATTACGTCGCCAATTAGAAGGTCCAAAGGATACAGTAAACCTGAAGTGAAGCATCGGAATCAATGACTAATGTCACAGGAATCGTTCAAAACATATACCGTAGGAAGAGTCAGTCTTCCTGTACTTAAGTCGGCATTGTGCCTTTTGTATTTAATTCCGATGCAATTTCTGTGTCTCATCGTCAAAAAGAAGGTCAGAGGGATACAGTAAACCTGAAGTGTAGCATCGGAACCTGTAACTAGTGACACAGGAATGGTTCAAATCATAGCCAGTAGTAAGAGTCAGTCTTCTTGTACTTAAGTCGGCATTGTGCCTTTTGTATTTAATTCCGATGCAATATCTGTGTTTCATCGTCAATAAGAAGGTCCAAGGGATACAGTAAACCTGAAGTAAAGCATCGGAATCTGCAACTAGCGTCACAGGAATGGTTCAAAACATAGTCAGTAAGAAGAGTCAGTCTTCTTGTACTTAAGTCGGCATTGTGCCTTTTGTATTTAGTTCCGACGCAATATCTGTGTTTAATCGTCAATAAGAAGGTCAGAGGGATACAGTAAACCTGAAGTGAAGCATCGGAATCTATAACTTGTGTCACAGGAATGGTTCAAAGCATAGACTGTAAGAAAAGTCAGTTTTCTTGTACTTAAGTCGACATTGTTCCTTTTGTATTTAACTCCGATGCAATTTCTGTGTTTCATCGTCACTATGAAGGTCAGAGGGATACAGTAAACCAGATGTGAAGCATCGGAATATATAACTAGTGTCACAGGAATGGTTAAAACATAGACAGTAAAGAAGAGTCAGTTTTCTTGTACTTAAGTCGGCATTGTGCATTTTGCATTTAATTCCGATGCTATCTCTGTGTTTCATCGTCAATAAGAAGGTCAGAGGGATACAGCAAACCGGAAGTGAAGCATCGGAATCTATAACTAGTGTCACAGGAATGGTTCAAAACATAGACAGTAACAAGAGTCAGTTTTCTTGTACTTAAGTCGGAATTGTGCCTTATGTATTTAATTCCGATGAAATTTCTGTGTTTCATCGTCAATAACAAGGACAGAGGGATACAGTAAAGCTGAAGTGAAGCATCGGAAAGTATATGTAGTGTCACAGGAATGGTTCAAAACTTAGACAGTAAGAAGAGTCAGTTTACTTGTACTTAAGTCGGCATTGTGCTTTTTGTATTTAATTCCGATTTAATATCTGTGTTTCATCGTCAATAAGAAGGTCAGAGGGATAGAGTAAACCTGAAGTGAAGCATCGGAATCTATAACTATTGTGACTGGAATGGTTCAAAACATAGACAGTAAGGAGAGTCAGTTTTCTTGTACTTAAGTCGGCATTGTGCCTTTTGTATTTAATTCCGATGCAATTTCTGTGTTTCCTCGTCAATAAGATGGACAGAGGGATACAGTAAACCTGAAGTGAAAAATCGGAATCTATAACTAGTGTCACAGGAATGGTTAAAATATAGACAGTAAGTAGAGTCAGTTATCTTGTACTTAAGTCGGCATTGTGCCTTTTGTATTTAATTTCGATGCTATTTCTGTGATTCATCGTCAATAAGAAGGTCGGAGGGATACAGTAAAATTGTAGTGAAGCATCGGAATCTATGACTGGTGTCACATGAATGGCAGAACACATAGACAGTAAGAAGAGTCAGTTATCTTGTACCTAAGTCTGCATTGTGCCTTTTGTATTTAATTCCGAAGCTATTTCTGTGTTTCATCGTCAATAAGAAGGTCAGAGGGATACAGTAAACCTGAAGTGAAGCATCGGAATCTATTACTAGTCTCACATGAATAGTTCGAAATATAGACAGTAAGAAGAGTCAGTTTTCTTGTACATAAGTCGGCATTGTGCCTTTTGTATTTAATTCCGATGCAATTTCTGTGTTTCATCGTCAATAAGAAGGTCAGAGGGATTAAGTAAACCTGAAGTGAAGCAACGGAATCTATAACTAGTGTCACAGGAATGGTTCAAAACACAGACAGTAAGAAGAGTCAGTTTTCTTGTACTTAAGTCGGCATTGTGCCATTTGTATTTAATTCCGATGCAATTTCTTTGTTTCATCGTCAATGAGAAGGTCAGAGGGATACAGTAAACCTGAAGTGAAGCATCGGAATCTATTACTAGTCTCACATGAATAGTTCAAAATATAGACAGTAAGAAGAGTCAGTTTTCTTGTACATAAGTCGGCATTGTGCCTTTTGTATTTAATTCCGATGCAATTTCTGTGTTTCATCGTCAATAAGAAGGTCAGAGGGATACAGTAAACCTGAAGTGAATCATCGGAATCTATAACTAGTGTCACAGGAATGGTTCAAAACATAGACAATAAGAAGAGTCAGTTTTCATGAACTTAAGTCGGCATTGTGCCTTTTTTATGTAATTCCGTTGCAAGTTCAGTGTTTCATCGTCAATAAGAAGGTCAGAGGGATACAGTAAACCTGAAGTGAAGCATCGGAATCACTATTTAGTGTCACAGGAATGGTTCAAACATAGACAGTAAGAAGAGTCAGTTTTCCTGTACTTAATTCGGCATTGTACCTTTTCTATTTAATTCCGATGCAATTTCTATGTTTCATCGTCAATAAGAAGGTCAGAGGGATACAGTAAACCTGAAGTGAAGCATCGGAATCCACAACTAGTGTCACAGGAGTGGATCAAATCATAGACAGTAAGAAGAGTCAGTTTTCTTGTACTTAAGTCGACGTTGTGCCTTTTTTATTTAATTCCGGTGCAATTTCTGTGTTTCATCAACAATAAGAAGGTCAGAGGTATGCAGTAAACCTGAAGTGAAGAGTCGGCAACTATAACTAGTGTCACAGGAATGATTCAAAACATTGTATTTAGGTCTGCATTGTGCCTTTTGTATTTAATTCCGATGCAATTTCTCTGTTTCATCGTCTATAACAATGTCAGAGGGATACAGTAACCCTGAAGTGAAGCATCGGAATCTGTAACTAGCGTCACAGGAATGGTTCAAAACATAGACAGAAAGAAGAGTCAGTCTTCTTGCACTTAAGTCGGCATTGTGCCTTTTCTATGTAATTCCGATGCAATGTCTGTGTTTCATCGTCGATAAAAAGGTCCCAGGGATACAGTAAACCTGAAGTGAAGCATCGGAATCTATAACTACTGTCACAGGAATGGTTCAAAACATAGACAGTAAGAAGAGTCAGTCTTCTTGTACTTAAGTCGGCATTGTGCCTTTTCTATTAATTCCGATGCAATTTCTGTGTTTCGTCATCAATAAAAAGGTCACAGGGATACAGTAAACCTGAAGTGAAACATCGGAATTTATAACTAGTGTCACAGGAATGGTTCAAAACATAGTCAGTAAGAAGAGTCAGTCTTCTTGTACTTAAGTCGGCATTGTACCTTATCTATTTAATTCCGATGCAATATCTGTGTTTCATCGTCAATAAGAAGGTCAGAGGGATACAGTAAACCTGAAGTGAATCATCGTAATATATAACTAGTGTCACAGGAATGGTTCAAAACATAGTCAGTACGAAGAGCCAGTCTACTTGTACTTAAGTCGGCATTGTGCCTTTTGTACTTAATACCGATGCTATTTCTGTGTTTCATGGTCAATAAGAAGGTCAGAGGGATACAGTAAACCTGAAGTGAAGCCACGGAATCTATAACAAGTGTCACAGGAATGGTTCAAAGGAGTCAGTAAGAAGAGTCAGTCTTCTTGTACTTAGGTCGGCATTGTGCCTTTTGTATTTAAATCCGAAGCTATTTCTGCATTTCGTCGCCAATTAGAAGGTCCAAAGGATCCAGTAAACCTGAAGTGAAGCATCGGAATCAATAATTAATGTCACAGGAATCGTTCAAAACATAGACAGTAGGAAGAGTCAGTCTTCTTGTACTTAAGTCGGCATTGTGCCTTTTGTATTTAATTCCGATGCAATTTCTGTGTTTCATCGTCAAAACGAAGGTCAGAGGGATACAGTAAACCTGAAGTGATGCATCGGAATCTGTATCTAGTGACACAGGAATGGTTCAAAACATGGACAGTAGTAAGGGTCAGTCTTCTTGTACTTAAGTCGGCATTTTGCCTTTTGTATTTAATTCCGATGCAATATCTGTGTTTCATCGTCAATAAGAAGGTCCGAGGGATACAGTAAACCTGAAGTAAAGCATCGGAATCTGTAACTAGCGTCACGGGAATGGTTCAAAACATAGTCAGTAAGAAGAGTCAGTCTTCTTGTACTTAAGTCGGCATTGTGCCTTTTGTATTTAATTCCGATGCAATTTCTGTCTTTCATCGTCAAAAAGAAGGTCAGAGGGATACAGTAAACCTGAAGTGAAGCATCGGAATCCGTCACTAGTGTCACAGGAATGGTTCAAAGCATAGCCAGTAGGAAGAGTCAGTCTTCTTGTACTTAAGTCGGCATTGTGCCTTTTCTATTTAATTCCGATGCAATTTCTGTGTTTCGTCGTCAATAAAAAGGTCACAGGGATACAGTAAACCTGAAGTGAAACATCGGAATTTATAACTAGTGTCACAGGAATGGTTCCAAGCATAGTCAGTAAGAAGAATCAGTCTTCTTGTACTTAAGTCGGCATTGCGCCTTTTCTATTTTTTCCGATGCAATTTCTGTATTTCATCGTCAATAAGAAGGTCCAAGGGATACAGTAAACCAGAAGTGAATCATCGTAATCTATAACTAGTGTCACAGGAATGGTTCAAAACATAGTCAGTGCGAAGAGTCAGTCTTCTTGTACTTAAGTCAGCATTGTGCCATTTGTATTTAATTCCAATGCAATTTCTGTGTTTCATCGTCAAAAAGAAGATCAGAGGGATACAGTGAACCTGAAGTGAAGCCATGGAATCTATAACAAGTGTCACAGGAATAGTTCAAAACAGTCAGTAAGAAGTGTCAGTCTTCTTGTACTTAAGTCGGCATTGTGCCATTTGTATTTAATTCCGAAGCTATTTCTGCATTTCGTCGCCAATTAGAAGGTCCAAAGGATACAGTAAACCTGAAGTGTAGCATCGGAATCAATAACTAATGTCACAGGAATCGATCAAAACATTGACAGTAGGGAGAGTCAGTCTTCTTGTACTTAAGTCGGCATTGTGCCTTTTGTATTTAATTCCGATGCAATTTCTGTGTTTCATCGTCAAAAAGAAGGTCAGAAGGATACAGTACACCTGAAGTGAAGCATCGGTATCCGTAACTAGTGTCAGAGGAATGGTTCAAAACATAGCCAGTAGGAAGAGTCAGTCTTTTTGTACTTAAGTCGGCATTGTGCCTTTTCTATTTAATTCCGATGCAATATCTGTGTTTCATCGTCAATAAGAATGTCAGAGGGATACAGAAACCCTGAAGTGAGGCATCGGAATCTATAACTAGTGTCACAGAATTGGTTCCAAACATAGTCAGTAAGAAGAGTCAGTCTTCTGGTACTTAAGTCGGCATTGTGCCTTTTCTATTTTTTTCCCATGCAATTTCTGTGTTTCATCGTCAATAAGAAGGTCCAACGGATACAGTAAACCTGAAGTGAATCATCGTAATCTATAACTAGTGTCACAGGAATGGTTCAAAACATAGTCAGTACCAAGAGTCAGTCTTCTAGTACTTAAGACGGCATTGTGCCTTTCGTATTTAATACCGATGCTATTTCTGTGTTTCATGGTCAATAGGAAGGTCAGAGGGATACAGTAAACCTGTAGTGAAGCATCGGAATCTATAACTAGTGTCACAGGAGTGGTTCAAGACATAGACATTAAGAAGGGTTAGTCTTCTTGTACTTAAGTCGGCATTGTGCCTTTTGTACTTAATTCCGATGCAATATCTGTGTTTCATCGTCAATAAGAAGGAGCAAGGTTATACAGTAAATCTGAAGTGAAGCATCGGAATCTATAACTAGTGTCACAGGATTGGTTCAAAACTTAGACAGTAAGAAGAGTCAGTCTTCTTGTACTTAAGTCGCCATTGTGCGTTTTGTATTTAATTCCCATGCATTTTCTGTGTTTCATCGTCAATAAGAAGGTCCATAGGATACAGTAAACCTGATGTGAAGCATCGGAATCTATAATTAATGTCACAGGAATCGTTCAAAACTTAGACAGTAGGAAGGGTCAGTCTTCTTGTACTTAAGTCGGCATTGTGCCTTTTGTATTTAATTCCGGTGCAATTTCTGTGTTTCATCGTCAAAAAAAAGGTCAGAGGGATACAGTAAACCTGAAGTGAAGCCACGGAATCTATAACAAGTGTCACAGGACTGGTTCAAAACAGACAGTAAGAAGAGTCAGTCTTCTTGTACGTAAGTCGGCATTGTGCCTTTTGTATTTAAGTCCGAAGCTTTTTCTGCATTTCGTCGCCAATTAGACGGTCCAAAGGATACAGTAAACCTGAAGTGAAGCATCGGAATCTGTGACTAGTGACACAGGAATGGTTCAAAACACAGACAGTAGTAAGAGTCAGTCTTCTTGTACTTAAGTCGGCATTGTGCCTTTTGTATTTAATTCTGATGCAATATCTGTGTTTCATCGTCAATAAGAAGGTCCAAGGGATACAGTAAACCTGAAGTGAAGCATCGGAATCTGTAACTAGCGTCACAGGAATGGTTCAAAACATAGTCAGTAAGAAGAGTCAGTCTTCTTGTACTTAAGTCGGCATTGTGCCTTTTCTATTTAATTCCGATGCAATTTCTGTGTTTCATCGTCAATAAGATCGTCCAAGGGATACATTAAACCAGAAGTGAAGCATTGGAATCTATAACTAGTGTCACAGGAATGGTTCAAAGCATAGACAGTAGGAAGAGTCAGTCTTCTTGTACTTAAGTCGGCATTGTGCCTTTTCTATTTAATTCCGATGCAATTTCAGTGTTTCATCGTCAATAAGAATGTCAGAGGGATACAGTAACCCTGAAGTGGAGCATTGGAATCTGTAACTAGCGTCACAGGAATGGTTCAAAACATAGACAGAAAGAAGTGTCAGTCTTCTTGTACTTAAGTCGGCATTGTGCCTTTTCTATTTAATTCCGATGCAATTTCTGTGTTTCATCGTCAACAAGAACGTCCAAGGGATACAGTAAACCTGATGTGAAGCATCGGAATCAATAACTAATGTCACAGGAATCGATCAAAACATTGACAGTAGGGAGAGTCAGTCTTCTTGTACTTAAGTCGGCATTGTGCCTTTTGTATTTAATTCCGATGCAATTTCTGTGTTTCATCGTCAAAAAGAAGGTCAGAAGGATACAGTACACCTGAAGTGAAGCATCGGTATCCGTAACTAGTGTCAGAGGAATGGTTCAAAACATAGCCAGTAGGAAGAGTCAGTCTTTTTGTACTTAAGTCGGCATTGTGCCTTTTCTATTTAATTCCGATGCAATATCTGTGTTTCATCGTCAATAAGAATGTCAGAGGGATACAGAAAACCTGAAGTGAGGCATCGGAATCTATAACTAGTGTCACAGGAATGGTTCCAAACATAGTCAGTAAGAAGAGTCAGTCTTCTGGTACTTAAGTCGGCATTGTGCCTTTTCTATTTTTTTCCCATGCAATTTCTGTGTTTCATCGTCAATAAGAAGGTCCATAGGATACAGTAAACCTGATGTGAAGCATCGGAATCTATAATTAATGTCACAGGAATCGTTCAAAACATAGACAGTAGGAAGGGTCAGTCTTCTTGTACTTAAGTCGGCATTGTGCCTTTTGTATTTAATTCCGGTGCAATTTCTGAGTTTCATCGTCAAAAAAAAGGTCAGAGGGATACAGTAAACCTGAAGTGAAGCCACGGAATCTATAACAAGTGTCACAGGACTGGTTCAAAACAGACAGTAAGAAGAGTCAGTCTTCTTGTACGTAAGTCGGCATTGTGCCTTTTGTATTTAATTCCGAAGCTATTTCTGCACTTCGTCGCCAATTAGAAGGTCCCAAGGATACAGTAAACCTAAAGTGAAGCATCGGAATCAATAACTAATGTCACAGGAATCGTTCAAATCATAGACAGTAGGAAGAGTCAGTCTTCTTGTACTTAAGTCGGCATTGTGCCTTTTGTATTTAATTCCGATGCAATTTCTGTGTTTCATCGTCAAAAAGAAGGTCAGAGGGATACAGTAAACCTGAAGTGAATCATCGGAATCTGTAACTAGTGACACAGGAATGGTTCAAAACATAGACAGTAGTAAGAGTCAGTCTTCTTGTACTTAAGTCGGCATTTTGCCTTTTGTATTTAATTCCGATGCAATATCTGTGTTTCATCCTCAATAAGAAGGTCCAAGGGATACAGTAAACCTGAAGTGAAGCATCGGAATCTGTAACTAGCGTCACAGGAATGGTTCAAAACGTAGTCAGTAAGAAGAGTCAGTCTTCTTGTACTTAAGTCGGCATTGTGCCTTTTGCATTTAATTCCGATGCAATTTCTGTGTTTTATCATCAATAAGAACGTCCAAGGGATACAGTAATCTTGAAGTGAAGCATCGGAATCTATAATTAGTGTCACAGGGATGGTTCAAAATATAGACAGTAGGATGAGTCAGTCTTCTTGTACTTAAGTCGGCATTGGACCTTTTCTATTTAATTCCGATGCAATTTCAGTGTTTCATCGTCAATAAGGATGTCAGAGGGATACAGTAACCCTGAAGTGAAGCATCGGAATCTGTAACTAGTGACACAGGAATGGTTCAAAACATAGACAGTAAGAAGAGTCAGTCTTTTTGTACTTAAGTCGACATTGTGCCTTTTGTATTTACTTCCGAAGCAATTTCTGTGTTTCATCGTCAAAAAGAAGGTCAGAGGGATACAGTAAACCTTAAGTGAAGCATCGGAATCTATAACTGGTGTCACAGGAATGGTTCAAAACAGTCAGTAAGAAGAGTCAGTCTTCTTATACATAAGTCGGCATTGTGCCTTTTGTGTTTAATTCCGATGCAATTTCTGTGTTTCATCGTCAATAAGAATGTCAGAGGGATACAGTAACCCTGAAGTGAAGCATCGGAATCTGTAACTAGCGTCACAGGAATGGTTCAAATCATAGACAGAGAGAAGAGTCAGTCTTCTTGTACTTAAGTCGGCATTGTGCCTTTTCTATGTAATTCCGATGCAATTTCTGTGTTTCATCGTCAATAAGTAGGTCCCAGCGATACAGTAAACCTGAAGTGAAGCATCGGAATCTATAACTAGTGTCACAGGAATGGTTCAAAACATAGACAGTAAGAAGAGTCAGTCTTCTTGTACTTAAGTCGGCATTGTGCCTTTTCTATTTAATTCCGATGCAATTTCTGTGTTTCGTCGTCAATAAGAAGGTCACAGGGATACAGTGAACCTGAAGTGAAACATCGGAATCTATAACTAGTGTCACAGGAATGGTTCAAAACATAGTCAGTAAGAAGAGTCAGTCTTCTTGTACTTAAGTCGGCATTGTGCCTTATATATTTAATTCCGAGGCAATATCTGTGATTGATCGTCAATAAGAAGGTCAGAGGGATACAGAAAACCTGAAGTGAGGCATCGGAATCTATAACTAGTGTCACAGGAATGGTTCCAAACATGGTCAGTAAGAAGAGTCAGTCTTCTTGTACTTAAGTCGGCATTGTGCCTTTCCTAATTTTTTCCGATGCAATTTCTGTGTTTCATCGTCAATAAGAAGGTCCAAGGGATACAGTAAACCTGTAGTGAATCATCGTAATCTATAACTAGTGTCACAGGAATGGTTCAAAACATAGTCAGTAAGATGTGTCAGTCTTCTTGTACTTAAGTCGGCATTGTGCCATTTGTATTTAATACCGATGCTATTTCTGTGCCTCATGGTCAATAAGAAGGTCAGAGGGATACAGTAAACCTGAAGTGAAGCCACGGAATCTATAACAAGTGTCACAGGAATGGTTCGAAACAGACAGTAAGAAGAGTCAGTCTTCTTGTACTTAAGTCGGCATTGTGCCTTTTGTATTTAATTCCGAAGCTTTTTCTGCATTTCGTCGCCAATTAGACGGTCCAAAGGATACAGTAAACCTGAAGTGAAGCATCGGAATCTGTGACTAGTGACACAGGAATGGTTCAAAACACAGACAGTAGTAAGAGTCAGTCTTCTTGTACTTAAGTCGGCATTGTGCCTTTTGTATTTAATTCTGATGCAATATCTGTGTTTCATCGTCAATAAGAAGGTCCAAGGGATACAGTAAACCTGAAGTGAAGCATCGGAATCTGTAACTAGCGTCACAGGAATGGTTGAAAACATAGTCAGTAAGAAGAGTCAGTCTTCTTGTACTTAAGTCGGCATTGTGCCTTTTCTATTTAATTCCGATGCAATTTCTGTGTTTCATCGTCAATAAGATCGTCCAAGGGATACATTAAACCTGAAGTGAAGCATTGGAATCTATAACTAGTGTCACAGGAATGGTTCAAAGCATAGACAGTAGGAAGAGTCAGTCTTCTTGTACTTATGTCGGCATTGTGCCTTTTCTATTTAATTCCGATGCAATTTCAGTGTTTCATCGTCAATAAGAATGTCAGAGGGATACAGTAACCCTGAAGTGGAGCAGTGGAATCTGTAACTAGCGTCACAGGAATGGTTCAAACCATAGACAGAAAGAAGTGTCAGTCTTCTTGTACTTAAGTCGGCATTGTGCCTTTTCTATTTAATTCCGATGCAATTTCTGTGTTTCATCGTCAATAAGAACGTCCAAGGGATACAGTAAACCTGAAGTGAAGCATCGGAATCTATAACTAGTGTCACAGGAATGGTTCAAAACATAGACAGTAAGAAGAGTCAGTCTTCTTGTACTTAAGTCAGCATTGTGCCTTTTCTATTTACTTCCGATGCAATTTCTGTGTTTCATCGTCAATAAGAAGGTCAGAGGGATTGAGTAAACCTGAAGTGAAGCATCGGAATCTATAACTAGTGTCACAGGAATGGTTCAAAACATAGTCAGTAAGAAGAGTCAGTCTTCTTGTACTTAAGTCGGCATTGTGCCTTTTCTATTTAATTCCGATGCAATATCTGTGTTTCATCGTCAATAAGAAGGTCCAAGGGATACAGTAAACCTGAAGTGAATCATCGTAATCTATAACTAGTGTCACAGGAATGGTTCAAAAGATGGTCAGTACGAAGAGTCAGTCTTCTTGTACTTAAGTCGGCATTGTGAATTTTGTATTTAATTCCGATGCAATTTCTGTATTTCATCGTCAAAAAGAAGGTCAGAGGGATACAGTAAACCTGAAGTGAAGCATCGGTATCTATAACAAGTGTCACAGGAATGGTTCAAAACAGTCAGTAAGAAGAGTCAGTCTTCTTGTACTTAAGTCGGCATTGTGCCTTTTGTATTTAGTTTCGAACCTATTTCTGCATTTCGTCGCCAATTAGAAGGTCCAAAGGATACAGTAAACCTGAAGTGAAGCATCGGAATCAATAACTAATGTCACTGAAATCGTTCAAAACATAGACAGTGGGAAGAGTCAGTCTTCTTGTACTTAAGTCGGCATTGTGCCTTTTGTATTTAATTCTGATGCAATATCTGTGTTTCATCGTCAATAAGAAGGTCCAAGGGATACAATAAACCTGAAGTGAAGCATCGGAATCTGTAACTAGCGTCACAGGAATGGTTCAAACCAGAGTCAGTGAGAAGAGTCAGTCTTCTTGTACTCAAGTCGGCATTGTGCCTTTTCTATTTAATTCCGATGCAATTTCTGTGTTTCATCGTCAATAAGAACGTCCAAGGGATACAGTAAACCTGAAGTGAAGCATCGGAATCTATAACTAGTGTCACAGGAATGGTTCAAAACATAGACAGTAGGAAGAGTCAGTCTTCTTGTACTTAAGTCGGCATTGTGCCTTTTGTATTTAATTCCGATGCAATTTCAGTGTTTCATCGTCAATAAGAATGTCAGAGGGATACAGTAAACCTGAAGTGAATCATCGTAATCTATAGTGTCACAGGAATGGTTCCAAACATGGTCAGTAAGAAGAGTCAGTCTTCTTGTACTTAAGTCGGCATTGTGCCATTTGTATTTAATACCGATTCTATTTCTGTGCCTCATGGTCAATAAGAAGGTCAGAGGGATACAGTAAACCTGAAGTGAAGCATCGGAATCTATAACTAGTGTCACAGGAATGGTTCAAAACATAGACAGTAAGAAGAGTCAGTCTTCTTGTACTTAAGTCAGCATTGTGAATTTTCTATTTACTTCCGATGCAATTTCTGTGTTTCATCGTCAATAAGAAGGTCAGAGGGATTGAGTAAACCTGAAGTGAAGCATCGGAATCTATAACTAGTGTCACAGGAATGGTTCAAAGCATAGTCAGTAAGAAGAGTCAGTCTTCTTGTACTTAAGTCCGCATTGTGCCTTTTCTATTTAATTCCGATGCAATATCTGTGTTTCATCGTCAATAAGAAGGTCCAAGGGATACAGTAAACCTGAAGTGAATCATCGTAATCTATAACTAGTGTCGCAGGAATGGTTCAAAACATGGTCAGTACGAAGAGTCAGTCTTCTTGTACTTAAGTCGGCATTGTGAATTTTGTATTTAATTCCGATGCAATTTCTGTATTTCATCGTCAAAAAGAAGGTCAGAGGGATACAGTAAACCTGAAGCGAAGCATCGGAATCTATAACAAGTGTCACAGGAATGGTTCAAAACAGTCAGTAAGAAGAGTCAGTCTTCTTGTACTTAAGTCGGCATTGTGCCTTTTGTATCTAGTTTCGAAGCTATTTCTGCATTTCGTCGCCAATTAGAAGTTCCAAAGGATACAGTAAACCTGAAGTGAAGCATCGGAATCAATAACTAATGTCACAGAAATCGTTCAAAACATAGACAGTAGGAAGAGTCAGTCTTCTTGTACTTAAGTCGGCATTATGCCTTTTGTATTTAATTCTGATGCAATATCTGTGTTTCATCGTCAATAAGAAGGTCCAAGGGATACAGTAAACCTGAAGTGAAGCATCGGAATCTGTAACTAGCGTCACAGGAATGGTTCAAACCATAGTCAGTAAGATGAGTCAGTCTTCTTGTACTTAAGTCGGCATTGTGCTTTTCTATTTAATTCCGATGCAATTTCTGTGTTTCATCGTCAATAAGAACGTCCAAGGGATACAGTAAACCTGAAGTGAAGCATCGGAATCTATAACTAGTGTCACAGGAATGGTTCAAAACATAGACAGTAGGAAGAGTCAGTCTTCTTGTACTTAAGTCGGCATTGTGCATTTTGTATTTAATTCCGATGCAATTTCAGTGTTTCATCGTCAATAAGAATGTCAGAGGGATACAGTAAACCTGAAGTGAATCATCGTAATCTATAACTAGTGTCACAGGAATGGTTCAAAACATGGTCAGTACGAAGAGTCAGTCTTCTTGTACTTAGGTCGGCATTGTGCATTTTGTATTTAATTCCGATGCAATCTCTGTATTTCATCGTCAAAAAGAAGGTCAGAGGGATACAGTTAACCTGAAGTGAAGCATCGGAATCTATAACAAGTGTCACAGGAATGGTTCAAAACAGTCAGTAAGAAGAGTCAGCCTTCTTGTACTTAAGTCGGCATTGTGCCTTTTGTATTTAATTTCGAAGCTATTTCTGCATTTCGTTGCCAATTAGAAGGTCCAAAGGATACAGTAAACCTGAAGTGAAGCATCGGAATCAATAACTAATGTCTCAGAAATCGTTCAAAACGTAGACAGTAGGAAGAGTCAGTCTTCTTGTACTTAAGTCGGCATTGTGCCTTATGTATTTAATTCCGATGCAATATCTGTGTTTCATCGTCAATAAGAAGGTCCAAGGGATACAGTAACCCTGAAGTGAAGCATCGGAATCTGTAACTAGCGTCACAGGAATGGTTCAAAACATAGACAGATAGAAGAGTAGGTCTTCTTGTACTTAAGTCGGCATTGTGCCTTTTCTATTTAATTCCGATGCTATTTCTGTGTTTCATCGTCAATAAGAAGGTCCAAGGGATACAGTAAACCTGAAGTGAATCATCGTAATCTATAACTAGTGTCACAGGAATGGTTCAAAACATAGTCAGTAAGAAGGGTCAGTCTTCTTGTCCTTAAGTCGGCATTGTGCCTTTTGTATTTAATTCCGATGCAATATCTGCGTTTCATCCTGAATAAGAAGGTGCAAGGGATACAGTAAACCTGAAGTGAAGCATCGGAATCTGTAACTAGTGACACAGGAATGGTTCAAAACACAGACAGTAGTAAGAGTCAGTCTTCTTGTACTTAAGTCGGCATTGTGCCTTTTGTATTTAATTCTGATGCAATATCTGTGTTTCATCGTCAATAAGAAGGTGCAAGGGATACAGTAAACCTGAAGTGAAGCATCGGAATCTGTAACTAGCGTCACAGGAATGGTTCAAACCATAGTCAGTAAGATGAGACAGTCTTCTTGTACTTAAGTCGGCATTGTGCCTTTTCTATTTAATTCCGATGCAATTTCTGTGTTTCATCGTCAATAAGAAGGTCCAAGGGATACAGTAAACCTGAAGTGAAGCATCGGAATCTGTAACTAGCGTCACAGGAATGGTTCAAACCATAGTCAGTAAGATGAGTCAGTCTTCTTGTACTTAAGTCGGCATTGTGCCTTTTCTATTTAATTCCGATGCAATTTCTGTGTTTCATCGTCAATAAGAACGTCCAAGGGATACAGTAAACCTGACGTGAAGCATCGTAATCTATAACTGGTGTCACAGGAATGGTTCAAAACATAGACAGTAGGAAGAGTCGGTCTTCTTGTACTTAAGTCGGCATTGTGCCTTTTGTATTTAATTCCGATGCAATTTCTGTATTTCATCGTCAAAAGGAAGGTCAGAGGGATACAGTAAACCTGAAGTGAAGCATCGGAATCTATAACAAGTGTCACAGGAATGGTTCAAAACAGTCAGTAAGAAGAGTCAGTCTTCTTGTACTTAAGTCGGCATTGTGCCTTTTGTATGTAGTTTCGAAGCTATTTCTGCATATCGTCGCCAATTAGAAGTTCCAAAGGATACAGTAAACCTGAAGTGAAGCATCGGAATCAATAACTAATGTCACAGAAATCGTTCAAAACATAGACAGTAGGAAGTGTCAGTCTTCTTGTACTTAAGTCGGCATTGTGCCTTTTGTATTTAATTCTGATGCAATATCTGTGTTTCATCGTCAATAAGAAGGTCCAAGGGATACAGTAAACCTGAAGTGAAGCATCGGAATCTGTAACTAGCGTCACAGGAATGGTTCAAACCATAGTCAGTAAGTTGAGTCAGTCTTCTTGTACCTAAGTCGGCATTGTGCCTTTTCTATTTAATTCCGATGCAATTTCTGTGTTTCATCGTCAAAAAGAACGTCCAAGGGATACAGTAAACCTGAAGTGAAGCATCGGAATCTATAACTAGTGTCACAGGAATGGTTCAAAACATAGACAGTAGGAAGAGTCAGTCTTCTTGTACTTAAGTCGGCATTGTGCCTTTTGTATTTAATTCCGATGCAATTTCAGTGTTTCATCGTCAATAAGAATGTCAGAGGGATACAGTAAACCTGAAGTGAATCATCGTAATCTATTACTAGTGTCACAGGAATGGTTCAAAACATGGTCAGTACGAAGAGTCAGTCTTCTTGTACTTAGGTCGGCATTGTGCATTTTGTATTTAATTCCGATGCAATCTCTGTATTTCATCGTCAAAAAGAAGGTCAGAGGGGTACAGTTAACCTGAAGTGAAGCATCGGAAACTATAACAAGTGTCACAGGAATGGTTCAAAACAGTCAGTAAGAAGAGTCAGCCTTCTTGTACTTAAGTCGGCATTGTGCCTTTTGTATTTAATTTCGAAGCTATTTCTGCATTTCGTCGCCAATTAGAAGGTCCAAAGGATACAGTAAACCTGAAGTGAAGCATCGGAATCAATAACTAATGTCTCAGAAATCGTTCAAAACGTAGACAGTAGGAAGAGTCAGTCATCTTGTACTTAAGTCGGCATTGTGCCTTATGTATTTAATTCTGATGCAATATCTGTGTTTCATCGTCAATAAGAAGGTCCAAGGGATACAGTAACCCTGAAGTGAAGCATCGGAATCTGTAACTAGCGTCACAGGAATGGTTCAAAACATAGACAGATAGAAGAGTAGGTCTTCTTGTACTTAAGTCGGCATTGTGCCTTTTCTATTTAATTCCGATGCTATTTCTGTGTTTCATCGTCAATAAGATGGTCCAAGGGATACAGTAAACCTGAAGTGAATCATCGTAATCTATAACTAGTGTCACAGGAATGGTTCAAAACATAGTCAGTATGAAGGGTCAGTCTTCTTGTCCTTATGTCGGCATTGTGCCTTTTGTATTTAATTCCGATGCAATATCTGCGTTTCATCCTGAATAAGAAGGTGCAAGGGATACAGTAAACCTGAAGTGAAGCATCGGAATCTGTAACTAGTGACACAGGAATGGTTCAAAACACAGACAGTAGTAAGAGTCAGTCTTCTTGTACTTAAGTCGGCATTGTGCCTTTTGTATTTAACTCTGATGCAATATCTGTGTTTCATCGTCAATAAGAAGGTCCAAGGGATACAGTAAACCTGAAGTGAAGCATCGGAATCTGTAACTAGCGTCACAGGAATGGTTCAAACCATAGTCAGTAAGAAGAGTCAGTCTTCTTGTACTTAAGTCGGCATTGTGCCTTTTCTATTTAATTCCGATGCAATTTCTGTGTTTCATCGTCAACAAGAACGTCCAAGGGATACAGTAAGCCTGAAGTGAAGCATCGGAACCTATAACTGGTGTCACAGGAATGGTCCAAAACATAGACAGTAGGAAGAGTCAGTCTTCTTGTACTTAAGTCGGCATTGTGCCTTTTGTATTTAATTCCGATGCAATTTCAGTGTTTCATCGTCAATAAGAATGTCAGAGGGATACAGTAAACCTGAAGTGAATCATCGTAATCTATAACTAGTGTCACAGGAATCGTTCAAAACATGGTCAGTACGAAGAGTCAGTCTTCTTGTACTTAGGTCGGCATTGTGCATTTTGTATTTAATTCAAATGCAATCTCTGTATTTCATCGTCAAAAAAAAGGTCAGAGGGATATAGTTAACCTGAAGTGAAGCATCGGAATCTATAACAAGTGTCACAGGAATGGTTCAAAACAGTCAGCAAGAAGAGTCAGCCTTCTTGTACTTAAGTCGGCATTGTGCATTTTCTATTTAATTTCGAAGCTATTTCTGCATTTCGTCGCCAATTAGAAGGTCCAAAGGATACAGTAAACCTGAAGTGAAGCATCGGAATCAATAACTAATGTCTCAGAAATCGTTCAAAACGTAGACAGTAGGAAGAGTCAGTCTTCTTGTACTTAAGTCGGCATTGTGCCTTATGTATTTAATTCCGATGCAATATCTGTGTTTCATCGTCAATAAGAAGGTCCAAGGGATACAGTAACCCTGAAGTGAAGCATCGGAATCTGTAACTAGCGTCACAGGAATGGTTCAAAACATAGACAGATAGAAGAGTAGGTCGTCTTGTACTTAAGTCGGCATTGTGCCTTTTCTATTTAATTCCGATGCTATTTCTGTGTTTCATCGTCAATAAGAAGGTCCAAGGGATACAGTAAACCTGAAGTGAATCATCGTGATCTATAACTAGTGTCACAGGAATGGTTCAAAACATAGTCAGTAAGAAGGGTCAGTCTTCTTGTCCTTAAGTCGGCATTGTGCCTTTTGTATTTAATTCCGATGCAATATCTGCGTTTCATCCTCAATAAGAAGGTGGAAGGAATACAGTAAACCTGAAGTGAAGCATCGGAATCTATAACTAGTGTCACAGGAATGGTTCCAAACATAGACAGTAAGAAGGGTCAGTCTTCTTGTACTTAAGTCGGCATTATGCCTTTTGTATTTAATTCCGATGCAATTTCTGTGTTTCATCGTCAATAAGATGGTCCAAGGGATACAGTAAACCTGAAGTGAATCATCGTAATCTATAACTAGTGTCACAGGAATGGTTCAAAACATAGTCAGTAAGAAGGGTCAGTCTTCTTGTCCTTATGTCGGCATTGTGCCTTTTGTATTTAATTCCGATGCAATATCTGCGTTTCATCCTGAATAAGAAGGTGCAAGGGATACAGTAAACCTGAAGTGAAGCATCGGAATCTGTAACTAGTGACACAGGAATGGTTCAAAACACAGACAGTAGTAAGAGTCAGTCTTCTTGTACTTAAGTCGGCATTGTGCCTTTTGTATTTAACTCTGATGCAATATCTGTGTTTCATCGTCAATAAGAAGGTCCAAGGGATTCAGTAAACCTGAAGTGAAGCATAGGAATCTGTAACTAGCGTCACAGGAATGGTTCAAAACATAGTCAGTAAGAAGAGTCAGTCTTCTTGTACTTAAGTCGGCATTGTGCCTTTTCTATTTAATTCCGATGCAATTTCTGTGTTTCATCGTCAATAAGATCGTCCAAGGGATACATTAAACCAGAAGTGAAGCATCGGAATCTATAACTAGTGCCACAGGAATGGTTCAAAACATAGACAGTAGGAAGAGTCAGTCTTCTTGTACTTAAGTCGGCATTGTGCCTTTTCTATTTAATTCCGATGCAATTTCAGTGTTTCATCATCAATAAGAATGTCAGAGGGATACAGTAACCCTGAAGTGGAGCATTGGAATCTGTAACTAGCGTCACAGGAATGGTTCAAAACATAGACAGAAAGAAGTGTCTGTCTTCTTGTACTTAAGTCGGCATTGTGCCTTTTCTATTTAATTCCGATGCAATTTCTGTGTTTCATCGTCAATAAGAAGGTCCAAGGGGTACAGTAAACCTGAAGTGAAGCATCGGAATCTATAACTAGTGTCACAGGAATGGTTCAAATCATAGACAGTAAGAAGAGTCACTCTTCTTGTACTTAAGTCAGCATTTTGCCTTTTCTATTTACTTCCGATTCAATTTCTGTGTTTCATCGTCAATAAGAAGGTCAGAGGGATTGAGTAAACCTGAAGTGAAGCATCGGAATCTGTAACTAGTGTCACAGGAATGGTTCAAAACATAGTCAGTAAGAAGAGTCAGTCTTCTTGTACTTAAGTCGGCATTCTGCCTTTTCTATTTAATTCCGATGCAATATCTGTGTTTCATCGTCAATAAGAAGGTCCAAGGGATACAGTAAACCTGAAGTGAATCATGGTATTCTATAACTACTGTCACAGGAATGGTTCAAAACAAGGTCAGTACGAAGAGTCAGTCTTCTTGTACTTAAGTCGGCATTGTTCCATTTGTATTTAATTCCGATGCAATTTCTGTATTTCATCGCCAAAAAGAAGGTCAGAGGGATACAGTAAACCTGAAGTGAAGCATCGGAATCTATAACAAGTGTCACAGGAATGGGTCAAAACAGTCAGTAAAAAGAGTCAGTCTTCTTGTACTTAAGTCGTTATTGTACCTTTTGTATTTAGTTTCGAAGCTATTTCTGCATTTCGTCGCCAATTAGAAGGTCCAAAGGATACAGTAAACCTGAAGTGAAGCATCGGAATCAATAACTAATGTCACAGAAATCTTTCAAAACATAGACAGTAGGAAGAGTCAGTCTTCTTGTACTTAAGTCGGCATTGTGCCTTTTGTATTTAATTCTGATGCAATATCTGTGTTTCATCGTCAATAAGAAGGTCCAAGGGATACAGTAAACCTGAAGTGAAGCATCGGAATCTGTAGCTAGCGTCACAGGAATGGTTCAAACCATAGTCAGTAAGAAGAGTCAGTCTTCTTGTACTTAAGTCGGCATTGTGCCTTTTCTATTTAATTCGGATCAATTTTTGTGTTTCATCGTCAATAAGAACGTCCAAGGGATACAGTAAACCTGAAGTGAAGCATCGGAATCTATAACTAGTGTCACAGGAATGGTCCAAAACATAGACAGTAGGAAGAGTCAGTCTTCTTGTACTTAGGTCGGCATTGTGCCTTTTGTATTTAATTCCGATGCAATTTCAGTGTTTCATCGTCAATAAGAATGTCAGAGGGATACAGTAAACCTGAAGTGAATCATCGTAATCTATAACTAGTGTCTCAGGAATGGTTCAAAACATGGTCAGTACGAAGAGTCAGTCTTCTTCTACTTAGGTCGGCATTGTGCATTTTGTATTTAATTCCGATGCAATCTCTGTATTTCATCGTCAAAAAGAAGGTCAGAGGGATACAGTTAACCTGAAGTGAAGCATCGGAAACTATAACAAGTGTCACAGGAATGGTTCAAAACAGTCAGTAAGAAGAGTCAACCTTCTTGTACTTAAGTCGGCATTGTGCCTTTTGTATTTAATTTCGAAGCTATTTCTGCATTTCGTCGCCAATTAGAAGGTCCAAAGGATACAGTAAACCTGAAGTGAAGCATCGGAATCAATAACTAATGTCTCAGAAATCGTTCAAAACGTAGACAGTAGGAAGAGTCAGTCTTCTTGTACTTAAGTCGGCATTGTGCCTTATGTATTTAATTCTGATGCAATATCTGTGTTTCATCGTCAATAAGAAGGTCCAAGGGATACAGTAACCCTGAAGTGAAGCATCGGAATCTGTAACTAGCGTCACAGGAATGGTTCAAAACATAGACAGATAGAAGAGTAGGTCTTCTTGTACTTAAGTCGGCATTGTGCCTTTTCTATTTAATTCCGATGCTATTTCTGTGTTTCATCGTCAATAAGATGGTCCAAGGGATACAGTAAACCTGAAGTGAATCATCGTAATCTATAACTAGTGTCACAGGAATGGTTCAAAACATAGTCAGTAAGAAGGGTCAGTCTTCTTGTCCTTATGTCGGCATTGTGCCTTTTGTATTTAATTCCGATGCAATATCTGCGTTTCATCCTGAATAAGAAGGTGCAAGGGATACAGTAAACCTGAAGTGAAGCATCGGAATCTGTAACTAGTGACACAGGAACGGTTCAAAACACAGACAGTAGTAAGAGTCAGTCTTCTTGTACTTAAGTCGGCATTGTGCCTTTTGTATTTAACTCTGATGCAATATCTGTGTTTCATCGTCAATAAGAAGGTCCAAGGGATACAGTAAACCTGAAGTGAATCATCGTAATCTATAACTACTGTCACAGGAATGGTTCAAAACAAGGTCAGTACGAAGAGTCAGTCTTCTTGTACTTAAGTCGGCATTTTTCCTTTTGTATTTAATTCCGATGCAATTTCTGTATTTCATCGTCAAAAAGAAGGTCAGAGGGATACAGTAAACCTGAAGTGAAGCATCGGAATCTATAACAAGTTTCACAGGAATGGTTCAAAACAGTCAGTAAGAAGAGTCAGTCTTCTTGTACTTAAGTCGTTATTGTACCTTTTGTATTTAGTTTCGAAGCTATTTCTGCATTTCGTCGCCAATTAGAAGGTCCAAAGGATACAGTAAACCTGAAGTGAAGCATCGGAATCAATAACTAATGTCACAGAAATCGTTCAAAACATAGACAGTAGGAAGAGTCAGTCTTCTTGTACTTAAGTCGGCATTGTGCCTTTTGTATTTAATTCTGATGCAATATCTGTGTTTCATCGTCAATAAGAAGGTCCAAGGGATACAGTAAACCTGAAGTGAAGCATCGGAATCTGTAACTAGCGTCACAGGAATGGTTCAAACCATAGTCAGTAAGAAGAGTCAGTCTTCTTGTACTTAAGTCGGCATTGTGCCTTTTCTATTTAATTCCGATGCAATTTCTGTGTTTCATCGTCAATAAGAACGTCCAAGGGATACAGTAAACCTGAAGTGAAGCATCGGAACCTATAACTGGTGTCACAGGAATGGTCCAAAACATAGACAGTAGGAATAGTCAGTCTTCTTGTACTTAAGTCGGCATTGTGCCTTTTGTATTTAATTCCGATGCAATTTCAGTGTTTCATCGTCAATAAGAATGTCAGAGGGATACAGTAAACCTGAAGTGAAGCATCGGAACCTATAACTGGTGTCACAGGAATGGTCCAAAACATAGACAGTAGGAAGAGTCAGTCTTCTTGTACTTAAGTCGGCATTGTGCCTTTTGTATTTAATTCCGATGCAATTTCAGTGTTTCATCGTCAATAAGAAGGTCCAAGGGATACAGTAACCCTGAAGTGAAGCATCGGAATCTGTAACTAGCGTCACAGGAATGGTTCAAAACATAGACAGATAGAAGAGTAGGTCGTCTTGTACTTAAGTCGGCATTGTGCCTTTTCTATTTAATTCCGATGCTATTTCTGTGTTTCATCGTCAATAAGAAGGTCCAAGGGATACAGTAAACCTGAAGCGAATCATCGTGATCTATAACTAGTGTCACAGGAATGGTTCAAAACATAGTCAGTAAGAAGGGTCAGTCTTCTTGTCCTTAAGTCGGCATTGTGCCTTTTGTATTTAATTCCGATGCAATATCTGCGTTTCATCCTCAATAAGAATGTGCAAGGAATACAGTAAACCTGAAGTGAAGCATCGGAATCTATAACTAGTGTCACAGGAATGGTTCTAAACATAGACAGTAAGAAGGGTCAGTCTTCTTGTACTTAAGTCGGCATTATGCCTTTTGTATTTAATTCCGATGCAATTTCTGTGTTTCATCGTCAATAAGATGGTCCAAGGGATACAGTAAACCTGAAGTGAATCATCGTAATCTATAACTAGTGTCACAGGAATGGTTCAAAACATAGTCAGTAAGAAGGGTCAGTCTTCTTGTCCTTATGTCGGCATTGTGCCTTTTGTATTTAATTCCGATGCAATATCTGCGTTTCATCCTGAATAAGAAGGTGCAAGGGATACAGTAAACCTGAAGTGAAGCATCGGAATCTGTAACTAGTGACACAGGAATGGTTCAAAACACAGACAGTAGTAAGAGTCAGTCTTCTTGTACTTAAGTCGGCATTGTGCCTTTTGTATTTAACTCTGATGCAATATCTGTGTTTCATCGTCAATAAGAAGGTCCAAGGGATTCAGTAAACCTGAAGTGAAGCATCGGAATCTGTAACTAGCGTCACAGGAATGGTTCAAAACATAGTCAGTAAGAAGAGTCAGACTTCTTGTACTTAAGTCGGCATTGTGCCTTTTCTATTTAATTCCGATGCAATTTCTGTATTTCATCGTCAAAAAGAAGGTCAGAGGGATACAGTAAACCAGAAGTGAAGCATCGGAATCTATAACAAGTTTCACAGGAATGGTTCAAAACAGTCAGTAAGAAGAGTCAGTCTTCTTGTACTTAAGTCGTTATTGTACCTTTTGTATTTAGTTTCGAAGCTATTTCTGCATTTCGTCGCCAATTAGAAGGTCCAAAGGATACAGTAAACCTGAAGTGAAGCATCGGAATCAATAACTAATGTCACAGAAATCGTTCAAAACATAGACAGTAGGAAGAGTCAGTCTTCTTGTACTTAAGTCGGCATTGTGCCTTTTGTATTTAATTCTGATGCAATATCTGTGTTTCATCGTCAATAAGAAGGTCCAAGGGATACAGTAAACCTGAAGTGAAGCATCGGAATCTGTAACTAGCGTCACAGGAATGGTTCAAACCATAGTCAGTAAGAAGAGTCAGTCTTCTTGTACTTAAGTCGGCATTGTGCCTTTTCTATTTAATTCCGATGCAATTTCTGTGTTTCATCGTCAATAAGAACGTCCAAGGGATACAGTAAACCTGAAGTGAAGCATCGGAACCTATAACTGGTGTCACAGGAATGGTCCAAAACATAGACAGTAGGAATAGTCAGTCTTCTTGTACTTAAGTCGGCATTGTGCCTTTTGTATTTAATTCCGATGCAATTTCAGTGTTTCATCGTCAATAAGAATGTCAGAGGGATACAGTAAACCTGAAGTGAATCATCGTAATCTATAACTAGTGTCACAGGAATGGTTCAAAACATGGTCAGTACGAAGAGTCAGTCTTCTTCTACTTAGGTCGGCATTGTGCATTTTGTATTTAATTCCGATGCAATCTCTGTATTTCATCGTCAAAAAGAAGGTCAGAGGGATACAGTTAACCTGAAGTGAAGCATCGGAATCTATAACAAGTGTCACAGGAATGGTTCAAAACAGTCAGTAAGAAGAGTCAGCCTTCTTGTACTTAAGTCGGCATTGTGCATTTTCTATTTAATTTCGAAGCTATTTCTGCATTTCGTCGCCAATTAGAAGGTCCAAAGGATACAGTAAACCTGAAGTGAAGCATCGGAATCAATAACTAATGTCTCAGAAATCGTTCAAAACGTAGACAGTAGGAAGAGTCAGTCTTCTTGTACTTAAGTCGGCATTGTGCCTTTTCTATTTAATTCCGATGCAATTTCAGTGTTTCATCGTCAATAAGAATGTCAGAGGGATACAGTAACCCTGAAGTGGAGCATTGGAATCTGTAACTAGCGTCACAGGAATGGTTCAAAACATAGACAGAAAGAAGTGTCAGTCTTCTTGTACTTAAGTCGGCATTGTGCATTTTCTATTTAATACCGATGCAATTTCTGTGTTTCATCGTCAATAAGAACGTCCAAGGGATACAGTAAACCTGAAGTGAAGCATCGGAACCTATAACTGGTGTCACAGGAATGGTCCAAAACATAGACAGTAGGAAGAGTCAGTCTTCTTGTACTTAAGTCGGCATTGTGCCTTTTGTATTTAATTCCGATGCAATTTCAGTGTTTCATCGTCAATAAGAATGTCAGAGGGATACAGTAAACCTGAAGTGAAGCATCGGAACCTATAACTGGTGTCACAGGAATGGTCCGAAACATAGACAGTAGGAAGAGTCAGTCTTCTTGTACTTAAGTCGGCATTGTGCCTTTTGTATTTAATTCCGATGCAATTTCAGTGTTTCATCGTCAATAAGAAGGTCCAAGGGATACAGTAACCCTGAAGTGAAGCATCGGAATCTGTAACTAGCGTCACAGGAATGGTTCAAAACATAGACAGATAGAAGAGTAGGTCGTCTTGTACTTAAGTCGGCATTGTGCCTTTTCTATTTAATTCCGATGCTATTTCTGTGTTTCATCGTCAATAAGAAGGTCCAAGGGATACAGTAAACCTGAAGTGAATCATCGTGATCTATAACTAGTGTCACAGGAATGGTTCAAAACATAGTCAGTAAGAAGGGTCAGTCTTCTTGTCCTTAAGTCGGCATTGTGCCTTTTGTATTTAATTCCGATGCAATATCTGCGTTTCATCCTCAATAAGAAGGTGCAAGGAATACAGTAAACCTGAAGTGAAGCATCGGAATCTATAACTAGTGTCACAGGAATGGTTCTAAACATAGACAGTAAGAAGGGTCAGTCTTCTTGTACTTAAGTCGGCATTATGCCTTTTGTATTTAATTCCGATGCAATTTCTGTGTTTCATCGTCAATAAGATGGTCCAAGGGATACAGTAAACCTGAAGTGAATCATCGTAATCTATAACTAGTGTCACAGGAATGGTTCAAAACATAGTCAGTAAGAAGGGTCAGTCTTCTTGTCCTTATGTCGGCATTGTGCCTTTTGTATTTAATTCCGATGCAATATCTGCGTTTCATCCTGAATAAGAAGGTGCAAGGGATACAGTAAACCTGAAGTGAAGCATCGGAATCTGTAACTAGTGACACAGGAATGGTTCAAAACACAGACAGTAGTAAGAGTCAGTCTTCTTGTACTTAAGTCGGCATTGTGCCTTTTGTATTTAACTCTGATGCAATATCTGTGTTTCATCGTCAATAAGAAGGTCCAAGGGATTCAGTAAACCTGAAGTGAAGCATCGGAATCTGTAACTAGCGTCACAGGAATGGTTCAAAACATAGTCAGTAAGAAGAGTCAGACTTCTTGTACTTAAGTCGGCATTGTGCCTTTTCTATTTAATTCCGATGCAATTTCTGTGTTTCATCGACAATAAGATCGTCCAAGGGATACATTTAACCTGAAGTGAAGCATCGGAATCTATAACTAGTGTCACAGGAATGGTTCAAAACATAGACAGTAGGAAGAGTCAGTCTTCTTGTACTTAAGTCGGCATTGTGCCTTTTCTATTTAATTCCGATGCAATTTCAGTGTTTCATCGTCAATAAGAATGTCAGAGGGATACAGTAACCCTGAAGTGGAGCATTGGAATCTGTAACTAGCGTCACAGGAATGGTTCAAAACATAGACAGAAAGAAGTGTCTGTCTTCTTGTACTTAAGTCGGCATTGTGCCTTTTCTATTTAATTCCGATGCAATTTCTGTGTTTCATCGTCAATAAGAAGGTCCAAGGGGTACAGTAAACCTGAAGTGAAGCATCGGAATCTATAACTAGTGTCACAGGAATGGTTCAAATCATAGACAGTAAGAAGAGTCACTCTTCTTGTACTTAAGTCAGCATTTTGCCTTTTCTATTTACTTCCGATTCAATTTCTGTGTTTCATCGTCAATAAGAAGGTCAGAGGGATTGAGTAAACCTGAAGTGAAGCATCGGAATCTGTAACTAGTGTCACAGGAATGGTTCAAAACATAGCCAGTAAGAAGAGTCAGTCTTCTTGTACTTAAGTCGGCATTCTGCCTTTTCTATTTAATTCCGATGCAATATCTGTGTTTTATCGTCAATACGACGGTCCAAGGGATACAGTAAACCTGAAGTGAATCATCGTAATCTATAACTACTGTCACAGGAATGGGTCAAAACAAGGTCAGTACGAAGAGTCAGTCTTCTTGTACTTAAGTCGGCATTGTTCCATTTGTATTTAATTCCGATGCAATTTCTGTATTTCATCGCCAAAAAGAAGGTCAGAGGGATACAGTAAACCTGATGTGAAGCATCGGAATCTATAACAAGTGTCACAGGAATGGGTCAAAACAGTCAGTAAGAAGAGTCAGTCTTCTTGTACTTAAGTCGTTATTGTACCTTTTGTATTTAGTTTCGGAGCTATTTCTGCATTTCGTCGCCAATTAGAAGGTCCAAAGGATACAGTAAACCTGAAGTGAAGCATCGGAATCAATAACTAATGTCACAGAAATCTTTCAAAACATAGACAGTAGGAAGAGTCAGTCTTCTTGTACTTAAGTCGGCATTATGCCTTTTGTATTTAATTCTGATGCAATATCTGTGTTTCATCGTCAATAAGAAGGTCCAAGGGATACAGTAAACCTGAAGTGAAGCATCGGAATCTGTAGCTAGCGTCATAGGAATGGTTCAAACCATAGTCAGTAAGAAGAGTCAGTCTTCTTGTACTTAAGTCGGCATTGTGCCTTTTCTATTTAATTCGGATCAATTTCTGTGTTTCATCGTCAATAAGAACGTCCAAGGGATACAGTAAACCTGAAGTGAAGCATCGGAATCTATAACTAGTGTCACAGGAATGGTCCAAAACATAGACAGTAGGAAGAGTCAGTCTTCTTGTACTTAGGTCGGCATTGTGCCTTTTGTATTTAATTCCGATGCAATTTCAGTGTTTCATCGTCAATAAGAATGTCAGAGGGATACAGTAAACCTGAAGTGAATCATCGTAATCTATAACTAGTGTCTCAGGAATGGTTCAAAACATGGTCAGTACGAAGAGTCAGTCTTCTTCTACTTAGGTCGGCATTGTGCATTTTGTATTTAATTCCGATGCAATCTCTGTATTTCATCGTCAAAAAGAAGGTCAGAGGGATACAGTTAACCTGAAGTGAAGCATCGGAATCTATAATAAGTGTCACAGGAATGGTTCAAAACAGTCAGTAAGAAGAGTCAGCCTTCTTGTACTTAAGTCGGCATTGTGCATTTTCTATTTAATTTCGAAGCTATTTCTGCATTTCGTCGCCAATTAGAAGGTCCAAAGGATACAGTAAACCTGAAGTGAAGCATCGGAATCAATAACTAATGTCTCAGAAATCGTTCAAAACGTAGACAGTAGGAAGAGTCAGTCTTCTTGTACTTAAGTCGGCATTGTGCCTTATGTATTTAATTCCGATGCAATATCTGTGTTTCATCGTCAATAAGAAGGTCCAAGGGATACAGTAACCCTGAAGTGAAGCATCGGAATTTGTAACTAGCGTCACAGGAATGGTTCAAAACATAGACAGATAGAAGAGTAGGTCTTCTTGTACTTAAGTCGGCATTGTGCCTTTTCTATTTAATTCCGATGCTATTTCTGTGTTTCATCGTCAATAAGAAGGTCCAAGGGATACAGTAAACCTGAAGTGAATCATCGTAATCTATAACCAGTGTCACAGGAATGGTTCAAAACATAGTCAGTAAGAAGGGTCAGTCTTCTTGTCCTTAAGTCGGCATTGTGCCTTTTGTATTTAATTCCGATGCAATATCTGCGTTTCATCCTCAATAAGAAGGTGCAAGGAATACAGTAAACCTGAAGTGAAGCATCGGAATCTATAACTAGTGTCACAGGAATGGTTCTAAACATAGACAGTAAGAAGGGTCAGTCTTCTTGTACTTAAGTCGGCATTGTGCCTTTTGTATTTAATTCCGATGCAATTTCTGTGTTTCATCGTCAATAAGATGGTCAGAGGGATACAGTAAACCTGAAGTGAAACATCGTAATCTATAACTAGTGTCACAGGAATGGTTCAAAACAGTCAGTAAGAAGAGTCAATCTTCTTGTACTTAAGTCGGCATTGTGCCTTTTGTATTTAATTCCGATGCATTTTCTGTGTTTCATCGTCAATAAGAAGGTCCAAGGGATACAGTAAACCTTTAGTGAAGCATCGGAATCTATAACTAGTGTCACAGGAAGGGTTCAAAACATAGACAGTAAGAAGGGTCAGTCTTCTTGTACTTACGTCGGCAAAGTGCCTTATCTATTTAATTCCAATGCAATTTCTGTAATTCGTCGCCAATAAGAAAGTCCAAAGGATATAGTAAACCTGAAGTGAAGCATCGGAATCTATAACTAATGTCACAGGAATTGTTCAAACATAGACAGTAGGAAGAGTCAGTCTTCTTGTACTTAAGTCGGCATTGTGCCTTTTGTATTTAGTTCCGATGCAATTTCTGTGTTTCATCGTCAATAAGAATCTCCTAGGGATAGAGTAAAACTTAAGTGAAGCATCGGAATCTATAACTAGTATCACAGGAATGGTTCAAAACATATTCAGTAAGAAGAGTCAGTCTTCTTGTACTTAAGTCGACATTGTGCCTTTTGTATTTAATTCCGATGCAATTTCTGTGTTTCATCGTCAAATAGAAGGTCAGAGGGATACAGTAAACCTGAAGTGAAGCATCGGAATATATAGCTAGTGTCACAGGAATGGTTCAAAACATAGACAGTAGGAAGAGTCAGTCTCCTTGTACTTAAGTCGGCATTGTGCCTTTCCTATTTATGTCCGATGCAATTTCTGTGTTCTTCGGCAATACGAAGGTCCAAGGGATACAGTAAACCTAAAGTGAAGCGTTGGAATCTATAACTAGTGTCACAGGAATCGTTCAAACATAGACAGTAGGAAGGATCAGTCTTCTTGTACTTAAGTCAGCATTGTGCCTTTTGTATTTAGTTCCGATGCAATTTCTGTGTTTCATCGTCAATAAGATGGTCCTAGGGATAGAGTAAACCTGAAGTGAAGCATCGGAATCTATAACTAGTGTCACACGAATGGTTCAAAACGTAGACAGTAAGAAGGGTCAGTCTTCTTGTATATAGGTCGGCATTGTGCCTTTTGTATTTAATTCCGATGCAATATCTGTGTTTCACCGTCAATAAGAAGGTGCAAGGGAAACAGTAAACCTGAAGTGAAGCATCGGAATCTACAACTAGTGTCACAGGAATGGTTCAAAACATAGTCAGTAAGAAGAGTCAGTCTTCTTGTGCTTAAGTCGGCATTGTGCCTTTTCTATTTAATTCCAATGCAATATCTGTGTTTCATCGTCAATAAGGAGGTCAGAGGGATACAGTAAACCTGAAGTGAAGCCTCGGAATCTATAACAAGTGTCACAGGAATGGTTCAAAACAGTCAGTAAGAAGAGTCAGTCTTCTTGTACTTAAGTCGGCATTGTGCCTTTTGTATTTAATTCCGAAGCTATTTCTGCATTTCGTCGCCAATTAAAAGGTCCAAAGGATACAGTAAAGCTGAAGTGAAGCATCGGAATCAATAACTAATGTCACAGCAATCGTTCAAAACATATACAGTAGGAAGAGTCTGTCTTCTTGTACTTAAGTCGGCATTGGGCCTTTTGTATTTAATTCCGATGCAATTTCTGTGTTTCATCGTCCAAAAGACGTTCAGAGGGATACAGTAAACCTGAAGTGAAGCATCGGAATCAGTAACTAGTGCCACAGGAATGGTTCAAAACATAGACAGTAGGAAGAGTCAGTCTTCTTGTACTTAAGTCGGCAATGTGCCTTTTGTATTTAATTCCGATGCAATATCTGTGTTTCATCGTCAATAGGAAGGTCCAAGGGATACAGTAAACCTAAAGTGAATCATCGTAATCTATAACTAGTGTCACAGGAATGGTTCAAAACATAGTCAGTACGAACAGTCAGTCTTCTTGTACTTAAGTCGGCATTGTGCCTTTTGTATTTAATTCCGATGCAATTTCTGTGTTTCATCGTCAATAAGAAGGTCAGAGGGATTCAGTAAACCTGAAGTGAAGCATCGGAATCCTTAACTATTGTCACATTAATGGTTCTAAACATAGACAGTAAGAAGGGTCAGTCTTCTTGTACTAAAGCCGGCATTGTGAGTTTTGTATTTTATTCCGATGCAATATCTGTGTTTCATCGTCAATAAGAAGGTGCAACGGATACAGTAAACGTGAAGTGAAGCATCGGAATGTATAACTAGTGTCACAGGAATGGTTCTAAACATAGACAGTAAGAAGGGTCAGTCTTGTTGTACTTAAGTCGGCATTGTGCCTTTTGTATTTAATTCCGATGCAATTTCTGTGTTTCATCGTCAATAACAAGGTCAGAGGGATACAGACAACCTGAAGTGATGCATCGAAATCTATAATTAGTGTCACAGGAATGGTTCAAAACAGTCAGTAAGAAGAGTCAATCTTCTTGTACTTAATTCGGCATTGTGCCTTTTGTATTTAATTCCGATGCATTTTCTGTGTTTCATCGTCAATAAGAAGGTCAGAGGGATACAGTAAACCTGAAGTGAAGCATCGGAATCTAAAACTAGTGTCGCAGGAATGGTTCAAAACAGTCAGTAAGAAGAGTCAATCTTCTTGTACTTAAGTCGGCATTGTGCCTTTTGTATTTAATTCCGATGCAATATCTGTTTTTCATCGTCAATAAGAATGTCCTAGGGATAGAGTAAACCTGAAGTGAAGCATCGGAATCTATAACTAGTGTCACAGGATTGGTTGAAAACATATTCAGTAAGAAGAGTCAGTCTTCTTGTACTTAAGTCGGCATTGTGCCTTTTGTATTTAGTTCCGATGCAATTTCTGTGTTTCATCGTCAATGAGAAGGTCCTAGGGATAGAGTAAACCTGAAGTGAAGCATCGGAATCTATAACTAGCGTCACAGGAATGGTTCAAAACATAGACAGTAAGAAGGGTCAGTCTTCTTGTACATAATTCGGCATTGAGGCTTTTGTATTTAATTCCGATGCAATATCTGTGTTTCACCGTCAATAAGAAGGTGCAAGGGATACAGTAAACCTGAAGTGAAGCGTTGGAATCTATAACTAGTGTCACAGGAATGGTTCAAAACATAGTCAGTAAGAAGAGTCAGTCTTCTTGTGCTTACGTCGGCATTGTGCCTTTTCTATTTAATTCCAATGCCATATCTGTGTTTCATCGTCAATAAGGTCAGAGGGATATAGTAAACCTGAAGTGAAGCCTCGGAATCTATAACAAGTGTCACAGGAATGGTTCAAAGCAGTCACTAAGAAGAGTCAGTCTTCTTGTACTAAAGTCGGCATTGTGCCTTTTGTATTTAATTTCGGAGCTATTTCTGCATTTCGTCGCCAATTAGAAGGTCCAAAGGATACAGTAAACCTGAAGTGAAGCATCGGAAATAATAACTAATGTCACAGTAATCGTTCAAACATAGACAGTAGGAAGAGTCAGTCTTCTTGTACTTAAGTCGGCATTGTGCCTTTTGTATTTAATTCCGATGCAATTTCTGTGTTTCATCGTCAAATAGAAGTTCAGAGGGATACAGTAAACCTGAAGTGAAGCATCGGAATTTGTAACTAGCGTCACAGGAATGGTTCAAAACATAGACAGAAAGAAGAGTCAGTCTTCTTGTACTTAAGTCGGCATTGTGACTTTTCTATTTAATTCCGATGCAATTTCTGTGTTTCATCGTCAATAAGAAGGTCAGACGGATACAGTAAACCCGAAGTGAAGCATCGGAATCCATAATTAGTGTCACAGGAATGGTTCAAATCATAGTCAGTAAGAAGAGTCAGTCTTGTTGTACTTAAGTCGGCATTGTGCCTTTTCTATTTAATTCCGATGCAATATCTGTGTTTCATCGTCAATAAGAAGGTCGGAGGGATACAGTAAACCTGAAGTGAGGCATCGGAATCTATAACTAGTGTCACAGGAATGGTTCCAAACATAGTCAGAAGAAGAATCAGTCTTCTTGTACTTAAGGCGGCATTGTGCCTTTTCTATTTAATTCCGATGCAATTTCTGTGTTTCATCGTCAATAAGAAGGTCCACGGGATACAGTAAACCTGAAGTGAAGCATCGGAAAGTATAACTAGTGTCAAAGGAATGGTTCTAAACATAGACAGTAAGAAGGGTCAGTCTTCTTGTACTTAAGCCGGCATTGTGCCTTTTGTATTTAATTCCGATGCAATATCTGTGTTTCATCGTCAATAAGAAGGTGCAAGGGATACAGTAAACATGAAGTGAAGCATCGGAATCTATAACTAGTGTCACAGGAATGGTTCTAAACATAGACAGTAAGAAGGGTCAGTCTTCTTGTACTTAAGTCGGCATTGTGCCTTTTGTATTTAATTCCGATGCAATTTCTGTGTTTCATCGTCAATAACAAGGTCAGAGGGATACAGTAAAGCTGAAGTGATGCATCGGAATCTATGACTAGTGTCACTGGAATGGTTCAAAACAGTCAGTAAAAGAGTCAATCTTCTTGTACTTAAGTCGGCATTGTGCCTTTTGTACATAATTCTGATGCATTTTCTGTGTTGCATCGTCAATAAGAAGGTCCAAGGGATACAGTAAACCTTATCTGAAGCATTGGAATCTATAACTAGTGTCACAGGAACGGTTCTAAACATAGACAGTAAGAAGGGTAAGTCTTCTTGTACTTAAGTCGGCATTGTGCTTTTTATATTTAATTCCGATGCAATTTCTGTGTTTCATCGTCAATAAGTAGGTCCTAGGGATAGAGTAAACTTGAAGTGAAGCATCTGAATCTATAACTAGTGTCACAGGAATGGTTCAAAACATATTCAGTAAGAAGAGTCAATCTTCTTGTACTTAAGTCAGCACTGTGCCTTTTGTATTTAGTTCCGATGCAATTTCTGTGTTTCATCGTCAATAAGAAGGTCCTAGGGATAGAGTAAACCTGAAGTGAAGCATCGGAGTCTATAACTAGTGTCACAGGAATGTTTCTAAGCATAGACAGTAAGATGGGTCAGTCTTCTTGTACAAAAGTCGGCATTGTGCCTTTTGTATTTAATTCCGATGCAATTTCTGTGTTTCATCGTCAATAACAAGGTGAGAGGGATACAGTACACCTGAAGTGAAGCATCGGAATCTATAACTAGTGTCACAGGAATGGTTCATAACAGTCAGTAAGAAGAGTCAATCTTCTTGTACTTAAGTCGGCATTGTGCCTTTTGTATTTAATTCCGATGCATTTTCTGTGTTTCATCGTCAATAAGAAGGTCCAAGGGATACAGTAAACCTGAAGTGAAGCCTCGGAATCTATAACAAGTGTCACAGGATTGGTTCAAAACAGTCAGTAAGAAGAGTCAGTCTTCTTGTACTTAAGTCGGCATCGTGCCTCTCGTATTTAATTCCGAAGCTATTTCTGCATTTCGCCGCCAGTTAGAAGGTCCAAAGGATACAGTAAACCTGAAGTGAAGCATCGGAATCAATAACTAATGTCACAGGAATCGTTCAAAACATAGACAGTAGGAAGAGTTTGTCTTCTTGTACTTAAGTCGGCATTGGGCCTTTTGTATTTAATTCCGATGCAATTTCTGTGTTTCATCGTCCAAAAGACGTTCAGAGGGATACAGTAAACCTGAAGTGAAGCATCGGAATCAGTAACTAGTGCCACAGGAATGGTTCAAAACATAGACAGTAGGAAGAGTCAGTCTTCTTGTACTTAAGTCGGCAATGTGCCTTTTGTATTTAATTCCGATGCAATATCTGTGTTTCATCGTCAATAAGAAGGTCCAAGGGATACAGTAAACCTGAAGTGAATCATCGTAATCTATAACTAGTGTCACAGGAATGGTTCAAAACATAGTCAGTACGAACAGTCAGTCTTCTTGTACTTAAGTCGGCATTTTGCCTTTTGTATTTAATTCCGATGCAATTTCTGTGTTTCATCGTCAATAAGAAGGTCAGAGGGATACAGTAAACATGAAGTGAAGCATCGGAATCCTTAACTAGTGTCACAGGAATGGTTCTAAACATAGACAGTAAGAAGGGTCAGTCTTCTTGTACTAAAGCCGGCATTGTGAGTTTTGTATTTAATTCCGAAGCTATTTCTGCATTTCGTCGCCAATTAAAAGGTCCAAAGGATACAGTAAAGCTGAAGTGAAGCATCGGAATCAATAACTAATGTCACAGGAATCGTTCAAAACATATACAGTAGGAAGAGTCTGTCTTCTTGTACTTAAGTCGGCATTGGGCCTTTTGTATTTAATTCCGATGCAATTTCTGTGTTTCATCGTCCAAAAGACGTACAGAGGGATACAGTAAACCTGAAGTGAAGCATCGGAATCAGTAACTAGTGCCACAGGAATGGTTCAAAACATAGACAGTAGGAAGAGTCAGTCTTCTTGTACTTAAGTCGGCAATGTGCCTTTTGTATTTAATTCCGATGCAATATCTGTGTTTCATCGTCAATAGGAAGGTCCAAGGGATACAGTAAACCTGAAGTGAATCATCGTAATCTATAACTAGTGTCACAGGAATGGTTCAAAACATAGTCAGTACGAACAGTCAGTCTTCTTGTACTTAAGTCGGCATTGTGCCTTTTGTATTTAATTCCGATGCAATTTCTGTGTTTCATCGTCAATAAGAAGGTCAGAGGGATAAAGTAAACCTGAAGTGAAGCATCGGATTCCTTAACTAGTGTCACAGGAATGGTTCTAAACATAGACAGTAAGAAGGGTCAGTCTTCTTGTACTAAAGCCGGCATTGTGAGTTTTGTATTTTATTCCGATGCAATATCTGTGTTTCATCGTCAATAAGAAGGTGCAACGGATACAGTAAACGTGAAGTGAAGCATCGGAATGTATAACTAGTGTCACAGGAATGCTTCTAAACATAGACAGTAAGAAGGGTCAGTCTTGTTGTACTTAAGTCGGCATTGTGCCTTTTGTATTTAATTCCGATGCAATTTCTGTGTTTCATCGTCAATAATAAGGTCAGAGGGATACAGACAACCTGAAGTGATGCATCGAAATCTATAATTAGTGTCACAGGAATGGTACAAAACAGTCAGTAAGAAGAGTCAATCTTCTTGTACTTAATTCGGCATTGTGCCTTTTGTATTTAATTCCGATGCATTT
Source organism: Schistocerca americana (assembly GCF_021461395.2). NCBI lineage: Eukaryota > Metazoa > Arthropoda > Insecta > Orthoptera > Acrididae > Schistocerca > Schistocerca americana. The sequence continues at coordinate 18,565,019 of NC_060130.1, read as the reverse complement.
TCTGTGTTTCATCGTCAATAAGAAGGTCCAAGGGATACAGTAAACCTGAAGTGAAGCATCAGAATCTATAACTAGTGTCACAGGAATGGTTCTAAACATAGACAGTAAGAAGGGTCAGTCTTCTTGTACTTAAGTCGGCATTGTGCCTTTTGTATTTAATTCCGATGCAATTTCTGTGTTTCATCGTCAATAAGATGGTCAGAGGGATACAGTAAACCTGAAGTGAAGCATCGGAATCTAAAACTAGTGTCGCAGGAATGGTTCAAAACAGTCAGTAAGAAGAGTCAATCTTCTTGTACTTAAGTCGGCATTGTGCCTTTTGTATCTAATTCCGATGCAATTTCTGTGTTTCATCGTCAATAAGAAGGTCAGAGGGATACAGTAAACCTGAAGTGAAGCATCGGAATCTTTAACTAGTGTCACAGGAATGGTTCAAATCATGGTCAGTAAGAAGAATCAGTCTTCTTGAACTTTATTCGGCATTGCGCCTTTTTATTTAATTCCGATGCAATTTCTGTGTTTCATCGTCAATAAGAAGTTCAAAGGGATACAGTAAACCTGAAGCATCGGAATCTATAACTAGTGTCACAGAAATGGTTCAATACTTCGTCAGCCAGAAGAGTCAGTCTTCTTGTACTTAAGTCGGCATTGTGCCTTTCGTATTTAATTCCGATGCAACTTCGGTGTTTCATCGTCAATAAGAAGGTCCAAGGGATACAGTAAACCTGAAGTGAAGCATCGAAATCTATAACTAGTGTCACAGGAATGGTTCAATACATAGTCAGTAAGAAGAGTCAGTCTTCTTGTACTTAGGTCGGCATTGTGCCTTTTCTATTTAATTCCGATTCAGTTTCTGTGTTTCGTCGTCAATAAGAAGGTCCAAGGGATACAGTAAACCTGAAGTGAAGCATCGGAATCTATAACTAGTGTCACAGGAATGGTTCAAAACATAGACAGTAGGAAGAGTCTGTCTTCTTGTACTTAAGTCGGCATTGTGCCATTTCTATTCTATTCCGACGCAATTTCTGTGTTTCATCGTCAATAAGAAGGTGAGAGGGATACAGTAAACCTGAAGTGAAGCATCGGAATCTATAAGTGGTGTCACAGGAATGGTTCAAACATTGTCATTAAGAAGAGTCAGACTTCTTGTACTTAAGTCGGCATTGTGCCTTTCGTATTTAATTCCGATGCAACTTCGGTGTTTCATCGTCAATAAGAGGGTCCAAGGGATACAGTAACCCTGAAGTGAAGCATCGGAATCTATAACTAGTGTCACAGGAATGGTTTATAGCATAGAGAGTGGGAAGAGTCAGTCTTCTTGTACTTAAGTCGGCATTGTGCCGTTTGTATAGTATTCCGATGCAATTTCTGTGTTTCATCGTCACTAAGAAGGTCAGTGGGATACAGTAAACCTGAAGTGAAGCATCGGAATCTATAACTAGTGTCACAGGAATGGTTCAAATCATAGTCAGTAAGAAGGATCAGTCTTCTTGTACTTAATTCGGCATTGTGCATTTTTATTTAATCCCGATGCAATTTCTGTGTTTCATCGTCAATAAGAAGTTCAAAGGGATACAGTAAACCTGATGCATCGGAATCTATAACTAGTGTCACAGGAATGGTTCAAAACATAGACAGTAGGTAGAGTCAGTCTACATGTACTTAAGACGGCATTGTGCCTTTTGTATTTAATTCGGATGCAATTTTTGTGTTTCATCGTCAATAAGAAGGACCAAGGGATACAGTAAACCTGAAGTGAAGCATCGGAATCTATAACTAGTGTCACAGGAATGGTTCAAATCATAGTCAGTAAGAAGGATCAGTCTTCTTGTACTTAATTCGGCATTGTGCCTTTTTATTTAATCCGAATGCAATTTCTGTGTTTCATCGTCAATAAGAAGTTCAAAGGGATACAGTAAACCTGATGCATCGGAATCTATAACTAGTGTCACAGGAATGGTAGAAAACATAGACAGTAAGAAGAGTCAGTCTACTTGTACTTAAGACGGCATTGTGCCTTTTGTATTTAATTCCGATGCAATTTCTGTGTTTCATCGTCAATAAGAAGGTCAGAGGGTTACAGTAAACCTGATGTGAGGCATCGGATTCTATAACTAGTGTTACAGGAATGATTCAAAACGTAGACAGTAGGAAGGGTCAGTCTTCTTGTATTTAAGTCGGCATTGTGCCTTTTCTATTTAATTCCGATGCAATTTCATTGTTTCATCGTCAATAAGAAGGTCAGATGGATACAGTAAACCATGAGGCGAAGCATCGGAATCAATAACTAGTGTCACAGGAATGGTTCAAATGATAGACAGTAGGAAGAGTCAGTCTTCGTATACTTAAGTCGGCATTGTGCCTTTTGTATTTAATTCCGATGCAATTTCTGCGTTTCATCGTCGATAAGAAGGTCAGAGGGATACAGTAAACCTGAAGTAAATCATCGGAATCTATAACTAGTGTCACAGGAATGGTTCAAAACATTGTCAGTAAGAAGAGTCAGTCTTCTTGTACTTAATTCGGCATTGTGCCTTTTTATTTAATTCCGATGAAATTTCTGTGTTTTATCGCCAATAAGAAGGTCAGAGGGATACAGTAAACCTGAAGTCAAGCATCGGAATCTACAACTAGTGTCACAGAAATGGTTCAAAACATAGTCAGTAAGAAGAGTCAGTCTTCTTGTACTTAAGTCGGCTATGTGACTTTTCTATATAATTCCGATGCTATTTCTGTGTTTCATCGTCAACAAGAATGTCAGAGGGATACAGTAAACCTGATGTGAAGCATCGGAATGTATAACTAGTGTCACAGGAATCTTTCAAAGCTTAGACAGTAGGAAGAGTCTGTCTTCTTCTACTTGATTCGGCATTGTGCCTTTTGTATTTATTTCCGAAGCAACTTCGGTGTTTCATCGTCAATGAGAAGGTCCAAGGGATACAGTAAACCTGAAGTGAAACATCGAAATCTATAACTAGTGTCACAGGAATGGTTCAATACATAGTCAGTAAGAGGAGTCAGTCTTCTTGTACTTAGGTCGGCATTGTGCCTTTTCTATTTAATTCCGATTCAGTTTCTGTGTTTCGTCGTCAATAAGAAGGTCCAAGGGATACAGTAAACCTGAAGTGAAGCATCGGAATCTATAACTAGTGTCACAGGAATGGTTTATAGCATAGAGAGCAGGAAGAGTCAGTCATCTTGTACTTAAGTCGGCATTGTGCCATTTATATGGTATTCCGATGCAATTTCTGTGTTTCATCGTCAATAAGAAGGTCAGAGGGATACAGTAAACCTGAAGTGAAGCATCGGAATCTTTAACTAGTGTCACAGGAATGGTTCAAATCATAGTCAGTAAGAAGGATCAGTCTTCTTGTACTTAATTCGGCATTGTGCCTTTTTATTTAATTCCGATGCAATTTCTGTGTTTCATCGTCAATAAGAAGTTCAAAGGGATACAGTAAACCTGAAGCATCGGAATCTATAACTAGTGTCACAGAAATGGTTCAAAACATAGTCAGCAAGAAGAGTCAGTCTTCTTGTACTTAAATCGGCGTTGTGCCTTTTCTATTTAATTCCGATGCAATTTCTGTGTTTCATCGTCAATAAGAAGGTCAGAGGGATGCAGTAAACCTGAAGTGAAGCATCCGATTGTATAACTAGTGTCACAGGATGGTAAAAAACATAGACAGCAGAAGAGTCATTCTTCTTGTACTTAAGTCGGCATTGTGCCTTGTCTATTTAATTCCGATGCAATTTCTGTGTTTCATCGTCAATAAGAAGGTCAGAGGGATACAGTAAACCTGAAGTGAATCATCGGAATCTATAACTAGTGTCACAGGAATGGTTCAAAACATAGACAGTAGGTAGAGTCAGTCTACATGTACGTAAGTCGGCATTGTGCCTTTTGTATTTAATTCGGATGCAATTTTTGTGTTTCATCGTCAATAAGAAGGTCCAAGGGATACAGTAAACCTGAAGTGAAGAATCGGAATGTATAACTAGTCTCACAGGAATGGTAGAAAACATAGACAGTAAGAAGAGTCAGTCTACTTGTACTTAAGTCGGTATTGTGAGTTTTGTATTTAATTCCGATGCAATTTCTGTGTTTCATCGTCTATAACAAGGTCCAAGGTATATAGTACACCTGAAGTGAAGCATCAGAATCTATAACTATTGACCCAGGAATGGTTCAAATCATAGACAGTAAGAAGAGTCAGTCTTCTTGTACTTAATTCGGCATTGTGCCTTTTTATTTAATTCCGATGCAATTTCTGTGTTTCATCGTCAATAAGAAGCTCAGAGGGATACAGTAAACGTGAAGTGAAGCATCGGAATCTATAACTAGTGTCACAGGAATGGTTCAAAACATAGACAGTAAGAAGAGTCAGTCTTCTTGTACTTAAGTCGGCATTGTGCCTTTTCTATTTAATTCCGACGCAATCTCTGTGTTTCATCGTCAATAAGAAGGTCAGAGGGATACAGTAAACCTGAAGTGAAGCATCGGAATCTATAACTAGTGTCACAGGAATGGTTGAAAACATAGACAGTAGGAAGAGTCAGTCTTTTTGTACTTAAGTAGTGATTGTGCCTTTTGTATTTAATTCCGATGCAATTTCTGTGTTTCATCGTCAATAAGAAGGTCAGAGGGTTACAGTAAACCTGATGTGAGGCATCGGATTCCATAACTAGTGTTACAGGAATGATTCAAAACGTAGACAGTAGGAAGGGTCAGTCTTCTTGTATTTAAGTCGGCATTGTGCCTTTTCTATTTAATTCCGATGCAATTTCTGTGTTTCATCGTCAATAAGAAGGTCAGATGGATACAGTAAACCATGAGGCGAAGCATCGGAATCATTAACTAGTGTCAACAGGAATGGTTCAAATGATAGACAGTAGGAAGAGTCAGTCTTCGTATACTTAAGTCGGCATTGTGCCTTTTGTATTTAATTCCGATGCAATTTCTGCGTTTCATCGTCGATAAGAAGGGCAGAGGGATACAGTAAACCTGAAGTAAATCATCGGAATCTATAACTAGTGTCACAGGAATGGTTCAAAACATTGTCAGTAAGAAGAGTCAGTCTTCTTGTACTTAATTCGGCATTGTGCCGTTTTATTTAATTCCGATGAAATTTCTGTGTTTTATCGCCAATAAGAAGGTCAGAGGGATACAGTAAACCTGAAGTCATGCATCGGAATCTACAACTAGTGTCACAGAAATGGTTCAAAACATAGTCAGTAAGAAGAGTCACTCTTCTTGTACTTAAGTCGGCATTGTGACTTTTCTATATAATTCCGATGCTATTTCTGTGTTTCATCGTCAACAAGAATGACAGAGGGATACAGTAAACCTGAAGTGAAGCATCGGAATGTATAACTAGTGTCACAGGAATCTTTCAAAGCTTAGACAGTAGGAAGAGTCAGTCTTCTTCTACTTGATTCGGCATTGTGCCTTTTGTATTTATTTCCGATGCAACTTCGGTGTTTCATCGTCAATAAGAAGGTCCAAGGGATACAGTAAACCTGAAGTGAAGCATCGAAATCTATAACGAGTGTCACAGGAATGGTTCAATACATAGGCAGTAAGAAGAGTCAGTCTTCTTGTACTTAGGTCGGCATTGTGCCTTTTCTATTTAATTCCGATTCAGTTTCTGTGTTTCGTCGTCAATAAGAAGGTCCAAGGGATACAGTAAACCTGAAGTGAAGCATCGGAATCTATAACTAGTGTCACAGGAATGGTTCAAAACATAGACAGTACGAAGAGTCAGTCTTCTTGTACTTAAGTCGGCCTTGTGCCATTTCTATTCTATTTCGACGCAATTTCTGTGTTTCATCGTCAATAAGAAGGTGAGAGGGATACAGTAAACCTGAAGTGAAGCATCGGAATCTATAAGTGGTGTCACAGGAATGGTTCAAACATTGTCATTAAGAAGAGTCAGACTTCTTGTACTTAAGTCGGCATTGTGCCTTTCGTATTTAATTCTGATGCAACTTCGGTCTTTCATCGTCAATAAGAGGGTCCAAGGGATACAGTAAACCTGTAGTGAAGCATCGGAATCTATAACTAGTGTCACAGGTATGGTTTATAGCATAGAGAGCAGGAAGAGTCAGTCATCTTGTACTTAAGTCGGCATTGTGCCATTTATATGGTATTCCGATGCAATTTCTTTGTTTCATCGTCAATAAGAAGGTCAGAGGGATACAGTAAACCTGAAGTGAAGCATCGGAATCTATAACTAGTGTCACAGGAATGGTTCAAATCATAGTCAGTAAGAAGGATCAGTCTTCTTGTACTTAATTCGGCATTGTGCCTTTTTATTTAATTCCGATGCAATTTCTGTGTTTCATCGTCAATAAGAAGTTCAAAGGGATACAGTAAACCTGAAGCATCGGAATCTATAACTAGTGTCACAGAAATGGTTCAAAACATAGTCAGCAAGAAGAGTCAGTCTTCTTGTACTTAAATCGGCGTTGTGCCTCTTCTATTTAATTCCGATGCAATTTCTTTGTTTCATCGTCAATAAGAAGGTCCAAGGGATACAGTAAACTTGAAGTGAAGCATCGGATTGTATAACTAGTGTCACAGGAATGGTTCAAAACATAGACAGTAGGTAGAGTCAGTCTTCTTGTACTTGAGTCTGCATTGTGCCTTTTGTATATATTTCTGATGCAATTTCTGCGTTTCATCATCGATAAGAAGGTCAGAGGGATGCAGTAAACCTGAAGTGAAGCATCGGAATCTATAACTAGTCTCACAGGATGGTAAAAAACATAGGCAGCAGAAGAGTCATTCTTCTTGTACTTAAGTCGGCATTGTGCCTTGTCTATTTAATTCCGATGCAATTTCTGTGTTTCATCGTCAATAAGAAGGTCAGAGGGATACAGTAAACCTGAAGTGAATCATCGGAATCTATAACTAGTGTCACAGGAATGGTTCAAAACATAGACAGTAGGTAGAGTCAGTCTACATGTACTTAAGTCGGCATTGTGCCTTTTGTATTTAATTCGGATGCAATTTTTGTGTTTCATCGTCAATAAGAAGGTCCAAGGGATACAGTAAACCTGAAGTGAAGAATCGGAATGTATAACCAGTGTCACAGGAATGGTAGAAAACATAGACAGTAAGAAGAGTCAGTCTACTTGTACTTAAGTCGGTATTGTGCCTTTTGTATTTAATTCCGATGCAATTTCTGTGTTTCATCGCCTATAAGAAGGTCCAAGGTATATAGTACACCTGAAGTGAAGCATCAGAATCTATAACTATTGACCCAGGAATGGTTCAAATCATAGACAGTAAGAAGAGTCAGTCTTCTTGTACTTAAGTCAGCACTTTGCCTTTTCTATTTAATTCCGATGCAATTTCTGTGTTTCATCGTCAATAAGAAGGTCAGAGGGATACAGTAAACCTGAAGTGAAGCATCGGAATCTATAACTAGTGTCACAGGAATGGTTGAAAACATAGACAGTAGGAAGAGTCAGTCTTTTTGTACTTAAGTAGTCATTGTGCCTTTTGTATTTAATTCCGATGCAATTTCTGTGTTTCATCGTCAATAAGAATATCAGAGGGATACAGTAAACCTGATGTGAGGCATCGGAATCTATAACTAGTGTTACAGGAATGATTCAAAACGTAGACATTAGGAAGAGTCAGTCTTCTTGTATTTAAGTCGGCAATGTGCCTTTTTTATTTAATTCCGATGCAATTTCTGTGTTTCATCGTCAATAAGAAGGTCAGATGGACACAGTAAACCTGAGGCGAAGCATCGGAATCAATAACTAGTGTCACAGGAATGGTTCAAATGATAGACAGTAGGAAGAGTCAGTCTTCGTATACTTAAGTCGGCATTGTGCCTTTTGTATTTAATTCCGATGCAATTTCCGCGTTTCATCGTCAATAAGAAGGTCAGAGGGATACAGTAAACCTGAAGTGAATCATCGGAATCTAAAACTAGTGTCACAGGAATGGTTCAAAACATTGTCAGTAAGAAGAGTCAGTCTTCTTGTACTTAAGTCGGCATTGTGCCTTTTCTATTTAATTCCGACGCAATCTCTGTGTTTCATCGTCAATAAGAAGGTCAGAGGGATACAGTAAACCTGAAGTGAAGCATCGGAATCTATACCTAGTGTCACAGGAATGGTTGAAAACATAGACAGTAGGAAGAGTCAGTCTTTTTGTACTTAAGTAGTCATTGTGCCTTTTGTATTTAATTCCGATGCAATTTCTGTGTTTCATCGTCAATAAGAAGGTCAGAGGGTTACAGTAAACCTGATGTGAGGCATCGGATTCTATAACTAGTGTTACAGGAGTGATTCACAACGTAGACAGTAGGAAGGGTCAGTCTTCTTGTATTTAAGTCGGCATTGTGCCTTTTCTATTTAATTCCGATGCAATTTCTGTGTTTCATCGTCAATAAGAAGGTCAGATGGATACAGTAAACCATGAGGCGAAGCATCGGAATCAATAACTAGTGTCACAGGAATGGTTCAAATGATAGACAGTAGGAAGAGTCAGTCTTCGTATACTTAAGTCGGCATTGTGCCTTTTGTATTTAATTCCGATGCAATTTCTGCGTTTCATCGTCGATAAGAAGGTCAGAGGGATACAGTAAACCTGAAGTAAATCATCGGAATGTATAACTAGTGTCACAGGAATCTGTCAAAGCTTAGACAGTAGGAAGAGTCAGTCTTCTTCTACTTGATTCGGCATTGTGCCTTTTGTATTTATTTCCGATGCAACTTCGGTGTTTCATCGTCAATAAGAAGGTCCAAGGGATACAGTAAACCTGAAGTGAAGCATCGAAATCTATAACTAGTGTCACAGGAATGGTTCAATAAATAGTCAGTAAGAAGAGTCAGTCTTCTTGTACTTAGGTCGGCATTGTGCCTTTTCTATTTAATTCCGATTCAGTTTCTGTGTTTCGTCGTCAATAAGAAGGTCCAAGGGATACAGTAAACCTGAAGTGAAGCATCGGAATCTATAACTAGTGTCACAGGAATGGTTCAAAACATAGACAGTACGAAGAGTCAGTCTTCTTGTACTTAAGTCGGCCTTGTGCCATTTCTATTCTATTTCGACGCAATTTCTGTGTTTCATCGTCAATAAGAAGGTGAGAGGGATACAGTAAACCTGAAGTGAAGCATCGGAATCTATAAGTGGTGTCACAGGAATGGTTCAAACATTGTCATTAAGAAGAGTCAGACTTCTTGTACTTAAGTCGGCATTGTGCCTTTCGTATTTAATTCTGATGCAACTTCGGTCTTTCATCGTCAATAAGAGGGTCCAAGGGATACAGTAAACCTGAAGTGAAGAGTCGGAATCTATAACTAGTGTCACAGGAATGGTTTATAGCATAGAGAGCAGGAAGAGTCAGTCATCTTGTACTTAAGTCGGCATTGTGCCATTTATATGGTATTCCGATGCAATTTCTGTGTTTCATCGTCAATAAGAAAGTCAGAGGGATACAGTAAACCTGAAGTGAAGCATCGGAATCTATAACTAGTGTCACAGGAATGGTTCAAATCGTAGTCAGTAAGAAGGATCAGTCTTCTTGTACTTAATTCGGCATTGTGCCTTTTTATTTAATTCCGATGCAATTTCTGTGTTTCATCGTCAATAAGAAGTTCAAAGGGATACAGTAAACCTGAAGCATCGGAATCTATAACTAGTGTCACAGAAATGGTTCAAAACATAGTCAGCAAGAAGAGTCAGTCTTCTTGTACTTAAATCGGCGTTGTGCCTTTTCTATTTAATTCCGATGCAATTTCTGTGTTTCATCGTCAATAGGAAGGTCAGAGGGATACAGTAAACCTGAAGTGAAGCATCGGATTGTATAACTAGTGTCACAGGAATGGTTCAAAACATAGACAGTAGGTAGAGTCAGTCTTCTTGTACTTGAGTCGGCATTGTGCCTTTTGTATATATTTCGGATGCAATTTCTGCGTTTCATCATCGATAAGAAGATCAGAGGGATGCAGTAAACCTGAAGTGAAGCATCGGAATCTATAACTAGTCTCACAGGATGGTAAAAAACATAGACAGCAGAAGAGTCATTCATCTTGTACTTAAGTCGGCATTGTGCCTTGTCTATTTAATTCCGATGCAATTTCTGTGTTTCATCGTCAATAATAAGGTCAGAGGGATACAGTAAACCTGAAGTGAATCATCGGAATCTATAACTAGTGTCACAGGAATGGTTCAAAACATAGACAGTAGGTAGAGTCAGTCTACATGTACTTAAGTCGGCATTGTGCCTTTTGTATTTAATTCGGATGCAATTTTTCTGTTTCATCGTCAATAAGAAGGTCCAAGGGATACAGTAAACCTGAGGTGAAGAATCGGAATGTATAACTAGTGTCACAGGAATGGTAGAAAACATAGACAGTAAGAAGAGTCAGTCTACTTGTACTTAAGTCGGTATTGTGCCTTTTGTATTTAATTCCGATGCAATTTCTGTGTTTCATCGTCTATAAGAAGGTCCAAGGTATATAGTACACCTGAAGTGAAGCATCAGAATCCTTAACTATTGACCCAGGAATGGTTCAAATCATAGACAGTAAGAAGAGTCAGTCTTCTTGTACTTAAGTCAGAACCGTGCCTTTTCTATTTAATTCCGATGCAATTTCTGTGTTTCATCGTCAATAAGAAGGTCAGAGGGATACAGTAAACCTGAAGTGAAGCATCGGAATCTATAGCTAGTGTGGAGGATTTGTTTAAAACGTAGTCAGAAAGAAGAGTCAGTCTTCTTGTACTTAAGTCGGCATTGTGCTTTTTGTATTTAATTCCGATGTAATTTCTGTGTTTCGTCGTCAATAAGAAGGTCCAAGGGTTACAGTAAACCTGAAGTGAAGCATCGGACTCTATAAGTGGTGTCACAAGAATGGTTCAAACATAGTCAGTAAGTAGAGTCAGTTTTCTTGTACTTAAGTCGGCATTGTGCCTTTTCTATTTAATTCCGATGCAATTTCTGTGTTTCATCGTCAACAAGAAGGTCGGAGGGATACAGCAAATCTGAAGTGAAGCATCGTAATCTATAACTAGTGTCAAAGAAATGGGTCAACCGTAGTCAGTAAGAAGAGTCAGTCATCTTGTACTTAAGGCGGCGGCATTGTGCATTTTCTATTTAATTCCGATGCAATTTCTGTGTTTCATCGTCAATAAGTAGGTCCAAGTGATACAGTAAACCTGAAGTGAAGCATCAGATTCTATAACTAGTGTCACAGGAATGGTTCAAAACATAGACAGCAGGAATAGTCATTCTTCTTGTACTTAAGTCGGCATTGTGCGTTTTCTATTTAATTCCGATGCAATTTCTGTGTTTCATCATCAATAAGAAGGGCAGAGGGATACAGTAAACCTAAAGTGAATCATCGGAATCTATAACTAGTGTCACAGGAATGGTTCAAAACATAGACAGTAGGAAGACTCAGTCTACATGTAATTAAGTCGACATTGTGCTTTTTGTATTTAATTCCGATGAAATTTCTGTTATTTATCGTCAATAAGAAGGTCCAAGGAATACAGTTAACCTGAAGTGAGGCATCGGAATCTATAACTAGTGTCACAGGAATGGTTCAAAACATAGTCAGTAAGAAGAGTCAATCTTCTTGTACTTAAGTCGGCATTGTGCCTTTTCTATTTAATTCCGATGCAATTTCAGTATTTTATCGACAATAAGAAGGTCCAAGGGATCCAGTACACCTGAAGTGCAGAATCGGAATCTATACCTAGTGTCACAGGAATGGTTCAAAACATAGTCAGTAGGAAGAGTCAGTCTTCTTGTACTTAGGTCGCCATTGTGCCTTTTCTATTTATTTCCGATGCAATTTCTGTGTTTCATCGTCAATAAGAAGGTCAGAGGGATACAGTAAATCTGAAGTGAAGCAACGGAATCTATAACTAGTGTCACTGGAATGGTTCAAAACATAGACAGTAGGAAGAGTCAGTCTTCTTGTTCTTAAGTCGGCATTGTGACTTTTCTATTTAATTCCGATGCCATGTCTGTGTTTCATCGTCAATACGAAGGTCAGAGGGATACAGTAAAACCTGAAGTGAAGCATCGGAATGTATAACTAGTGTCACAGGAATCGTTCAAAGCATGGACAGTGGGAAGAGTCAGTCTTCTTCTACTTGATTCGGCATTGTGCCTTTTGTATCTATTTCCGATGCAATTCCTGCATTTCATCGTCAAAACGAAGGTCAGAGGGATACAGTAAACCTGAAGTGAAGCATCGGAATGTATAACTAGTGTCACAGGAATGATTCAAAACATAGACAGTTGGAAGGATCAGTCTTCATGAACTTAAGTCTTCATTGTGCCTTTTCTATTTAATTCCAATGCAATTTCTGTGTTTCATCGTCAAAACGAAGGTCAGAGGGATACAGTAAACCTGAAGTGAAGCATCGTAATCTATAAGTGGTGTCACAGGAATGGTTCAAACATAGTCAGTAAGATGAGTCAGTCTTCTTGTACTTAAGTCGGCATTGTGTCTTTCGTATTTAATTCTGATGAAATTTCGGTTTTTCATCGTCAATAAGAAGGTCCAAGGGATACAATAAACCTGAAGTGAAGCATCGGAATCTATAACTAGTGTCACAGGAATGGTTCAAACATAGACAGTAGGAAGGGTCAGTCTACATGTACTTAAGTCGGCACTGTGCCTTTTGAATTTAATTCCGATGCATTTTTTGTGTTCATCGTCAATAAGAAGGTCCAAGGGATACAGTAAACCTGAAGTGAAGAATCGGAATCCATAACTAGTGTCACAGGAATGGTTCAAAACATAGTCAGCAAGAAGAGTCAGTCCTTTTGTACTTAAGTCGGCATTGTGCCTTTTCAATTTACTTCCGATGCAATTTCAGTGTTTCATCGTCAATAAGAAGATCACAGGGATACAGTAAACCTGAAGTGTAGCATCGGAATCTATAACTAGTGTCATAGGAATGGTTCAAAACATAGACAGTAGAAAGAGTCAGTCTTCTTGTACTTAAGTCGGCATTGTGCCTTTTGTATTAAATTCCGATGCAATTTCTGTGTTTCATCGTCTATAAGAAGGTCAGAGGGATACAGTAAACCTGAAGTGAAGCATCAGGATCTATAACTAGTGTCACAGGAATGGTTCAAAACATAGACAGTAAGAAGAGTCAGTCTACTTGTACTTAAGTCGGCTTTGTGTCTTTCGTATTTAATTCCGATTTAATTTCGGTGTTTCATCGTCAATAAGAAGGTCCAAGGGATACAATTAACCTGAAGTGAAGCATCGGAATCTATAACTAGTGTCACAGGAATTGTTCAAACATAGTCAGTAAGAAGAGTCAGTCTTCTTGTACTTAAGTCGGCATTGTGCCTTTCCTATTTAATTCCGATGCAATTTCTGTGTTTCATCGTCAATAAGAAGGTCAGAGGGATACAGTAAATCTGAAGTGAAGCATCGGAATGTGTAACAAGTGTCAAAGGAATGGTTCAAAACATAGACAGTAGGAAGAGTCAGTCTACATGTACTTAAGTCTGCATTGTGCATTTTGTATTTAATTCCGATGCATTTTTTGTGTTTCATCGTCAATAAGAAGGTCCAAGGGATACAGTAAACCTGATGTGAAGAATCGGAATCTATAACTAGTGTCACAGGAATGGTTCACAACATAGTCAGTATGAAGAGCCAGTCTTCTCGTACTTAAGTCGGCATTGTGCCTTTTCTATTTACTTCCGATGCAATATCTGTGTTTCATCGTCAATAAGAAAGTCAGAGGGATACAGTAAACCTGAAGTGAAGCAACGGAATCTATAACTAGTGTCACAGGAATGGTTCAAAACATTGCCAGTGGAAAGAGTCAGTTTTCTTTTACTTAATTCGGCATTGTGCCTTTTTATTTAATTCCGATTAAATTTCTGTGTTTTATCGTCTATAAGTAGGTCAGAGGGATACAGTAAACCTGAAGTCATGCATCGGAATCTATAACTAGTGTCACAGAAATGGTTCAAAACATAGACAGTAAGAAGACTCAGTCGTCTTGTACTTAAGTCGGCATTGTGGCTTTTCTATATAATTCCGATGCAATTTCTGTGTTTCATCGTCAATAAGAGGGTCAGAGGGATACAGTAAACCTGAAGTGAAGCATCGGAATGTATAACTAGTGTCACAGGAATCGTTCAAAGCATAGACAGTAGGAAGAGTCAGTCTTCTTCTACTTGATTCGGCATTGTGCCTTTTGTATTTATTTCCGATGCAATTTCTGTGTTTCATCGTCAATAAGAAGCTCAGAGGGATACAGTAAACATGAAGTGAAGCATCGGAATCTATAACTAGTGTCACAGGAATGGTTCAAAACATACACAGTAAGAAGAGTCAGTCTTCTTGTACTTAAGTCGGCATTGTAAATTTTGTATTTATTTCCGATGAAATTTCTGTGTTTCATCATCAATAAGATGGTCAGAGGGATACAGTAAACCTGACGTAAAGCAACGGATTCTATAACTAGTGTCACAGGAATGGTTCAAAACATAGACAGCAGGAAGAGTCATTCTTCTTGTACTTAAGTCGGCATTGTGCCTTTTCTATTTAATTCCGATGCAATTTCTGTGTTTCATCATCAATAAGAAGGTCAGAGGGATACAGAAACCTAAAGTGAATCATCGGAATTTATAACTAGTGTCACAGGAATGGTTCAAAACATAGACAGTTGGAAGAGTCAGTCTACATGTACTTAAGTCTGCATTGTGCCTTTTGTATTTAATTCCGATGCAATTTTTGTGTTTCATCGTCAATAAGAAGGTCCAAGGGATACAGTAAACCTGAAGTGAAGAATCGGAATCTGTAACTAGTGTCACAGGAATGGTTCAAGACATAGACAGTAGGAAGAGTCAGTCTTCTCGTACTTAAGTCGGCATTGTGTCTTTTGTATTTAATTCCGATGCAATTTCTGTGCTTCATCGTCAATAAGAAGGTCAGAGGGATACAGCAAACCTGAAGTGAACTATCGGAATGTATAACTAGTGTCACAGGAATGATTCAAAACATACACTGTAGGAAGAATCAGTCTTCATGTACTTACGTCGCCATTGTGCCTTTTCTATTTAATTCCGATGCAATTTCTGTGTTTCATCGTCAACAAATAGGTCAGAGGGATACAGTAAACCTGACGTGAAGCATCGGAATCCATAACTAGTGTCACACGACTGGTTCAAAACATAGACAGTAGGAAGAGTCAGTCTTCTTGTCCTTAAGTCGACATTGTGCCTTTTGTATTTAATTCCGATGCAATTTCTGTGTTTTATCGTCAATAAGAAGGTCCAAGGAATACAGTAAACCTGAAGTGAGGCATCGGAATCTATAACTAGTGTCACAGGAATGGTTCAAAACATAGTCAGTAAGGAGAGTCAATCTTCTTGTACTTAAGTCGGCATTGTGACTTTTCTGTTTAATTCCGATGCAATTTCTGTATTTTGTCGACAATACGAAGGTCCAACGGATGCAGTACACCTGAAGTGCAGAATCGGAATCTATAACTAGTGTCATAGGAATGGTTAAAACATAGTCAGTAAGAAGAGTCAGTCTTCTTGTACTTAGGTCGCCATTGTGTCTTTTCTATTTATTTCCGATGCAATTTCTGTGTTCCATCGTCAATAAGAAGACCAGAAAGATACAGTAAACCTGAAGTGAGGCATCGGAATGTATAACTAGTGTCACAGGAATGATTCAAAACATAGCCAGTTGGAAGAATCAGTCTTCATGTACTTAAGTCGGCATTGTGCCTTTTCTATTTAATTCCGATGCAATTTCTGTGTTTCATCGTCAATAAGATGGTCAGAGGGATACAGTAAACCTGAAGTGAAGCATCGGAATTCATAACTAGTGTCACAGGATTGGTTCAAAACATACACAGTAGGAAGAGTCAGTCTTCTTGTACTTAAGTCGGCATTGTGCCTTTTGTATTTAATTCCGATGCAATTTCTATGTTTCATCGTCAATAAGAAGGTCCAAGGAATACAGTAAACCTGAAGTGAGGCACCGGAATCTATAACTAGTGTCACATTAATGGTTCAAAACATAGTCAGTAAGAAGAGTCAATCTTCTTGTACTTAAGTCGGCATTGTGCCTTTTCTATTTAATTCCCATGCATTTTCTGTGTTTTATCGGCAATAAGAAGGTCCAAGGGATGCAGTACACCTGAAGTGAAGCATCGGAATCTATAACTAGTGTCACAGGAATGGTTCATAACATAGACAGTAAGAAGAGTCAGTCTTCTTCTACTTAAGTCGGCATTGTGCCTATTCTATTTAATTCCGACGCAATCTCTGTGTTTCATCGTCAATAAGAAGGTCAGAGGGATACAGTAAACCTGAAGTGAAGCATCGGAATCTATAAGTGGTGTCACAGGAATGGTTCAAACGTAGTCAGTAAGAAGAGTCAGTCTTCTTGTACTTAAGTCGGCATTGTGCCTTTCGTATTTAATTCCGATGAAATTTCGGTGTTTCATCGTCAATAAGAAGGTCCAAGGGATACAATTAACCTGAAGTGAAGCATCGGAATCTATAACTAGTGTCACAGGAATGGTTCACAATATAGTCAGTAAGAAGAGCCAGTCTTCTCGTACTTAAGTCGGCATTGTGCCTTTTCTATTTACTTCCGATGCAATTTCTGTGTTTCATCGTCAATAAGAAAGTCAGAGGGACACAGTAAACCTGAAGTGAAGCAACGGAATCTATAACTAGTGTCACAGGAATGGTTCAAAACATAGACAGTAGGAAGAGTCAGTCTTCTTGTACTTAAGTCGCCATTGTGCCTTTTCTATTTATTTCCGATGCAATTTCTGTGTTTCATCGTCAATAAGAAGGTCAGAGGGATACAGTAAACCTGAAGTGAAGCAACGGAATCTATAACTAGTGTCACTGGAATGGTTCATATCATAGACAGTAGGGAGAGTCAGTCTTCTTGTTCTTAAGTCGGCTTTGTGACTTTTCTATTTAATTACGATGCAATTTCTGTGTTTCATCGTCAATACGAAGGCCAGAGGGATACAGTAAACCTGAAGTGAAGCATCGGAATGTATAACTAGCGTCACAGGAATGATTCAAAACATAGACAGTTGGAAGAATCAGTCTTCATGTACTTAAGTCGGCATTGTGCCTTTTCTATTTAATTCCGATGCAATTTCTGTGTTTCATCGTCAATAAGAAGGTCAGAGGGATACAGTAAACCTGAAGTGAAGCATCGGAATTCATAACTAGTGTCACAGGATTGGTTCAAAGCATAGACAGTAGGAAGAGTCAGTCTTCTTGTACTTACGTCGGCATTCTGCCTTTTGTATTTAATTTCGATGCAATTTCTGTGTTTTATCGGCAATAAGAAGGTCCAAGGGATGCAGTACACCTGAAGTGAAGCATCTGAATCTATAACTAGTGTCACAGGAATGGTTCATAACATAGACAGTAAGAAGAGTCAGTCTTCTTGTACTTAAGTCAGCATTGTGCCTTTTCTATTTAATTCCGACGCAATCTCTGTGTTTCATCGTCAATAAGAAGGTCAGAGGGATACAGTAAACCTGAAGTGAAGCATCGGAATCTATAAGTGGTGTCACAGGAATGGTTAAAACATAGTCAGTAAGAAGAGTCAGTCTTCTTGTACTTAAGTCGGCATTGTGCCTTTTCTATTTCATTCCGATGCAATCTCTGTGTTTCATCGTCAATAAGAAGGTCAGAGGGATACAGTAAATCTGAAGTGAAGCATCGGAATGTATAACTAGTGTCAAAGGCATGGTTCAAAACATAGATAGTAGGAAGAGTCAGTCTCATTGTACTTGAGTCGGCATTGTGCCTTTTGTATTTATTTCCGATGCAATTTCGATGTTTCATCATCATTAAGAAAGTCAGAGGGATACAGTAAACCTGAAGTGAAGCATCGGAATGTATGACTAGTGTCACAGGAATGGTTCAAAACATAGCCAGTTGGAAGAATGAGTCTTCATGTACTTAAGTCGGCATTGTGCCTTTTCTATTTAATTCCGATGCAATTTCTGTGTTTCATCGTCAATAAGACGGTGAGAGGGATACAGTAAACCTGAAGTGAAGCATCGGAATTCATAACTAGTGTCACAGGATTGGTTCAAAACATAGACAGTAGGAAGAGTCAGTCTTCTTGTTCTTAAGTCGGCATTGTGCCTTTTGTATCTAATTCCGATGCAATTTCTGTGTTTCATCGTCAATAAGAAGGTCCAAGGAATACAGTAAACCTGAAGTGAGGCATCGGAATCTATAACTAGTGACACAGGAATGGTTCAAAGCATAGTCAGTAGGAAGAGTCAGTCTTCTTGTACTTAAGTCGGCATTGTGCCTTTTCTATTTAATTCCGATGCAATTTCTGTGTTTTATCGGCAATAAGAAGGTCCAAGGGATGCAGTACACATGAAGTGAAGCATCGGAATCTATAACTAGTGTCACACGAAAGGGTCATAACATAGACAGTAAGAAGCGTCAGTCTTCTTGTACTTAAGTCGGCATTGTGCCTTTCCTATTTAATTCCGACGCAATCTCTGTGTTTCATCGTCAATAAGAAGGTCAGAGGGATACAGTAAACCTGAAGTGAAGCATCGTAATCTATAAGTGGTGTCACAGGAATGGTTCAAACATAGTCAGTAAGATGAGTCAGTCTTCTTGTACTTAGGTCGGCATTGTGTCTTTCGTATTTAATTCTGATGAAATTTCGGTTTTTCATCGTCAATAAGAAGGTCCAAGGGATACAATAAACCTGAAGTGAAGCATCGGAATCTATAACTAGTGTCACAGGAATGGTTCAAACATAAACAGTAGCAAGGGTCAGTCTACATGTACTTAAGTCGGCACTGTGCCTTTTGAATTTAATTCCGATGCATTTTTTGTGTTTCATCGTCAATAAGAAGGTCCAAGGGATACAGTAAACCTGAAGTGAAGAATCGGAATCCATAACTAGTGTCACAGGAATGGTTCAAAACGTAGTCAGCAAGAAGAGTCAGTCCTTTTGTACTTAAGTCGGCGTTGTGCCTTTTCAATTTACTTCCGATGCAATCTCAGTGTTTCATCGTCAATACGAAGATCACAGGGATACAGTAAACCTGAAGTGTAGCATCGGAATCTATAACTAGTGTCATAGGAATGGTTCAAAACATAGACAGTAGAAAGAGTCAGTCTTCTTGTACTTAAGTCGGCATTGTGCCTTTTGTATTAAATTCCGATGCAATTTCTGTGTTTCATCGTCTATAAGAAGGTCAGAGGGATACAGTAAACCTGAAGTGAAGCATCAGGATCTATAACTAGTGTCACAGGAATGGTTCAAAACATAGACAGTAGGAAGAGTCAGTCTACATGTACTTAAGTCTGCATTGTGCCTTTTGTATTTAATTCCGATGCATTTTTTGTGTTTCATCGTCAATAAGAAGGTCCAAGGGATACAGTAAACCTGATGTGAAGAATCGGAATCTATAACTAGTGTCACAGGAATGGTTCACAACATAGTCAGTAAGAAGAGCCAGTCTTCTCGTACTTAAGTCGGCATTGTGCCTTTCCAATTTACTTCCGATGCAATTTCTGTGTTTCATCGTCAATAAGAAAGTCAGAGGGATACAGTAAACCTGAAGTGAAGCAACGGAATCTATAACTAGTGTCACAGGAATGGTTCAAAACATAGACAGTAGGAAGAGTCAGTCTTCTTGTACTTAAGTCGCCATTGTGCCTTTTCTATTTATTTCCGATGCAATTTCTGTGTTTCATCGTCAATAAGAAGGTCAGAGGGATACAGTAAACCTGAAGTGAAGCAACGGAATTTATAACTAGTGTCACTGGAATGGTTCATATCATAGACAGTAGGAAGAGTCAGTCTTCTTGTTCTTAAGTCGGCTTTGTGACTTTTCTATTTAATTCCGATGCAATTTCTGTGTTTCATCGTCAATACGAAAGCCAGAGGGATACAGTAAACCTGAAGTGAGCATCGGAATGTATAACTAGTGTCACAGGAATGGTTCAAAACACAGTCAGTAAGAAGAGTCAGTCTTCTTGTACTTAAGTCGCCATTGTGCCTTTTCTATTTATTTCCGATGCAATTTCTGTGTTTCATCGTCAATAAGAAGGTCAGAGGGATTCAGTAAACCTGAAGTGAAGCAACGGAATCTTTAACTAATGTCACTGGAATGGATCAAAACATAGACAGTAGGAAGAGTCAGTCTTCTTGTTCTTATGTCGGCATTGTGTCTTTCGTATTTAATTCCGATGCCATTCCTGTGTTTCATCGTCAATAAGAAGGTCAGAGGGACACACTACACCTGAAGTGAAGCATCGGAATCTATTACTAGTGTCACAGGAATGGTTCAAATCATAGACAGTAGGAAGAGTCAGTCTTCTTGTACTTAAGTCGGCATTGTGCATTTTGTATTTAATTCCGATGCAATTTCTGTGTTTCATCGTCAATAAGAAGGTCCAAGGGATACAGTAAACCTGAAGTGAGGCATCGGAATCTATAACTAGTGTCACAGGAATGGTTCAAACATAGACAGTAGGAAGGGTCAGTCTACATGTACTTAAGTCGCCACTGTGCCTTTTGAATTTAATTCCGATGCATTTTTTGTGTTTCATCGTCAATAAGAAGGTCCAAGGCATACAGTAAACCTGAAGTGAAGAATCGGAATCCATAACTAGTGGCACAGGAATGGTTCAAAACATAGTCAGCAAGAAGAGTCATTCCTTTTGTACTTAAGTCGGCATTGTGCCTTTCAATTTACTTCCGATGCAATTTCAGTGTTTCATCGTCAATAAGAAGATCACAGGGATACAGTAAACCTGAAGTGTAGCATCCGAATCTATAACTAGTGTCATAGGAATGGTTCAAAACATAGACAGTAGAAAGAGTCAGTCTTCTTGTACTTAGATCGGCATTGTGCCTTTTCTATTTAATTCCGATTCAATTTCTGTGTTTCGTCGTCAATAAGAAGGTCCAAGGGATTCAGTAAACCTGAAGTGAAGCATCGGAATCTATAACTAGTGTCACAGGAATGGTTCAAAACATAGACAGTAAGAAGAGTCAGTCTTCTTGTACTTAGATCGGCATTGTGCCTTTTCTATTTAATTCCGATTCAATTTCTGTGTTTCGTCGTCAATAAGAAGGTCCAAGGGATTCAGTAAACCTGAAGTGAAGCATCGGAATCTATAACTAGTGTCACAGGATCGGTTCAAAACATAGACAGTAAGAAGAGTCAGTCTTCTTGTACTTAAGTTGGCATTGTGCCTTTCCTATTTAATTCCGATGCAATTTCTGTGTTTCATCGTCAATAAGAAGGTCAGGGGGTACAGTAAATCTGAAGTGAAGCATCGGAATGTGTAACAAGTGTCAAAGGAATGGTTCAAAACATAGACAGTAGGAAGAGTCAGTCTACATGTACTTAAGTCTGCATTGTGCCTTTTGTATTTAATTCCGATGCATTTTTTGTGTTTCATCGTCAATAAGAAGGTCCAAGGTATACAGTAAACCTGAAGTGAAGAATCGGAATCTATAACTAGTGTCACAGGAATGGTTCACAACATAGTCAGTAAGAAGAGCCAGTCTTCTCGTACTTAAGTCGGCATTGTGCCTTTTCTATTTACTTCCGATGCAATTTCTGTGTTTCATCGTCAATAAGAAAGTCAGAGGGATACAGTAAACCTGAAGTGAAGCACCGGAATCTATAACTAGTGTCACAGGAATGGTTCAAACCATAGACAATAGGAAGAGTCAGTCTTCTTGTACTTAAGTCGCCATTGTGCCTTTTCTATTTATCTCCGATTCAATTTCTGTGTTTCATCGTCAATAAGAAGGTCAGAGGGATACAGTAAACCTGAAGTGAAGCAACGGAATCTATAACTAGTGTCACTGGAATAGTTCATATCATAGACAGTAGGAAGAGTCAGTCTTCTTGTTCTTAAGTCGGCTTTGTGACTTTTCTATTTAATTCCGATGCAATTTCTGTGTTTTTTCGTCAATACGAAGGCCAGAGGGATACAGTAAACCTGAAGTGAAGCATCGGAATGTATAACTAGTGTCACAGGAATCGTTCAAAGCATAGACGGTAGGAAGAGTCAGTCTTCTTGTACTTAAGTCGCCATTGTGCCTTTTCTATTTATCTCCGATGCAATTTCTGTGTTTCATCGTCAATAAGAAGGTCAGAGAGATACAGTAAACCTGAAGTGAAGCATCGGAATTCATAACTAGTGTCACAGGATTGGTTCAAAGCATAGACAGTAGGAAGAGTCAGTCTTCTTGTACTTACGTCGGCATTCTGCCTTTTGTATTTAATTTCGATGCAATTTCTGTGTTTTATCGGCAATATGAAGGTCCAAGGGATGCAGTACACCTGAAGTGAAGCATCGGAATCTATAACTAGTGTCACACGAATGGTTCAAAACACAGTCAGTAAGAAGAGTCAGTCTTCTTGTACTTAAGTCGGCATTGTGTCTTTCGTATTTAATTCCGATGAAATTTCGGTGTTTCATCGTCAATAAGAAGGTCCAAGGGATGCAATAAATCTGAAGTGAAGCATCGGAATCTATAACTAGTGTGACAGGAATGGTTCAAACATAGTCAGTAAAAAGAGTCAGTCTTCTTGTACTTAAGTCGGCATTGTGCCTTTTCTATTTAATTCCGATGCAATCTCTGTGTTTCATCGTCAATAAGAAGGTCAGAGGGATACAGTAAATCTGAAGTGAAGCATCGGAATCTATAACTAGTGTCACAGGAATGGTTCAAACCATAGACAGTAGGAAGAGTCAGTCTTCTTGTACTTAAGTCGCCATTGTGCCTTTTCTATTTATCTCCGATGCAATTTCTGTGTTTCATCGTCAATAAGAAGGTCAGAGGGATACAGTAAACCTGAAGTGAAGCAACGGAATCTATAACTAGTGTCACACGAATGGTTCAAAACACAGTCAGTAAGAAGAGTCAGTCTTCTTGTACTTAAGTCGCCATTGTGCCTTTTCTATTTATTTCCGATGCAATTTCTGTGTTTCATCGTCAATAAGAAGGTCAGAGGGATTCAGTAAACCTGAAGTGAAGCAACGGAATCTATAACTAATGTCACTGGAATGGATCAAAACATAGACAGTAGGAAGAGTCAGTCTTCTTGTTCTTATGTCGGCATTGTGACTTTTCTATTTAATTCCGATGCCACTCCTGTGTTTCATCGTCAATAAGAAGGTCAGAGGGATACAGTAAACCTGAAGTGAAGCATCGGAATGTGTAACTAGTGTCACAGGAATCGTTCAAAGCATAGACAGTTGGAAGAGTCAGTCCTCTTCAACTGGATTCGGCATTGTGCCTTTTGTATTTATTTCCGATGCAATTCCTGTGTTTCATCGTCAAAAAGAAGGTCAGAGGGATACAGTAAACCTGAAGTGAAGCATCGGAATGTATAACTAGTGTCACAGAAATGGTTCAAAACATTGCCAGTTGGAAGAATCAGTCTTCATGTACTTAAGTCGGCATTGTGCCTTTTCTATTTAATTCCGATGCAATTTCTGTGTTTCATCGTCAATAAGACGGTGAGAGGGATACAGTAAACCTGATGTGAAGCATCGGAATTCATAACTAGTGTCACAGGATTGGTTCAAAACATAGACAGTAGGAAGAGTCAGTCTTCTTGTTCTTAAGTCGGCATTGTGCCTTTTGTATTTAATTCCGATGCAATTTCTGTAATTCATCGTCAATAAGAAGGTCCAAGGAATACAGTAAAACTGAAGTGAGGCATCGGAATCTACAACTAGTGACACAGGAATGGTTCAAAGCATAGTCTGTAGGAAGAGTCAGTCTTCTTGTACTTAAGTCGGCATTGTGCCTTTTCTATTTAATTCCGATGCAATTTCTGTGTTTTATCGGCAATAAGAAGGTCCAAGGGATGCAGTACACCTGAAGTGAAGCATCGGAATCTATAACTAGTGTCACAGGAAAGGGTCATAACATAGACAGTAAGAAGAGTCAGTCCTCTTGTACTTAAGTCGGCATTGTGCCTTTCCTATTTAATTCCGACGCAATCTCTGTGTTTCATCGTCAATAAGAAGGTCAGAGGGATACAGTAAAAATGAAGTGAAGCATCGTAATCTATAAGTGGTGTCACAGGAATGGTTCAAACATAGTCAGTAAGATGAGTCAGTCTTCTTGTACTTAAGTCGGCATTGTGTCTTTCGTATTTAATTCTGATGAAATTTCGGTTTTTCATCGTCAATAAGAAGGTCCAAGGGATACAATAAACCTGAAGTGAAGCATCGGAATCTATAACTAGTGTCACAGGAATGGTTCAAACATAGACAGTAGGAAGGGTCAGTCTACATGTACTTAAGTCGGCACTGTGCCTTTTGAATTTAATTCCGATGCATTTTTTGTGTTTCATCGTCAATAAGAAGGTCCAAGGGATACAGTAAACCTGAAGTGAAGAATCGGAATCCATAACTAGTGTCACAGTAATGGTTGAAAACATAGTCAGCAAGGAGAGTCAGTCCTTTTGTACATAAGTCGGCATTGTGCCTTTTCAATTTACTTCCGATGCAATTTCAGTGTTTCATCGTCAATAAGAAGATCACAGGGATACAGTAAACCTGAAGTGTAGCATCGGAATCTATAACTAGTGTCATAGGAATGGTTCAAAACATAGACAGTAGAAAGAGTCAGTCTTCTTGTACTTAAGTCGGCATTGTGCCTTTTGTATTAAATTCCGATGCAATTTCTGTCTTTCATCGTCTATAAGAAGGTCAGAGGGATACAGTAAACCTGAAGTGAAGCATCAGGATCTATAACTAGTGTCACAGGAATGGTTCAAAACATAGACAGTAAGAAGAGTCAGTCTACTTGTACTTAAGTCGGCATCGTGCCTTTTGTATTTAATTCCGATGCAATTCTTGTGTTTCATCGTCAATAAGTAGTTCCAAAGGATATAGTACACCTGAAGTGAGGCATCGGAATCTATAACTAGTGTCACAGGAATGGTTCAAATCATAGACAGTAAGAAGAGTCAGTCTTCTTGTACTTAAGTCAGCATTGTGCCTTTTCTATTTAATTCCGATGCAATTTCTGTGTTTCATTGTCAATAAGAAGGACAGAGGGATACACTACACCTGAAGTAAAGCATCGGAATCTATTACTAGTGTCACAGGAATGGTTCAAATCATAGACAGTAGGAAGAGTCAGTCTTCTTGTACTTAAGTCGGCATTGTGCATTTTGTATTTAATTCCGATGCAATTTCTATGTTTCATCGTCAATAAGAAGGTCCAAGGGATACAGTGAACCAGAAGTGAGGCATCGGAATCTATAACTAGTGTCACAGGAATGGTTAAAAACATAGTCGGTAAGAAGAGTCAGTCTTCTTGTACTTAAGTTGGCATTGTGCCTTTTCAATGTAATTCCGAAGCAATTTATGTGTTTCATCGTCAATAAGAAGGTCCTAGCGATGCAGTACACCTGAAGTGAAGCATCGGAATCTATAACTAGTGTCACAGGAATGGTTCAAAACATAGACAGTAAGAAGAGTCAGTCTTCTTGTACATAAGTCGGCTATGTGCCGCTTCTATTTAATTCCGATGCTATTACTGTGTTTCATCGTCAATAAGAAGTTCCAAGGGATACAGTAAACCTGAAGTGAAGCATCGGAATCTATAACTAGTGTCACAGGAATGGTTCAAAACATAGACAGTAAGAAGAGTCAGTCTTCTTGAACTTAAGTCGGCATTGTGCCTTTTCTATTTCATTCCGATGCAATTTCTGTGTTTCATCATCAATAAGAAGGTCAAAGGGATACAGTAAACCTGAAGTGAGACATCGGAGTCTATATCTAGTGTCACAGGAATGGTTCAAATCATAGACAGTAAGAAGAGTCAGTCTTCTTGTACTTAAGTCGGCATTGTGCCTTTTCTATTTAATTCTGATGCAATTTCTGTGTTTCATCGACAATAAGAAGGTCAGAGGAATACAGCAAACCTGAAGTGAAGCATCGGAATGTATAACTAGTGTCACAGGAAAGATTCAAACATAGACTGTTGGAAAAATCAGTCTTCATGTACTTAAGTCGGCATTGGGCCTTTTCCATTTAATTCTGATGCAATTTCTGTGTTTCATCGTCAATAAGAAGGTCAGAGGGATACAGTAAATCTGAAGTGAAGCATCGGAATCTATAACTAGTGTCACAGGAATGGTTCAAAACATAGACAGTACGAAGAGTCAGTCTACTTGTACTTAAGTCGGCATTGTGCCTTTTGTATTTAATTCCGATGCAATTTCTGTATTTCACGTCAATAAGAAGGTCAGAGGGATACAGTAAATCTGATGTGAAGCATCGGAATATATAACTAGTGTCAAAGGAATGGTTCAAAACATAGACAGTAGGAAGAGTCAGTCTCCTTGTACTTGAGTCGGCATTGTGCCTTTTGTATTTATTTCCGATGCAATTTCGGTGTTTCATCATCAATAAGAAGGTCAGAGGGATACAGTAAACCTGAAGTGAAGCATCGGAATCTATAACTAGTGTCACAGGAATGGTTCAAGACATACACAGCAGGAAGAGTCATTCTTCTTGTACTTAAGTCGGCATTGTGCCTTTTCTATTTAATTCCGATGCAATTTCTATGTTTCATCGTCTCTAAGAAAGTCAGAGGGATACTGTAAACCTGAAGTGAATCATTGGAATCTATAACTAGTGTCACAGGAATGGTTCAAACATAGACAGTAGGAAGAGTCAGTCTACATGTACTTAAGTCGGCATTGTGCCTTTTGTATTTAATTCCGATGCAATTTCTGTGTTTCATCGTCAATAAGAAGTTCCAAAGGATATAGTACACCTGAAGTGAAGAATCGGAATCTATAACTAGTGTCACAGGAATGGTTCAAATCATAGACAGTAAGGAGAGTGAGTCTTATTGTACTTAAGTTGGCATTGTGCCTTTTCTATTTAATTCCGAAGCAATTTATGTGTTTCATCGTCAATAAGAAAGTCCTAGGGGTGCAGTACACCTGAAGTGAAGCATCGGATTCTATAACTAGTGTCACAGGAATGGTTCAAAACGTAGACAGTAAGAAGAGTCAGTCTTCTTGTACTTAAGTCGGCTATGTGCCTTTTCTATTTAATTCCGATGCAATTTCTGAGTTTCATCGTCAATAAGAAGGTCAGAGGGATACAGTAAACCTGAAGTGAATCACCGGAATCTATAAGTGGTGTCACAGGAATGGTTCCAAACATAGTCAGTAAGAAGAGTCAGTCTTCTTGTAGTTATGTCGGCATTGTGCCTTTTCTATTTAATTCCGATGCAATTTCTGTGTTTCATCATCAATAAGAAGGTCAAAGGGATACAATAAACCTGAAGTGAGGCATCGGAGTCTATATCTAGTGTCACAGGAATGAATCAAAACATAGTCAGTAAGAAGAGTCAGTCTTATTGTACTTAAGTCGGCATTGTGCCTTTTGTATTTAATTCCGATGCAATGTCTGTGTTTCATCGTCAATAAGAAGGTCCAACTAATACAGTATACCTGAAGTGAAGAATCGGAATCCATAACTAGTGTCACAGGAATGGTTCAAAACATAGTCAGCAAGAAGAGTCAGTCCTTTTGTACTTAAGTCGCCATTGTGCCTTTTCAATTTACTTCCGATGCAATTTCTGTGTTTCATCGTCTATAAGAAGGTCAGAGGGATACAGTAAACCTGAAGTGAAGCATCAGGATCTATAACTAGAGTCACAGGAATGGTTCAAAACATAGACAGTAGGAAGAGTCAGTCTTCTTGTACTTAAGTCGGCATTGTGCATTTTGTTTTTAATTCCGATGCAATTTCTGTGTTTCATCGTCAATAAGAAGGTCCAAGGGATACAGTAAAACTGAAGTGAGGCATCGGAATCTACAACTAGTGACACAGGAATGGTTCAAAGCATAGTCAGTAGGAAGAGTCAGTCTTCTTGTACTTAAGTCGGCATTGTGCCTTTTCTATTTAATTCCGATGCAATTTCTGTGTTTTATCGGCAATAAGAAGGTCCAAGGGATGCAGTACACCTGAAGTGAAGCATCGGAATCTATAACTAGTGTCACAGGAAAGGGTCATAACATAGACAGTAAGAAGAGTCAGTCTTCTTGTACTTAAGTCGGCATTGTGCCTTTCCTATTTAATTCCGACGCAATCTCTGTGTTTCATCGTCAATAAGAAGGTCAGAGGGATACAGTAAAAATGAAGTGAAGCATCGTAATCTATAAGTGGTGTCACAGGAATGGTTCAAACATAGTCAGTAAGATGAGTCAGTCTTCTTGTACTTAAGTCGGCATTGTGTCTTTCGTATTTAATTCTGATGAAATTTCGGTTTTTCATCGTCAATAAGAAGGTCCAAGGGATACAATAAACCTGAAGTGAAGCATCGGAATCTATAACTAGTGTCACAGGAATGGTTCAAACATAGACAGTAGGAAGGGTCAGTCTACATGTACTTAAGTCGGCACTGTGCCTTTTGAATTTGATTCCGATGCATTTTTTGTGTTTCATCGTCAATATGAAGGTCCAAGGGATACAGTAAACCTGAAGTGAAGAATCGGAATCCATAACTAGTGTCACAGTAATGGTTGAAAACATAGTCAGCAAGGAGAGTCAGTCCTTTTGTACATAAGTCGGCATTGTGCCTTTTCAATTTACTTCCGATGTAATTTCAGTGTTTCATCGTCAATAAGAAGATCACAGGGATACAGTAAACCTGAAGTGTAGCATCGGAATCTATAACTAGTGTCATAGGAATGGTTCAAAACATAGACAGTAGAAAGAGTCAGTCTTCTTGTACTTAAGTCGGCATTGTGCCTTTTGTATTAAATTCCGATGCAATTTCTGTGTTTCATCGTCTATAAGAACGTCAGAGGGATACAGTAAACCTGAAGTGAAGCATCAGGATCTATAACTAGTGTCACAGGAATGGTTCAAAACATAGACAGTAAGAAGAGTCAGTCTACTTGTACTTAAGTCGGCATTGTGCCTTTTCTATTTATTTCCGATGCAATTTCTGTGTTTCATCGTCAATAAGAAGGTCAGAGGGATTCAGTAAACCTGAAGTGAAGCAACGGAATCTATAACTAATGTCACTGGAATGGATCAAAACATAGACAGTAGGAAGAGTCAGTCTTCTTGTTCTTATGTCGGCATTGTGACTTTTCTATTTAATTTCGATGCCATTCCTGTGTTTCATCGTCAATAAGAAGGTCAGAGGGATACAGTAAACCTGAAGTGAAGCATCGGAATGTGTAACTAGTGTCACAGAAATCGTTCAAAGCATAGACAGTAGGAAGAGTCAGTCCTCTTCAACTGGATTCGGCATTGTGCCTTTTGTATTTATTTCCGATGCAATTCCTGTGTTTCATCGTCAAAAAGAAGGTCAGAGGGATACAGTAAACCTGAAGTGAAGCATCGGAATGTATAACTAGTGTCACAGAAATGGTTCAAAACATTGCCAGTTGGAAGAATCAGTCTTCATGTACTTAAGTCGGCATTGTGCCTTTTCTATTTAATTCCGATGCAATTTCTGTGTTTCATCGTCAATAAGACGGTGAGAGGGATACAGTAAACCTGATGTGAAGCATCGGAATTCATAACTAGTGTCACAGGATTGGTTCAAAACATAGACAGTAGGAAGAGTCAGTCTTCTTGTTCTTAAGTCGGCATTGTGCCTTTTGTATTTAATTCCGATGCAATTTCTGTAATTCATCGTCAATAAGAAGGTCCAAGGAATACAGTAAAACTGAAGTGAGGCATCGGAATCTACAACTAGTGACACAGGAATGGTTCAAAGCATAGTCAGTAGGAAGAGTCAGTCTTCTTGTACTTAAGTCGGCATTGTGCCTTTCAATTTACTTCCGATGCAATTTCAGTGTTTCATCGTCAATAAGAAGATCACAGGGATACAGTAAACCTGAAGTGTAGCATCCGAATCTATAACTAGTGTCATAGGAATGGTTCAAAACATAGACAGTAGAAAGAGTCAGTCTTCTTGTACTTAGATCGGCATTGTGCCTTTTCTATTTAATTCCGATTCAATTTCTGTGTTTCGTCGTCAATAAGAAGGTCCAAGGGATTCAGTAAACCTGAAGTGAAGCATCGGAATCTATAACTAGTGTCACAGGAATGGTTCAAAACATAGACAGTAAGAAGAGTCAGTCTTCTTGTACTTAGATCGGCATTGTGCCTTTTCTATTTAATTCCGATTCAATTTCTGTGTTTCGTCGTCAATAAGAAGGTCCAAGGGATTCAGTAAACCTGAAGTGAAGCATCGGAATCTATAACTAGTGTCACAGGATCGGTTCAAAACATAGACAGTAAGAAGAGTCAGTCTTCTTGTACTTAAGTTGGCATTGTGCCTTTCCTATTTAATTCCGATGCAATTTCTGTGTTTCATCGTCAATAAGAAGGTCAGGGGGGTACAGTAAATCTGAAGTGAAGCATCGGAATGTGTAACAAGTGTCAAAGGAATGGTTCAAAACATAGACAGTAGGAAGAGTCAGTCTACATGTACTTAAGTCTGCATTGTGCCTTTTGTATTTAATTCCGATGCATTTTTTGTGTTTCATCGTCAATAAGAAGGTCCAAGGTATACAGTAAACCTGAAGTGAAGAATCGGAATCTATAACTAGTGTCACAGGAATGGTTCACAACATAGTCAGTAAGAAGAGCCAGTCTTCTCGTACTTAAGTCGGCATTGTGCCTTTTCTATTTACTTCCGATGCAATTTCTGTGTTTCATCGTCAATAAGAAAGTCAGAGGGATACAGTAAACCTGAAGTGAAGCACCGGAATCTATAACTAGTGTCACAGGAATGGTTCAAACCATAGACAGTAGGAAGAGTCAGTCTTCTTGTACTTAAGTCGCCATTGTGCCTTTTCTATTTATCTCCGATTCAATTTCTGTGTTTCATCGTCAATAAGAAGGTCAGAGGGATACAGTAAACCTGAAGTGAAGCAACGGAATCTATAACTAGTGTCACTGGAATAGTTCATATCATAGACAGTAGGAAGAGTCAGTCTTCTTGTTCTTAAGTCGGCTTTGTGACTTTTCTATTTAATTCCGATGCAATTTCTGTGTTTCATCGTCAATACGATGGCCAGAGGGATACAGTAAACCTGAAGTGAAGCATCGGAATGTATAACTAGTGTCACAGGAATCGTTCAAAGCATAGACGGTAGGAAGAGTCAGTCTTCTTGTACTTAAGTCGCCATTGTGCCTTTTCTATTTATCTCCGATGCAATTTCTGTGTTTCATCGTCAATAAGAAGGTCAGAGGGATACAGTAAACCTGAAGTGAAGCATCGGAATTCATAACTAGTGTCACAGGATTGGTTCAAAGCATAGACATTAGGAAGAGTCAGTCTTCTTGTACTTACGTCGGCATTCTGCCTTTTGTATTTAATTTCGATGCAATTTCTGTGTTTTATCGGCAATATGAAGGTCCAAGGGATGCAGTACACCTGAAGTGAAGCATCGGAATCTATAACTAGTGTCACAGGAATGGTTCATAACATAGACAGTAAGAAGAGTCAGTCTTCTTGTACTTAAGTCGGCATTGTGTCTTTCGTATTTAATTCCGATGAAATTTCGGTGTTTCATCGTCAATAAGAAGGTCCAAGGGATACAATAAATCTGAAGTGAAGCATCGGAATCTATAACTAGTGTGACAGGAATGGTTCAAACATAGTCAGTAAAAAGAGTCAGTCTTCTTGTACTTAAGTCGGCATTGTGCCTTTTCTATTTAATTCCGATGCAATCTCTGTGTTTCATCGTCAATAAGAAGGTCAGAGGGATACAGTAAATCTGAAGTGAAGCATCGGAATCTATAACTAGTGTCACAGGAATGGTTCAAACCATAGACAGTAGGAAGAGTCAGTCTTCTTGTACTTAAGTCGCCATTGTGCCTTTTCTATTTATCTCCGATGCAATTTCTGTGTTTCATCGTCAATAAGAAGGTCAGAGGGATACAGTAAACCTGAAGTGAAGCAACGGAATCTATAACTAGTGTCACACGAATGGTTCAAAACACAGTCAGTAAGAAGAGTCAGTCTTCTTGTACTTAAGTCGCCATTGTGCCTTTTCTATTTATTTCCGATGCAATTTCTGTGTTTCATCGTCAATAAGAAGGTCAGAGGGATTCAGTAAACCTGAAGTGAAGCAACGGAATCTATAACTAATGTCACTGGAATGGATCAAAACATAGACAGTAGGAAGAGTCAGTCTTCTTGTTCTTATGTCGGCATTGTGACTTTTCTATTTAATTCCGATGCCATTCCTGTGTTTCATCGTCAATAAGAAGGTCAGAGGGATACAGTAAACCTGAAGTGAAGCATCGGAATGTGTAACTAGTGTCACAGGAATCGTTCAAAGCATAGACAGTAGGAAGAGTCAGTCCTCTTCAACTGGATTCGGCATTGTGCCTTTTGTATTTATTTCCGATGCAATTCCTGTGTTTCATCGTCAAAAAGAAGGTCAGAGGGATACAGTAAACCTGAAGTGAAGCATCGGAATGTATAACTAGTGTCACAGAAATGGTTCAAAACATTGCCAGTTGGAAGAATCAGTCTTCATGTACTTAAGTCGGCATTGTGCCTTTTCTATTTAATTCCGATGCAATTTCTGTGTTTCATCGTCAATAAGACGGTGAGAGGGATACAGTAAACCTGATGTGAAGCATCGGAATTCATAACTAGTGTCACAGGATTGTTTCAAAACATAGACAGTAGGAAGAGTCAGTCTTCTTGTTCTTAAGTCGGCATTGTGCCTTTTGTATTTAATTCCGATGCAATTTCTGTAATTCATCGTCAATAAGAAGGTCCAAGGAATACAGTAAAACTGAAGTGAGGCATCGGAATCTACAACTAGTGACACAGGAATGGTTCAAAGCATAGTCAGTAGGAAGAGTCAGTCTTCTTGTACTTAAGTCGGCATTGTGCCTTTTCTATTTAATTCCGATGCAATTTCTGTGTTTTATCGGCAATAAGAAGGTCCAAGGGATGCAGTACACCTGAAGTGAAGCATCGGAATCTATAACTAGTGTCACAGGAAAGGGTCATAACATAGACAGTAAGAAGAGTCAGTCCTCTTGTACTTAAGTCGGCATTGTGCCTTTCCTATTTAATTCCGACGCAATCTCTGTGTTTCATCGTCAATAAGAAGGTCAGAGGGATACAGTAAAAATGAAGTGAAGCATCGTAATCTATAAGTGGTGTCACAGGAATGGTTCAAACATAGTCAGTAAGATGAGTCAGTCTTCTTGTACTTAAGTCGGCATTGTGTCTTTCGTATTTAATTCTGATGAAATTTCGGTTTTTCATCGTCAATAAGAAGGTCCAAGGGATACAATAAACCTGAAGTGAAGCATCGGAATCTATAACTAGTGTCACAGGAATGGTTCATACATAGACAGTAGGAAGGGTCAGTCTACATGTACTTAAGTCGGCACTGTGCCTTTTGAATTTAATTCCGATGCATTTTTTGTGTTTCATCGTCAATAAGAAGGTCCAAGGGATACAGTAAACCTGAAGTGAAGAATCGGAATCCATAACTAGTGTCACAGTAATGGTTGAAAACATAGTCAGCAAGGAGAGTCAGTCCTTTTGTACATAAGTCGGCATTGTGCCTTTTCAATTTACTTCCGATGCAATTTCAGTGTTTCATCGTCAATAAGAAGATCACAGGGATACAGTAAACCTGAAGTGTAGCATCGGAATCTATAACTAGTGTCATAGGAATGGTTCAAAACATAGACAGTAGAAAGAGTCAGTCTTCTTGTACTTAAGTCGGCATTGTGCCTTTTGTATTAAATTCCGATGCAATTTCTGTCTTTCATCGTCTATAAGAAGGTCAGAGGGATACAGTAAACCTGAAGTGAAGCATCAGGATCTATAACTAGTGTCACAGGAATGGTTCAAAACATAGACAGTAAGAAGAGTCAGTCTACTTGTACTTAAGTCGGCATTGTGCCTTTTGTATTTAATTCCGATGCAATTTTTGTGTTTCATCGTCAGTAAGTAGTTCCAAAGGATATAGTACACCTGAAGTGAGGCATCGGAATCTATAACTAGTGTCACAGGAATGGTTCAAATCATAGACAGTAGGAAGAGTCAGTCTTCTTGTACTTAAGTCGGCATTGTGCATTTTGTATTTAATTCCGATGCAATTTCTATGTTTCATCGTCAATAAGAAGGTCCAAGGGATACAGTGAACCAGAAGTGAGGCATCGGAATCTATAACTAGTGTCACAGGAATGGTTAAAAACATAGTCGGTAAGAAGAGTCAGTCTTCTTGTACTTAAGTTGGCATTGTGCCTTTTCAATGTAATTCCGAAGCAATTTATGTGTTTCATCGTCAATAAGAAGGTCCTAGCGATGCAGTACACCTGAAGTGAAGCATCGGAATCTATAACTAGTGTCACAGGAATGGTTCAAAACATAGACAGTAAGAAGAGTCAGTCTTCTTGTACATAAGTCGGCTATGTGCCGCTTCTATTTAATTCCGATGCTATTACTGTGTTTCATCGTCAATAAGAAGTTCCAAGGGATACAGTAAACCTGAAGTGAAGCATCGGAATCTATAACTAGTGTCACAGGAATGGTTCAAAACATAGACAGTAAGAAGGGTCAGTCTTCTTGAACTTAAGTCGGCATTGTGCCTTTTCTATTTCATTCCGATGCAATTTCTGTGTTTCATCATCAATAAGAAGGTCAAAGGGATACAGTAAACCTGAAGTGAGACATCGGAGTCTATATCTAGTGTCACAGGAATGGTTCAAATCATAGACAGTAAGAAGAGTCAGTCTTCTTGTACTTAAGTCGGCATTGTGCCTTTTCTATTTAATTCTGATGCAATTTCTGTGTTTCATCGACAATAAGAAGGTCAGAGGAATACAGCAAACCTGAAGTGAAGCATCGGAATGTATAACTAGTGTCACAGGAAAGATTCAAACATAGACTGTTGGAAAAATCAGTCTTCATGTACTTAAGTCGGCATTGGGCCTTTTCCATTTAATTCTGATGCAATTTCTGTGTTTCATCGTCAATAAGAAGGTCAGAGGGATACAGTAAATCTGAAGTGAAGCATCGGAATCTATAACTAGTGTCACAGGAATGGTTCAAAACACAGACAGTACGAAGAGTCAGTCTACTTGTACTTAAGTCGGCATTGTGCCTTTTGTATTTAATTCCGATGCAATTTCTGTATTTCACGTCAATAAGAAGGTCAGAGGGATACAGTAAATCTGATGTGAAGCATCGGAATATATAACTAGTGTCAAAGGAATGGTTCAAAACATAGACAGTAGGAAGAGTCAGTCTCCTTGTACTTGAGTCGGCATTGTGCCTTTTGTATTTATTTCCGATGCAATTTCGGTGTTTCATCATCAATAAGAAGGTCAGAGGGATACAGTAAACCTGAAGTGAAGCATCGGAATCTATAACTAGTGTCACAGGAATGGTTCAAGACATACACAGCAGGAAGAGTCATTCTTCTTGTACTTAAGTCGGCATTGTGCCTTTTCTATTTAATTCCGATGCAATTTCTATGTTTCATCGTCTCTAAGAAAGTCAGAGGGATACTGTAAACCTGAAGTGAATCATTGGAATCTATAACTAGTGTCACAGGAATGGTTCAAACATAGACAGTAGGAAGAGTCAGTCTACATGTACTTAAGTCGGCATTGTGCCTTTTGTATTTAATTCCGATGCAATTTCTGTGTTTCATCGTCAATAAGAAGTTCCAAAGGATATAGTACACCTGAAGTGAAGAATCGGAATCTATAACTAGTGTCACAGGAATGGTTCAAATCATAGACAGTAAGGAGAGTGAGTCTTATTGTACTTAAGTTGGCATTGTGCCTTTTCTATTTAATTCCGAAGCAATTTATGTGTTTCATCGTCAATAAGAAAGTCCTAGGGGTGCAGTACACCTGAAGTGAAGCATCGGATTCTATAACTAGTGTCACAGGAATGGTTCAAAACGTAGACAGTAAGAAGAGTCAGTCTTCTTGTACTTAAGTCGGCTATGTGCCTTTTCTATTTAATTCCGATGCAATTTCTGAGTTTCATCGTCAATAAGAAGGTCAGAGGGATACAGTAAACCTGAAGTGAATCACCGGAATCTATAAGTGGTGTCACAGGAATGGTTCCAAACATAGTCAGTAAGAAGAGTCAGTCTTCTTGTAGTTATGTCGGCATTGTGCCTTTTCTATTTAATTCCGATGCAATTTCTGTGTTTCATCATCAATAAGAAGGTCAAAGGGATACAATAAACCTGAAGTGAGGCACCGGAGTCTATATCTAGTGTCACAGGAATGAATCAAAACATAGTCAGTAAGAAGAGTCAGTCTTATTGTACTTAAGTCGGCATTGTGCCTTTTGTATTTAATTCCGATGCAATGTCTGTGTTTCATCGTCAATAAGAAGGTCCAACTAATACAGTATACCTGAAGTGAAGAATCGGAATCCATAACTAGTGTCACAGGAATGGTTCAAAACATAGTCAGCAAGAAGAGTCAGTCCTTTTGTACTTAAGTCGCCATTGTGCCTTTTCAATTTACTTCCGATGCAATTTCTGTGTTTCATCGTCTATAAGAAGGTCAGAGGGATACAGTAAACCTGAAGTGAAGCATCAGGATCTATAACTAGAGTCACAGGAATGGTTCAAAACATAGACAGTAGGAAGAGTCAGTCTTCTTGTACTTAAGTCGGCATTGTGCATTTTGTTTTTAATTCCGATGCAATTTCTGTGTTTCATCGTCAATAAGAAGGTCCAAGCGATACAGTAAAACTGAAGTGAGGCATCGGAATCTACAACTAGTGACACAGGAATGGTTCAAAGCATAGTCAGTAGGAAGAGTCAGTCTTCTTGTACTTAAGTCGGCATTGTGCCTTTTCTATTTGATTCCGATGCAATTTCTGTGTTTTATCGGCAATAAGAAGGTCCAAGGGATGCAGTACACCTGAAGTGAAGCATCGGAATCTATAACTAGTGTCACAGGAAAGGGTCATAACATAGACAGTAAGAAGAGTCAGTCTTCTTGTACTTAAGTCGGCATTGTGCCTTTCCTATTTAATTCCGACGCAATCTCTGTGTTTCATCGTCAATAAGAAGGTCAGAGGGATACAGTAAAAATGAAGTGAAGCATCGTAATCTATAAGTGGTGTCACAGGAATGGTTCAAACATAGTCAGTAAGATGAGTCAGTCTTCTTGAACTTAAGTCGGCATTGTGTCTTTCGTATTTAATTCTGATGAAATTTCGGTTTTTCATCGTCAATAAGGAGGTCCAAGGGATACAATAAACCTGAAGTGAAGCATCGGAATCTATAACTAGTGTCACAGGAATGGTTCAAACATAGACAGTAGGAAGGGTCAGTCTACATGTACTTAAGTCGGCACTGTGCCTTTTGAATTTGATTCCGATGCATTTTTTGTGTTTCATCGTCAATAAGAAGGTCCAAGGGATACAGTAAACCTGAAGTGAAGAATCGGAATCCATAACTAGTGTCACAGTAATGGTTGAAAACATAGTCAGCAAGGAGAGTCAGTCCTTTTGTACATAAGTCGGCATTGTGCCTTTTCAATTTACTTCCGATGCAATTTCAGTGTTTCATCGTCAATAAGAAGATCACAGGGATACAGTAAACCTGAAGTGTAGCATCGGAGTCTATAACTAGTGTCATAGGAATGGTTCAAAACATAGACAGTAGAAAGAGTCAGTCTTCTTGTACTTAAGTCGGCATTGTGCCTTTTGTATTAAATTCCGATGCAATTTCTGTGTTTCATCGTCTATAAGAACGTCAGAGGGATACAGTAAACCTGAAGTGAAGCATCAGGATCTATAACTAGTGTCACAGGAATGGTTCAAAACATAGACAGTAAGAAGAGTCAGTCTACTTGTACTTAAGTCGGCATTGTGCCTTTTCTATTTATCTCCGATGCAATTTCTGTGTTTCATCGTCAATAAGAAGGTCAGAGGGATACAGTAAACCTGAAGTGAAGCAACGGAATCTATAACTAGTGTCACACGAATGGTTCAAAACACAGTCAGTAAGAAGAGTCAGTCTTCTTGTACTTAAGTCGCCATTGTGCCTTTTCTATTTATTTCCGATGCAATTTCTGTGTTTCATCGTCAATAAGAAGGTCAGAGGGATTCAGTAAACCTGAAGTGAAGCAACGGAATCTATAACTAATGTCACTGGAATGGATCAAAACATAGACAGTAGGAAGAGTCAGTCTTCTTGTTCTTATGTCGGCATTGTGACTTTTCTATTTAATTCCGATGCCATTCCTGTGTTTCATCGTCAATAAGAAGGTCAGAGGGATACAGTAAACCTGAAGTGAAGCATCGGAATGTGTAACTAGTGTCACAGGAATCGTTCAAAGCATAGACAGTAGGAAGAGTCAGTCCTCTTCAACTGGATTCGGCATTGTGCCTTTTGTATTTATTTCCGATGCAATTCCTGTGTTTCATCGTCAAAAAGAAGGTCAGAGGGATACAGTAAACCTGAAGTGAAGCATCGGAATGTATAACTAGTGTCACAGAAATGGTTCAAAACATTGCCAGTTGGAAGAATCAGTCTTCATGTACTTAAGTCGGCATTGTGCCTTTTCTATTTAATTCCGATGCAATTTCTGTGTTTCATCGTCAATAAGACGGTGAGAGGGATACAGTAAACCTGATGTGAAGCATCGGAATTCATAACTAGTGTCACAGGATTGGTTCAAAACATAGACAGTAGGAAGAGTCAGTCTTCTTGTTCTTAAGTCGGCATTGTGCCTTTTGTATTTAATTCCGATGCAATTTCTGTAATTCATCGTCAATAAGAAGGTCCAAGGAATACAGTAAAACTGAAGTGAGGCATCGGAATCTACAACTAGTGACACAGGAATGGTTCAAAGCATAGTCAGTAGGAAGAGTCAGTCTTCTTGTACTTAAGTCGGCATTGTGCCTTTTCTATTTAATTCCGATGCAATTTCTGTGTTTTATCGGCAATAAGAAGGTCCAAGGGATGCAGTACACCTGAAGTGAAGCATCGGAATCTATAACTAGTGTCACAGGAAAGGGTCATAACATAGACAGTAAGAAGAGTCAGTCCTCTTGTACTTAAGTCGGCATTGTGCCTTTCCTATTTAATTCCGACGCAATCTCTGTGTTTCATCGTCAATAAGAAGGTCAGAGGGATACAGTAAAAATGATGTTAAGCATCGTAATCTATAAGTGGTGTCACAGGAATGGTTCAAACATAGTCAGTAAGATGAGTCAGTCTTCTTGTACTTAAGTCGGCATTGTGTCTTTCGTATTTAATTCTGATGAAATTTCGGTTTTTCATCGTCAATAAGAAGGTCCAAGGGATACAATAAACCTGAAGTGAAGCATCGGAATCTATAACTAGTGTCACAGGAATGGTTCAAACATAGACAGTAGGAAGGGTCAGTCTACATGTACTTAAGTCGGCACTGTGCCTTTTGAATTTAATTCCGATGCATTTTTTGTGTTTCATCGTCAATAAGAAGGTCCAAGGGATACAGTAAACCTGAAGTGAAGAATCGGAATCCATAACTAGTGTCACAGTAATGGTTGAAAACATAGTCAGCAAGGAGAGTCAGTCCTTTTGTACATAAGTCGGCATTGTGCCTTTTCAATTTACTTCCGATGCAATTTCAGTGTTTCATCGTCAATATGAAGATCACAGGGATACAGTAAACCTGAAGTGTAGCATCGGAATCTATAACTAGTGTCATAGGAATGGTTCAAAACATAGACAGTAGAAAGAGTCAGTCTTCTTGTACTTAAGTCGGCATTGTGCCTTTTGTATTAAATTCCGATGCAATTTCTGTCTTTCATCGTCTATAAGAAGGTCAGAGGGATACAGTAAACCTGAAGTGAAGCATCAGGATCTATAACTAGTGTCACAGGAATGGTTCAAAACATAGACAGTAAGAAGAGTCAGTCTACTTGTACTTAAGTCGGCATTGTGCCTTTTGTATTTAATTCCGATGCAATTTTTGTGTTTCATCGTCAATAAGTAGTTCCAAAGGATATAGTACACCTGAAGTGAGGCATCAGAATCTATAACTAGTGTCACAGGAATGGTTCAAATCATAGACAGTAAGAAGAGTCAGTCTTCTTGTACTTAAGTCAGCATTGTGCCTTTTCTATTTAATTCCGATGCAATTTCTGTGTTTCATTGTCAATAAGAAGGACAGAGGGATACACTACACCTGAAGTAAAGCATCGGAATCTATTACTAGTGTCACAGGAATGGTTCAAATCATAGACAGTAGGAAGAGTCAGTCTTCTTGTACTTAAGTCGGCATTGTGCATTTTGTATTTAATTCCGATGCAATTTCTATGTTTCATCGTCAATAAGAAGGTCCAAGGGATACAGTGAACCAGAAGTGAGGCATCGGAATCTATAACTAGTGTCACAGGAATGGTTAAAAACATAGTCGGTAAGAAGAGTCAGTCTTCTTGTACTTAAGTTGGCATTGTGCCTTTTCAATGTAATTCCGAAGCAATTTATGTGTTTCATCGTCAATAAGAAGGTCCTAGCGATGCAGTACACCTGAAGTGAAGCATCGGAATCTATAACTAGTGTCACAGGAATGGTTCAAAACATAGACAGTAAGAAGAGTCAGTCTTCTTGTACATAAGTCGGCTATGTGCCGCTTCTATTTAATTCCGATGCTATTACTGTGTTTCATCGTCAATAAGAAGTTCCAAGGGATACAGTAAACCTGAAGTGAAGCATCGGAATCTATAACTAGTGTCACAGGAATGGTTCAAAACATAGACAGTAAGAAGAGTCAGTCTTCTTGTACTTAGATCGGCATTGTGCCTTTTCTATTTAATTCCGATTCAATTTCTGTGTTTCGTCGTCAATAAGAAGGTCCAAGGGATTCAGTAAACCTGAAGTGAAGCATCGGAATCTATAACTAGTGTCACAGGATCGGTTCAAAACATAGACAGTAAGAAGAGTCAGTCTTCTTGAACTTAAGTCGGCATTGTGCCTTTTCTATTTCATTCCGATGCAATTTCTGTGTTTCATCATCAATAAGAAGGTCAAAGGGATACAGTAAACCTGAAGTGAGACATCGGAGTCTATATCTAGTGTCACAGGAATGGTTCAAATCATAGACAGTAAGAAGAGTCAGTCTTCTTGTACTTAAGTCGGCATTGTGCCTTTTCTATTTAATTCTGATGCAATTTCTGTGTTTCATCGACAATAAGAAGGTCAGAGGAATACAGCAAACCTGAAGTGAAGCATCGGAATGTATAACTAGTGTCACAGGAAAGATTCAAACATAGACTGTTGGAAAAATCAGTCTTCATGTACTTAAGTCGGCATTGGGCCTTTTCCATTTAATTCTGATGCAATTTCTGTGTTTCATCGTCAATAAGAAGGTCAGAGGGATACAGTAAATCTGAAGTGAAGCATCGGAATCTATAACTAGTGTCACAGGAATGGTTCAAAACATAGACAGTAAGAAGAGTCAGTCTACTTGTACTTAAGTCGGCATTGTGCCTTTTGTATTTAATTCCGATGCAATTTCTGTATTTCACGTCAATAAGAAGGTCAGAGTGATACAGTAAATCTGATGTGAAGCATCGGAATATATAACTAGTGTCAAAGGAATGGTTCAAAACATAGACAGTAGGAAGAGTCAGTCTCCTTGTACTTGAGTCGGCATTGTGCCTTTTGTATTTATTTCCGATGCAATTTCGGTGTTTCATCATCAATAAGAAGGTCAGAGGGATACAGTAAACCTGAAGTGAAGCATCGGAATCTATAACTAGTGTCACAGGAATGGTTCAAGACATACACAGCAGGAAGAGTCATTCTTCTTGTACTTAAGTCGGCATTGTGCCTTTTCTATTTAATTCCGATGCAATTTCTATGTTTCATCGTCTCTAAGAAAGTCAGAGGGATACTGTAAACCTGAAGTGAATCATTGGAATCTATAACTAGTGTCACAGGAATGGTTCAAACATAGACAGTAGGAAGAGTCAGTCTACATGTACTTAAGTAGGCATTGTGAATTTTGTATTTAATTCCGATGCAATTTCTGTGTTTCATCGTCAATAAGAAGTTCCAAAGGATATAGTACACCTGAAGTGAAGAATCGGAATCTATAACTAGTGTCACAGGAATGGTTCAAATCATAGACAGTAAGGAGAGTGAGTCTTATTGTACTTAAGTTGGCATTGTGCCTTTTCTATTTAATTCCGAAGCAATTTATGTGTTTCATCGTCAATAAGAAAGTCCTAGGGGTGCAGTACACCTGAAGTGAAGCATCGGATTCTATAACTAGTGTCACAGGAATGGTTCAAAACGTAGACAGTAAGAAAAGTCAGTCTTCTTGTACTTAAGTCGGCTATGTGCCTTTTCTATTTAATTCCGATGCAATTTCTGAGTTTCATCGTCAATAAGAAGGTCAGAGGGATACAGTAAACCTGAAGTGAATCACCGGAATCTATAAGTGGTGTCACAGGAATGGTTCCAAACATAGTCAGTAAGAAGAGTCAGTCTTCTTGTAGTTATGTCGGCATTGTGCCTTTTCTATTTAATTCCGATGCAATTTCTGTGTTTCATCATCAATAAGAAGGTCAAAGGGATACAATAAACCTGAAGTGAGGCATCGGAGTCTATATCTAGTGTCACAGGAATGAATCAAAACATAGTCAGTAAGAAGAGTCAGTCTTATTGTACTTAAGTCGGCATTGTGCCTTTTGTATTTAATTCCGATGCAATGTCTGTGTTTCATCGTCAATAAGAAGGTCCAACTAATACAGTATACCTGAAGTGAAGAATCGGAATCCATAACTAGTGTCACAGGAATGGTTCAAAACATAGTCAGCAAGAAGAGTCAGTCCTTTTGTACTTAAGTCGCCATTGTGCCTTTTCAATTTACTTCCGATGCAATTTCTGTGTTTCATCGTCTATAAGAAGGTCAGAGGGATACAGTAAACCTGAAGTGAAGCATCAGGATCTATAACTAGAGTCACAGGAATGGTTCAAAACATAGACAGTAGGAAGAGTCAGTCTTCTTGTACTTAAGTCGGCATTGTGCATTTTGTTTTTAATTCCGATGCAATTTCTGTGTTTCATCGTCAATAAGAAGGTCCAAGGGATACAGTAAAACTGAAGTGAGGCATCGGAATCTACAACTAGTGACACAGGAATGGTTCAAAGCATAGTCAGTAGGAAGAGTCAGTCTTCTTGTACTTAAGTCGGCATTGTGCCTTTTCTATTTAATTCCGATGCAATTTCTGTGTTTTATCGGCAATAAGAAGGTCCAAGGGATGCAGTACACCTGAAGTGAAGCATCGGAATCTATAACTAGTGTCACAGGAAAGGGTCATAACATAGACAGTAAGAAGGGTCAGTCTTCTTGTACTTAAGTCGGCATTGTGCCTTTCCTATTTAATTCCGACGCAATCTCTGTGTTTCATCGTCAATAAGAAGGTCAGAGGGATACAGTAAAAATGAAGTGAAGCATCGTAATCTATAAGTGGTGTCACAGGAATGGTTCAAACATAGTCAGTAAGATGAGTCAGTCTTCTTGTACTTAAGTCGGCATTGTGTCTTTCGTATTTAATTCTGATGAAATTTCGGTTTTTCATCGTCAATAAGAAGGTCCAAGGGATACAATAAACCTGAAGTGAAGCATCGGAATCTATAACTAGTGTCACAGGAATGGTTCAAACATAGACAGTAGGAAGGGTCAGTCTACATGTACTTAAGTCGGCACTGTGCCTTTTGAATTTAATTCCGATGCATTTTTTGTGTTTCATCGTCAATAAGAAGGTCCAAGGGATACAGTGAACCTGAAGTGAAGAATCGGAATCCATAACTAGTGTCACAGTAATGGTTGAAAACATAGTCAGCAAGGAGAGTCAGTCCTTTTGTACATAAGTCGGCATTGTGCCTTTTCAATTTACTTCCGATGCAATTTCGGTGTTTCATCGTCAATAAGAAGATCACAGGGATACAGTAAACCTGAAGTGTAGCATCGGAATCTATAACTAGTGTCATAGGAATGGTTCAAAACATAGACAGTAGAAAGAGTCAGTCTTCTTGTACTTAAGTCGGCATTGTGCCTTTTGTATTAAATTCCGATGCAATTTCTGTGTTTCATCGTCTATAAGAACGTCAGAGGGATACAGTAAACCTGAAGTGAAGCATCAGGATCTATAACTAGTGTCACAGGAATGGTTCAAAACATAGACAGTAAGAAGAGTCAGTCTACTTGTACTTAAGTCGGCATTGTGCCTTTTCTATTTATCTCCGATGCAATTTCTGTGTTTCATCGTCAATAAGAAGGTCAGAGGGATACAGTAAACCTGAAGTGAAGCAACGGAATCTATAACTAGTGTCACACGAATGGTTCAAAACACAGTCAGTAAGACGAG
This sequence comes from Schistocerca americana, assembly GCF_021461395.2. Taxonomy (NCBI): domain Eukaryota; kingdom Metazoa; phylum Arthropoda; class Insecta; order Orthoptera; family Acrididae; genus Schistocerca; species Schistocerca americana. The sequence goes on along the minus strand of NC_060130.1, from coordinate 18,520,613 downwards.
TCAGTCTTCTTGTACTTAAGTCGCCATTGTGCCTTTTCTATTTATTTCCGATGCAATTTCTGTGTTTCATCGTCAATAAGAAGGTCAGAGGGATTCAGTAAACCTGAAGTGAAGCAACGGAATCTATAACTAATGTCACTGGAATGGATCAAAACATAGACAGTAGGAAGAGTCAGTCTTCTTGTTCTTATGTCGGCATTGTGACTTTTCTATTTAATTCCGATGCCATTCCTGTGTTTCATCGTCAATAAGAAGGTCAGAGGGATACAGTAAACCTGAAGTGAAGCATCGGAATGTGTAACTAGTGTCACAGGAATCGTTCAAAGCATAGACAGTAGGAAGAGTCAGTCCTCTTCAACTGGATTCGGCATTGTGCCTTTTGTATTTATTTCCGATGCAATTCCTGTGTTTCATCGTCAAAAAGAAGGTCAGAGGGATACAGTAAACCTGAAGTGAAGCATCGGAATGTATAACTAGTGTCACAGAAATGGTTCAAAACATTGCCAGTTGGAAGAATCAGTCTTCATGTACTTAAGTCGGCATTGTGCCTTTTCTATTTAATTCCGATGCAATTTCTGTGTTTCATCGTCAATAAGACGGTGAGAGGGATACAGTAAACCTGATGTGAAGCATCGGAATTCATAACTAGTGTCACAGGATTGGTTCAAAACATAGACAGTAGGAAGAGTCAGTCTTCTTGTTCTTAAGTCGGCATTGTGCCTTTTGTATTTAATTCCGATGCAATTTCTGTAATTCATCGTCAATAAGAAGGTCCAAGGAATACAGTAAAACTGAAGTGAGGCATCGGAATCTACAACTAGTGACACAGGAATGGTTCAAAGCATAGTCAGTAGGAAGAGTCAGTCTTCTTGTACTTAAGTCGGCATTGTGCCTTTTCTATTTAATTCCGATGCAATTTCTGTGTCTTATCGGCAATAAGAAGGTCCAAGGGATGCAGTACACCTGAAGTGAAGCATCGGAATCTATAACTAGTGTCACAGGAAAGGGTCATAACATAGACAGTAAGAAGAGTCAGTCCTCTTGTACTTAAGTCGGCATTGTGCCTTTCCTATTTAATTCCGACGCAATCTCTGTGTTTCATCGTCAATAAGAAGGTCAGAGGGATACAGTAAAAATGATGTGAAGCATCGTAATCTATAAGTGGTGTCACAGGAATGGTTCAAACATAGTCAGTAAGATGAGTCAGTCTTCTTGTACTTAAGTCGGCATTGTGTCTTTCGTATTTAATTCTGATGAAATTTCGGTTTTTCATCGTCAATAAGAAGGTCCAAGGGATACAATAAACCTGAAGTGAAGCATCGGAATCTATAACTAGTGTCACAGGAATGGTTCAAACATAGACAGTAGGAAGGGTCAGTCTACATGTACTTAAGTCGGCACTGTGCCTTTTGAATTTAATTCCGATGCATTTTTTGTGTTTCATCGTCAATAAGAAGGTCCAAGGGATACAGTAAACCTGAAGTGAAGAATCGGAATCCATAACTAGTGTCACAGTAATGGTTGAAAACATAGTCAGCAAGGAGAGTCAGTCCTTTTGTACATAAGTCGGCATTGTGCCTTTTCAATTTACTTCCGATGCAATTTCAGTGTTTCATCGTCAATAAGAAGATCACAGGGATACAGTAAATCTGAAGTGTAGCATCGGAATCTATAACTAGTGTCATAGGAATGGTTCAAAACATAGACAGTAGAAAGAGTCAGTCTTCTTGTACTTAAGTCGGCATTGTGCCTTTTGTATTAAATTCCGATGCAATTTCTGTCTTTCATCGTCTATAAGAAGGTCGGAGGGATACAGTAAACCTGAAGTGAAGCATCAGGATCTATAACTAGTGTCACAGGAATGGTTCAAAACATAGACAGTAAGAAGAGTCAGTCTACTTGTACTTAAGTCGGCATTGTGCCTTTTGTATTTAATTCCGATGCAATTTTTGTGTTTCATCGTCAATAAGTAGTTCCAAAGGATATAGTACACCTGAAGTGAGGCATCAGAATCTATAACTAGTGTCACAGGAATGGTTCAAATCATAGACAGTAAGAAGAGTCAGTCTTCTTGTACTTAAGTCAGCATTGTGCCTTTTCTATTTAATTCCGATGCAATTTCTGTGTTTCATTGTCAATAAGAAGGACAGAGGGATACACTACACCTGAAGTAAAGCATCGGAATCTATTACTAGTGTCACAGGAATGGTTCAAATCATAGACAGTAGGAAGAGTCAGTCTTCTTGTACTTAAGTCGGCATTGTGCATTTTGTATTTAATTCCGATGCAATTTCTATGTTTCATCGTCAATAAGAAGGTCCAAGGGATACAGTGAACCAGAAGTGAGGCATCGGAATCTATAACTAGTGTCACAGGAATGGTTAAAAACATAGTCGGTAAGAAGAGTCAGTCTTCTTGTACTTAAGTTGGCATTGTGCCTTTTCAATGTAATTCCGAAGCAATTTATGTGTTTCATCGTCAATAAGAAGGTCCTAGCGATGCAGTACACCTGAAGTGAAACATCGGAATCTATAACTAGTGTCACAGGAATGGTTCAAAACATAGACAGTAAGAAGAGTCAGTCTTCTTGTACATAAGTCGGCTATGTGCCGCTTCTATTTAATTCCGATGCTATTACTGTGTTTCATCGTCAATAAGAAGTTCCAAGGGATACAGTAAACCTGAAGTGAAGCATCGGAATCTATAACTAGTGTCACAGGAATGGTTCAAAACATAGACAGTAAGAAGAGTCAGTCTTCTTGTACTTAGATCGGCATTGTGCCTTTTCTATTTAATTCCGATTCAATTTCTGTGTTTCGTCGTCAATAAGAAGGTCCAAGGGATTCAGTAAACCTGAAGTGAAGCATCGGAATCTATAACTAGTGTCACAGGATCGGTTCAAAACATAGACAGTAAGAAGAGTCAGTCTTCTTGAACTTAAGTCGGCACTGTGCCTTTTCTATTTCATTCCGATGCAATTTCTGTGTTTCATCATCAATAAGAAGGTCAAAGGGATACAGTAAACCTGAAGTGAGACATCGGAGTCTATATCTAGTGTCACAGGAATGGTTCAAATCATAGACAGTAAGAAGAGTCAGTCTTCTTGTACTTAAGTCGGCATTGTGCCTTTTCTATTTAATTCTGATGCAATTTCTGTGTTTCATCGACAATAAGAAGGTCAGAGGAATACAGCAAACCTGAAGTGAAGCATCGGAATGTATAACTAGTGTCACAGGAAAGATTCAAACATAGACTGTTGGAAAAATCAGTCTTCATGTACTTAAGTCGGCATTGGGCCTTTTCCATTTAATTCTGATGCAATTTCTGTGTTTCATCGTCAATAAGAAGGTCAGAGGGATACAGTAAATCTGAAGTGAAGCATCGGAATCTATAACTAGTGTCACAGGAATGGTTCAAAACATAGACAGTAAGAAGAGTCAGTCCACTTGTACTTAAGTCGGCATTGTGCCTTTTGTATTTAATTCCGATGCAATTTCTGTATTTCACGTCAATAAGAAGGTCAGAGGGATACAGTAAATCTGATGTGAAGCATCGGAATATATAACTAGTGTCAAAGGAATGGTTCAAAACATAGACAGTAGGAAGAGTCAGTCTCCTTGTACTTGAGTCGGCATTGTGCCTTTTGTATTTATTTCCGATGCAATTTCGGTGTTTCATCATCAATAAGAAGGTCAGAGGGATACAGTAAACCTGAAGTGAAGCATCGGAATCTATAACTAGTGTCACAGGAATGGTTCAAGACATACACAGCAGGAAGAGTCATTCTTCTTGTACTTAAGTCGGCATTGTGCCTTTTCTATTTAATTCCGATGCAATTTCTATGTTTCATCGTCTCTAAGAAAGTCAGAGGGATACTGTAAACCTGAAGTGAATCATTGGAATCTATAACTAGTGTCACAGGAATGGTTCAAACATAGACAGTAGGGAGAGTCAGTCTACATGTACTTAAGTCGGCATTGTGAATTTTGTATTTAATTCCGATGCAATTTCTGTGTTTCATCGTCAATAAGAAGTTCCAAAGGATATAGTACACCTGAAGTGAAGAATCGGAATCTATAACTAGTGTCACAGGAATGGTTCAAATCATAGACAGTAAGGAGAGTGAGTCTTATTGTACTTAAGTTGGCATTGTGCCTTTTCTATTTAATTCCGAAGCAATTTATGTGTTTCATCGTCAATAAGAAAGTCCTAGGGGTGCAGTACACCTGAAGTGAAGCATCGGATTCTATAACTAGTGTCACAGGAATGGTTCAAAACGTAGACAGTAAGAAGAGTCAGTCTTCTTGTACTTAAGTCGGCTATGTGCCTTTTCTATTTAATTCCGATGCAATTTCTGAGTTTCATCGTCAATAAGAAGGTCAGAGGGATACAGTAAACCTGAAGTGAATCACCGGAATCTATAAGTGGTGTCACAGGAATGGTTCCAAACATAGTCAGTAAGAAGAGTCAGTCTTCTTGTAGTTATGTCGGCATTGTGCCTTTTCTATTTAATTCCGATGCAATTTCTGTGTTTCATCATCAATAAGAAGGTCAAAGGGATACAATAAACCTGAAGTGAGGCATCGGAGTCTATATCTAGTGTCACAGGAATGAATCAAAACATAGTCAGTAAGAAGAGTCAGTCTTATTGTACTTAAGTCGGCATTGTGCCTTTTGTATTTAATTCCGATGCAATGTCTGTGTTTCATCGTCAATAAGAAGGTCCAACTAATACAGTAAACCTGAAGTGAAGAATCGGAATCCATAACTAGTGTCACAGGAATGGTTCAAAACATAGTCAGCAAGAAGAGTCAGTCCTTTTGTACTTAAGTCGCCATTGTGCCTTTTCAATTTACTTCCGATGCAATTTCTGTGTTTGATCGTCTATACGAAGGTCAGAGGGATACAGTAAACCTGAAGTGAAGCATCAGTATCTATAACTAGAGTCACAGGAATGGTTCAAAACATAGACAGTAGGAAGAGTCAGTCTTCTTGTACTTAAGTTGGCATTGTGCATTTTGTTTTTAATTCCGATGCAATTTCTCTGTTTCATCGTCAATAAGAAGGTCCAAGGGATACAGTAAAACTGAAGTGAGGCATCGGAATCTACAACTAGTGACACAGGAATGGTTCAAAGCATAGTCAGTAGGAAGAGTCAGTCTTCTTGTACTTAAGTCGGCATTGTGCCTTTTCTATTTAATTCCGATGCAATTTCTGTGTTTTATCGGCAATAAGAAGGTCCAAGGGATGCAGTACACCTGAAGTGAAGCATCGGAATCTATAACTAGTGTCACAGGAAAGGGTCATAACATAGACAGTAAGAAGAGTCAGTCTTCTTGTACTTAAGTCGGCATTGTGCCTTTCCTATTTAATTCCGACGCAATCTCTGTGTTTCATCGTCAATAAGAAGGTCAGAGGGATACAGTAAAAATGAAGTGAAGCATCGTAATCTATAAGTGTTGTCACAGGAATGGTTCAAACATAGTCAGTAAGATGAGTCAGTCTTCTTGTACTTAAGTCGGCATTGTGTCTTTCGTATTTAATTCTGATGAAATTTCGGTTTTTCATCGTCAATAAGAAGGTCCAAGGGATACAATAAACCTGAAGTGAAGCATCGGAATCTATAACTAGTGTCACAGGAATGGTTCAAACATAGACAGTAGGAAGGGTCAGTCTACATGTACTTAAGTCGGCACTGTGCCTTTTGAATTTAATTCCGATGCATTTTTTGTGTTTCATCGTCAATAAGAAGGTCCAAGGGATACAGTAAACCTGAAGTGAAGAATCGGAATCCATAACTAGTGTCACAGTAATGGTTGAAAACATAGTCAGCAAGGAGAGTCAGTCCTTTTGTACATAAGTCGGCATTGTGCCTTTTCAATTTACTTCCGATGCAATTTCAGTGTTTCATCGTCAATAAGAAGATCACAGGGATACAGTAAACCTGAAGTGTAGCATCGGAATCTATAACTAGTGTCATAGGAATGGTTCAAAACATAGACAGTAGAAAGAGTCAGTCTTCTTGTACTTAAGTCGGCATTGTGCCTTTTGTATTAAATTCCGATGCAATTTCTGTGTTTCATCGTCTATAAGAAGGTCAGAGGGATACAGTAAACCTGAAGTGAAGCATCAGGATCTATAACTAGTGTCACAGGAATGGTTCAAAACATAGACAGTAAGAAGAGTCAGTCTACTTGTACTTAAGTCGGCATTGTGCCTTTTGTATTTAATTCCGATGCAATTTTTGTGTTTCATCGTCAATAAGTAGTTCCAAAGGATATAGTACACCTGAAGTGAGGCATCGGAATCTATAACTAGTGTCACAGGAATGGTTCAAATCATAGACAGTAAGAAGAGTCAGTCTTCTTGTACTTAAGTCAGCATTGTGCCTTTTCTATTTAATTCCGATGCAATTTCTGTGTTTCATTGTCAATAAGAAGGACAGAGGGATACACTACACCTGAAGTAAAGCATCGGAATCTATTACTAGTGTCACAGGAATGGTTCAAATCATAGACAGTAGGAAGAGTCAGTCTTCTTGTACTTAGGTCGGCATTGTGCATTTTGTATTTAATTCCGATGCAATTTCTATGTTTCATCGTCAATAAGAAGGTCCAAGGGATACAGTGAACCAGAAGTGAGGCATCGGAATCTATAACTAGTGTCACAGGTATGGTTAAAAACATAGTCGGTAAGAAGAGTCAGTCTTCTTGTACTTAAGTTGGCATTGTGCCTTTTCAATGTAATTCCGAAGCAATTTATGTGTTTCATCGTCAATAAGAAGGTCCTAGCGATGCAGTACACCTGAAGTGAAGCATCGGAATCTATAACTAGTGTCACAGGAATGGTTCAAAACATAGACAGTAAGAAGAGTCAGTCTTCTTGTACATAAGTCGGCTATGTGCCGCTTCTATTTAATTCCGATGCTATTACTGTGTTTCATCGTCAATAAGAAGTTCCAAGGGATACAGTAAACCTGAAGTGAAGCATCGGAATCTATAACTAGTGTCACAGGAATGGTTCAAAACATAGACAGTAAGAAGAGTCAGTCTTCTTGTACTTAGATCGGCATTGTGCCTTTTCTATTTAATTCCGATTCAATTTCTGTGTTTCGTCGTCAATAAGAAGGTCCAAGGGATTCAGTAAACCTGAAGTGAAGCATCGGAATCTATAACTAGTGTCACAGGATCGGTTCAAAACATAGACAGTAAGAAGAGTCAGTCTTCTTGAACTTAAGTCGGCATTGTGCCTTTTCTATTTCATTCCGATGCAATTTCTATGTTTCATCATCAATAAGAAGGTCAAAGGGATACAGTAAACCTGAAGTGAGACATCGGATTCTATATCTAGTGTCACAGGAATGGTTAAAATCATAGACAGTAAGAAGAGTCAGTCTTCTTGTACTTAAGTCGGCATTGTGCCTTTTCTATTTAATTCTGATGCAATTTCTGTGTTTCATTGACAATAAGAAGGTCAGAGGAATACAGCAAACCTGAAGTGAAGCATCGGAATGTATAACTAGTGTCACAGGAAAGATTCAAACATAGACTGTTGGAAAAATCAGTCTTCATGTACTTAAGTCGGCATTGGGCCTTTTCCATTTAATTCTGATGCAATTTCTGTATTTCACGTCAATAAGAAGGTCAGAGGGATACAGTAAATCTGAAGTGAAGCATCGGAATATATAACTAGTGTCAAAGGAATGGTTCAAAACATAGACAGTAGGAAGAGTCAGTCTCCTTGTACTTGAGTCGGCATTGTGCCTTTTGTATTTATTTCCGATGCAATTTCGGTGTTTCATCATCAATAAGAAGGTCAGAGGGATACAGTAAACCTGAAGTGAAGCATCGGAATCTATAACTAGTGTCACAGGAATGGTTCAAGACATACACAGCAGGAAGAGTCATTCTTCTTGTACTTAAGTCGGCATTGTGCCTTTTCTATTTAATTCCGATGCAATTTCTGTGTTTCATCGTCTCTAAGAAAGTCAGAGGGATACTGTAAACCTGAAGTGAATCATTGGAATCTATAACTAGTGTCACAGGAATGGTTCAAACATAGACAGTAGGAAGAGTCAGTCTACATGTACTTAAGTCGGCATTGTGCCTTTTGTATTTAATTCCGATGCAATTTCTGTGTTTCATCGTCAATAAGAAGTTCCAAAGGATATAGTGCACCTGAAGTGAAGAATCGGAATCTATAACTAGTGTCACAGGAATGGTTCAAATCATAGACAGTAAGAAGAGTGAGTCTTATTGTACTTAAGTTGGCATTGTGACTTTTCTATTTAATTCCGAAGCAATTTATGTGTTTCATCGTCAATAAGAATGTCCTAGGGGTGCAGTACACCTGAAGTGAAGCATCGGATTCTATAACTAGTGTCACAGGAATGGTTCAAAACGTAGACAGTAAGAAGAGTCAGTCTTCTTGTACTTAAGTCGGCTATGTGCCTTTTCTATTTAATTCCGATGCAATTTCTGAGTTTCATCGTCAATAAGAAGGTCAGAGGGATACAGTAAACCTGAAGTGAATCACCGGAATCTATAAGTGGTGTCACAGGAATGGTTCCAAACATAGTCAGTGAGAAGAGTCAGTCTTCTTGTAGTTATGTCGGCATTGTGCCTTTCGTATTTAATTCCGATGCAATCTCTGTGTTTCATCGTCAATAAGAAGGTTAGAGGGATACAGTAAACCTGAAGTGAAGCATCAGAATCTATAACTAGTGTCACAGGAATGGTTCAAAACATAGTCAGTAAGAAGAGTCAGTCTACTTGTACTTAAGTCGGCATTGTGCCTTTTGTATTTAATTCCGATGCAATGTCTGTGTTTCATCGTCAATAAGAAGGTCCAACTAATACAGTAAACCTGAAGTGAAGAATCGGAATCCATAACTAGTGTCACAGGAATGGTTCAAAACATAGTCAGCAAGAAGAGTCAGTCCTTTTGTACTTAAGTCGCCATTGTGCCTTTTCAATTTACTTCCGATGCAATTTCAGTGTTTCATCGTCAATAAGAAGATCACAGGGATACAGTAAACCTGAAGTGTAGCATCGGAATCTATAACTAGTGTCATAGGAATGGATCAAAACATAGACAGTAGAAAGAGTCAGTCTTCTTGTACTTAAGTCGGCATTGTGCCTTTTGTATTAAATTCCGATGCAATTTCTGTGTTTCATCGTCTATAAGAAGGTCAGAGGGATACAGTAAACCTGAAGTGAAGCATCAGGATCTATAACTAGAGTCACAGGAATGGTTCAAAACATAGACAGTAAGAAGAGTCTGTCTACTTGTACTTAAGTCGGCATTGTGCCTTTTGTATTTAATTCCGATGCAATTTTTGTGTTTCATCGTCAGTAAGTAGTTCCAATGGATACAGTACACCTGAAGTGAGGCATCGGAATCTATAACTAGTGTCACAGGAATGGTTCAAATCATAGACAGTAAGAAGAGTCAGTCTTCTTGTACTTAAGTCAGCATTGTGCCTTTTCTATTTAATTCCGATGCAATTTTTGTGTTTCATTGTCAATAAGAAGGTCAGAGGGATACACTACACCTGAAGTGAAGCATCGGAATCTATTACTAGTGTCACAGGAATGGTTCAAATCATAGACAGTAGGAAGAGTCAGTCTTCTTGTACTTAAGTCGGCATTGTGCATTTTGTATTTAATTCCGATGCAATTTCTGTGTTTCATCGTCAATAAGAAGGTCCAAGGGATACAGTAAACCTGAAGTGAGGCATCGGAATCTATAACTAGTGTCACAGGAATGGTTAAAAACATAGTCGGTAAGAAGAGTCAGTCTTCTTGTACTTAAGTTGGCATTGTGCCTTTTCAATGTAATTCCGAAGCAATTTATGTGTTTCATCGTCAATAAGAAGGTCCTAGCGATGCAGTACACCTGAAGTGAAGCATCGGAATCTATAACTAGTGTCACAGGAATGGTTCAAAACATAGACAGTAAGAAGAGTCAGTCTTCTTGTACATAAGTCGGCTATGTGCCGCTTCTATTTAATTCCGATGCTATTACTGTGTTTCATCGTCAATAAGAAGTTCCAAGGGATACAGTAAACCTGAAGTGAAGCATCGGAATCTATAACTAGTGTCACAGGAATGGTTCAAAACATAGACAGTAAGAAGAGTCAGTCTTCTTGTACTTAGATCGGCATTGTGCCTTTTCTATTTAATTCCGATTCAATTTCTGTGTTTCGTCGTCAATAAGAAGGTCCAAGGGATTCAGTAAACCTGAAGTGAAGCATCGGAATCTATAACTAGTGTCACAGGATCGGTTCAAAACATAGACAGTAAGAAGAGTCAGTCTTCTTGAACTTAAGTCGGCATTGTGCCTTTTCTATTTCATTCCGATGCAATTTCTGTGTTTCATCATCAATAAGAAGGTCAAAGGGATACAGTAAACCTGAAGTGAGACATCGGATTCTATATCTAGTGTCACAGGAATGGTTCAAATCATAGACAGTAAGAAGAGTCAGTCTTCTTGTACTTAAGTCGGCATTGTGCCTTTTCTATTTAATTCTGATGCAATTTCTGTGTTTCATTGACAATAAGAAGGTCAGAGGAATACAGCAAACCTGAAGTGAAGCATCGGAATGTATAACTAGTGTCACAGGAAAGATTCAAACATAGACTGTTGGAAAAATCAGTCTTCATGTACTTAAGTCGGCATTGGGCCTTTTCCATTTAATTCTGATGCAATTTCTGTGTTTCATCGTCAATAAGAAGGTCAGAGGGATACAGTAAATCTGAAGTGAAGCATCGGAATCTATAACTAGTGTCACAGGAATGGTTCAAAACATAGACAGTAAGAAGAGCCAGTCTACTTGTACTTAAGTCGGCATTGTGCCTTTTGTATTTAATTCCGATGCAATTTCTGTATTTCACGTCAATAAGAAGGTCAGAGGGATACAGTAAATCTGAAGTGAAGCATCGGAATATATAACTAGTGTCAAAGGAATGGTTCAAAACATAGACAGTAGGAAGAGTCAGTCTCCTTGTACTTGAGTCGGCATTGTGCCTTTTGTATTTATTTCCGATGCAATTTCGGTGTTTCATCATCAATAAGAAGGTCAGCGGGATACAGTAAACCTGAAGTGAAGCATCGGAATCTATAACTAGTGTCACAGGAAGGGTTCAAGACATACACAGCAGGAAGAGTCATTCTTCTTGTACTTAAGTCGGCATTGTGCCTTTTCTATTTAATTCCGATGCAATTTCTATGTTTCATCGTCTCTAAGAAAGTCAGAGGGATACTGTAAACCTGAAGTGAATCATTGGAATCTATAACTAGTGTCACAGGAATGGTTCAAACATAGACAGTAGGAAGAGTCAGTCTACATGTACTTAAGTCGGCATTGTGCCTTTTGTATTTAATTCCGATGCAATTTCTGTGTTTCATCGTCAATAAGAAGTTCCAAAGGATATAGTACACCTGAAGTGAAGAATCGGAATCTATAACTAGTGTCACAGGAATGGTTCAAATCATAGACAGTAAGAAGAGTGAGTCTTATTGTACATAAGTTGGCATTGTGCCTTTTCTATTTAATTCCGAAGCAATTTATGTGTTTCATCGTCAATAAGAATGTCCTAGGGGTGCAGTACACCTGAAGTGAAGCATCGGATTCTATAACTAGTGTCACAGGAATGGTCCAAAACGTAGACAGTAAGAAGAGTCAGTCTTCTTGTACTTAAGTCGGCATTGTGCCTTTTCTATTTAATTCCGATGCAATTTCTGTGTTTCATCATCAATAAGAAGGTCAAAGGGATACAATAAACCTGAAGTGAGGCATCGGAGTCTATATCTAGTGTCACAGGAATGAATCAAAACATAGTCAGTAAGAAGAGTCAGTCTTATTGTACTTAAGTCGGCATTGTGCCTTTTGTATTTTATTCCGATGCAATGTCTGTGTTTCATCGTCAATAAGAAGGTCCAACTAATACAGTAAACCTGAAGTGAAGAATCGGAATCCATAACTAGTGTCACAGGAATGGTTCAAAACATAGTCAGCAAGAAGAGTCAGTCCTTTTGTACTTAAGTCGCCATTGTGCCTTTTCAATTTACTTCCGATGCAATTTCAGTGTTTCATCGTCAATAAGAAGATCACAGGGATACAGTAAACCTGAAGTGTAGCATCGGAATCTATAACTAGTGTCATAGGAATGGATCAAAACATAGACAGTAGAAAGAGTCAGTCTTCTTGTACTTAAGTCGGCATTGTGCCTTTTGTATTAAATTCCGATCCAATTTCTGTGTTTCATCGTCTATAAGAAGGTCAGAGGGATACAGTAAACCTGAAGTGAAGCATCAGGATCTATAACTAGAGTCACAGGAATGGTTCAAAACATAGACAGTAAGAAGAGTCTGTCTACTTGTACTTAAGTCGGCATTGTGCCTTTTGTATTTAATTCCGATGCAATTTTTGTGTTTCATCGTCAGTAAGTAGTTCCAATGGATATAGTACACCTGAAGTGAGGCATCGGGATCTATAACTAGTGTCACAGGAATGGTTCAAATCATAGACAGTAAGAAGAGTCAGTCTTCTTGTACTTAAGTCAGCATTGTGCCTTTTCTATTTAATTCCGATGCAATTTTTGTGTTTCATTGTCAATAAGAAGGTCAGAGGGATACACTACACCTGAAGTGAAGCATCGGAATCTATTACTAGTGTCACAGGAATGGTTCAAATCATAGACAGTAGGAAGAGTCAGTCTTCTTGTACTTAAGTCGGCATTGTGCATTTTGTATTTAATTCCGATGCAATTTCTGTGTTTCATCGTCAATAAGAAGGTCCAAGGGATACAGTAAACCTGAAGTGAGGCATCGGAATCTATAACTAGTGTCACAGGAATGGTTAATAACATAGTCGGTAAGAAGAGTCAGTCTTCTTGTACTTAAGTTGGCATTGTGCCTTTTCAATGTAATTCCGAAGCAATTTATGTGTTTCATCGTCAATACGAAGGTCCTAGCGATGCAGTACACCTGAAGTGAAGCATCGGAATCTATAACTAGTGTCACAGGAATGGTTCAAAACATAGACAGTAAGAAGAGTCAGTCTTCTTGTACATAAGTCGGCTATGTGCCTCTTCTATTTAATTCCGATGCTATTACTGTGTTTCATCGTCAACAAGAAGGTCCAAGGGATACAGTAAACCTGAAGTGAAGCATCGGAATCTATAACTAGTGTCACAGGATCGGTTCAAAACATAGACAGTAAGAAGAGTCAGTCTTCTTGTACTTAAGTCGGCATTGTGCCTTTTCTATTTAATTCTGATGCAATTTCTGTGTTTCATTGACAATAAGAAGGGCAGAGGAATACAGCAAACCTGAAGTGAAGCATCGGAATGTATAACTAGTGTCACTGGAAAGATTCAAACATAGACTGTTGGAAGAATCAGTCTTCATGTACTTAAGTCGGCATTGGGCCTTTTCCATTTAATTCCGATGCAATTTCTGTGTTTCATCGTCAACAACAAGGTCAGAGGGATACAGTAAAGATGAAGTGAAGCATCGGAATCCATAACTAGTTTCACACGATTGGTTCAAAACATAGACAGTAGGAAGAGTCAGTCTTCTTGTTCTCAAGTCGGCATTGTGCCTTTTGTATTTAATTCCGATGCAATTTCTGTGTTTTATCGTCAATATGAAGGTCCAAGGAATACAGTAAACCTGAAGTGAGGCATCGGAATCTATAACTAGTGTCAAAGGAATGGTTCAAAACATAGTCAGTAAGAAGAGTCAGTCTTCTTGTACTTAAGTCGGCATTGTGCCTTTAGTATTTAATTCCGATGCAATTTCTGTGTTTCATCGTCAATAGGAAGGTCCGAGGAATACAGTAAATATGATGTGAGGCATCGGAATCTATAACTAATGTCACAGGAATGGTTCATAACATAGACGGTATGAAGAGTCAGTCTTCTTGTACTTAAGTCGGCATTGTGCATTTTCTATTTAATTGCGACGTAATCTCTGTGTTTCATCGTCAATAAGAAGGTCAGAGGGATACAGTAAATCTGAAGTGAAGCATCGGAATCTATGACTAGTGTCACAGGAATGGTTCAAAACATAGACAGTAAGAAGAGTCAGTCTACTTGTACTTAAGTCGGCATTGTGCCTTTTGTATTCAATTCCGATGCAATTTCTGTATTTCACGGCAATAAGAACGTCAGAGGGATACAGTAAATCTGAAGTGAAGCATCGGAATATATAACTAGTGTCAAAGGAATGGTTCAAAACATAGACAGTAGGAAGAGTCAGTCTCCTTGTACTTGAGTCGGCATTGTGCCTTTTGTATTTATTTCCGATGCAATTTCGGTGTTTCATCATCAATAAGAAGGTCAGAGGGATACAGTAAACCTGAAGTGAAGCATCGGAATCTATAACTAGTGTCACAGGAATGGTTCAAGACATACACAGCAGGAAGAGTCATTCTTCTTGTACTTAAGTCGGCATTGTGCCTTTTCTATTTAATTCCGATGCAATTTCTATGTTTCATCGTCTCTAAGAAAGTCAGAGGGATACTGTAAACCTGAAGTGAATCATTGGGATCTATAACTAGTGTCACAGGAATGGTTCAAACATAGACAGTATTAAGAGTCAGTCTACATGTACTTAAGTCGGCATTGTGCCTTTTGAATTTTATTCCGATGCAATTTTTGTGTTTCATCGTTAATACGAGGGTCTTAGGGATACAGTAAACCTGAAGTGAAGAATCGGAATCTATAACTAGTGTCACAGGAATGGTTCAAAACATAGTCAGTAAGAAGAGTCAGTCCTCTTGTACTTAAGTCGGCATTGTGCCTTTTCTATTTACTTCCGATGCAATTTCAGTGTTTCATCGTCAATAAGAAGGTCAGAGGGATACAGTAATTATGAAGTGTAGCATCGGAATCTATAACTAGTGTCACAGGAATGGTTCAAAACATAGACAGTAGAAAAAGTCAGTCTTCTTGTACTTAAGTCGGCATTGCGCCTTTTGTATTTAATTCCGATGCAATCTCTGTGTTTCATCGTCAATAAGAAGGTTAGAGGGATACAGTAAACCTGAAGTGAAGCATCAGAATCTATAACTAGTGTCACAGGAATGGTACAAAACATAGACAGTAAGAAGAGTCAGTCTACTTGTACTTAAGTCGGCATTGTGCCTTTTGTATTTAATTCCGATGCAATTTCTGTGTTTCATCGTCACTAAGAAGTTCCAAGGGATATAGTACACCTGAAGTGAAGAATCGGAATCTATAACTAGTGTCACAGGAATGGTTCAAATCATAGACAGTAAGAAGAGTGAGTCTTATTGTACTTAACTTGGCATTGTGCCTTTTCTATTTAATTCCGAAGCAATTTATGTGTTTCATCGTCAATAAGAAAGTCCTAGGGGTGCAGTACACCTGAAGTGAAGCATCGGAATCTATAACTAGTGTCACAGGAATGGTTCAAAACGTAGACTGTAAGAAGAGTCAGTCTTCTTGTACTTAAGTCGGCTATGTGCCTTTTCTATTTAATTCCGATGCAATTTCTGAGTTTCATCGTCAATAAGAAGGTCAGAGGGATACAGTAAACCTGAAGTGAATCACCGGAATCTATAAGTGGTGTCACAGGAATGGTTCCAAACATAGTCAGTGAGAAGAGTCAGTCTTCTTGTAGTTATGTCGGCATTGTGCCTTTCGTATTTAATTCCGATGCAATTTCGGTGTTTCATCGTCGATACGAAGGTCCAAGGGATACAGTAAACCTGAAGTGAAGCATCGGAATCTATAACTAGTGTCACAGGATCGGTTCAAAACATAGACAGTAAGAAGAGTCAGTCTTCTTGTACTTAAGTCGGCATTGTGCCTTTACTATTTAATTCCGATGCAATTTCTGTGTTTCATCATCAATAAGAAGGTCAAAGGGATACAATAAACCTGAAGTGAGGCATCGGAGTCTATATCTAGTGTCACAGGAATGGTTCAAAACATAGTCAGTAACAAGAGTCAGTCTTATTGTACTTAAGTCGGCATTGTGCCTTTTGTATTTAATTCCGATGAAATTTCTGTGTTTCATCGTCAATAAGAAGGTCCAACTAATACAGTAAATATGAAGTGAGGCATCGGAATCTATAACTAGTGTCACAGGAATGGTTCATAACATAGACAGTATGAAGAGTCAGTCTTCTTGTACTTAAGTCGGCATTGTGCATTTTCTATTTAATTGCGACGTAATCTCTGTGTTTCATCGTCAATAAGAAGGTCTGAGGGATACAGTAAATCTGAAGTGAAGCATCGGAATCTATAACTAGTGTCACAGGAATGGTTCAAAACATAGACAGTAAGAAGAGTCAGTGTACTTGTACTTAAGTTGGCCTTGTGCCTTTTGTATTTAATTCCGATGCAATTTCTGTATTTCACGTCAATAAGAAGGTCAGAGGGATACAGTTAATCTGATGTGAACAATCGGAATGTATAACTAGTGTCAAAGGAATGGTTCAAAACATAGACAGTAGGAAGAGTCAGTCTCCTTGTACTTGAGTCGGCATTGTGCCTTTTGTATTTCTTTCCGATGCAATTTCGGTGTTTCATCATCAATAAGAAGGTCAGAGGGATACAGTAAACCTGAAGTGAAGCATCGGAATCTATAACTAGTGTCACAGGAATGGTTCAAAACATAGTCAGTAAGAAGAATCGGTCCTCTTGTACTTAAGTCGGCATTGTGCCTTTTCTATTTACTTCCGATGCAATTTCAGTGTTTCATCGTCAATAAGAAGGTCACAGGGATACAGTAAACCTGAAGTGAAGCATCGGAATCTGTAACTAGTGTCACAGGAATGGTTCCAAACATAGTCAGTAAGAAGAGTCAGTCTTCTTGTAGTTAAGTCGGCATTGTGCCTTTCGTATTTAATTCCGATGCAATTTCGGTGTTTCATCGTCGATAAGAAGGTCCAAGGGATACAGTAAACCTGAAGTGAAGCATCGAAATCTATAAGTAGTGTCACAGGATCGATTCAAATCATAGACAGTACGAAGAGTCAGTCTTCTTGTACTTAAGTCGGCATTGTGCCTTTTCTATTTAATTCCGATGCAATTTCTGTGTTTCATCATCAATAAGAAGGTCAAAGGGATACAATATACCTGAAGTGAGGCATCGGAGTCTATATCTAGTGTTACAGGAATTTTTCAAAACATAGTCAGTAAGATGAGTCAGTCTTTTTGTACTTGAGTCGGCTTTGTGCCTTTTGTATTTAATTCCGATGCAATTTCTGTGTTTCATCGTCAATAGGAAGGTCAGAGGGATACAGTAAACCTGAAGTGAAGCATCGGAATCTATAACTAGTGTCACAGGATCGGTTCAAAACATAGACAGCAGGAAGAGTCAGTCTCCTTGTACTTGAGTCGGCATTGTGGCTTTTGT
This sequence comes from Schistocerca americana, assembly GCF_021461395.2. Classification (NCBI taxonomy): domain Eukaryota; kingdom Metazoa; phylum Arthropoda; class Insecta; order Orthoptera; family Acrididae; genus Schistocerca; species Schistocerca americana. The sequence goes on along the minus strand of NC_060130.1, from coordinate 18,503,219 downwards.
ATTTATTTCCGATGCAATTTCGGTGTTTCATCATCAATAAGAAGGTCAGAGGGATACAGTAAACCTGAAGTGAAGCATCGGAATCTATAACTAGTGTCACAGGAATGGTTCAAGACATAGACAGCAGGAAGAGTCATTCTTCTTGTACTTAAGTCGCCATTGTGCCTTTTCTATTTAATTCCGATGCAATTTCTATGTTTCATCGTCTCTAAGAAAGTCAGAGGGATACTGTAAACCTGAAGTGAATCATTGGAATCTATAACTAGTGTCACAGGAATGGTTCAAACATAGACAGTAGGAAGAGTCAGTCTACTTGTACTTAAGTCGGCATTGTGCCTTTTGAATTTAATTCCGATGCAATTTTTGTGTTTCATTGTGAATACGAGGGTCTTAGGGATACAGTAAACCTGAAGTGAAGCATCGGAATCTATAACTAGTGTCACAGGAATGGTTCAAAACACAGACAGTAGAAAAAGTCAGTCTTCTTGTACTTAAGTGGGCATTGTGCCTTTCGTATTTAATTCCGATGCAATTTCGGTGTTTCATCGTCGATAAGAAAGTCCAAGGGACACAGTAAACCTGAAGTGAAGCATCGGAATCTATAACTAGTGTCACAGGAATGGTTCAAAACATAGACAGTAGGAAGAGACAGTCTTCTTGTACTTAAGTCGGCATTGTGCCTTTTGTATTTAATTCCGATGCAATTTCTGTGTTTCATCATCAACACGAAGGTCCAAGGGATACAGTAAGTCTGAAGTGAGAATTCGGAATCGTAACTAGTGTCACAGGAATGGTTCAAAACATAGACAGTAAGAAGAGTCAGTCTTCTTGTACTTAAGTCGGCATTGTGCCATTTCTATTTAATTCCGATGCAATTTCTGTGCTTCACCATCAATAAGAAGGTCAGAGGGATACAGCAAACCAGAAGTGTAGCATCGGAGGCTATAACTAGTGTCACAGGAATGGTTCAAAGCATAGTCAACAAGAAGAGTCCGTCTTCTTGTACTTAAGTCGGCATTGTGCTTTTTCTATTTAATTCCGATGCAATTTCTGTGTTTCATCGTCAATAAGAAGGTCAGAGGGATACAGTAAACCTGAAGTGAAGCATCAGAATCTATAACTAGTGTCACAGGAATGGTTCAAAACATAGTCAGTAAGAAGAGTCAGTCTCCTTGTACTTAAGTCGGCATTGTGCCTTTTCTATTTACTTCCGATGCAATTTCAGTGTTTCATCGTCAATAAGAAGGTCACAGGGATACAGTAAACCTGAAGTGTAGCATCGGAATCTCTAACTAGTGTCACAGGAATGGTTCAAACCATAGACAGTAGAAAAAGTCAGTCTTCTTGTACTTAAGTCGGCATTGTGCCTTTTGTATTTAATTCCGATGCAATCTCTGTGTTTCATCGTCAATAAGAAGGTTAGAGGGATACAGTAAACATGAAGTGAAACATCAGAATCTATAACTAGTGTCACAGGAATGGTTCAAAACATAGTCAGTAAGAAGAGTCAGTCTTCTTGTAGTTAAGTGGGCATTGTGCCTTTCGTATATAATTCCGATGCAATTTCGTTGTTTCATCGTCGATAAGAAGGTCCAAGGGATACAGTAAACCTGAAGTGAAGCATCGGAATCCATAACTAGTGTCACAGGAATGGTTCAAAACATAGACAGTAGGAAGAGACAGTCTTCTTATACTTAAGTCGGCATTGTGCCTTTTGTATTTAATTCCGATGCAATTTCTGTGTTTCATCATCAATAAGAAGGTCCAAAGGATACAGTAAACCTGAAGTGAGAATTCGGAATCGATAACTAGTGTCACAGGAATGGTTCAAAACATAGTCAGTAAACAGAGTCAGTCTTCTTGTACTTAAGTCAGCATTGTGCCTTTTGTATTTAATTCCGCTGCAATTTCTGTGTTTTATCGTCCATTAGAAGGTCAGAGGGATACAGTAAACCTGAAGTGAAGCATCGGAATCTATAACTAGTGTCACAGGGATGGTTCAAAACATAGACAGTAGGTAGAGTCAGTCTTCTTGTTCTTAGGTCGGCATTGTGCCTTTTGTATTTAATTCCGATGCAATTTCTGTGTTTCATCGTCAATAAGAAAGTCCAAGGGATACAGTAAACCTGAAGTGAGGCATCGGAATCTATATTTAGTGTCACAGGAATGGTTCAAAACAGAGACAGTAAGAAGAGTAAGTCTTCTTGTACTTAAGTCGGCATTGTGCCTTTTCTATTTAATTCCGATGCAATTTCTGTTTTTCATGGTCATTAAGAAGGTCAGAGGGATACAGAAAACCTGAAGTGAAGCATCGGAATCAATAAGTGGTGTCACAGAAATGGTTTAAAGCATAGTCAGTAAGAAGGGTCAGTCTTCTTGTACTTAAGTCGGTATTGTGTATTTCGTATTCAATTCCGATGCAATTTCGGTGTTTCATCGTCAATAAGAAGGTCCAAGGGATACAGTAAACCTGAAGTGAAGCATCGGAATCTGTAACTAGTGTCACAGGAATGGTTCAAAACATAGACAGTAAGAAGAGTCAGTCTTCTTGTACTTAAGCCGGCATTGTGCCATTTCTATTTAATTCCGATGCAATTTCTGTGCTTCATCATCAATAAGAAGGTCAGAGGGATACAGCAAACCAGAAGTGTAGCATCGGAGGCTATAACTAGTGTCACAGGAATGGTTCAAAGCATAGTCAGTAAGAAGAGTCCGTCTTCTTGTACTTAAGTCGGCATTGTGCTTTTTCTATTTAATTCCGATGCAATTTCTGTGTTTCATCGTCAATAAGAAGGTCAGAGGGATACAGTAAACTTGAAGTGAAGCATCGGAATCTATAACTAGTGTCACAGGAATGGTTCAAAACATAGTCAGTAAGAAGAGTCAGTCATTTTTTACTTGAGTCGGCATTGTGCCTTTTGTATTTAATTCCGATGCAATTTCTGTGTTTCATCGTCAATAAGAAGGTCAGATTAGTACAGTAAACCTGAAGTGAAGCATCGGAATCTATAACTAGTGTCACAGGAATGGTTCAAAACATAGCCAGTAGGAGGAGTCAGTCTTCTTATGCTTAAGTCGGCATTGTGCTTTTTCTATTTACTTCCGATGCAATTTCTATGTTTTATCATCAATAATAAGGTCAGATGGATACAGTAAACCTGAAGTGAGGCATTGGAATCTATAACTAGAGTCACAGGAATGGTTCAAAACATAGACACTAAGAAGAGTCATTCTACTTGTACTTAAGTCGGCATTGTGCCTTTTGTATTTAATTCCGATGCAATTTCTGTGTTTCATCGTCAATAAAAAGTTCCAATGGATATAGTACACCTGAAGTGAAGCATCGGAATCTATAACTAGTGTCACAGGAATGGTTCAAATCATAGACAGTAAGAAGAGTCAGTCTTCTTGTACTTAAGTCAGCATTGTGCCTTTTCTATTTAATTTCGATGCAATTTCTGTGTTTCATCGTCAATAAGAAGGTCAGAGGGATACACTAAACCGTAAGTGAAGCATCGGAATCTATTACTAGTGTCACAGGAATGGTTCAAAACATAGACAGTAGGAATAGTCAGTCTTCTTGTACTTAAGTCGGCATTGTGCATTTTGTATTTAATTCTGATGCAATTTCTGTGTTTCGTCGTGAATAAGAAGCCAAGGGATTCATTAAACCTGAAGTGAAGCATCGGAATCTATAACTAGTGTCACAGGAATTGTTCAAAACATTGACAGTAAGAAGAGTCAGTCTTCTTGTACTTAAGTCGGCATTGTGCCCTTTCTATTTAATTCCGATGCAATTTCTGTGTTTCATCGTTAATAAGAAGGTCCTAGGGATGCAGTACACCAGAAGTGAAGCGTCGGAATCTATAACTAGTGTCACAGGAATGGTTCAAACATAGACAGTAACAAGAGTCAGTCTTCTTGTACTTAAGTCGGCTATGTGCCTTTTCAATTTAGTTCCGATGCAATTTCTGTGTTTCATCGTCAATAAGAAGGTCAGAGGGATACAGTATACCTGAAGTGAAGCGTCGGAATCTATAAGTGGTGTCACAGGAATGGTTCCAAACATAGTCAGTAAGAAGAGTCAGTCATCTTGTAGTTAAATCGGCGTTGTGCCTTTCGTAAATAATTCCGATGCAATTTCGGTGTTTCATCGTCAATAAGAAGGTCCAAGGGATACAGTAAACCTGAAGTGAAGCATCGGAATCTATAAATAGTGGCACAGGATCGGTTCAAAACATAGACAGTAAGATGAGTCAGTCTTCTTGTACTTAAGTCGGCATTGTGCCTTTTCTATTTAATTCCGATGCAATTTCTGTATTTCACGTCAATACGAAGGTCAGAGGGATACAGTAAACCTGAAGTGAAGCATCGGAATCTATAACTAGTGTCACAGGAATGGTTCAAAACATAGTCAGTAAGAAGAGTCAGTCTTCTTGTACTTAAGTCGGCATTGTGCCTTTTGTATTTAATTCCGATGCAATTTCAGTGTTTCATCGTCAATAAGAAGTTCCAAGGATTACAGTAAATATGAAGTGAGGCATCGGAATCTATTACTAGTGTCACAGGGATGGTTCAAAACATAGACAGTACGAAGAGTCAGTCTTCTTCTACTTAAGTCGGCATTGTGCCTTTTGTATTTAATTCCGATGCAATTTCAGTGTTTCATCGTCAATAAGAAGTACCAAGGAATACAGTAAATATGAAGTGAGGCATCGGAATCTATAACTAGTGTCGCAGGAATGGTTCATAACATAGACAGTAAGATGAGTCAATCTTCTTGTACTTAAGTCGGCACTGTGCATTTTCTATTTAATTCCGACGTAATCTCTGTGTTTCATCGTCAATAAGAACGTCAGAGGGATACAGTAAATCTGAAGTGAAGCATCGGAATGTATAACTAGTGTCAAAGGAATGGTTCAAAACATAGACAGTAGGAAGAGTCAGTCTCCTTGTACTTGAGTCGACATTGTGCGTTTTGAATTTATTATCGATTCAATTTCGGTGTTTCATCATCAATAAGAAGGTCAGAGGGATACAGTAAACCTGAAGTGAAGCATCGGAATCTATAACTAGTGTCACAGGAATGGTTCAAGACATAGACAGCAGGAAGAGTCATTCTTCTTGTACTTAAGTCGGCATTGTGCCTTTTCTATTTAATTCCGATGCAATTTCTATGTTTCATCGTCTCTAAGAAAGTCAGAGGGATACTGTAAACCTGAAGTGAATCAATGGAATCTATAACTAGTGTCACAGGAATGGTTCAAACATAGCCAGTAGGAAGAGTCAGTCTACATGTACTTAAGTCGGCATTGTGCCATTTGAATTTAATTCCGATGCAATCTCTGTGTTTCATCGTCAATAAGAAGGTCAGAGGGATACAGTAAACCTGAAGAGAAGCATCAGAATCTATAACTAGTGTCACAGGAATGGTTCAAAACATAGACAGTAAGAAGAGTCAGTCTACTTGTACTTAAGTCGGCACTGTGCCTTTTGTATTTAACTCTGATGCAAATTCTGTGTTTCATCGTCAATAAGAAGTTCCAAGGGATATAGTACACCTGAAGTGAAGAATCGGAATCTATAACTAGTGTCACAGGAATGGTTCAAAACATAGACAGTAAGAAGAGTCAGTCTTCTGGTACTTAAGTCAGCATTGTGCCTTTTCTATTTAATTCCGATGCAATTTCTGTGTTTCATCGCCAATAAGAAGGCCAAGGGTACTGTAAACCTGAAGTGAAGCATCGGAATCTATAACTAGTGTCACAGGAATGGTTCAAAACACAGTCAGTAAGAAGAGTCAGTCTTCTTGTACTTAAGTTGGCATTGTGCATTTTCTATTTAATTACGAAACAATTTATGTGTTTCATCGTCAATAAGAAAGTCCTAGGGATGCAGTACACCTGAAGTGAAGCATCGGAATCTATAACTAGTGTCACAGGAATGGTTCAAAACGTAGACAGTAAGAAGAGTCAGTCTTCTTGTACTTAAGTCGGCTATGTGCCTTTGGTATTTAATTCCGATGCAATTTCTGAGTTTCATCGTCAATAAGAAGGTCAGAATGATACAGTAAACCTGAAGTGAATCACCGGAATCTATAAGTGGTGTCACAGGAATGGTTCCAAACATAGTCAGTAAGAAGAGTCAGTCTTCTTGTAGTTAAGTCGGCATTGTGCCTTTCGTATTCCATTCCGATGCAATTTCGGTGTTTCATCGTCTATAAGAAGGTCCAAGGGATACAGTAAACCTGAAGTGAAGCATCGGAATCTATAACTAGTGTCACAGGATCGGTTCAAAACATAGACAGTAAGAAGAGTCAATCTTCTTGTACTTAAGTCGGCATTGTGCCTTTTCTATTTAATTCCGATGCAATTTCTGTGTTTCATCATCAATAAGAAGGTCAAAGGGATACAGTAAACCTGAAGTGAGGCATCGGAGTCTATATCTAGTGTCACAGGAATGGTTCAAGCCATAGTCAGTAAGAAGAGTCAGTCTTCTTGTACTTAAGTCGGCATTGTGCCTTTTCTATTTAATTCTGATGCAATTTCAGTGTTTCATTGTCAATAAGAAGGTCAGAGGGATACAGTAAACCTGAAGTGAAGCATCGTAATCTATAACTAGTGTTACAGGAATTTTTCATAACATAGTCAGTAAGAAGAGTCAGTCTTTTTTGTACTTGAGTCGGCTTTGTGCTTTCGTATTTAATTCCGATGCAATTTCTGTGTTTCATCGTCAATAGGAAGGTCAGAGGGATACAGTAAACCTGAAGTGAAGCATCGGAATCTATAACTAGTGTCACAGGAATGGTTCAAATCATAGACAGTAGGAAAAGTCAGTCTACATGTACTTAAGTCGGCACTGTGCCTTTTGAATTTAATTCCGATGCAATTTTTGTGCTTCGTCGTCAATAAGAAGGTCCAAGGGATACAGTAAACCTGAAGTGAGGCATCGGAATCTATACTTAGTGTCACTGAAATGGTTCAAAACAGAGACAGTAAGAAGAGTCAGGCTTCTTGTACTTAAGTTTGCATTGTGCCTTTTCTATTTAATTCCGAAGCAATTTATGTGTTTCAACGTCAGTAAGAAGGTCCTAGGGATGCAGTACACCTGAAGTGAAACATCGGAATCTATAACTAGTGTCACAGGAATGGTTCAAAACATAGACAGTAAGAAGAGTCAGTCTACTTGTACTTAAGTCGGCTATGTGCCATTTCTATTTAATTCCGATGCAATTTCTGTGTTTCATCGTCAATAAGAAGGTCAGAGGGATACAGTAAACCTGAAGTGAAGCATCGGAATCTATAAGTGGTGTCACAGGAATGGTTCCAAACATAGTCAGTAAGAAAAGTCAGTCTTCTTGTAGTTTAGTTTGCATTGTGCCTTTCGTATTTAATTTCGATGCAATTTCGGTGTTTCATCGTCGACAAGAAGGTCCAAGGGATACAGTAAACCTGAAGTGAAGCATCGGAATCTATAACTAGTGTCACAGGATCGGTTCAAAACCTAGACAGTAAGAAAAGTCAGTCTTCTTGTACTTAAGTCGGCATTGTGCCTTTTCTATCTCATTCCGATGCAATTTCTGTGTTTCATCATCAATAAGAAGTTTAAAGGGATACAGTAAACCTGAAGTGAGGCATCGGAGTCTATAACTAGTGTCACAGGAATGGTTCAAAACATAGACAGTAGGAAGAGTCAGTCTTCTTGTACTTAAGTCGGCATTGTGCCTTTTGTATTTAATTCCGATGCAATTTCTGTGTTTCATCATCAATAAGAAGGTCCAAGGGATACAGTAAACCTGAAGTGAGAATTCGGAATCAATAACTAGTGTCACAGGAATGGTTCAAAACATAGTCAGTAAACAGAGTCTGTCTTCTTGTACTTAAGTCAGCATTGTGCCTTTTGTATTTAATTCCGATGCAATTTCTGTGTTTTATCGTCAATTAGAAGGTCAGAGGGATACAGTAAACCTGAAGTGAAGCATTGGAATCTATAACTAGTGTCACAGGGATGGTTCAAAACATAGACAGTAGGAAGAGTCAGTCTTCTTGTTCTTAGGTCGGCATTGTGCCTTTTGTATTTAATTCCGATGCAATTTCTGTGTTTCATCGTCAATAAGAAAGTCCAAGGGATACAGTAAACCTGAAGTGAGGCATCGGAATCTATATTTAGTGTCACAGGAATGGTTCAAAACAGAGACAGTAAGAAGAGTAAGTCTTCTTGTACTTAAGGGGATACGGAATCGGATTTTGGGTTAAAAAATCGAATTTTTTTTTATTGGCGTATTATATTCTGCCATGTTTCCTCTTTAAAATGACGTATCATACATAGCTCTACTACAATTATAACTATTTTATTTTTATATATTTGTGAGATCGGGTATTGCGCTTTAGTTATACACGTCTCTCGTGGCTGACCATGAACTTTTTGGCAGTACCTTTAAAGTGACATGAATTCAAATATCCCGGTTTCCAGCGACTATTTATACACTAGTTGCCCGAAAATGTTTCTCTCTGGTTTCCTCAAGTTACTCTTTGACTTTGTGGCGGGACTGTTTTGTAAACAGTGTGATATAAGAAAGTAGTTGTTGTTGAGTTATTTCGTATTTAGTGCTTCATTTTTCGCAGTGAAAATGCCTAGAGCTAAAGCAAAAGTATTTAAAAAGCGTGTGAACTGGCAAAAGAAAAGAAATAATGATTCATTAGCAAAGCAAAGCAGTTCATCATCATCACTGTTGGAAAATGTGAATCCACTTATTACTGATTTGCCGAACGAACTTACACCAAATGAAAACAGTGCTTCTCATAAAAAACTAAGAGATTTGGAAGAGAAATATAATTTACTTGATAGAGGGAATGAAGTTTTTGAACTCATTGATACGAATATATTGTGTGAAGCTCTTGAAAACAGTTTGTGCTGCAAAAAATGTCATGGAAACGTTTCTCTGAAAGTAGAATCCCATGTTGGCCTGGCTGCCCAGTTTAATTTAATATGCAGTGTTTGTAAATACAGCTGTAAGTTTCCAAGTTCGGTTTCAGTAACTGTAAATAATGGATACAAGAAAACTGAACTTTATAGTGTAAATATTAGGTTAGTTTATGGATTGCGAGCAATTGGTAAGGGCAAAGCAGCTGGTGATATGCTATGTGGTGTTTTAAATCTTCCAAGTGCACCTTCAAAGTTTGAAGCTTACAATTATGTACTAGGATCTGCAGTTGAAGATGTAGCACAGAAGTCAATGCAGGTTGCTGTGGAAGAAGCAGTGGAAGAAAATGACGGCAGTCGTGACCTCACAGTGGCGTTTGATGGCACGTGGCAGAAAAGGGGCCACACCTCCAACAATGGTGTTGTAACAGCAACTAGTGTTGATACTGGCAAGGTTATTGATGTTGCAATAATGTCTAAATACTGTAGGTGCACAGGCAGGCTGAAAAATGAACACAGTGATGACTGTATTGCTAATTATTATGGTAGTAGTGGTGGCATGGAGGTTGCTGGGGTGAAGAAAATTTTTCATCGCTCTTCACAGTGGTATAATGTTCGCTATGTCAAATATCTGGGAGATGGTGACTCTAAAGCATTCAAAGAAGTTTTGGAAAGCAAACCATATGGGAACAGTGTAAATATAAGCAAACTTGAATGTATAGGACATGTGCAGAAGAGAATGGGTGCCAGGCTGAGAAGGTTAAAATCAGTTATGAAAGGGAAAAAACTAGATGATGGGAAAACCTTGGATGGCAGAGGAAGATTGACTGATTCCATAATAGACCACATTCAGAACTGCTATGGCCTTGCAATCAGGCAAAATACAGGCAATCTTGAAGAAATGAGGAGAGCTATATGGGCTTTATATTTCCACACCGCATCCACGGATGAGCATCCACAACATGGTTTGTGCCCCAAAGGTGAAAACAGCTGGTGTAAATACAATAGGGGACTAACAACAGGAGAGAAATACATTCACCACCACAGTCTACCATCAGCCATCATGGCAGAAATAAAGCCCATTTTCAGAGATCTGGCTGACAGAAGTCTTCTGATGAAATGTCTTCACGGAAAAACGCAGAACCCCAACGAGTGCTTGAATAGTGTGATATGGCATCGTCTCCCAAAAACAGTGTTTGTCGGAATTAATACACTACATTTTGGTGTGTATGATGCTGTGGCAACCTTCAATCTTGGAAATATAACTAAATGCCAGGTCCTTCAAAAGTTGGGTATGTGTGTTGGTTCCCGTACGGTACGTGCTATGTTCTTTTTAGATCAGCACAGACTAAGGCATGCTGATAATATAATCAAGACATTAGCGAAAAAAGCAAGACAGGTGCAGAGGGGTGCCAAAAGAAGACTTGAAGATGATTATGAAGACTGTGAAGGGGGTATTAGCTACGGATCAGGAATGTTTTAATCTTCTTTCTCCGTTTCCTGTAAGTTTACTTTTTACTTCATCTAGGAACATTATCTCAGGTACTGGTCAACCTAGAAGTCTGAAATTTTTATGACGTAGTGACATAGGTCCCTATTACATACTGAAACAACGATTTTTTAATTACTTGATTTACAAAAGACTTAGGGGTGATAGTCTAGTAAAAAGCGATGGAAAAAATTTACTTAAAAATAAATGTACAATATCTCTGTAAGAAAATACTTTGACAATAAACTGTTGTTTCAGTATTGTTGTAACATATGAATGCACATACAGTAAAATTTTTACCTCTCTGTCTCCAGTAGTTTGTGAGAAAATGTTCCCTATAGTAGGCATATATTAACATTGCGGGGATAGGTGATTCCGTATCCCCTTAAGTCGGCATTGTGCCTTTTCTATTTAATTCCGATGAAATTTCTGTGTTTCATGGTCAATAAGAAGGTCAGAGAGATACAGTAAACCTGAAGTGAAGCATCGGAATCAATAAGTGGTGTCACAGGAATGGTTCAAAGCATAGTCAGTAAGAAGAGTCAGTCTTCTAGTACTTAAGTCGGCATTGTGCATTTCGTATTCAATTCCGACGCAATTTCGGTGTTTCATCGTCAATAAGAAGGTCCAAGGGATACAGTAAACCTGAAGTGAAGCATCGGAATCTATAACTAGTGTCACAGGAATGGTTCAAAACATAGACAGTAAGAAGAGTCAGTCTTCTTGTACTTAAGTCGGCATTGTGCCTTTTCTATTTAATTCCGATGCAATTTCTGTGTTTCATCATCAATAAGAAGGTCAGAGGGATACAGTAAACCTGAAGTGTAGCATCGGAGGCTATAACTAGTGTCACAGGAATGGTTCAAAGCATAGTCAGTAAGAAGAGTCAGTCTTCTTGTACATAAGTCGGCATTGTGCTTTTTCTATTTAATTCCGATGCAATTTCTGTGTTTCATCGTCAATAAGAGGGTCAGAGGGATACAGTAAACCTGAAGTGAAGCATCGGAATCTATAACTAGTGTCACAGGAATGGTTCAAAGCATAGTCAGTAAGAAGAGTCAGTCTTTTTTTACTTGAGTCGGCATTGTGCCTTTTGTATTTAATTCCAATGCAATTTCTGTGTTTCATCGTCAATAAGAAGGTCAGATTGATACAGTAAACCTGAAGTGAAGCATCGGAATCTATAACTAGTGTCACAGGAATGGTTCAAAACATAGCCAGTAGGAAGAGTCAGTCTTCTTATGCTTAAGTCGGCATTGTGCTTTTTCTATTTAATTGCGATGCAATTTCTGTGTTTTATCATCAATAATAAGGTCAGAGGGATACAGTAAACCTGAAGTGAGGCATTGGAATCTATAACTAGTGTCACAGGAATGGTTCAAAACATTGACAGTAGGAAGAGTCAGTCTTCTTGTACTTAAGTCGGCATTGTGCCTTTTGTATTTTATTCCGATGCAATTTCTGTGTTTTATCGTTAATAAGAAGGTCAGAGGGATACAGTAAACCTTTTCACGTACAACTCTCTCGCGGATTGTAGAATTGTTGCTCTTTGGTTTATTTATTCTCTTTGTAACAACACATTTACGAAAAGAGTTACGTGAAATACTTTTAGCAATGCTGTGCTTTGCTTTTGTTTATCATCATTACCCTTTAGCGGAATAAAATTTATATATGGAAGTCTTATTCTTCTGTATCTGGCCTACAATTTAGGGAACGATTTTTCGTAACTGCAGCTCATGCTAAGAATCAATATACCTTCCCTACTTCATAGTGATTAAAAGTTGAAATTACTTTGTTATGAGCACTGATGTTACAGTCCGTGTGATCGTTCAAAAACACAAGTTCGCAGTGGATTTTATTTCTCGTTAAAATGCTATTTCATACTACGACTAGCCCAAGAACATGAGACTCTCATTAAAAAATACGTTGTCACTATAAAGTTTGCCAGATCAGAACGGAGCACAGCAAGATTCCTATCAGATTCTGAAGGTACATTAAATTATTTGCACTGTAAATTATATCCTATCAGCAGCCCGCGTCAATCTGCAACACATCATAAAATCTGCTGATCTTCACTGCCAGTCTGGGAGCTAAAAGAAATAATATTATTTTACTATTATTTTACCGCTTCCTTGCGGTATGTTCGACTATATTGTAAGTCGTTTAAATACGCCGCGGCAGCGGCTCTTCGTTCTCCACGCAGCTCAGCACCACAGATAATATTTATATAACTGAAAAATGTCTCAACAGGATGGGATAATATGCAAGCAAGCTTAACAATAAATAATACAAGTTTTCATTTAAACAACTCTATTAAAACCTTTAAATATCTCAGTGATTACAGACCTTTGTGAATTCACACGTAATGGCGTACATTTCTTAGTCTCGACAAAAGAATGCTACACTAGCGTTCGCTACTACGACACAGGATATCTTACTCGTTCGACTCCCAGATGAAGAAGACAAAGAAATTGCTATTCGTCACATATTATATACTAGTTACTTATTTTAATCTTTGTTCGACATTTATCGTCTGTGGCGGTTTCATTACTCGCCGACGCAGATATTCTCAAAAATAAATAATAAAAAAAAATACATAATTTTATACAATAACACAATATGATACATATAATTTTCTCATTGCTACATAATATGTTGTTTTTGTTTCTTACTAGACGTTACAATGCCCCCTGGCAGCAATTGACTAACGTTAAGAATGTTCGGCAATATGCTGCCACTGACGTCTGTTTGGTTATTGTCTGTTACCTTGGTTAGAACATTCACTTTAAACTTCTTAGTTCTTTTACACTGTAGGTTTAATTACACTTTTTATACTGTTCTTACACTTTGCGAGGTGACCATAAACCTAGTCCCAGGGTCATTACATTTATCTGGCTCCCCCATTCGGGCTACGTGCGATCAGAAAACCTGGGAAAACTGCGCCGGAGCCATAGTCATCTAGCCTGGTTTGTTTTAATACCCAGTTTGATCACAAAAAGTTCAGATTCTATCCAATGTTCACATATAACAAAGGCTATATGTGAGAGCATGTTAAACCTTTAGTCTCATTGTTACCCATATAATATTTGTGTTTTGGATTGTAATGAAAGTCACTTATTACACATTTTTACAGTAGTATCATGAATCTTCCTTGCATTTAGTCGCGACAATTGGTTTAAAATGTCTAGCATTCATGCGAGTATACTTCATTAACATGACGAAAACATATTATATCTATATATCACTGAACCAATGAATACTTTGGGTCCGTATTGAATAACTCAAGAAAAAAAAACAAATGTTTGTCACGTCATTTCGTGTCCACTAAACCCTATTCATGTTAGTGCATTAAACACATATTTGGTAGTTCATTTGAATGACAACAATGTTGTACGGAGCTGGCGGCGCGAAGCAATTGTTGAGTCGCGTCGTCTGGAACGCCGCGTGCCGACGGCCGCTGGGTTCGACGACCTGCTCTCAGTAACAGCGACGTCGTGCTGACGTGGCGCCCAAGCAGTCGCGAACCGCGGCGAACCATTCGCCGATGTCGGTGAGTGGCAGTGGTTTACCGCGACCGGCTGGCTGGCGGCACGGCACTCGTCTCGGCTTCTCCACATGGCTCCCCGTTGTAGCGCATGAAACAAACATTCCACAACGGTGTACTGCCTTTAAGGACACAGATTACTAGCTGTGGAAGAAGATGCAACTTGTTAAAAGCGATTATTGTTCAGTAAGCCGTCGCTTCACTGGTATGCACAGGATGGTTTGGCGTGATAACAGGTTTCTTGTGGCATTGTGACACTGGTATTCAAGGTTCGTCACACGCACATTGTACTACACATTTTCACTCACTCCACGGTTGGTACACTGCCAGAGCGTCTTTCAACACGTGAAAATGTTTCGTAACACACATACTACATGTCCCCGTCGAGCTAGGTTCGTTTAACTCGACTCCGAACGGATCAATAACTACTGTTTTTATGCACTGTCTATTGTTCGTTGAGCACTGCACTAGGACAGTCTGTCACTCAACACTAGACTTATCGACGTATATATTGGTGCAGATACAACAGTCATTTTCTGTCCCTGCTACACACAATATTCCGTCCTTTCCTCCATTGTTTATGCACACAGTTTATTTTTTAATACCTTTTAACTGTTCTTCGCATACTCACTCTCATCTACATGGCATCTATTTGTTTTTACCTTATCACAACACACTTTTCATATTGTTACTAGGCGTATATAGCCCTTTTGTGAAATTTTTAAATTTTCTTATCAGTGTAGCTTGCCTGGTTATCACCCATCTATCAAACAGATTTTACCATGTGCATGACAGCTTGACTTGGGCATATTGATCAATAAATACTTCATTTAGCACTAGCATTATTTTTAATGATTTTTCCTATATGACTACAGTGTAGGTTCCACATTGGTTGACTTAATTCGCGTATCGCGTAATGAATATTCAAGGGCGTGTACCAAGTACACAGGCTTCAATTGAAGCATTGTTATATACAAAGCGGATTTTCCACGGAACGGGCTTGTTTTTTGATTAGCTTATGCTCCAGTGTCGTTCTCATATCACTACTGGCAGCAAACATCACATAATTGTTGCATATTACAGAGTCCATGTTTGGCTAGTCAAGACTCTCTCTCTCAGGGTTCCTTATCCTAATACAATTACAACAGTTACCTTACTATATTAGATTGCATCATTAATTGCACTTACATACTACACATAGAAAATGGTTCAAGAAATTAATCCTTTGTATAATGATTCAAGAAATTAATCCTCACTTTATCAACAAGAAGATTGTTCGTTGCTTAATGAGCCTATAATTTTTAAATGGCTCTAATTGTCTGTAAACAAAATCTTTCCTGTGTAAGCTATTGCCTACTTTCTGAATCCACTTCCTCCAAGTTTCATTACACACAAATTTCTTTCTTAATACTAACATACTTATATTCTAAAACACAATTAAAATCTTCTTACAACTATTACTCTTTATATGTGATATGTCACTGAATAAATAACTTCACATCTTTACGTGGATACAATCCTTTGATCTTCCCCGTATGGGGATGTGCTAACAAATAGCTACATTCGTGTGGCACGCTTATTACTTCAAAAGGCCCTGAATATAGCAATTGCCACTTACTATTCTGTTTTAAGGTGGCTGAGGATTTAGTGTGGTTACGAATAAGTACTAGATCTCCTACATTATATTTCTGTTCGTTAGTTACACCTCGGTCGTACTTCCTTTTCCTCTTTGCCGCACAGCTGGTTAGTCTGTTCCATATCTTTTTCATCTTTTCCTCCCTTGTTTCTGCCTTGACTGGTAGTCTCGGCAAAGGCGTGAGCCATTCATTCGGTGTCTCATTAAATCCCTTCAATATCTCTACCGGTGGATAGCCTGTACTTGAATGGGGTGTTAAATTGTGTATTTCTACAAATTTCGGTACTAGCCCTGGCCATTTTGTATGTCGGTTCCCTATGTAGATTCTAAGGAACTTATTCAATTCTCTGAATATTCTTTCAACTAGACTGGCTTCGGGATGGAACCGGGATACCAGAATATGCTGTATATTTTGTTCCTGTAGGTAATTTTTCCAAGTTCGACCCATGAAATAAGAAGCATTATCAGTCGTTATGGCTTTGGGTTTTCCCACTTGGGGCAAGTATTCTTGACTGATCCGCCTGACCATGGTTTTGGCAGTAGCTGATTTTATGCAATAAATTGCCAAGTATTTGGAAAAAATATCGTACATGGCCAGTATATATTTCATACCTCCTCTGGCCATGGGATAAGGACCGGCTACATCCACAGATACTATTTGAAGCGGCCTGAGTGGAACTATGGGATGTAGCTCAAACTTAGTGGATCTATTATAATGTTTTGCTTTTTGACATATCACGCAAGTTCTAACTGTTGCCTGAATCTGGTGTTTCATACGAGGAAAGTAGCAGTATCTCGCCATGATCTCTGCACACTTTCCAATCCCTGCATGGAGCCATGCCAAGTGCGTGTGCCATATCATAACTTTTACCGACTGGTTAGGTATACATACCGCCCAGAAGTCTTCTTTCGTATTACGTTTATGATACAAAATATGGTTCACTATTTTAAAACCTTGCTCATCTCTATTGTTAACACCCTCTTCAATATTACTAATGATTTTTTTCCACATCGGATCTGCCCTTTGTAATTGGCACAGGTTTTTACATATATATAAAAAATCCTTCATGTAAGTATTGTCACGCACTAACAGCACTTTATACTCCGCGGATTGCTCTAACATTTCTGCTAAATCCGGTAATCCTACCGGCAGTCGCGACAGAGCATCCGCTATTACGTTATCTTGGCCTTTTATGTACATAATCTTTATCCGGTATTCTTGTAAGACAAGCATCCATCTCCTCAGTCTGGTATGGAATAGTTTGCATGACATCAAAAAACTTAACGCCTGGTGGTCACTATACACTTTAATCTCCTTCCCTTGTAAACAATAATTAAACTTTTTCACAGCCCAGACTACTGCAAGTGCTTCCAGTTCGGTTGCCGAGTAGGCTCTCTCGCAGCTAGGTAAAGTCCTACTGGCGAAGCCGATAATCTTTATTGTTGTCGGGTCGTTTCCTTCCTCCCACTGAAATAAGCACGCTCCCAGGCCATAGGAACATGTATCCGTCGCAAGACAAAAATCTTTTGACAGATCTGGGTGCTGCAAAATATTTGCATTCAGTAGGGCGGTTTTAATCGCTTCAAAAGCTTGTTGACATTTGTCAGTCCAAACCCACTGCACACTTTTTCGTAGCAGATTTAGTAGCGACGCGTCATTTAACAACTGATTGGGCACGAACCTTCTGAAAAAAGACGTGAGCCCAAGGAATGCTTTCAATTGCCTCTTAGTGCGGGGGCTTGGAAATTCTCGGATCGCCTCTAGTTGTTTGTTGTCTGGGCGTATACCAAGTGGTGTAATAAGATGGCCTAAAAATTTAATTTTATTTCGTCCAAATTTTGACTTTTCTAGGTTTGCTGTCACACCTGCTTGCTTAAATCTCTCTAGTACTCTACGCAACAATTCCATATGTTCGTCCCAAGTAGCAGTAGCGATTACCAGATCATCAACATATACAGTGATTTTTTCTAATAAGTCTGGACCCAGTACCGTGTCTAGTGCAGTAATAAACACTCCAGCACTCACATTCAATCCGAAGGGAAGTACCTTGAATTGGTAACTCCGCCCTCCGAATATGAAAGCTGTGTACTTCCTGGATTCCGGTGTAAGGGGAATTTGCCAATATGAACTTTTCAGATCGACCGAGGTCAAGTACTGTGCTCCATGAAATTTTTGTATCTGCTCATCTAAATTCTCAGGGCGAGTCCGGACAGGTATGATAATTTTGTTAATGTCCCTCGCATCTAACACTAGCCTGATTTTTCCATTGGCTTTCGCCACTGCTACAAGAGGACTACTGTATGGAGAGAAGGAGGGCTCAATGATATCCCACTCTAACATCTTCCGAATCTCTTTAGCTACTAATTCCCTCCTCGACCAAGGGATGGAGTAAGTTGCGCGACAGTATGTTTTGTGGGGCATCACCTCTATGTGATAGTGGTACCCTTTGACTATTCCAGGTCGGTCGGTAAATACCATAGTGTATTCCGATAGCAGCTGCGTCAACTGTTGCTTTTGTTTACCACTTAAACCTTCAGATTCCTGCACTTTGGTTTGAAATGCCTCAACATTTGTTTCAAAATTTCGATCCTCTAAATTCGGGTAATAGAGGTCTGCTGCATGTGACAAATCATCAAGGTGTAGTACCCAAGGGTTCCTATCCTTGATATTGATTCGATTACAACGCGGCACAAGTACCTCCTTCGATTTCATCATAGATAACTCAATCCTCCCACCCCTATTAACTATGCTTAATTTCCCCAAGGAGAGGTCGATCAATGCGTCCCTCTCACGGAGAAAATCTACTCCCAGAATGCAGGCCACCTTCAATCCTTTAACAACGAGGAACGAGCTCACTATGGCTTCGCCCTCCTTACAAATCTCCACCTGCACCTGGTACTTAACTGATTGGCTCTGTGCACCAATGGCTCCAGACACCTTACAATTATTAACCGGGAAAGTCGGAATGCTATGTCCTTTTCCCAGTGCCTTAAATAACTCCATACTCATTACACTTACTGAGGCACCTGTGTCGATGATTATATTCACTGCAACATCATTGATTTTCGCTTCGATAATAGCTTGCACATTTTCGTTATTATCTTTCTTACATTCGTGTGGTTCATTCAGTAGATCTTTATCCATACTGACACCATCGTTGTATCGCAGCATACGTATCCCAGGTATATTATTATCACTCGTGTTGCTCTCACTCCATCCCTCGGCCATCGATGGAGAGCATATCGAGGCCGATTCTAGTTTGTTGGATTAGTTGCTTGTGAAGTACTTGGAAGGCTATTGTCCGCGACCTCCACTATATGTACACTCTGATTTGTCGGCCGCCACGGCTGCGCAATAGGCGCGTTTTGCGGCGGTGGTCTATTGTTGTCATACCGGTCATTACCCTGTCACTCTGGGCTTCTTCGCTGATTTTGCTGCCAATTTTGATTACTATCACTATAATTGCTCTGCCACTGACCTCGCGCATTTTTCCAGCGGTTGGTCCCTGACATTCCAGATTCGTACCGGTCGTCAAATCGACGCCTTTTGTTATAAGTTGTTTGTCCATACCCGTTCTGGCCTCTACCATTACTACCATTTTGCGAATGTTCTTGCCGCTTGTTACCACCCCCACCATTTCCATGGTTGTGGTTTTGTGCACTACTATTTCTGTCATGTTTACATCCTGACCCATTATTCCGCGAGTGATCACACGCTGATTTTGCGTCTTCCTGTATCAAGTCTATAGAATCTAGAATAGACAGGAAGTTTTCCATATCGCTTTCTGGTACGTGTATTAATTTCTCTTTGATATGAATGGGTAAATGTGATTTTAGTAGTCTTATTATGTCTCTTGGTGATATAGGGTCGTCCCAGTAGCGTGTTTTGTTTATATATTTTTCAAAATACCGTCTCAAATTCCCCAGACGAGGTGAGTACGGTTCGGGATTATATACTTCTTTTCTTAGCCGCTCTTGTATACAAGGCGACCAATATTTCGATAGAAATGCCCTTTCGAACTGTTCATATGTCATGCAGCTGTCTGCTACTTCTGTAGCCCACAACGCTGCATCACCTTCAGCGTACGACATTACGTATTGAATTTTCTGTGTTTCGTTCCACACACTGGGCAAGATATTTTTAAAGCTTTTTATGAATACTACTGGGTGTACTGATTTCCGTTCAGTAGTAAACGTTTGAAATTGTCTATTTTTGATTAAACTTTCTTCCACTAATATTTTTGAACTACATGGTTTTGCTCCTTGGACATATGCTGTGTGCTCCGAACCGAAGCTACAGCTCTTCGCACTATCGACTACAGATTCCCCATTGTTGTATCGCGTATAAGTTTGTGCGTTGCCGAAACCATGGGCTGTTGGCGACAGAGGTTCCTGTTCCAAATGTTTTCTGCTTTGTGCTAAACCCTTCTCCAGGTCGGATATCCGTTTGTTCATATTCACTTGCCACTGCGGAATATCCTCACAAAGTATTTGTTTGATGGTTTGCACGTCGTTCTGTACCTGACTATTCACTGCGGTACTGAACGATTCGGAGCCTCTATTTGCTATGGCTGCTTGTACTTTGGAATTAATGTTCTTGTCAATCTCACACTCCTTCACTTCTAGCCATGAGTTGAATTCTGTTTCAATTTTAGTTGCTTGTTCGTTCCACTTCTGCTCTACAAGCTGCGTGGAATCTATTTCTAGCTTTTCTACTCGATTGGCTAATACACCTATTTCGTCTACCCTGTTAGTGTTTGCTACTTGCAGGTTGTTGACCTGTTCAGTCAGCTCCTGCACGGCCTTAGGTATCGACTCATAATTCTGTTTCATATCTGCAATCTCTTTTTTCATGTTTTCTAACGATTGCACAAGTTGCTGGTCCCGCTCAGCTTGCCGGCGATCTCGCTCAGCTTGCTGGCGGTCTCGCTCGACTTGCTGTTGCGCAAATTCTGCCTGGTAATTCAGCACGCGCTCTAATATAGCCTGAAGCGAATACCCACCAGGCAGATTACCACTCTCTGGTTCCTGCTTTTCTGGTGGTGGTACAACTTCTTTCTCTACATCCCCTTGAGGACTAGTGGGCGGTGGCACCACTTCCTGTGCCCCTGCCCCCACATTCTCACATGTTATATCCTCAAAGAGAGTACTAGTACTACTTGAGGTATCCGGTTCCACATTTCCTGCACTAACTAATTGTTGTTCCTCAGTATCCATATTGCTCGGACGTTGACTACGCAACTTAACCATATTCATAAATTGCTTACTAAACCACAAAGTCTGACAGTTTTGCCCCTTGCACACAAAATACGTTAATTTATCTACATTAACTGCACACTAAAAATTACTATCTACCATCGACTTTGTCCTGTCACAAACACTAACATCAAACTACGCACAATATGCACACCACTAGCGAAATGAGATCACTTCACTGGAGCTCGACTTCTACAAACAGGACAACTACACTGTAGTCTTACCTTTAGTTTATCTTATCTCGGGGTTCGGCTGCCCCCGGATTACGTAGTCGTTACAGCTTCTCAGTACTATCAGGATCGTCTTCTCAGACTCGTTTGCAGTAGTACGTTTTGTCATGAAAGAGTGTTTACACATTCATTAATACATAGCATTGATCATGATATACATACATACATTTATCACTAAATACATATATATCCACACATACATAACAATCAACACTGAAAGAAAAATACATAAAATTTTATATTTGTGGCCACTGCAAATTCGGGCCCCACGTTGGGCGACAGTTTCACGTTTTTTATTCTCTTTGTAACAACACATTTACGAAAAGAGTTACGTGAAATACTTTTAGCAATGCTGTGCTTTGCTTTTCTTTATCATCATTACCCTTTAGCGGAATAAAATGTATATATGGAAGTCTTATTGTTCTGTATCTGGCCTACAATTTAAGGAACGATTTTTCGTAACTGCAACTCATGCTAAGAATCAATATATCTTCCCTACTTCATAGTGATTAAAAGTTGAAATTACTTTGTTATGAGCACTGATGTTACAGTCCGTGTGATCGTTCAAAAACACAAGTTCGCAGTGGATTTTATTTCTCGTTAAAATGCTATTTCATACCACGACTAGCCCAAGAACATGAGACTCTCATTAAAAAATACGTTGTCACTATAAAGTTTGCCAGATCAGAACGGAGCACAGCAAGATTCCTATCAGATTCTGAAGGTACATTAAATTATTTGCACTGTAAATTATATCCTATCAGCAGCCCGCGTCAATCTGCAACACATCATAAAATCTGCTGATCTTCACTGCCAGTCTGGGAGCTAAAAGAAATACTATTATTTTACTATTATTTTACCGCTTCCTTGCGGTATGCTCGACTATATTGTAAGTCGTTTAAATACGCCGCGGCAGCGGCTCTTCGTTCTCCACGCAGCTCAGCACCACAGATAATATTTATATAACTGAAAAATGTCTCAACAGGATGGTATAATATGCAAGCAAGCTTAACAATAAATAATACAAGTTTTCATTTAAACAACTCTATTAAAACCTTTAAATATCTCAGTGATTACAGACCTTTGTGAATTCAGACGTAATGCCGTACATTTCTTAGTCTCGACAAAAGATTGCTACACTAGCGTTCGCTACTACGACACAGGATATCTTACTCGTTCGACTCCCAGATGAAGAAGACAAAGAAATTGCTATTCGTCACGTATTATATACTAGTTACTTATTTTAATCTTTGTTCGACATTTATCGTCTATGGCGGTTTCATTACTCGCCGACGCAGATATTCTCAAAAATAAATAATAAAAAAAAATACATAATTTTATACAATAACACGATATGATACATATAATTTTCTCGTTACTACATAATATGTTGTTTTTGTTTCTTACTAGACGTTACAACCTGAAGTGAAGCATCGGAATCTATAACTAGTGTCACAGGGGTGGTTCAAAACATAGACAGTAGGAAGAGTCAGTCTCCTTGTACTTAAGTCGGAATTGTGCCTTCTGTATTCAATTCCGATGCAATTTCGGTGTTTCATCGTCAATAAGAATGTCCAAGGGATACAGTAAACCTGAAGTGAAACATCGGAAACTATAACTAGTGTCACAGGAATGGTTCAAAACATAGACAGTAAGAAGAGTCAGTCTTCTTGTACTTAAGTCAGCATTATGCCTTTTCTATTTAATTCCGATGCAATTTCTGTGTTTCATCGTCAATAAGAAGGTCAGAGGGATACAGTAAACCTGAAGTGTAGCATCAGAGGCTATAACTAGTGTCATAGGAATGGTTCAAAGCATAGTCAGTAAGAAGAGTCAGTCTTCTTGTACTTAAGTCGGCATTGTACTTTTTCTATTTAATTCTGATTCAATATCTGTGTTTCATCGTCAATAAGAAGGTCAGAGGGATATTGTAAACCTGAAGTGAAGCATCGGAATCTATAACTAGTGTCACAGGAATGCTTCAAAACATAGATAATAGGAAGAGTCAGTCTTCTTGTACTTAAGTCGGCATTGTGCCTTTTGTATTTAATTCCGATGCAATTTCTGTGTGTTATCGTCAATAAGAAGGTCAGAGGGATACAGTAAACCTGAAGTGAAGAATCGGAATCTATAACTAGTGTCACAGGGATGGTTCAAAACAGAGACAGTAGGGAGAGTCAGTCTTCTTGTTCTTAAGTCGGCATTGTGCATTTTCGTTTAAATTCCGATGCAATTTCTGTGTTGCATCGTCAATAAGAAAGTCCAAGGGATACAGTAAACCTGAAATGAGGCATCGGAATCTATAACTAGTGTCACAGGAATGGTTCAAAACAGAGACAGTAAGAAGAGTCAGTCTTCTTGTACTTAAGTTGGCATTGTGCCTTTTCTATTTAATTCCGGTGCAATTTCTGTGTTTCATCATCAATAAGAAGGTCAGAGGGATACAGTAAACCTTAAGGGTAGCATCGGAGGCTATAACTAGTGTCACAGGAATGGTTGAAAGCATAGTCAGTAAGAAGAGTCAGTATTCTTGTACTTAAGTCGGCATTGTGCTTTTTCTATTTAATTCCGATGCAATTTCTGTGTTACATCGTCAATAAGAAGGTCAGAGGGATACAGTAAACCTGACGTGATGCATCGGAATCTATAACTAGTGTCACAGGAATGGTTCAAAACATAGTCTGTAAGAAGAGTCAGTCTTTTTTTAATTGAGTCGGCATTGTGCCTTTTGTA
Source organism: Schistocerca americana (assembly GCF_021461395.2). Classification (NCBI taxonomy): domain Eukaryota; kingdom Metazoa; phylum Arthropoda; class Insecta; order Orthoptera; family Acrididae; genus Schistocerca; species Schistocerca americana. The sequence continues at coordinate 18,479,409 of NC_060130.1, read as the reverse complement.
TTTAATTCCGATGCAATTTCTGTGTTTCATCGTCAATAAGAAGGTCAGAGGGATACAGTAAACCTGAAGTGAAGCATCGGAATCTATAACTAGTGTCACAGGAATGGTTCAAAATATAGGCAGTAGGAATAGTCAGTCTTCTTATACTTAAGTCGGCATTGTGCTTTTTCTATTTAATTCCGATGCAATTTCTGTGTTTCATCATCAATAATAAGGTCAGAGGATACAGGAAACCTGAAGTGCAGTATTGGAATCTATAACTAGTGTCACAGGAATGGTTCAAAACATTGACAGTAGGAAGAGTCAGTCTTCTTGTACTTAAGTCGGCATTGAGCCTTTTGTATTCAATTCCGATGCAATTTCTGTGTTTCATCGTCAATAAGAAAGTCCAAGGGATACAGTGAACCTGAAGTGAGGCATCGGAATCTATAACTAGTGTCAAAGGAATGATTCAAAACGTAGACAGTAGGAAGAGTCAGTCTTCTTGTACTTAAGTCGGCATTGTCCCTTTTCTATTTAAAACCGAAGCAATTTAAGTGTTTCATCGTCAATAAGAAGGTCCAAGGGATGCAGTACACCCGAAGTGAAGCATCGGAATCTATTACCAGTGTCACAGGAATGGTTCAAATTATAGACAGTAAGAAGAGTCAGTCTTCTTGTACTTAAGTCGGCATTGTGCCTTTTTCTATTTAATTCTGATGCAATTTCTGCGTTTCATCATCAATAATAACGTTAGAGGGATACAGTAAACCTGAAGTGAAGCATTAGAATCTATAACCAGTGTCACAGGCATGGTTCAAAGCATAGGCGGTAGGAAGAGTCAGTCTTCTTGTACTTAAGTCGACATTGTGCCTTTGTATTTAATTCCGATGCAATTTCTGTGTTTCATCGTTAATAAGAAGGTTAAAGGGATACAGTAAACATATAGTGAAGCATCGGAATCTAAAACTTGTCTCACAGGAAATGTTCAAATCATAGTCATTAAGAAGAGACAGTCTTCTTGTACTTAAGTCGGCATTGTGCCTTTTCTATTTAATTCCGATACAATTTCAGTGTTTCATCATCAATAAGAACGCCTGAGGGATACAGTAAACCTGAAGTGTAGCATCGGAGGCTATAACTAGTGTCACAGGAATGGTTCAAAGCATTGACAGTAAGAAGAGTAAGTCTTCTTGTACTTAAGTCGGCATTGTGCCTTTTCTATTTAATTCCGATGCAATTTCTGGGTTTCATCGTCAATAAGAAGATAAGAGGGATACAGTAAAACTGAAGTGAAGCATCGGAATCAATATGTGATGTCACAAGACTGGTTCAAGACATAGTCAGTAAGAAGAGTCAGTCTTCTTGTACTTAGGTCGGCATTGTGCATTTCGTATTCAATTCCGATGCAATTTCGGTGTTTCATCGTCAATAAGAAGATCCAAGTGATACAGTAAATCTGAAGCGAAGCATCGGATTCTATAACTAGTGTCACAGGAATGGTTCAAAACATAGACAGTAAGAAGAGTCAGTCTTCTTGTACTTAAGTCGGCATTGTGCCTTTTCTATTTAATTCCGATACAATTTCAGTGTTTCATCATCAATAAGAACGCCTGAGGGATACAGTAAAACTGAAGTGTAGCATCGGAGGCTATAACTAGTGTCACAGGAATGGTTCAAAGCATTGACAGTAAGAAGAGTCAGTCTTCTTGTACTTAAGTCGGCATTGTGCTTTTTCTATTTAATTCCGATGCAATATCTGAGTTTCATCGTCAATAAGAAGGTCAGAGGGATACAGTAAACCTGAAGTGAAGCATCGGAATCTATAACTAGTGTCACAGGAATGGTTCAAAACATAGATAGTAGGAAGAGTCAGTCTTCTTGTACTTAAGTCGGCATTGTGCCGATTGTACTTAATTCCGATGCAATTTCTGTGTTTCATCGTCAATAAGAAGGTCAGAGGGATACAGTAAACCTGAAGTGAAGCATCAGAATCTATAACTAGTGTCACAGGAATGTTTCAAAACATAGTCAGTAAGAGGAGTCGGTCTTCTTGTACTTAAGTCGGCATTGTGCCTTTTGTATTTAATTCCGATGCAATTTCTGTGTTTCATTGTCAATAAGAAGGTCCGAGGGATACAGTAAACATATAGTGAAGCATCGGAATCTAAACTTGTCTCACAGGAAATGTTCAAAACATAGTCATTAAGAAGAGTCAGTCTTCTTGTACTTAAATCGGCATTGTGCCTTTTCTATTTAATTCCGATGCAATTTCTGTGTTTCGTCGTCAATAGGAAGGTACAAGTAATACAGTAAACCTGAAGTGAAGCATCGGAATCTAAAACCGGTCTCACAGGAAAGGTTCAAAACATAGAGAGTAACAAGAGCCAGTCATCTTGTATTTGAGTCGGCATTGTGCCTTTTGTATTTAATTCCGATGCAATTTATGTGTTTTATCGTCAATAAGAAGGTCAGAGGATACAGTGAACCTGAACTGAAGCATCGGAATCTATAACTAGTGTCACAGGGATGGTTCAAAACATAGACAGTACGAAGAGTCAGTCTTCTTCTACTTAAGGCGGCATTGTGCCTTTTGTATTTAATTCCGATGCAATTTCTGTTTTTCATCGTCAATACGAAAGTCCAAGGGATACAGTAAACCTGAAGTGAGGCATCGGAATCTATAACTAGTGTCACAGGAATGGTTCAAAACAGAGACAGTAAGAAGAGCCAGTCTTCCTGTACTTAGGTCGGCATTGTGCCTTTTCTATTTAATTCCGATGCAATTTCTGTGTTTCATCGTCAATAAGAAGGTCAGAGGGATACAGTAAACCTAAAGTGAGGCTCGGTATCGATAAGTGGTTCCACACGAATTGTTCAAAACATAGTCAGTAAGAAGAATCAGTCTTCTTGTACTTAATTCGGCATGGTGCATTTCGTATTCAATTCCGATGCAATTTCGGTGTTTCATCGTCAAAAATAAGGTCCAAGGGATACAGTAAACCTGAAGTGAAGCATCGGAATCTATAACTAGTGTCACAGGAATGGTTAAAAAATAGACAGTAAGAAGAGTCAGTCTTCTTGTACTTAAGTCGGCATTGTGCCTTTTCTATTTAATTTTGATGCAATTTCTGTGTTTCATCATCAATAAGAAGGTCAGAGGTATACAGTAAACCTGAAGTGTAGCATCGGAGGCTATAACTAGTGTCACAGGAATGGTTCAAAGCAAAGTCAGTAAGAAGAGTCAGTTTTCTTGTACTTAAGTCGGCATTGTGCTTTTTCTATTTAATTCCGATGCAATTTCTGTGTTACATCGTCAATAAGAAGGTCAGAGGGATACAGTAAACCTGACGTGATGCATCGGAATCTATAACTAGTGTCACAGGAATGGTTCAAAACATAGTCAGTAAGAAGAGTCAGTCTTTTTTTAATTGAGTCGGCATTGTGCCTTTTGTATTCAATTCTGATGCAATTTCTGTGTTTCATCGTCAATAAGAAGGTCAGAGGGATACAGTAAACCTGAAGTGAAGCATCGGAATCTATAACTAGTGTCACAGGAATAGTTCAAAAGATAGGCAGTAGGAATAGTCAGTCTTCTTATACTTAAGTCGGCATTGTGCTTTTTCTATTTAATTCCGATGCAATTTCTGTGTTTCACCATCAATAATAAGGTCAGAGGATACAGTAAACCTGAAGAGCAGTATTGGAATCTATAACTAGTGTCACAGGAATGGTTCAAAACATTGACAGTAGGAAGAGTCAGTCTTCTTGTACTTAAGTCGGCATTGAGCCTTTTGTATTTAATTCCGATGCAATTTCTGTGTTTCATCATAAATAAGAAGGTCCAAGGGATACAGTAAACCTGAAGTGAGAATTCGGAATCGATAACTAGTGTCACAGGAACAGTTCAAAACATAGTCAGTAAGAAGAGTCAGTCATCTTGTACTTAAGTCGGAATTGTGCCTTTTGTATTTAATTCCGATGCAATTTCTGTGTTTCATCGTCAATACGAAAGTCCAAGGGATACAGTGAACCTGAAGTGAGGCATCGGAATCTATAACTAGTGTCACAGGAATGATTCAAAACGTAGACAGTAGGAAGAGTCAGTCTTCTTGTATTTAAGTCGGCATTGTGCCTTTTCCATTTAATTCCGATGCAATTACTGTGTTTCATCGTCAATAAGAAGGTCCAAGGGATACAGTAAACCTGAAGTGAGGCATCGGAATCTATAACTAGTGTCACAGGAATGGTTCAAAGCATTGACAGTAAGAAGAGTCAGTGTTCTTGTACTTAAGTCGGCATTGTGCCTTTTCTTTTCAATTCCGATGCAATGTCTGTGTTTCATCGTCAATAAGAAGGTCAGAGGGATACAGTAAACCTGAAGTGACGCATCGTAATCTATAAGTGGTGTCACAGGAATGGTTCAAAACATAGTTAGTAAGAAGAGTCAGTCTTCTTGTAGTTAAGTAGTAATTGTGGCTTTCGTATTTAATTCCGATGCAATTTCGGTGTTTCATCGTCAATAAGAAGGTCAGAGGGATACAGTGGAACTGAAGTGAGGCATCGGAATCTATAACTAGTGTCACAGGAATGGTTCAAAACAGAGACAGTAAGAAGTGTAAGTCTTCTTGTACTTAAGTCGGCATTGTGCCTTTTCTATTTAATTCCAATGCAATTTCTGTGTTTCATCGTCAATAAGAAGGTCAGAGGGATACAGTAAACCTGAAGTGAAGCATCGGAGGCTATAACTAGTGTCACAGGAATGGTTCAAAGCATTGACAGTAAGAAGAGTCAGTGTTCTTGTACTTAAGTCGGCATTGTGCTTTTTCTATTTAATTCCGATGCAATACCTGTTTTTCATCGTCAATGAGAAGGTCAGAGGGATACAGGAAACCTGAAGTGAAGCATCGGAATCTATAACTAGTGTCACAGGAATGGTTCAAAATATAGATAGTAGGAAGAGTCAGTCTTCTTGTACTTAAGTCGGCATTGTGCCTATTGTATTTAATTCCGATGCAATTTCTGTGTTTCATCGTCAATAAGAAGGTCCAAGGGATACAGCAAACATGAAGTGAGGCATCAGAATCTACAACTAGTGTAACAGGAATGTTTCAAAACATAGTCAGTAAGAAGAGTCGGTCTTCTTGTACTTAAGTCGGCATTGTGCCTTTTGTATTTAATTCCGATGCAATTTCGGTGTTTCATTGTCAATAAGCAGATCCGAGGGATACAGTAAACATATAGTGATGCATCGGAATCCAAAACTTGTCTCACAGGAAATGTTCAAAACATAGTCATTAAGAAGAGTCAGTCTTCTTGTACTTAAATCGGCATTGTGCCTTTTCTATTTAATTCCGATGCAATTTCTGTGTTTCGTCGTCAATAGGAAGGTACAAGTAATACAGTAAACCTGAAGTGAAGCATCGGAATCTAAAACCGGTCTCACAGGAAAGGTTCAAAACATAGAGAGTAACAAGAGCCAGTCATCTTGTATTTGAGTCGGCATTGTGCCTTTTGTATTTAATTCCGATGCAATTTATGTGTTTCATCGTCACTAAGAACGTCAGAGGGATACAGTTAACCTGAAGTGAAGCATCGGAATCTATAACTAGTGTCACAGGAATGGTTAAAAAATAGACAGTAAGAAGAGTCAGTCTTCTTGTACTTAAGTCGGCATTGTGCCTTTTGTATTTAATTCCGATGCAATTTCTGTGTTTTATCGTCAATAAGAAGGTCAGAGGGATACAATGAACCTGAAGTGAAGCATCGGAATCTATAACTAGTGTCACAGGGATGGTTCAAAACATAGAGGGTAAGAAGCGTCAGTCTTCTTCTACTTAAGTCGGCATTGTGCCTATTGTATTTAATTCCGATGCAATTTCTGTGTTTCATCGTCAATAAGAAGGTCCAAGGGATACAGCAAACATGAAGTGAGGCATCAGAATCTACAACTAGTGTAACAGGAATGTTTCAAAACATAGTCAGTAAGAAGAGTCGGTCTTCTTGTACTTAAGTCGGCATTGTGCCTTTTGTATTTAATTCCGATGCAATTTCGGTGTTTCATTGTCAATAAGCAGATCCGAGGGATACAGGAAACATATAGTGATGCATCGGAATCCAAAACTTGTCTCACAGGAAATGTTCAAAACATAGTCATTAAGAAGAGTCAGTCTTCTTGTACTTAAATCGGCATTGTGCCTTTTCTATTTAATTCCGATGCAATTTCTGTGTTTCGTCGTCAATAGGAAGGTACAAGTAATACAGTAAACCTGAAGTGAAGCATCGGAATCTAAAACCGGTCTCACAGGAAAGGTTCGAAACATAGAGAGTAACAAGAGCCAGTCATCTTGTATTTGAGTCGGCATTGTGCCTTTTGTATTTAATTCCGATGCAATTTATGTGTTTCATCGTCACTAAGAACGTCAGAGGGATACAGTTAACCTGAAGTGAAGCATCGGAATCTATAACTAGTGTCACAGGGATGGTTCAAAACATAGAGGGTAAGAAGCGTCGGTCTTCTTCTACTTAAGTCGGCATTGTGCCTTTTGTATTTAATTCCGATGCAATTTCTGTTTTTCATCGTCAATAAGAAAGTCCAAGGGATACAGTAAACCTGAAGTGAGGCATCGGAATCTATAACTAGTGTCACAGGAATGGTTCAAAACAGAGACAGTAAGAAGAGCCAGTCTTCCTGTACTTAGGTCGGCATTGTGCCTTTTCTATTTGATTCCGATGCAATTTCTGTGTTTCATCGTCAATAAGAAGGTCAGAGGGATACAGTAAACCTAAAGTGAAGCATCGGAATCAATAAGTGGTGCCACAGGAATGGTTCAAAACATAGTCAGTAAGAAGAATCAGTCTTCTTGTACTTAGGTCGGCATGGTGCATTTCGTATTCAATTCCGATGCAATTTCGGTGTTTCATCGTCAATAAGAAGGTCCAAGGGATACAGTAAACTTGAAGTGAAGCATCGGAATCTAAAAATAGTGTCACAGGAATGCTTCAAATCATAGACAGTAAGAAGATACAGTCTTCTTGAACTTAAGTCGGCATTGTGCCTTTTGTATTTAATTCCGATGCAATTACCGTGTTTCATCGTCAATAAGAAGGTCCAAGCGATACAGTAAACCTGAAGTGAAGCATCGGAATCTATAACTAGTGTCACAGGAATGGTTCAAAACATAGACAGTAAGAAGAGTCAGTCTTCTTGTACTTAAAACGGCATTTTGCCTTTTGTATTTAATTCCGATGCAATTTTTGCGTTTCATCGTCAATAAGAAGGTCAGAGGGATACAGTAAACCTGAAGTGAAGCATCGGAATCTATAACTAGTGTCACAGGAATGGTTCAAAACATAGTAAGTAAGATGAGTCAGTCTTCTTGTACATAATTCGGCATTGTGAGTCTTCTATTTAATTCCGATGTAATTTCTGTGATTCATCGTCAATAAGAAGGTCCAAGGGATACAGTAAACCTGAAGTGAAGCATCGGAATCTATAACTAGTGTCACAGGAATGGTTCAAAATATAGACAGTAAGAAGACTCAGTCTTCTTGTACTTAAGTCGGCATTGTGCATTTTCTACTTAATTCCGATGCAATTTCTGTGATTCATCGTCAATAAGAAGGTCCAAGGGATACAGTAAACCTGAAGTGAAGCATCGGAATCTATTACTAGTGTCACAGGAATGTTTCAAAACATAGACAGCAAGAAGAGTCAGTCCTCTTGAACTTAAGTCGGCATTGTGCTAATTGTATCTAATTCCGATGCTATTTCTGTGTATCATCGACAATAAGAAGGTCAGAGGGATACAGTACACCTGAAGTGAAGCATCGGAATCTATAACTAGTGTCACAGGAATGGTTCAAATCATAGACATTAAGAAGAGTCAGTCTTCTAGTAATTAAGTCAGCATTGTGCCTTTTCTATTTAATTCCGATGCAATTTCTGTGTTTCATCGTCGATAAGAAAGTCCAAGGGATACAGTACACCTGAAGTTAAGCATCGGAATCTATAACTAGTGTCACAGGAATGGTTCAAAACATAGACATTAGGTAGAGTCAGGCCTCTTGTACTTAAGTCGGCATTGTGCCTTTTCTATTTAATTCCGATGCAATTTCTGTGTTTCATCGACAATAAGAAGGTCAGAGGGATACAGTCAACCTGAAGTGAGTCATCGGAATCTATAACTAGTGTCACAGGAATGGTTCAAAACATAGACAGTAGGAACAGTCAGTCTACATGTACTTAAGTCGGCATTGTGCTTTTGTGTTTAATTCCGATGCAATTTCTGTGTTTCATCGTCAATAAGAAGGTCAGAGGGATACAGTAAACCTGAAGTGAAGCATCGGAATCTATAACTAGTGTCAGAGGGATGGTTCAAAACATAGACAGTACGAAGAGTCAGTCTTCTTCTACTTAAGTCGGCATTGTGCCTTTTGTATTTAATTCCGATGCAATTTCTGTTTTTCATCGTCAATACGAAAGTCCAAGGGATACAGTAAACCTGAAGTGAGGCATCGGAATCTATAACTAGTGTCACAGGAATGGTTCAAAACAGAGACAGTAAGAAGAGCCAGTCTTCCTGTGCTTAGGTCGGCATTGTGCCTTTTCTATTTAATTCCGATGCAATTTCTGTGTTTCATCGTCAATAGAAGGTCAGAGGGATACAGTAAACCTAAAGTGAAGCATCGGAATCAATAAGTGGTTCCACACGAATTGTTCAAAACATAGTCAGTAAGAAGAACCAGTCTTCTTGTACTTAAGTCGGCATTGTGCCTTTTCTATTTAATTCCGAAGCAATTTAAGTGTTTCATCGCCAATAAGAAGGTCTAAGGGATGCAGTACACCCGAAGTGAAGCATCGGAATCTATAACCAGTGTCACAGGAATGGTTCAAAACATAGACAGTATGAAGAGTCAGTCTTCTTGTACTTAAGTCGGCATTGTGCCTTTTCTATTTAATTTTGATGCAATTTCTGTGTTTCATCATCAATAAGAAGGTCAGAGGTATACAGTAAACCTGAAGTGTAGCATCGGAGGCTATAACTAGTGTCACAGGAATGGTTCAAAGCATAGTCAGTAAGAAGAGTCAGTTTTCTTGTACTTAAGTCGGCATTGTGCTTTTTCTATTTAATTCCGATGCAATATCTGTGTTACATCGTCAATAAGAAGGTCAGAGGGATACAGTAAACCTGACGTGATGCATCGGAATCTATAACTAGTGTCAGAGGAATGGTTCAAAACATAGTTAGTAAGAAGAGTCAGTCTTTTTTTAATTGAGTCGGCATTGTGCCTTTTGTATTTAATTCTGATGCAATTTCTGTGTTTCATCGTCAATAAGAAGGTCAGAGGGATACAGTAAACCTGAAGTGAAGCATCGGAATCTATAACTAGTGTCACAGGAATGGTTCAAAATATAGGCAGTAGGAATAGTCAGTCTTCTTATACTTAAGTCGGCATTGTGCTTTTTCTATTTAATTCCGATGCAATTTCTGTGTTTCACCATCAATAATAAGGTCAGAGGATACAGTAAACCTGAAGAGCAGTATTAGAATCTATAACTAGTGTCACAGGAATGGTTCAAAACATTGACAGTAGGGAGAGTCAGTCTTCTTGTACTTAAGTCGGCATTGAGCCTTTTGTATTTAATTCCGATGCAATTTCTGTGTTTCATCAAAAATAAGAAGGTCCAAGGGATACAGTAAACCTGAAGTGAGAATTCGGAATCGATAACTAGTGTCACAGGAACAGTTCAAAACATAGTCAGTAAGAAGACTCAGTCTTCTTGTACTTAAGTCGGCATTGTGCCTTTTGTATTTAATTCCGATGCAATTTCTGTGTTTTATCGTCAATAAGAAAGTCAGAGGGATACAGTAAAACTGAAGTGAAGCATCGGTATCTATAACTAGTGTCACAGGTATGGTTCAAAACATAAACAGTAAGAAGAGTCAGTCTTCTTGTACTTAAGTCGGAATTGTGCCTTTTGTATTTAATTCCGATGCAATTTCTGTGTTTCATCGTCAATACGAAAGTCCAAGGGATACAGTGAAGCTGAAGTGAGGCATCGGAATCTATAACTAGTGTCACAGGAATGATTTAAAACGTAGACAGTAGGAAGAGTCAGTCTTCTTGTATTTAAGTCGGCATTGTGCCTTTTCCATTTAATTCCGATGCAATTACTGTGTTTCATCGTCAATAAGAAGGTCCAAGGGATACAGTAAACCTGAAGTGAGGCATCGGAATCTATAACTAGTGTCACAGCAATGGTTCAAATCATACTCAGTTAGAAGGGTCAGTCTTCTTGTACTTAAGTCGGCATTGTGCCTTTTCTATTTAATTCCGAAGCAATTTAAGTGTTTCATCGCCAATAAGAAGGTCTAAGGGATGCAGTACACCCGAAGTGAAGCATCGGAATCTATAACCAGTGTCACAGGAGTGGTTCAAATTATAGACAGTAAGAAGAGACAGTCTTCTTGTACTTAAGTCGGCATTGTGCCTTTTCTATTTAATTCCGATGCAATTTCTGTGTTTCATCGTCAATAAGAAGGTCAGAGGGATACAGTAAACCTGAAGTGAAGCATCGGAGGCTATAACTAGTGTCACAGGAATGGTTCAAAGCATTGACAGTAAGAAGAGTCAGTGTTCTTGTACTTAAGTCGGCATTGTGCTTTTTCTATTTAATTCCGATGCAATACCTGTTTTTCATCGTCAATGAGAAGGTCAGAGGGATAGAGGAAACCTGAAGTGAAGCATCGGAATCTATAACTAGTGTCACAGGAATGGTTAAAAAATAGACAGTAAGAAGAGTCAGTCTTCTTGTACTTAAGTCGGCATTGTGCCTTTTGTATTTAATTCCGATGCAATTTCTGTGTTTTATCGTCAATAAGAAGGTCAGCGGGATACAGTAAACCTGAAGTGAAGCATCGGAATCTATAACTAGTGTCACAGGGATGGTTTAAAGCATAGAGGGTAAGAAGCGTCAGTCTTCTTCTACTTAAGTCGGCATTGTGCCTTTTGTATTTAATTCCGATGCAATTTCTGTTTTTCATCGTCAATAAGAAAGTCCAAGGGATACAGTAAACCTGAAGTGAGGCATCGGAATCTATAACTAGTGTCACAGGAATGGTTCAAAACAGAGACAGTAAGAAGAGCCAGTCTTCCTGTACTTAGGTCGGCATTGTGCCTTTTCTATTTGATTCCGATGCAATTTCTGTGTTTCATCGTCAATAAGAAGGTCAGAGGGATACAGTAAACCTAAAGTGAAGCATCGGAATCAATAAGTGGTGCCACAGGAATGGTTCAAAACATAGTCAGTAAGAAGAATCAGTCTTCTTGTACTTAGGTCGGCATGGTGCATTTCGTATTCAATTCCGATGCAATTTCGGTGTTTCATCGTAAATAAGAAGGTCCAAGGGATACAGTAAACCTGAAGTGAAGCATCGGAATCTAAAACTAGTGTCACAGGAATGCTTCAAATCATAGACAGTAAGAAGAGTCAGTCTTCTTGTACTTAAGTCGGCATTGTGCCTTTTGTATTTAATTCCGATGCAATTACCGTGTTTCATCGTCAATAAGAAGGTCCAAGCGATACAGTAAACCTGAAGTGAAGCATCGGAATCTATAACTAGTGTCACAGGAATGGTTCAAAACATAGACAGTAAGAAGAGTCAGTCTTCTTGTACTTAAAACGGCATTTTGCCTTTTGTATTTAATTCCGATGCAATTTTTGCGTTTCATCGTCAATAAGAAGGTCAGAGGGATACGGTAAACCTTAAGTGAAGCATCGGAATCTATAACTAGTGTCACAGGAATGGTTCAAAACATAGTGAGTAAGATGAGTCAGTCTTCTTGTACATAATTCGGCATTGTGCCTCTTCTATTTAATTCCCATGTAATTTCTGTGATTCATCGTCAATAAGAAGGTCCAAGGGATACAGTAAACCTGAAGTGAAGCATCGGAATCTATAACTAGTGTCACAGGAATGGTTCAAAATATAGACAGTAAGAAGACTCAGTCTTCTTGTACTTAAGTCGGCATTGTGCATTTTCTACTTAATTCCGATGCAATTTCTGTGATTCATCGTCAATAAGAAGGTCCAAGGGATACAGTAATCCTGAAGTGAACCATCGGAATCTGTTACTAGTGTCACAGGAATGTTTCAAAACATAGACAGCAAGAAGAGTCCGTCCTCTTGAACTTAAGTCGGAATTGTGCTATTTGTATCTAATTCCGATGCTATTTCTGTGTATCATCGTCAATGAGAAGGTCAGAGGGATACAGTAAACCTGATGTGAAGTATCGGAATCTATAACTAGAGTCACAGAAATGGTTCAAAACATAGACAGTAGGAAGAGGATTTCTTCTTGTACTTAAGTCGGCGTTGTGTCTTTTCTATTTAATTCCGATGCAATTTCTGTGTTTCATCGTCAATAAGAAGGTCAAAGCGATACAGTCAACCTGAAGTGAGTCATCATAATCTATAACTAGTGTCACAGGAATGGTTCAAATCATAGACATTAAGAAGAGTCAGTCTTCTAGTAATTGAGTCAGCATTGTGCCTTTTCTATTTAATTCCGATGCAATTTCTGTGTTTCATCGTCGATAAGAAAGTCCAAGGGATACAGTACACCTGAAGGTAAGCATCGGAATCTATAACTAGTGTCACAGGAATGGTTCAAAACATAGACATTAGGTAGAGTCAGGCTTCTTGTACTTAAGTCGGCATTGTGCCTTTTCTATTTAATTCCGATGCAATTTCTGTTTTTCATCGACAATAAGAAGGTCAGAGGGATACAGTCAACCTGAAGTGAGGCATCGGAATCTATAACTAGTGTCACAGGAGTGGTTCAAATCTCAGACAGTAAGAAGAGTCAGTCTTCTTGTACTCAAGTCAGCATTGTGCCTTTTCTATTTAATTCCGATGCAATTTCTGTGTTTCAACGCCAATAAGAAGGTCAGAGGGATACAGTAAACATATAGTGAAGCATCGGAATCTAAAACTGGTCTCACAGAAAATGTTCACAACATAGTCAGTAAGAAGAGTCGGTCTTCTTGTACTTAAGTCGGCATTATGCTTTTGTATTTAATTCCGATGCAATTTCTGTGTTTCATCGTCAATAAGAAGATCAGAGGGATACAGTAAACCTGAAGTGAAGCATCGGAATCTATAACTAGTGTAACAGGAATGGTTCAAAACATAGACAATACGAAGGGTCAGTCTTCTTGTACTTAAGTAGGCATTGTGCCTTTTGTATTTAATTCCGATGAAATTTCTTGTTTCATCGTCAATACGAAGGTCCAAGGGATACAGTAAACCTGACGTGAAGCATCGGAATCTATAACTAGTGTCACTGGAATCGTTCAAAGCATAGACAGTAAGAAGAGTAACTCTTCTTGTACCTAAGTCGGCATTGTGCCTTTTGTATTTAATTCCGATGCAATTTCTGTGTTTCATCATCGATACGAAGGCCAGACGGATACAGTAAACCTGAAGTGAAGCATCGGAATCTATAACTAGTGTCACAGGCATGGTTCAAAACATAGACAGTGAGATGAGTCAGTCTTCTTGTACATAAGTCGGCATTGTGCCTTTTCTATTTAATTCCGATGCAATTTCTGTGATTCATCGTAAATAAGAAGGTCCAAGGGATACAGTAAACCTGAAGTGAAGCATCGGAATCTATAACTTGTGTCAAAGGAATGGTTCAAAACATAGACAGTAAGAAGAGTCAGTCTTCTTGTACGTAAGTCGGCATTGTGCCTTTTCTATTTAATTCCGATGCAATTTCTGTGTTTCATCGTCAACAAGAAGGTCAGAGGGATACAGTAAACCTGAAGTGAAGCATCGGAAACTATAACTAGTGTCACAGGAATGGTTCAAAACATAGACAATAGGAAGGGTCAGTCTTCTTGAACTTAAGTCGGCATTGTGCCTTTTCTATTTACTTCCGATGCAATTTCTGTGTTTCGTCGTCAATAAGAAGGTCCAACGGATACAGTAATCCTGAAGTGAAGCAGCGGAATCTATAACTAGTGTCACAGGAATGTTTCAAAACATAGACAGCAAGAAGAGTCAGTCCTCTTGTACTAAGTCGGCATTGTGCTTTTTGTATCTAATTCCGATGCAATTTCTGTGTTTCATCGTCAATAAGAAGGTCAGAGGGATACAGTAAACCTGAGCTAAAGCAGCGGAATCTATAACTAGTGTCACAGGAATGGTTCAAAACATAGACAGTAGGAAGAGTCAGTCTTCTTGTACTTAAAACTTAAGTCGACATTGTGCCTTTTCTATTTAATTCCGATGCAATTTCTGTGTATCGTCGTCAATACGAAAGTCCAAGGGATACAGTAAACCTGAAGTGAAGAATCGGAATCTATAACTAGTGTCACCGGAATGGTTCAAAACATAGACAGTAAGATGAGTCAGTCTTCTTGTACATAAGTCGGCATTGAGCCTTTTGTATTTAATTCCGATGCAATTTCTGTGTTTCATCGTCAATAAGAAGGACCAAGGGATACAGTAAACCTGAAGTGAAGCATCGGAATCTATAACTGGTGTCACAGGAATGGTTCAAAGCAAAGACAGTAATAAGAGTCAGTCATCTTGTACTTACGTCGGCATTGTGCCTTTTGTATTTAATTCCGATGCAATTTCTGTGTTTCATCGTCAATAGGAAGGTTAGAGGGATACAGTAAACCTGAAGTGAAGCATCGGAGTCTATAACTGGTGTCACAGGAATGGTTCAAATCATAGAGAGTAGGAAGAGTCAGTCTTCTTGTACTTAAGTCTGCATTGTGCCTTATGTATGTAATTCCGATGCAATTTGTTTCATCGTCAATATGAAGGTCAGAGGGATACAGTACACCTGAAGTCATGCATCGGAATCTATAACTGGTGTCACAGGAATGGATCAAAACATAGTCAGTAAGAAGAGTAAGTTTACTTGTACTTAATTCGGCATTGTGCCTTTTTATTTAATTCCGATGTAATTTCTGTGTTTCATCGTCAATAAGAAGGTCCAAGGGATACAGTAAACCTGAAGTGAAGCTTCGGAATCTATAACTAGTGTCACAGAAATGGTTCAAAACATAGTCAGTAAGAACAATCAGTCTTCTTGTACTTAAGTCGGCATTGTGCCTTTTCTATTTAACTCCGATGCAATTTCTGTGCTTCATCGTCAATAAGAAGGTCAGAGGGATACAGTAAACCTGACGTGAAGCATCGGAGTGTATAACTAGTGTCACAGGAATGGTTCAAAATATAGACAGTAAGAAGACTCAGCCTTCTTGTACTTAAGTCGGCATTGTGCATTTTGTACTTAATTCCGATGCATTTTCTGTGATTCATCGTCAATAAGAAGGTCCAAGGGATACAGTAAACCTGAATTGAAGCGTCGGAATCTGTAACTAGTGTCACAGGAATGTTTCAAAACATAGACAGCAAAAAGAGTCAGTCCTCTTGAACTTAAGTCGGCATTGTGCCTTTTCTATTTAAATCCGATGCCATTTCTGTGTATCATCGTCAATAAGACGGTCAGAGGGATACAGTAAACCTGAAGTGAAGCATCGGAATCTATAACTAGTGTCACAGGAATGGTTCAAAACATAGACAGTAGGAACAGTCAGTCCTCTTGTACTTAAGTCGGCATTGTGCCTTTTCTGTTTACTTCCGATGCAATTTCAGTGTTTCTTCGTCAATAAGAAGGTCACTGGGATACAGTAAACCTGAAGTGTAGCATCGGAATCTATAACTAGTGTCACAGGAATGGTTCAAAACATAGACAGTAAGAAGAGCCAGTCTACTTGTACTTAAGTCGGCATTGTGCCTTTTGTATTTAATTCCGATGCAATTTTTGTGTTTCATCGTCAATAGGATGTTCCAAGGGATATAGTACACCTGAAGTGAAGCATCGGAATCTATAACTAGTGTCACAGGAATGGTTCAAATCATAGACATTAAGAAGTGTCAGTCTTCTAGTAATTAAGTCAGCATTGTGCCTTTTCTTTTTAATTCCGATGCAATTTCTGTGTTTCATCGTCGATATGAAAGTCCAAGGGATACAGTAAACTTGAAGTGAAGCATCGGAATCTATAACTAGTGTCACAGGAATTATTGAAACATAGACAGTAAGAAGAGGCGGTCTACTTGTACTTAAGTAGGCATTGTGCCTTTTGTCTTTAATTCCGATGCAATTTCTGTGTTTCATCGTCAATAAGAAGGTCCAAGGGATACAGTACACCTGAAGTTAAGCATCGGAATCTATAACTAGTGTCACAGGAATGGTTCAAAACATAGACATTAGATAGAGTCATGCTTCTTGTACTTAAGTCTGCATTGTGCCTTTTCTATTTAATTCCGATGCAATTTCTGTGTTTCATCGACAATACGAAGGTCAGAGGGATACAGTCAACCTGAAGTGAGTCATCGGAATCTATAACTAGTGTCACAGGAATGGTTCAAAACATAGACAGTAGGAAGAGTCAGTCTACATGTACTTAAGTCGGCATTGTGCCTTTTGTATTTAATTCCGATGCAATTTCTGTGTTTAATCGTCAATAAGAAGGTCAGAGGGATACAGTAAACCTGAAGTGAAGCATCAGAATCTATAACTAGTGTCACAGGAGTGGTTCAAATCTTAGACAGTAAGATGAGTCAGTCTTTTTGTACTTAAGTCAGCATTGTGCCTTTTCTATTTAATTCCGATGCAATTTCTGTGTTTCAACGCCAATAAGAAGGTCAGAGGGATACAGTAAACATATAGTGAAGCATCGGAATCTAAAACCTGTCTCACAGAAAATGTTCACAACATATTCAGTAAGAAGAGTCAGTCTTCTTGTACTTAAGTCGGCATTGTGCTTTTGTATTTAATTCTGATGCAATTTCTGTGTTTCATCGTCAATAAGAAGGTCAGAGGGATACAGTAAACCTGAAGTGAAGCATCGGAATCTATAACTAGTGTCACAGGAATCGTTCAAAACATAGACAGTAGGAAGAGTCAGTCTTCTTCTACTTGAGTCGGCATTGTGCCTTTTGTATTTATATCCGATGCAATTTCTGTGTATCATCGTCAATAATGAGGTCAGAGGGATGCAGTAAACCTGAAGTGAAGCATCGGAATCTATAACTAGTGTCACAGGAATGGTTAAAAACATAGACAATACGAAGGGTCAGTCTTCTTGTACTTAAGTCGGCTTTGTGCCTTTTCTATTTAATTCCGATGCAATTTCTGTGTTTCGTCGTCAATAAGAAGGTTCAAGGGATACAGTAAACCTGAAGTGAAGCATCGGAATCTTTAACTAGTGTCACAGGAATCGTTCAAAGCATAGACAGTAAGAAGAGTAACTCTTCTTGTACCTAAGTCGGCATTGTGCCTTTTGTATTTAATTCCGACGCAATTTCTGTGTTTCATCATCGATACGAAGGCCAGAGGGATACAGTAAACCTGAAGTGAACCATCGGAATCTATAACTAGTGTCACAGGAATGGTTCAAAACATAGACAGTAAGATGAGTCAGTCTTCTTGTACATAAGTCGGCATTGTGCCTTTTCTATTTAATTCCGATGCAATTTCTGTGATTCATCGTAAATAAGAAGGTCCAAGGGATACAGTAAACCTGAAGGGAAGCATCGGAATCTATAACTTGTGTCACAGGAATGGTTCAAAACATAGACAGTAAGAAGAGTCAGTCTTCTTGTACTTAAGTCGGCATTGAGCCTTTTCTATTTAATTCCGATGTAATTTCTGTGTTTCATCTTCAATAGGAAGGACTGAGGGATACAGTAAACCTGAAGTGAAGCATCGGAATCTTTAACTAGTGTCACAGGAATGGTTCAAAACATAGACAGTAAGAAGAATCAGTCTTCTTGTACATAAGTCGGCATTGTGCCTTTTTTATTTAATTCCGAACAATTTCTGTGTTTCATCGTCAACAAGAAGGTCAGAGGGATACAGTAAACCTAAAGTGAAGCATCGGAATCTATAACTAGTGTCACAGGAATGGTTCAAAACATAGACAGTAGGATGAGTCAGTCTTCTTGTACTTAAGTCGGCATTGTGCCTTTTCTATTTAATTCCGATGCAATTTCTGTGTTTAGTCGTCACTAAGAAGGTCCGAGGGATACAGTAAACCCAAAGTGATGCATCGGAATCTATACCTAGTGTCAGAGGAATGGTTCAAACATAGACAGTAAGATGAGTCAGTCTTCCTGTACATAAGTCGGCATTGTGAATTTTGTATTTACTTCCGATGCAATTTATGTGTTTCATCTTCAATACGAAAGTCCAAGGGATACAGTAAACCTGATGTGATGCATAGGAATCTATAACTAGTGTCACAGAAAGGGTTCAAAACATAGTCAGTAAGAAGAGTCAGTCTTCTTGTACTTAAGTCGGCATTGTGCCAATTTTATTTAATTACGATGCAATTTCTGTGTTTCATCGTCAATAAGAAGGTGAGGGGGATACAGTAAACCTGAAGTGAAGAATCGGAATGTATAACAAATGTCACAGGAATCGTTCTAAACACAGCCAGTAGGAAGAGTCAGTCTTCTTCTACTTAAGTTGGCTTTGTGCCTTTTGTATTTATTTCCGATGCAATTTCTGTGTTTCATCGTTAATAAGAAGGTCAGAGGGATACAGTAAAGTTGAAGTGAAGCATCGGAGTCTATAACTAGTGTCACAGGAATGGTTCAAATCATAGAGAGAGGGAAGAGTCAGTCTTCTTGTACTTAAGTCTGCATTGTGCCTTTTGTATTTAATTCCGATGCAATTTGTTTCATCGTCAATAAGAAGGTCAGAGGGATACAGTAAACCTGAAGTCATGCTTCGGAATCTATAACTAGTGTCACAGGAATGGATCAAAACATAGTCAGTAAGAAGAGTCAGTTTACTTGTACTTAATTCGCATTGTGCCTTTTTATTTAATTCCGAAGCAATTTCTGTGTTTCATCGTCAATAAGAAAGTCCAAGGGATACAGTAAACCTGAAGTGAAGCTTCGGAATCTATAACTAGTGTCACAGAAATGGTTCAAAACATAGTCAGAAGAAGAATCAGTCTTCTTGTACTTAAGTCGGCATTGTGCCTTTTCTATTTAATTCCGATGCAAGTTCTGTGCTTCATCGTCAATAAGTAGGTCAGAGGGATACAGTAAACCTGACGTGAAGCATCGGAATGTATAAGTAGTGTCACAGGAATTGTTCAAAACATAAACAGTAGGAAGAGTCACACTTCTTGTACTTGACTCGGCATTGTGCATTTTGTATTTAATTCCGTTGCAATTTCTGTGTTTCATCGTCAATAAGTAGGTCAGAGAGATACAGAAACCTGAATTGAAGCATCGGAATCCATAACTAGTGTCACAGGAATGGTTCAAATCATAGACAGTAGGAAGAGTCATTCTTATTGTACTTAAGTCGGCATTGTGCCTTTTCTATTTAAATCCGATGCCATTTCTGTGTTTCATCGCCAATAAGAAGGTC
Source organism: Schistocerca americana (assembly GCF_021461395.2). Classification (NCBI taxonomy): domain Eukaryota; kingdom Metazoa; phylum Arthropoda; class Insecta; order Orthoptera; family Acrididae; genus Schistocerca; species Schistocerca americana. The sequence continues at coordinate 18,459,951 of NC_060130.1, read as the reverse complement.
AGAGGGAGACAGAAAAACCTGAAGTGAATCATCGGAATCTACAACTAGTGTCACTGGAATGGTTCAAAACATAGACAGTAGGAAGAGTCAGTCTACTTGTACTTAAGTCGGCATTGTGCCTTTTGTATTTAATTCCGATGCAATTTCTGTGTTTCATCGTCAATAAGAAGGTCCAAGGGATACAGAAAACCTGAAGTGAAGCAACGGAATCTATAACTAGTGTCACCGGAATGGTTCAAAACATAGACAGTAAGATGAGTCAGTCTTCTTGTACATTAGTCGGCATTGTGCCTTTTGTATTTAATTCCGATGCAATTTCTGTGTTTCATCGTCAATAAGAAGGACCATGGGACACAGTAAACTTGAAGTGAAGCATCGGAATCTATAACTGGTGTCACAGGAATGGTTCAAAACAAAGACAGAAATAAGAGTCAGTCATCTTGTACTTGCGTCGGCATTGTGCCTTTTGTATTTAAATCCGATGCATTTTCTGTGTTTCATCGTCAATAGGAAGGTTAGAGGGATACAGTAAACCTGAAATGAAGCATCGGAATCTATAACTTGTGTCACAGGAATGGTTCAAAACATAGACAGTAAGAAGAGTCAGTCCTCTTGAACTTAAGTCGGCATTGTGCATTTTGTATCTAATTCCGATGCAATTTCTGTGTTTCATCGTCAATTAGAAGGGCAGAGGGATACAGAAAACCTGAAGTGAAGCATCGTAATCTGTAACTAGTGTCACAGGAATGGTTCAAAACATAGACAGTAGGAAGAGTCAGTCTTCTTGTACTTAAGTCGGCATTGTGCCTCTTCTATTTATTTCCCATGCAATTTCTGTGTTGCGTCGTCAATAAGAAGGTCCAAGGGATACAGTAAACCTGAAGTGAAGTATCGGAATCCATAACTATTGTCAGAGGAATGGTTCAAAACGTAGACAGTAAGATGAGTCAGTCTTCTTGTACATAAGTCGGCATTGTGCCTTTTGTATTTAATTCCGATGCAATTTCTGTGTTTCATCGTCAATAAGAAGGTCCAAGGGATCCAGTAAACCTGAAGTGAAGCATCGGAATCTAAAACTGGTCTCACAGGAGAGGTTCAAAACGAAGTCACTAAGAAGAGTCAGACATCTTGTACTTAATTCGGGATTATGCCATTTTTATTTAATTCCGATGCAGTTACGTGTTTCATCGTCAATAAGAAGGTCCAAGGGATACAGTAAACCAGAAGTGAACCATCGGAATCAAAAACTGGTCTCACAGGAATGGTTCAAAACATAGACAGTAAGGAGAGTCAGTCTTCTTGTACTTCAGTCGGCAATGTGCTTTTTGCATTTAATTCCGATGCAATTTCAGTGTTTCATCGTCGATATGAAGCTTCAAGGGATACAGTAAACCTGAAGTGAAGCATCGGAATCGAATACTGGTCTCACAGGAAAGGTTCAAAGCATTCACAGTAAGAATAGTCAGTCTTCTTGTACTTAATTCGGCATTGTGATTTTTGTATTTAATTCCGATGCAATTTCTGTGTTTCATCGTCAATTACAAGGTCCAAGGGATACAGTAAACCTGAAGTGAAGCATCGATATCTAAATCTGGTGTTACAGGAAAGGTTCAAATCATAGAAGGTAAGAGGAGTCAGTCCTCTTGTACTGAAGTCGGCATTGTGCCTTTTGCATTTATGTCTGATGCAATTTCAGTGTTTCATCGTCAATAAGGCCCAAGGGATACAGTAAACCGGCAGTGAAGCATCTCAATCTAAAACTGGTCTCACAGGAATTGTTTAAACCATAGACAGTAAGAGGAGTCAGTCTTCTTGTACTAATGTCAGCATTGAGCGTTTTGTACTTAATTCCGATGCAATTTCTATGTTTCATCGTCAATAGGAAGGTCCAAGGGATCCAGTAAACCTGAAGTGAAGCATCGGAATCTAAAACTGGTCTCACAGGAGAGGTTCAAAACGAAGTCACTAAGAAGAGTCAGACATCTTGTACTTAATTCGGGATGATGCCATTTTTATTTAATTCCGATGCAGTTACGTGTTTCATCGTCAATAAGAAGGTCCAAGGGTTACAGTAAACCTGAAGTGAAGCATCGGAATCTAAAACTGGCCTCACAGGAAAGGTTCAAGACATAGACAGTAAGAAAAGTCAATCTTCTTGTACTTAAGTCGGCATTGTGCCTTATGTATTTAATTCCGATGCAATTTCTGTGTTTCATCGTCAATAAGAAGATCTAACTGATACAGTAAACCTATGGTGAAGCATCGGAATCGAGAACTGGTCTCACACGAAGGGTTCAAATCATAGACAGTAAGAAGAGTCAGTCTCCTTGTATTTAAGTCAGCATGGTGCTTTTTGTATTAAATTCCGATGCAATTTCTGTGTTTCATCGTCAACAAGAAGGTCCAAGGGATAGAGAAAACCTGAAGTGAAGCATCGGAATCTAAAACTGGTCTCACAGGAAAGATACAAAACATAGACAGTAAGAAGAATTAGTCTTCTTGTACTTAAGTCGGCATTCTGCCTTTCGTATTTAATTCCGATGCAATTTCTGTGTTTCATCGTCAATAAGAAGGTCCAAGGGATACAGGTAACCTGAAGTGAAGCATCGATATCTGAAACAGGTCCCACAGGAAAGGCTAAAATCATAGAATGTTAGAAGAGTCAATCCTCTTGTACTTAAGTCGGCATTGTGCCTTTTGTATTTAATTCCGATGCAATTTCTGTGTTTCTTCGTCAAAAAGAAGGTCCAAGGGATACAGTAAACCTGAAGTGAAGCATCGGAATCTAAAACTGGTCTCACAGGAGAGGTTAAAAACGAAGTCACTAAGAAGAGTCAGACATCGTGTACTTAAGTCGGGATTGTGCCATTTTTATTTAATTATGATGCAGTTACGTGTTTCATCGTCAATAAGAAGGTCCAAGGGATACAGCAAACCAAAAGTGAACTATCGGAATCTAAAACTGGTCTCACAGGAATGGTTCAAAACATAGACAGTAAGAAGAGTCAGTCTTCTTGTACTTCAGCCGGCAATGTGATTTTTGCATTTAATTCCGATTCAATTTCAGTGTTTCATCGTCGATATGAAGCTTCAAGGGATACAGTAAACCTGAAGTGAAGCATCGGAATCGAAAACTGGTCTCACAGGAAAGGTTCAAAGCATACACAGTAAGAATAGTCAGTCTTCTTGTACTTAAGCCGGCATTAGGATTTTTGTATTTAATTCCGATGCAATTTCTGTGTTTCATCGTCAATTAGAAGGTCCAAGGGATACAGTAAACCTGAAGTGAAGCATCGATATCTAAATCTGGTGTTACAGGAAAGGTTCAAATCATAGAAAGTAAGAAGAGTCAGTCCTCTTGTACTTAAGTCGGCATTGTGCCTTTTGCATATATATCTGATGCAATTTCAGTGTTTCGTCGTCAATAAGGTCCATGGAATACAGTAAACCGGCAGTGAAGCATCGGAATCTAAAACTGGTCTCACAGGAAATGTTTAAACTATAGACAGTAAGAGGAGTCAGTCTTCTTGTACTCATGTCAGCATTGAGCATTTTGTATTTAATTGCGATAAAATTTCTGTGTTTCATCATCACTTAGAAGGTCCAAATTATACAGTAAACCTGAAGTGAAGTATCGGAATCTAAAACTGGTCTAACAGGAAAGGATCAAAACATAGACAGTAAGAAAAGTCAGTCTTCTTGTACTTATGTCGGCATTGTGCCTTATGTATTTAATTCCGATGCAATTTCTGTGTTTCATCGTCAATAAGAAGATCTAACTGATACAGTAAACCTATGGTGAAGCATCGGAATCAAAAACTGGTCTCACACGAAAGGTTCAAATCATAGACAGTAAGAAGAGTGAGTCTTCTTGTACTTAAGTCGGCATTGTGCCTTTTGTATTAAATTCCGATGCAATATCTGTGTTTCATCGTCCATAAAAAGGTCCAAGGGATACAGTAAACCTGAAGTGAAGCATCGATATCTAAAACTGGTCCCACAGGAGAGGCTAATATCATACAATGTAAGAAGAGTCAGACCTCTTGTACTTAAGTCGGCATTGTGCCTCTTGTGTGTAATTCCAATGCCATTACTGTGTTTCATCGTCAACAAGAAGGTCCAAGGGATACAGTAAACCTGAAGTGAAGCATCGGAATCTAAAACTGGTGTCACAGGAAAGATTCAAAACATAGACTGTAAGAAGAGTCACTCCTCTTCTACTTAAGTCGCATTTGTGCCTTTTATATTTAATTCCGATGCAATTTCTGTGCTTCATCGTCAATAAGCAGGTCCAAGGGATACAGTAAACCTGAAGTGAAGCATCGGAATCTAAAACTGGTCTCACAGGAAAGGTTCACAACATAGACAGTAAAAAGTGTAAGTCTTCTTGTACTTAAGTCGGCATTGTGCCTTTTGTATTCAATTCCGATGCAATTTCTGAGTTTCATCGTCAATAAGAAGGTCCAAGGGATACAGTAAACCTGAAGTCAAGCATCAGAATCTAAAACTGGTCTCACAGGAAAGGTTCAAATCATAGACAGTAAGAAGAGTCAGTCTTCTTGTACTTAAGTTATCATTATGCCTTTTGAATTTCATTCCGATCCACTTCCTGTGTCTCATCGTCAATAAGAAGGTATAAGAAATACAGTAAACCTGAAGTGAAGCATCGGAATCTAAAACTGGTCTCACAGGAAAGGTTCAAATCTTAGAAAGTAAGAAGAGTCAGCCCTCTTTTACTTAAGTCGGCACTGTGCCTTTTGCATTTATATCCGATGCAATTTCACTGTTTCATCGTCAATAAGAAGGTCCAAGGGATACAGTAAACCGGCAGTGAAGCATCGGAATCTAAAACTGGTCTAACAGGAAAGGTTCAAAACATAGACAGTAAGAAGAGTCAGTCTTCTTGTACTTTAGTCGGCATTGTGCCTTTTGTATTTAATTCCGATGCAATTTCTGTGTTTCATCGTCAAAAGCAAGGTCCAAGGGATACAGTAAACCTGAAGTGAAGCATCGATATCTAAAACTGGTCTCACAGGAATGGCTAAAATCATAGAATGTAAGAAGAGCCAATCCTTTTGTATTTAATTGGCATTGTGCCTTTTGTATTTAAGTCCAACGCAATTTCTGTGTTTCATCGTCAATAAGAAGGTCCAAGGGCTACAGTAAACCTGAAGTGTAGCATCGGAATCTAACACTGGTCTCACATGAAAGGTTCAAATCATAGAAAGTAAGAGGAGTAAGATCTCTTGTACTTAAGTCGGCATTGTGCCTTTTGTATTTAATTCCGATGCAAATTATGTGTTTCATCGTTAATAAGTAGCTCCAAGGGATACAGTATACCTGAAGTGAAGCATCAGGATCTAAAACTTGTGTCACAGGAAAGCTTCAAAGCATAGACAGTAAGAGGAGTCAGTCTTCTTGTACTTAAGTCGGCATTGTGCCTTTTGTATTTAATTCCGATGCAATTTCTGTGCTTCATCGTCAATATGATGATCCAAAGGAATTAGTAAACCTGAAGTGAAGCATCGGAATCAAAACTGGTCTCACAGGATAGGTTCAAATCATTGAATGTAAGAAGAGTCAGTACTCTTGTCCTTAAGTCGGCATTGTGCCTTTTGTATCTATTTCCGATGCTATTTCTGTGTTTCATCGTCAAAAAGAAGGTCCAAGGGATACATGAAAGCTGAAATGAAGCATCGGAATCTAAAACTGGTCTCACAGGAAAGGTCCACAATATAGACCGAAAGAAGAGTCAGTCTTCTTGTACTTAAGTCGCCATTGTGCCTCTTGTATTTAATTCCGTTGCAATTTCTGTGCTACATCGTCAAAACGAAGGTCCAAGGAACACAGTAAACCTGAAGTGAAGCACCGGAATCTAAAACTGCTCTCACAGGAAAGGTTCACAACATAGACAGTAAAAAGAGTCAGTCTTCTTGTACTTAAGTCGGCATTGTGAGTTTTGTATTTAATTCCGATGCAATTTCTGTGTTTCATCGTCAAAAAGAAGCTCCAAGGAATACAGTAAACCTGAAGTGAAGCATCGATATCTAAAACTGATCTCAGAGGTAAGGCTCAAATCGTTGAATGTAAGAAGGGTAATTCCTATTGTACTTATGTTGGCATCGTGCGTTTTGTATTTAATTCAGATGAAATTTCTGTGTTTCATCAACAATTAGAAGGTCCAAGGGATACAGTAAACCTGAAATGAAGCATCGGAATCGAAAACTAGTCTCACAGGAAAGGTTCAAATCATAGAATGTAAGAAGAGACAGTCCTCTTCTACTTAAGTCGGCATTGTGCATTTAGTATTAAATTCCGATGCAATTTCTATGTTTTATCGTCAATAATAAGGTCCAAGGGATACAGTAAGCTTGAAGTAAAGCTTCGGAATCTAAAACTGGTCTCACAGGAAAGGCTCAAATCATAGACAGTAAGAAGAGTCAGTCTTCTTGTTTTTAAGTGGGCATTGTGACTTTTGTATTTAATTCCGACGCAATTTCTGTGTTTCTTCATCAACAAGAAGGTCCAAGGGATACAGTAAATCTGAAGTAAAGCATCGGAATCTAAAACTGGTCTCACAGGAAGGGTTCAAAACATAGACGGTAAGAAGAGTCAGTCTTCATGTATTTAAGTCGGCATTGTGCCCTTTGTATTTAATTCCGGTGCAATTTCTGTGTTTCATCGTCAACAAGAAGGTCCAAGGGATACAGTAAACCTGAAATGAGGTATAGGAATCTGAATCTGGTCTCACAGGAAAGGTTCCAATCATATACAGTAAGATGTGTCAGTCTTCTTGTACTTCAGTCGGCATTGTGCCTTTTGTAATTAATTCCGATGTAATTTCTGTGTTTCATCGTCAATAAGAAGGTCCAAGGGATACAGTAAACCTGAAGTGAAGCATCGGAATCAAAACTGGTCTCACAGGAAAGGTTCAAAACATAGACAGTAAGAAGAGTCAGTCTTCTTGTACTTAAGTCGGCATTGTGCATTTTGTATTTAGTTCCGTTGCAATTTCTATGTTGCATCGTCAATAAGAAAGTCCAAGGGAGACAGTAAACTAGAGATGTAGCATAGGAATCTAATACTGGTCTCACAGGAAAGGTTCAAAATATAGACAGTAATAAGTCTCAGTCTTCTTATACTTAGGTCGGCATTGTGCCATTTGTATTTAATTCCGATGCAATTTCTGGATTTCATCGTCAATATGAAGATCCAAGGGATACAGTAAACCTGAAGTGGAGCATCGGAATCAAAACTGCTCTCACAGGAAAGGTTCAAAACATAGACTGTAAGAAGAGTCAGTCTTCTTGTACTTATGTCGGCATTGTGCATTTTGTATTTAATTCCGATGAAATTTCTGTGTTTCATCGTCAATAAGAAGGTCCAAGGGATACAGTAAGCCTGAAGTGAAACACCGGGAACTAAAACTTGTGTCACAGGAAAGGTTCAAATCATAGAATGTAAGAAGAGTCAGTCCTCTTGTACTTAAGTCGGCATTGTGTCTTTTGTATTAAATTCCGATGCAACTTCTGTATTTCATCGTCAATAATGAGGTCCAAGGAATACAGTAAACTCAAAACATAGACAGTAAGAAGAGTCAGTCTTCTTGTTTTTAAGTGGTCATTGTGCCTTTTGTATTTAATTCCGACGCAATTTCTGTGTTTCATCGTCAACAAGAAAGTCCAAAGGATACAGTAAACCCGAAGTAAAGCATCGGAATCAAAACTGGTCTCACAGGAATGGTTCAAAAACATAGACACTAGAAGAGTCAGTCTTCTAGTACTTAAGTCGGCATTGTGCCTTTTGTATTTAATTCCGATGCATTTTCTGTGTTTCATCGTCAATAAGAAGGTCCAAGGGATACAGTAAACCTGATATGAAGCATCGGAATCTAAAACTGGTCTCACACTAAAGGTTCAAATCATAGATAGTAAGAAGACTCAGTCTTCTTGTACTTAAGTCGGCATTGTGCTTTTTGTATTTAATACCAACGCAATTTCTGTGTTTCATCGTCAGTCAGTAGGTCCAAGGGAATCAGGAAACCTGAAGAGAAGCATCGTAATCTAAAACAGGTCTCACAGGAAATGTTCAAAACATCGACTGTAACAAGAGTCATTCTTCTTGTACTTAAATCGGCATTGTGCCTTTTGTATATAATTCCGATGCTATTTCTGTGTTTCATCGTCAATAAGAATACAGTAAACCTGAAGTTAAGCATCGGAAACTAAAACTGGTCTCACAGGAAAGGATCACAACATAGGCAGTAAAAAGAGTCAGTCTTCTTGTACTTAAGTCAGCATTGTGTGTCTTGTATTTAATTCCGATTCAATTTCTGTGTTTCGTCGTCAAAAAGAAGGTCCATGGTATACAGTAAACCTGAAGTGAAGCATCGATATCTAAAACTGATTTCAGCGGAGAGGCTCAAATCGTAGAATGTAAGAAGAGTCATTCCTATTGTACTTATGTCGCCATTGTGCCTTTTGTATTTAATACCGATGCAATTTCTGCGTTTCATCGTCAATAAGAAGGTCCACGGGATACAGTAAACCAGAAATGAAGCATCGGAAACTAAAACTGGTCTCACAGGAAAGGTTCAAAGGATATACAGTAAGAAGAGACAATCTTCTTGTACTTAAGTCGGCATTGTGCCTTTTGTATTTAATTCCGAGCAATTTCTGTGTTTCTTCGTCAATATGAAGATCCAAAGGATACAGTAAACCTGAAGTGAAGCATCGGAATCAAAACTCGTCTCACAGGAAAAGTTCAATTCGTAGACAGTAAGAAGAGTCAGCCTTCTTGTACTTAAGTCGGCATCGTGCGTTTTGTATTTACTTCCGATGCAATTTCTGTGTATCATCTTCAATACGAAGGTCCAAGGGATACAGTAAACCTGAAGTGACGCATCGATATCTAAAACTGGTGCCGCAGCAAAGGCTTGAATCATAGACTGTAAGAAGAGTCAGACTTATTGTACTTATGTCAGCATTGTGCCTTTTGTATTTAATTCCGATGCAATTTCTGTGTTTCATCGTCAGTAAGCAGGTCCAAGCGATACAGTAAACCTGAAGTGAAGCATCGGAATCTAAAACTGGTCTCACAGGAAAGGTTCATATCATAGAATGTAAGAAGAGTCAGTCCTCTTGTATTTAAGTCGGCATTGTGCCTTTTGTATTAAATTCCGATGCAATTTCTGTGTTTCATCGTCAATAAAAAGGTCCAAGGGATACAGTAAACCTGAAGTAAAACTTCGGAATCAAAAACTGTTCTCACAGGAGAGGTTCAAAGTGTAGACCGTAAGAAAAGTCAGTCTTCTTGTACTTAAGTCGGCATTCTGCCATTTTTATATAATTCCGATGCAATATCTGTGTTTCATTGTCATTATGAAGGTCCAAGGGATACAGTAAACCTGAATTGAAGCATCGGAATCTAGAACTGGTCACATAGGAAAGGTTCAAATCAATGAATGTAAGAAGAGTCAGTCCTCTTGTACTTAAGTCGGCATTGTGCTTATTGTGTTTAATTCCGATGCTATTTCTGGGTTTTATCGTCAATAAGAAGCTCCAAGGGATACAGTAAACCTGAAGTAAATCATCGGAAACTAAAACTGGTCTCACAGGAAAGGTTCAAAACATAGACAGTAAGAAGAGTCAGTCTTCTTGTACTTAAGTCGGCAGTGTGCCTTTTGTATTTAATTCCGATGCAATTTATGTGTTTCATCGTTAACAAGAAGGTCCAAGGGATACGGTATACCTGAAGTGAAGCATCGGAAACTAAAACTGGAGACACAAGAAAGTTTCAAAACATAGACAGTAAGAAGAGTCAGTCTTCTTGTACTTAAGTCGGCATGGTGCTTTTGTGTATAATTCCGATGCAATTTCTGTGTTTCATCGTCACTATGAAGGTCCAACGGATACAGGAAACCTAAGATAAAGCATCGGAATCTATAACTGGTCTCAGAGGAAATGTTCAAAGTATAGACAGTAAGAAGAGTCAGTCTTCTTGTACTTATGTCGGCATTTTGATTTTGTATCTAATTCCGACGCAATTTCTGTGTTTCATCGTCAATAAGAATGTCCAAGGAATACAGTAAACCTGAAGTGAAGCATCGGAATCTAAAACTGGTCCCACAGTAAAGATTCAATTCATAGACAGTTAGAAGAGTCCGTCTTCATGTACTTAAATCGGCATTGTGCATTTTGTATATAATTCCGGTGCAATATCTGTGTTTCTTCGTCAATAAGAAGGTCCAATGGATACAGTAAACCGGATATGAAGCATAGGAGTCTGAAACTGGTCTCACAGGAAAGGTTCAAATCATAGACAGTAAGAACTGTCAGTCTTCTTGTACTTCAGTCGGCATTGTGCCTTTTGTATTTAAATCCGATGTAATTTCTGTGTTTCATCGTCAATAAGAATGTCCAAAGGATACAGTAAACTAGAAATGAAGCATAGGAATCTAAATCTGGTCTCACAGGAAAGGTTCAAATCATAGAATGAAAGAGGAGTCAGTCCTCTTGTACTGAAATCGGCATTGTGCCTTTTTGTATTTAATTCAGATGCAATTTCTGGGTTTTATCGTCAATAAGAAGGTCCAAGGGACACAGTACACCTGAAGTAAAGCATCGGAATCTGAAACTGGTCACACAGGAAAGGTTCAAAACATAGGCAGTACGAAGAGTCAGTCTTCTTGTTTTTAAGTGGGCATTGTGCCTTTTGTACTTAATCCCGACGGAAATTCTGTGTTTCATCGTCAATAACAAAGTCCAAGGGATACGGTAAACCTGAAGTGAAGCATCGGAATCAAAACTGGTCTCACAGGAATGGCTCAAAACATAGACAGTAAGAAGAGTCAGTCTTCTTGTACTAAAGTCGGCATTGTGCCTTTTGTATTTAATTCCGACGCAATTTCTGTGTTTCATCGTCAATAAGAAGGTCCAAGGGATACAGTAAACCTGAAGGTAAGCATCGGAAACTAACACTGGTCTCACAGGAAAGGTTCAAAACATAGACAATTAGAAGAGTCTCTCTTCTTGTACTTAAGTCGGCATTGTTTATTTTTTATTTAATTCCGATGCAATTTCTGTGTTTCGTCGTCAATATGAAGGTCCAAGGCATACAGTAAACCTAAAGTGAAGCATTGGAATCTAAAACTGGTCTCACTGGAAAGGTTCAAATCATAGAATGTAAGAAGGATCAATCCTCTTGTGCTCAAGCCTGCATTGTGCCTTATTGTATTTAATTCCGATGCAATATCTGTGTTTCATCGTCAATAAGAAGGTCCAAGGCATACAGTAAACCTGAAGTAAAGCATCGGAATCTAAAACTGGTCTCACAGTAGAGATTCAAAACATAGACAATAAGAAGAGTCAGTCTTCTTGTACTTAAGTCGGAATTGTGCCTTTTGTATTTAATCCCGATGCAATATCTGTGGTTCATCGTCAATAAGAAGGCCCTAGGGATTCAGTAAACCTGAAGTGAAGCATCGGAAACTAAAACTGGTCTCAAAGTAAAGGTTCAAAGCATAGACAGTATGAAGAGTCTGTCTTCTTGTACTTAAGTCGGCATTGTGCTTTTTGTACTTAGTTCCGATCCAATTTCTGTGTTTCATGGTCAATAAGAAAGTCTGAGGGATACAGTGAACCTGAAGTAAAGCATCGGGATCTTAAACTGGTCTCACTTAAAAGGATCAGACCATAGTCAGCAAGAAGAGTCAGTCTTCTTTTATTTAAATCGGCATTGTGCCTTTTGTGTTTAATTCCAATGCAATTTCTTTGTTTCATCGTCAACAAGAAGGTCCAAGGGATACAGTAAACCTGAAGTTAAGCTTCGGAATCAAAACTGGTCTCACAGCTAAGGTTCAAAACATAGACAGTAAGAAGAGTCAGTCTTCTTGTACTTAAGTTGGCATTGTGCCTTTTGTATTCAGTTCCGATGCAATTTCTGTGTTTCATCGTCAATAAGCAGGTACAAGGGATACAGTAAACCTGAAGTGAAGCATCGAAATCTAAAACTGGTCCTATTGGAAAGGTTCAAATCAAAGAATGTAAGAAGAGTCAGTCCTCTTGTACTTAAGTCGGCATTGTGCTTATTGTGTTTAATTCCCATGCAATTTCTGGGTTTTATCGTCAATAAGAAGGTCCAAGGGATACAGTAAACCTGAAGTAAATCATCGGAATCTAAAACTTCTCTCACAGGAAAGGTTCAAAACATAGACGGTAAGTAGAGTCAGTCTTCTTGTACTTAAGTCGGCAGTGTGCCTTTTGAATTTAATTCCGATGCAATTTATGTGTTTCATCGTTAATAAGAAGGTCCAAGAGATACAGCAAACCTGAAGTGAAGCATCGGAAACTAAAACTGGAGTCACAGGAAAGGTTCAAAACATAGACAGTAAGAAGAGTCAGTCATCTTGTACTTAAGTCGGCATCGTGCTTTTGTATTTAATTCCGATGCAATTTCTGTGTTTCATCGTCAATAAGCAGATCCAAAGGATACAGTAATCCTGAAGTGAAGAATTGGAATCTAAAACTGGTCTCGCAGGAAAGGTTCAAATCATAGAATGTAAGAAGAGTCATTCCTCTTGAACTTAAGTCGGCATTGCGCTTTTTGTATTTAATTCCGATGTAATTTCTGTGTTTTATCGTCAGTAAGAAGGACCAAGGGATACAGTAAACCTGAAGTGGAGCATCGGTATCAAACCTGGTCTCACAGGATAGGTTCAAATCATAGAATGTAAGAAGAGTCAGTCCTCTTGTACTTAAGTCGGCATTGTGCTTTTGTATATAATTCCGATGCAATTTCTGTGCTTCATCGTCAATATGAGGGTCCAACGGATACCGTAAACCTAAGGTAAAGCATCGGAATCTATAACTGGTCTCAGAGGAGATGTTCAAAGTATAGACAGTAAGAAGAGTCAGTCGTCTTGTACTTATGTCGGCATTTTGATTTTGTATTTAATTCCGACGCAATTTCTGTGTCTCATCGTCAAAACGAAGGTCCAAGGGATACAGTAAACCTGAAATGAAGCATCGGAATCTAAAACTGGTCCCACAGTAAAGATTCAAAACATAGACAGTAAGAAGAGACAGTCTTCTTGTACTTAAGTCGGCATTGTGCCTTTTGAATTTAATTCCGATGCGATTTCTGTGTTTCATTGTCAATAAGAAGGTCCAAGGGATACAGTAAACCTGAAGTGAAGCATCGGAAACTAAAACTGGTCTCACAGGAAAGGTTCAAAGCATAGCCAGTAAGAAGAGTCCGTCTTCTTGTACTTAATTCGGAATTGTGCCTTTTGTGTTTAATTCGGATGCAATTTCTGTGATTCATCGTCAATGAGAAGGTCCAAGGGATACAGTAAACCTGAAGTGAAGCATCGGAATCTAAAACTGATCTCACAGGAAAGGTTCAAGTCATAAAATGTAAGAAGAGTCAGTCTTCTTGTTTTTAAATCGGCATTGTGCCTTTTGTATTTAATTCCAACGCAATTTCTGTGTTTCATCGTTAATAAGACGGTCCAAGGGATACAGTAAACCTGAAGTGAAGCTTCGGAATCAAAACTGGTATCACAGCAAAGGTTCAAGACGTAGACAGTAAGAAGAGTCAGTCTTCTTGTACTTAAGTCGGCATAGTGCCTTTTGTATTTAATTCCGATGCAATTTCTATGTTTCATCGTCAATTAGAAGGTCCAAGGGATACAGTAAACATGAAGTGAACCATCGGAATCTAATACTGGTCTCACAGGAAAGGTTCAAAGCATAGACAGTAAGAAGAGTCGGTCTTCTCGTCTTTACGTCGTCATTTTAGACTTTTGAATTTAATTCCTATGCAATTTCGGTGTTTCATCGTCTACAAGAAGGTCCAAGGGATACTGTAAACCTGAAGTGAAGCATCGGAATCTAAACCTGGTCTCACAGTAAAGGTTCAAACATAGACTGTAAGAAGAGTCTGTCTTCTTGTACTTAACTCGGCTTTGTGCCTTTTGTATTTAATTCCGATGCATTTTCTGTGTTTCATCGTCAATAGGAAGGCCCAAGGGATACAGCAAACCTGAAGTGAAGCATCGGAATCTAATACTGGTCTCACAGGAAAGGTTCAAATCATAGAATGTAAGAAGATTTAGTCTTCTTGTACTTAAGACGGCATTGTGCCTTTTGTATTTAATTCCGATGCAATTTCTGTGTTTCATCGACAATAAGAAGGTCCAAGGGATACAGTAAACCTGAAGTGAAGCATCGAAATGGAAACTGGTCTCACAGGAATGGTTCAAAACATAGACAGTAAGAAGAGTCAGTCCTCTTGTACTTAAGTCGGCATTGTGCTGTTTGTATTTATTTCCGACGCAATTACTGTGTATCATCGTCAATAAGAAACGCCAAAGGATACAGTAAACCTGAAGTGAAGCATCGGAATCAAAAATGGTCTCACAGGAAACATTCCAATCATAGACAGTAAGGAGAGTCAGTCTTCTTGTACTTAAGTCGGCATCGTGCTTTTGTATTTAATTCCGATGCAATTTCTGTGTTTCATCGTCAATAAGCAGATCCAAAGGATACAGTAATCCTGAAGTGTAGAATTGGAATCTAAATCTGGTCTCGAAGGAAAGGTTCAAATCATAGAATGTAGGAAGAGTCATTCCTCTTGAACTTAAGTCGGCATTGCGCTTTTTGTATTTAATTCCGATGTAATTTCTGTGTTTTATCGTCAGTAAGAAGGACCAAGGGATACAGTAAACCTGAAGTGGAGCATCGGTATCAAACCTGGTCTCACAGGATAGGTTCAAATCATAGAATGCAAGAAGAGTCAGTCCTCTTGTACTTAAGTCGGCATTGTGCTTTTGTATATAATTCCGATGCAATTTCTGTGCTTCATCGTCAATATGAGGGTCCAACGCATACCGTAAACCTAAGGTAAAGCATCGGAAACTATAACTGGTCTCAGAGGAGATGTTCAAAGTATAGACAGTAAGAAGAGACAGTCGTCTTGTACTTATGTCGGCATTTTGATTTTGTATTTAATTCCGACGCAATTTCTGTGTCTCGTCGTCAAAAAGAAGGTCCAAGGGATACAGTAAACCTGAAATGAAGCATCGGAATCTAAAACTGGTCCCACAGTAAAGGTTCAAAACATAGACAGTTAGAAGAGACAGTCTTCTTGTACTTAAGTCGGCATTGTGCCTTTTGAATTTAATTCCGATGCGATTTCTGTGTTTCATTGTCAATAAGAAGGTCCAAGGGATACATTAAACCTGAAGTGAAGCATCGGCAACTAAAACTGGTCTCACAGGAAAGGTTCAAAGCATAGACAGTAAGAAGAGTCCGTCTTCTTGTACTTAATTCGGAATTGTGCCTTTTGTGTTTAATTCGGATGCAATTTCTGTGATTCATCGTCAATGAGAAGGTCCAAGGGATACAGTAAACCTGAAGTGAAGCATCGGAATCTAAAACTGATCTCACAGGAAAGGTTCAAGTCATAGAATGTAAGAAGAGTCGGTCTTCTTGTTTTTAAATTGGCATTGTGCCTTTTGTATTTAATTCCAACGCAATTTCTGTGTTTCATCGTCAATAAGACGGTCCAAGGGATACAGTAAACCTGAAGTGAAGCTTCGGAATCAAAACTGGTATCACAGCAAAGGTTCAAGACGTAGACAGTAAGAAGAGTCAGTCTTCTTGTACTTAAGTCAGAATAGTGCCTTTTGTATTTAATTCCGATGCAATTTCTATGTTTCATCGTCAATTAGAAGGTCCAAGGGATACAGTAAACATGAAGTGAACCATCGGAATCTAATACTGGTCTCACAGGAAAGGTTCAAAGCATAGACAGTAAGAAGAGTCGGTCTTCTCGTCTTTAAGTCGGCATTTTGACTTTTGAATTTAATTCCTATGCAATTTCGGTGTTTCATCGTCTACAAGAAGGTCCAAGGGATACTGTAAACCTGAAGTGAAGCATCGGAATCTAACCCTGGTCTCACAGTAAAGGTTCAAACATAGACTTTAAGAAGAGTCTGTCTTCTTGTACTTAAGTCGGCTTTGTGCCTTTTGTAGTTAATTCCGATGCATTTTCTGTGTTTCATCGTCAATAGGAAGGCCCAAGGGATACAGCAAACCTGAAGTGAAGCATCGGAATCTAATACTGGTCTCACAGGAAAGGTTCAAATCATAGAATGTAAGAAGATTTAGTCTTCTTGTACTTAAGACGGCATTGTGCCTTTTGTATTTAATTCCGATGCAATTTCTGTGTTTCATCGTCAATAAGAAGGTCCAAGGGATACAGTAAACCTGAAGTGAAGCTTTGAAAGGGAAACTGGTCTCACAGGAATGGTTCAAAACATAGACAGTAAGATGAGTCAGTCTTCTTGTACTTAAGTCGGCATTGTGCTGTTTGTATTTATTTCCGACGCAATTACTGTGTATCATCGTCAATAAGAAAGGCCAAAGGATACAGTAAACCTGAAGTGAAGCATCGGAATCAAAAATGGTCTCACGGGAAACATTCCAATCATAGACAGTAAGGAGAGTCAGTCTTCTTGTACTTAAGTCGGCATTGTGCCTTTTGTATTTAATTCCGATGCAATTTCTGTGTTTCATCGTCAATAAGAAGGTCCAAGGGATACAGAAAACCTGAAGTAAAGCATCGGAATCTGAAACTGGTCTCACAGGAAAGGTTCAAAACATAGACAGTAAGAAGAGTCGGTCTTCTTGTTATTAAGTCGGCATTGTGCCTATTGCATTTCATTCCGACGCAATTTCTGTGTTTCATCGTCAATAAGAAGGTCCAAGGGATACAGTAAACCTGAAGTGAAGCATCGGAATCTAAACCTGGTCTCACAGTAAAGGTTCAAATCATAGACAGTAGGAAGGGTCTGTCTTCTTGTACCTAAGATGGCATTGTGCCTTTTGTATTTAATTCCAATGCAATTTCTGTGTTTCATCGTCAATAAGAAAGTCCAAGGGATACGGTGAACCTGAAGTGAAGCATCGGAATCAAAACTCGTCTCACAGGAATGGCTCAAAACATAGACAGTAAGAAGAGTCAGTCTTCTTGTACTAAAGTCGGCATTGTGCCTTTTGTATTTAATTCCGATGCAATTTCTGTGTTTCATCGTCAATAAGAAGGTCCAAGGGATACAGTAAACCTGAAGGTAAGCATCGGAAACTAACACTGGTCTCACAGGAAAGGTTCAGAACATAGACAATTAGAAGAGTCTGTCTTCTTGTACTTAAGTCAGCATTGTGGATTTTTTATTTAATTCCGATGCAATTTCTGTGTTTTGTCGTCAATATGAAGGTCCAAGGCATACAGTAAACCTAAAGTGAAGCATTGGAATCTAAAACTGGTCTGACAGGAAAGGTTCAAATCATAGAATGTAAGAAGAGTCAATCCTCTTGTGCTCAAGCCTGCATTGTGCCTTTTTGTATTTAATTCCGATGCAATATCTGTGTTTCATCGTCAATAAGAAGGTCCAAGGCATACAGTAAACCTGAAGTAAAGCATCGGAATCTAAAACTGGTCTCACAGTAGAGATTCAAATCATAGACAGTAAGAAGAGTCAGCCTTCTTGTACTTAAGTCGGAATTGTGCCTTTTGTATTTAATACCGATGCAATATCTGTGGTTCATCGTCAATAAGAAGGCCCTAGGGATTCAGTAAACCTGAAGTGAAGCATCGTAAACTAAAACTGGTCTGAAAGTAAAGGTTCAAAACATAGACAGTATGAAGAGTCTGTCTTCTTGTACTTAAGTCGGCATTGTGCCTTTTGTACTTAATCCCGATCCAGTTTCTGTGTTTTATGGTCAATAAGAAAGTCTGAGGGGTACAGTGAACCTGAAGTGAAGCTTCGGAATCAAAGCTGGTCTCACAGCTAATGTTCAAAACATAGACAGTAAGAAGAGTCAGTCTTCTTGTACTTAAGTTGGCATTGTGCCTTTTGTATTTCATTCCGATGCAATTTCTGTGTTTCATCGTCAATAAGCAACAAGGGATACAGTAAACCTGAAGTGAAGCATCGGAATCTAAAACTGGTCAAATAGGAAAGGTTCAAATCAAAGAATGTAAGAAGAGTCAGTCCTCTTGTACTTAAGTCGGCATTGTGCTTATTGTGTTTAATTCCGATGCAATTTCTGGGTTTTATCGTCCATAACAAAGTCCAAGGGATACAGTAAACCTGAAGTGAAGCATCGGAATCTAAAACTGGTCAAATAGGAAAGGTTCAAATCAAAGAATGTAAGAAGAGTCAGTCTTCTTGTATTTACATTGTCATTGTGCCTTTTGTATTTAATTCCATTGCATTTTCTGTGTTTCATCGTCAATAAGAAGGTCCAAGGGATACAGTAAACCTGAAGTGAAGCCTCGGAATCAAAAATGGTCACACAGCTAAGGTTCAAAACATAGACAGGAAGAAGAGTCAGTCTCCTTGTACTTAAGTAGGCAATTAGATTTTGTTTTTAATTCCGATGCAATTTCTGTGTTTCATCGTCAATAAGAAGGTCCAAGGGATACAGTAAATCTGAATTCAAGCATAGGAATCTAAAACTGGTCTCACAGGGATGGTTCAAAACATAGACAGTAAGAAGCGTCAGTCTTCTTGTACTTAAGTTGGCATTGTGCCTTTTGTATTTAATTCCGATGCAATTTCTGTGTTTCATCGTCAATAAGCAACAAGGGATACAGTAAACCTGAAGTGAAGCATCGGAACCTAAAACTGCTCAAATAGGAAAGGTTCAAATCAAAGAATGTAAGAAGAGTCAGTCCTCTTGTACTTAAGTCGGCATTGTGCTTATTGTGTTTAATTCCGACTCAATTTCTGAGTTTTATCGTCAATAACAAAGTCCAAGGGATACAGTAAACCTGAAGTGAAGCATCGGAATCTAAAACTGGTCAAATAGGAAAGGTTCAAGTCAAAGAATGTAGGAAGAGTCAGTCTTCTTGTACTTAAGTCGGCATTGTGCCTTTTGTATTTAATTCCGATGCAAATTCTGTGCTTCATCGTTAATTTGAAGGGCCAAGGGATACAGTATACCTGAAGTGAAGCATCGGAATCTAAAAATGGTCTCAGAGGAAACGTTCTAAATATAGACCGTAAGAAGAGTCAGTCCTCTTGTATTTAAGTCGGCATTGTGCCTTTTGTATTTAATTCCGATGCAATTTCTGTGTTTCATCGTCAATTAGAAGGTATAAGGGATAAGGTAAAACTGAAGTGAAGCTTCGATTTATAAAACTGGTCTCACAGGAAAAGTTCATAACATAGACAGTAAGAAGAGTCAGTCTTCTTGTACTTAAGTTGGCATTGTGCCTTTTGTATTTAATTCCGATGCAATTTCTGTGTTTTTTCGTCAATAAGCAGGTACAAGGGATACAGTAAACCTGAATTGAAGCATCGGAATCTAAAACTGGTCCTATTGGAAAGGTTCAAATCAAAGAATGTAAGAAGAGTCAGTCCTCTTGATCTTAAGTCGGCATTGTGCATTTGTATATAATTCCGATGCAATTTCTGTGTTTCATCGTCAATATGAGGGTCCAACGGATACCGTAAACCTAAGGTAAAGCATCGGAATCCATAACTGGTCTCAGAGGAGATGTTCAAAGTATAGACAGTAAGAAGAGTCAGTCGTCTTGTACTTATGTCGGCATTTTGATTTTGTATTTAATTCCGACGCAATTTCTGTGTTTCATCGTCAAAAAGAAGGTCCAAGGGATACAGTAAACCTGAAGTGGAGCATCGGTATCAATCCTGGTCTCACAGGAGAGGTTCAAATCATAGAATGTAAGATGAGTCAGTCCTCTTGTACTTAAGTCGGCATTGTGCATTTGTATATAATTCCGATGCAATTTCTGTGTTTCATCGTCAATATGAGGGTCCAACGGATACCGTAAACCTAAGGTAAAGCATAGGAATCCATAACTGGTCTCAGAGGAGATGTTCAAAGTATCGACAGTAAGAAGAGTCAGTCGTCTTGTACTTATGTCGGCATTTTGATTTTGTATTTAATTCCGACGCAATTTCTGTGTTTCATCGTCAAAAAGAAGGTCAAAGGGATACAGTAAACCTGAAGTGAAGCATCGGAATCTAAAACTGGTCCCACAGTAAAGATTCAAAAGATAGACAGTTAGAAGAGACAGTCTTCTTGTACTTAAGTTGGCATTGTGCCTTTTGAATTTAATTCCGATGCGATTTCTGTGTTTCATTGTCAATAAGAAGGTACAAGGGATACAGTGAACCTGAAGTGAAGCATCGGAAACTAAAACTGGTCTCACAGGAAAGGTTCAAAGCATAGACAGTAAGAAGAGTCCGTCTTCTTGTACTAAATTCGGAATTGTGCCTTTTGTGTTTAATTCCGATGCAATTTCTGTGATTCATCGTCAATGAGAAGGTCCAAGGGATACAGTAAACCTGAAGTGAAGCATCGGAATCTAAAACTGATCTCACAGGAAAGGTTCAAGTCATAGAATGTAAGAAGAGTCAGTCTTCTTGTTTTTAAATCGGCATTGTGCCTTTTGTATTTAATTCCAATGCAATTTCTATGTTTCATCGTCAATTAGAAGGTCCAAGGGATACAGTAAACATGAAGTGAACCATTGGAATCTAATACTGGTCTCACAGGAAAGGTTCAAAGCATAGACAGTAAGAAGAGTCGGTCTTCTCGTCTTTAAGTCGGCATTTTGACTTTTGAATATAATTCCTATGCAATTTGGGTGTTTCATCGTCTACAAGAAGGTCCAAGGGATACTGTAAACCTGAAGTGAAGCTTCGGAATCTAAACCTGGTCTCACAGGAAATTTTCAAAACATAGACAGTAAAAAGGGTCTGTCTTCTTGTACTTAAGACGGCATTGTGCCTTTTGTATTTAATTCCAATGCAATTTCTGTGTTTCATCGTCAATAACAAGGGCCAAGGGATATAGTAATCCTGAAGTGAAGCATCGGAATCTAAAACTGGTCTCACAGGAAAGGTTCTAAACATAGACAGTAAGAAGATTTAGTCATCTTGTACTTAAGTCGGCATTGTGCCTTTTGTATTTAATTCGGATCGCAATTTCTGTGTTTCGTCGTCAATGAGAAAGTCCAAGGGATACAGTAAACCTGAAGTGAGGCATCGGAAACTAAAACTGGTCTCACAGGGTAGGTTCACAACATAGACAGTAAGAAGAGTCAGTCTTCTTGTACTTAAGTCGGCTTTGTGCCTTTTGTATTTAATTCCCATGCATTTTCTGTGTTTCATCCTCAATAGGAAGGCCCAAGGGATACAGCAAACCTGAAGTGAAGCATCGGAATCTAATACTGGTCTCACAGGAAAGGTTCAAATCATAGAATGTAAGAAGAGTCAGTCTTCTTGTACTTAAGACGGCATTGTGCCTTTTGTATTTATTTCCGATGCAATTACTGTGTATCATCGTCAATAAGAAAGGCCAAAGGATACAGTAAACCTGAACTGAAGCATCGGAATCAAAAATGGTCTCACAGGAAACATTCCAATCATAGACAGTAAGGAGAGTCAGTCTTCTTGTACTTAAGTCGGCATTGTGCCTTTTATATTTAATTCCGATGCAATTTCTGTGTTTCATCGTCAATAAGAAGGTCCAAGGGATACAGTAAACCTGAAGTAACCCATCGGAATCTAAAATTGGTCTCACAGGAGAGGTTCAAAACATAGACAGTATGAAGAGTCAGTCTTCATGTACTTAAGTCGGCATTGAGCCTTTTGTATTTAATTCCGATGCAATTTCTGTGTTCATCGTCGATAAGAAGGTCCAAGGGATACAGTAAACCTGAAGTGAAGCATCGGAATCAAAATTGGTCTCACAGGAAAGTTTCAAAACATAGACAGTAAGAAGAATCAGTCTTCCTGTACTTAAGTTGGCATTGTGCATTTTGTATTTAATTCCGATGCAATTTCTGTGTTACATCGTCAATAAGATGGTCCAAGGGATACAGTAAAACAGAAACGAAGCATCGGAAACTAAAACTGGTCTCACAGGAATGGTTCTAATCATAGACAGTAAAAAGGGTCAGTCTTCTTGAATTTAAGTCGGCAGTGTGCCTTTTGTATTTAATTCCGATGCAATTTCTGTGTTTCATCGTCAATAAGAAGATCCAAGGGATACAGTAAACCTGAATTCAAGCATAGGAATCTAAAACTGGTCTCACAGGGATGGTTCAAAACATAGACAGTAAGAAGAGTCAGTCTTCTTGCACTTAAGTTGGCATTGTGCCTTTTGTATTTAATTCCGATGCAATTTCTGTGTTTCATCGTCAATAAGCAACAAGGGATACAGTAAACCTGATGTGAAGCATCGGAATCTAAAACTGGTCAAATAGGAAAGGTTCAAGTCAAAGAATGTAAGAAAAGTCAGTCTTCTTGTACTTAAGTCGGCATTGTGCCTTTTGTATTTAATTCCGATGCAATTTCTGTGTTTCATCGTCAATAAGCAGGTACAAGGGATACAGTAAACCTTAAGTGAAGCATCGGAATCTAAAACTGGTCCTATTGGAAAGGTTCAAATCAAAGAATGTAAGAAGAGTCAGTCCTCTTGTACTTAAGTCGGCATTGTGCCTTTTGTATATAATTCCGATGCAATTTCTGTGTTTCATCGTCAATATGAGGGTCCAACGGATACCGTAAACCTAAGGTAAAGCATCGAAATCTTTAACTGTTCTCAGAGGAGATGTTCAAAGTATAGACAGTAAGAAGAGTCAGTCGTCTTGTACTTATGTCGGCATTTTGATTTTGTATTTAATTCCGACGCAATTTCTGTGTTTCATCGTCAAAAAGAAGGTCCAAGGGATACAGTAAACCTGAAGTGAAGCATCGGAATCTAAAACTGGTCCCACAGTAAAGATTCAAAGGATAGACAGTTAGAAGAGACAGTCTTCTTGTACTTAAGTCGGCATTGTACCTTTTGAATTTAATTCCGATGCGATTTCTGTGTTTCATTGTCAATAAGAAGGTCCAAGGGATAGAGTGAACATGAAGTGAAGCATCGGAAACTAAAACTGGTCTCACAGGAAAGGTTCAAAGCATAGACAGTAAGAATAGTCCGTCTTCTTGTACTTAATTCGGAATTGTGCCTTTTGTGTTTAATTCCGATGCAACTTCTGTGATTCATCGTCAATGAGAAGGTCCAAGGGATACAGTAAACCTGAAGTGAAGCATCGGAATCTAAAACCGATCTCACAGGAAAGGTTCAAGTCATAGAATGTAAGAAGAGTCAGTCTTCTTGTTTTTAAATCGGCATTGTGCCTTTTGTATTTAATTCCAATGCAATTTCTGTGTTTCATCGTCAATAAGACGGTCCAAGGGATACAGTAAACCTGAAGTGAAGCTTCGGAATCAAAACTGGTATCACAGCAAAGGTTCAAGACGTAGACAGTAAGAAGAGTCAGTCTTCTTGTACTTAAGTCGGCATAGTGCCTTTTGTATTTAATTCCGATGCAATTTCTGTGTTCCATCGTCAATAACAAGGGCCTAGGGATATAGAAAACCTGAAGTGAAGCATCGGAATCTAAAACTGGTCTCACAGGAAAGGTTCTAAACATAGACAGTAAGAAGATTTAGTCATCTTGTACTTAAGTCGGCATTGTGCCTTTGGTATTTAATTCGGATGCAATTTCTGTGTTTCATCGTCAATGAGAAAGTCCAAGGGATACAGTAAACCTGAAGTGATGCATCGGAAACTAAAACTGGTCTCACAGTGAAGGTTCACCACATAGACAGTAAGAAGAGTCAGTCTTCTTGTAGTTAAGTCGGCTTTGTGCTTTTTGTATTTAATTCCCATGCATTTTCTGTGTTTCATCGTCAATAGGAAGGCCCAAGGGATACAGCAAACCTGAAGTGAAGCATCGGAATCTAATACTGGTCTCACAGGAAAGGTTCAAATCATAGAATGTAAGAAGAGTCAGTCTTTTTGTACTTAAGACGGCATTGTGCCTTTTGTATTTATTTTCGACGCAATTACTGTGTATCATCGTCAATAAGAAAGGCCAAAGGATACAGTAAACCTGAAGTGAAGCATCGGAATCAAAAATGGTCTCACAGGAAACATTCCAATCATAGACAGTAAGGAGAGTCAGTCTTCTTGTACTTAAGTCGGCATTGTGCCTTTTATATTTAATTCCGATGCAATTTCTGTGTTTCATCGTCAATAAGCAACAAGGGATACAGTAAACCTGAAGTGAAGCATCGGAATCTAAAACTGGTCAAATAGGAAAGGTTCAAATCAAAGAATGTAAGAAGAGTCAGTCCTCTTGTACTTAAGTCGGCATTGTGCTTATTGTGTTTAATTCCGATGCAATTTCTGGGTTTTATCGTCAATAACAAAGTCCAAGGGATACAGTAAAACTGAAGTGAAGCATAGGAATCTAAAACTGGTCAAATAGGAAAAGCTCAAATCAAAGAATGTAAGAAGAGTCAGTCTTCTTGTACATACGTCGGCATTGTGCTTTTGTATTTAATTCCGATGCAATTTCTGTATTTCATCGTCAATAAGAAGGTCCGAGGTATACAGTAACCCTGAATTTAAGCATTGGAATCTGAGACTGGTCTCACAGGGAAGGTTCAAAACATAGACAGCAAGAAGAGTCAGTCTTCTTGTATTTACATTGTCATTGTGCCTTTTGTATTTAATTCCATTGCAATTTCTGTGTTTCATCGTCAATAAGAAGGTCCAAGGTATACAGTAAACCTGAAGTGAAGCCTCGGAATCAAAAATGGTCTCACAGCTAAGGTTCAAAACATAGACAGGAAGAAGAGTCAGTCTCCTTGTACTTAAGTAGGCATTTAGATTTTGTATTTAATTCCGATGCAATTTCTGTGCTTCATCGTCAATAAGAAGGTCCAAAGGATACAGTAAACCTGAATTCAAGCATAGGAATCTAAAACTGGTCTCACAGGGATGGTTCAAAACATAGACAGTAAGAAGAGTCAGTCTTTATGTACTTAAGTTGGCATTGTGCCATTTGTATTTAATTCCGATGCAATTTCTGTGTTTCATCGTCAATAAGCAACAAGGGATACAGTAAACCTGAAGTGAAGCATCGGAATCTAAAACTGGTCAAATAGGAAAGGTTCAAGACAAAGAATGCAAGAAGAGTCAGTCTTCTTGTACTTAAGTCGGCATTGTGCCTTTTGTATTTAATTCCGATGCAAATTCTGTGCTTCATCGTTAATTTGAAGGGCCAAGGGATACAGTATACCTGAAGTGAAGCATTGATATCTAAAAATGGTCTCAGAGAAAACGTTCTAAATATAGACCGTAAGAAGAGTCAGTCCTCTTGTATTTAAGTCGGCATTGTGCCTTTTGTATTTCATTCCGATGCAATTTCTGTGTTTCATCGTCAATTAGAAGGTATAAGGGATACAGTAAAACTGAAGTGAAGCTTCGATTTATAAAACTGGTCTCACAGGAAAAGTTCATAACATAGACAGTAAGAAGAGTCAGTCTTCTTGTACTTAAGTTGGCATTGTGCCTTTTGTATTTAATTCCGATGCATTTTCTGTGTTTCATCGTCAATAAGCAGGTACAAGGGATACAGTAAACCTGAATTGAAGCGTCGGAATCTAAAACTGGTCCTATTGGAAAGGTTCAAATCAAAGAATGTAAGAAGAGTCAGTCCTCTTGTACTTAAGTCGGCATTGTGCTTATTGTGTTTAACTCCGATGCAATTTCTGGGTTTTATCGTCAATAAGAAGGTCCAAGGGATACAGTAAACCTGAAGTAAATCATCGGAATCTCAAACTTCTCTCACAGGAAAGGTTCAAAATATAGACAGTAAGTAGAGTCAGTCTTCTTGTACTTAAGTCGGCAGTGTGCCTTTTGTATTTAATTCCGATGCAATTTATGTGTTTCATCGTTAATAAGAAGGTCCAAGGGATACAGTAAACCTGAAGTGAAGCATCGTAAACTAAAACTGGAGTCACAGGAAAGGTTCAAAACATAGACAGTAAGAAGAGTCAGTCATCTTGTACTTAAGTCGGCATCGTGCTTTTGTGTTTAATTCCGATGCAATTTCTGTGTTTCATCGTCAATAAGCAGATCCAAAGGATACAGTAATCCTGAAGTGAAGAATCGGAATCTAAAACTGGTCTCGCAGGAAAGGTTCAAATCATAGAATGTAAGAAGAGTCATTCCTCTTGAACTTAAGTCGGCATTGCGCTTTTTGTATTTAATTCCGATGTAATTTCTATGTTTTATCGTCAGTAAGAAGGACCAAGGGATACAGTAAACCTGAAGTGGAGCATCGGTATCAAACCTGGTCTCACAGGATAGGTTCAAATCATAGAATGTAAGAAGAGTCAGTCCTCTTGTACTTAAGTCGGCATTGTGCATTTGTATATAATTCCGATGCAATTTCTGTGTTTCATCGTCAATATGAGGGTCCAACGGATACCGTAAACCTAAGGTAAAGCATCGAAATCTTTAACTGGTCTCAGAGGAGATGTTCAAAGTATAGACAGTAAGAAGAGTCAGTCGTCTTGTACTTATGTCGGCATTTTGATTTTGTATTTGATTCCGACGCAATTTCTGTGTTTCATCGTCAAAAAGAAGGTCCAAGGGATACAGTAAACCTGAAGTGAAGCATCGGAATCTAAAACTGGTCCCACAGTAAAGATTCAAAGGATAGACAGTTAGAAGAGACAGTCTTCTTGTACTTAAGTCGGCATTGTACCTTTTGAATTTAATTCCGATGCGATTTCTGTGTTTCATTGTCAATAAGAAGGTCCAAGGGATACAGTGAACATGAAGTGAAGCATCGGAAACTAAAACTGGTCTCACAGGAAAGGTTCAAAGCATAGACAGTAAGAAGAGTCCGTCTTCTTGTACTTAATTCGGAATTGTGCCTTTTGTGTTTAATTCCGATGCAACTTCTGTGATTCATCGTCAATGGGAAGGTCCAAGGGATACAGTAAACCTGAAGTGAAGCATCGGAATCTAAAACCGATCTCACAGGAAAGGTTCAAGTCATAGAATGTAAGAAGAGTCAGTCTTCTTGTTTTTAAATCGGCATTGTGCCTTTTGTATTTAATTCCAATGCAATTTCTGTGTTTCATCGTCAATAAGACGGTCCAAGGGATACAGTAAACCTGAAGTGAAGCTTCGGAATCAAAACTGGTATCACAGCAAAGGTTCAAGACGTAGACAGTAAGAAGAGTCAGTCTTCTTGTACTTAAGTCGGCATAGTGCCTTTTGTATTTAATTCCGATGCAATTTCTATGTTTCATCGTCAATTAGAAGGTCCAAGGGATACAGTAAACATGAAGTGAACCATCGGAATCTAATACTGGTCTCACAGGAAAGGTTCAAAGCATAGACAGTAAGAAGAGTCGGTCTTCTCGTCTTTAAGTCGGCATTTTGACTTTTGAATATAATTCCTATGCAATTTGGGTGTTTCATCGTCTACAAGAAGGTCCAAGGGATACTGTAAACCTGAAGTGAAGCATCGGAATATAAACCTGGTATCACAGGAAAGGTTCAAAACATAGACTGTAAGAAGAGTCTGTCTTCTTGTACTTAAGACGGCATTGTGCCTTTTGTATTTAATTCCAATGCAATTTCTGTGTTCCATCGTCAATAACAAGGGCCTAGGGATATAGAAAACCTGAAGTGAAGCATCGGAATCTAAAACTGGTCTCACAGGAAAGGTTCTAAACATAGACAATAAGAAGATTTAGTCATCTTGTACTTAAGTCGGCATTGTGCCTTTGGTATTTAATTCGGATGCAATTTCTGTGTTTCATCGTCAATGAGAAAGTCCAAGGGATACAGTAAACCTGAAGTGAAGCATCGGAAACTAAAACTGCTCTCACAGTGCAGGTTCACCACATAGACAGTAAGAAGAGTCAGTCTTCTTGTACTTAAGTCGGCTTTGTGCTTTTTGTATTTAATTCCCATGCATTTTCTGTGTTTCATCGTCAATAGGAAGGCCCAAGGGATACAGCAAACCTGAAGTGAAGCATCGGAATCTAATACTGGTCTCACAGGAAAGGTTCAAATCATAGAATGTAAGAAGAGTCAGTCTTATTGTACTTAAGACGGCATTGTGCCTTTTGTATTTATTTTCGACGCAATTACTGTGTATCATCGTCAATAAGAAAGGCCAAAGGATACAGTAAACCTGAAGTGAAGCATCGGAATCAAAAATGGTCTCACAGGAAACATTCCAATCATAGACAGTAAGGAGAGTCAGTCTTCTTGTACTTAAGTCGGCATTGTGCCTTTTGTACTTAATTCCGATGCAAATTCTGTGCTTCATCGTTAATTTGAAGGGCCAAGGGATACAGTATACCTGAAGTGAAGCATTGATATCTAAAAATGGTCTCAGAGGAAACGTTCTAAATATAGACCGTAAGAAGAGTCAGTCCTCTTGTATTTAAGTCGGCATTGTGCCTTTTGTATTTCATTCCGATGCAATTTCTGTGTTTCATCGTCAATTAGAAGGTATAAGGGATACAGTAAAACTGAAGTGAAGCTTCGATTTATAAAACTGGTCTCACAGGAAAAGTTCATAACATAGACAGTAAGAAGAGTCAGTCTTCTTGTACTTAAGTTGGCATTGTGCCTTTTGTATTTAATTCCGATGCATTTTCTGTGTTTCATCGTCAATAAGCAGGTACAAGGGATACAGTAAACCTGAATTGAAGCGTCGGAATCTAAAACTGGTCCTATTGGAAAGGTTCAAATCAAAGAATGTAAGAAGAGTCAGTCCTCTTGTACTTAAGTCGGCATTGTGCTTATTGTGTTTAACTCCGATGCAATTTCTGGGTTTTATCGTCAATAAGAAGGTCCAAGGGATACAGTAAACCTGAAGTAAATCATCGGAATCTCAAACTTCTCTCACAGGAAAGGTTCAAAATATAGACAGTAAGTAGAGTCAGTCTTCTTGTACTTAAGTCGGCAGTGTGCCTTTTGTATTTAATTCCGATGCAATTTATGTGTTTCATCGTTAATAAGAAGGTCCAAAGGATACAGTAAACCTGAAGTGAAGCATCGTAAACTAAAACTGGAGTCACAGGAAAGGTTCAAAACATAGACAGTAAGAAGAGTCAGTCATCTTGTACTTAAGTCGGCATCGTGCTTTTGTGTTTAATTCCGATGCAATTTCTGTGTTTCATCGTCAATAAGCAGATCCAAAGGATACAGTAATCCTGAAGTGAAGAATCGGAATCTAAAACTGGTCTCGCAGGAAAGGTTCAAATCATAGAATGTAAGAAGAGTCATTCCTCTTGAACTTAAGTCGGCATTGCGCTTTTTGTATTTAATTCCGATGTAATTTCTGTGTTTTATCGTCAGTAAGAAGGACCAAGGGATACAGTAAACCTGAAGTGGAGCATCGGTATCAAACCTGGTCTCACAGGATAGGTTCAAATCATAGAATGTAAGAAGAGTCAGTCCTCTTGTACTTAAGTCGGCATTGTGCATTTGTATATAATTCCGATGCAATTTCTGTGTTTCATCGTCAATATGAGGGTCCAACGGATACCGTAAACCTAAGGTAAAGCATCGAAATCTTTAACTGGTCTCAGAGGAGATGTTCAAAGTATAGACAGTAAGAAGAGTCAGTCGTCTTGTACTTATGTCGGCATTTTGATTTTGTATTTAATTCCGACGCAATTTCTGTGTTTCATCGTCAAAAAGAAGGTCCAAGGGATACAGTAAACCTGAAGTGAAGCATCGGAATCTAAAACTGGTCCCACAGTAAAGATTCAAAGGATAGACAGTTAGAAGAGACAGTCTTCTTGTACTTAAGTCGGCATTGTACCTTTTGAATTTAATTCCGATGCAATTTCTGTGTTTCATTGTCAATAAGAAGGTCCAAGGGATACAGTGAACATGAAGTGAAGCATCGGAAACTAAAACTGGTCTCACAGGAAAGGTTCAAAGCATAGACAGTAAGAAGAGTCCGTCTTCTTGTACTTAATTCGGAATTGTGCCTTTTGTGTTTAATTCCGATGCAACTTCTGTGATTCATCGTCAATGGGAAGGTCCAAGGGATACAGTAAACCTGAAGTGAAGCATCGGAATCTAAAACCGATCTCACAGGAAAGGTTCAAGTCATAGAATGTAAGAAGAGTCAGTCTTCTTGTTTTTAAATCGGCATTGTGCCTTTTGTATTTAATTCCAATGCAATTTCTGTGTTTCATCGTCAATAAGACGGTCCAAGGGATACAGTAAACCTGAAGTGAAGCTTCGGAATCAAAACTGGTATCACAGCAAAGGTTCGAGACGTAGACAGTAAGAAGAGTCAGTCTTCTTGTACTTAAGTCGGCATAGTGCCTTTTGTATTTAATTCCGATGCAATTTCTATGTTTCATCGTCAATTAGAAGGTCCAAGGGATACAGTAAACATGAAGTGAACCATCGGAATCTAATACTGGTCTCACAGGAAAGGTTCAAAGCATAGACAGTTAGAAGAGTCGGTCTTCTCGTCTTTAAGTCGGCATTTTGACTTTTGAATATAATTCCTATGCAATTTGGGTGTTTCATCGTCTACAAGAAGGTCCAAGGGATACTGTAAACCTGAAGTGAAGCATCGGAATATAAACCTGGTATCACAGGAAAGGTTCAAAACATAGACTGTAAGAAGAGTCTGTCTTCTTGTACTTAAGACGCCATTGTGCCTTTTGTATTTAATTCCAATGCAATTTCTGTGTTCCATCGTCAATAACAAGGGCCTAGGGATATAGAAAACCTGAAGTGAAGCATCGGAATCTAAAACTGGTCTCACAGGAAAGGTTCTAAACATAGACAGTAAGAAGATTTAGTCATCTTGTACTTAAGTCGGCATTGTGCCTTTGGTATTTAATTCGGATGCAATTTCTGTGTTTCATCGTCAATGAGAAAGTCCAAGGGATACAGTAAACCTGAAGTGAAGCATCGGAAACTAAAACTGGTCTCACAGTGAAGGTTCACCACATAGACAGTAAGAAGAATCAGTCTTCTTGTACTTAAGTCGGCTTTGTGCTTTTTGTATTAAATTCCCATGCATTTTCTGTGTTTCATCGTCAATAGGAAGGCCCAAGGGATACAGCAAACCTGAAGTGAAGCATCGGAATCTAATACTGGTCTCACAGGAAAGGTTCAAATCATAGAATGTAAGAAGAGTCAGTCTTTTTGTACTTAAGACGGCATTGTGCCTTTTGTATTTATTTTCGACGCAATTACTTTGTATCATCGTCAATAAGAAAGGCCAAAGGATACAGTAAACCTGAAGTGAAGCATCGGAATTAAAAATGGTCTCACAGGAAACATTCCAATCATAGACAGTAAGGAGAGTCAGTCTTCTTGTACTTAAGTCGGCATTGTGCCTTTTATATTTAATTCCGATGCAATTTCTGTGTTTCATCGTCAATAAGCAACAAGGGATACAGTAAACCTGAAGTGAAGCACCGGAATCTAAAACTGGTCAAATAGGAAAGGTTCAAATCAAAGAATGTAAGAAGAGTCAGTCCTCTTGTACTTAAGTCGGCATTGTGCTTATTGTGTTTAATTCCGATGCAATTTCTGGGTTTTATCGTCAATAACAAAGTCCAAGGGATACAGTAAAACTGAAGTGACGCATAGGAATCTAAAACTGGTCAAATAGGAAAAGCTCAAATCAAAGAATGTAAGAAGAGTCAGTCTTCTTGTACTTAAGTCGGCATTGTGCTTTTGTATTTAATTCCGATGCAATTTCTGTATTTCATCGTCAATAAGAAGGTCCGAGGTATACAGTAACCCTGAATTTAAGCATTGGAATCTGAGACTGGTCTCACAGGGAAGGTTCAAAACATAGACAGCAAGAAGAGTCAGTCTTCTTGTATTTACATTGTCATTGTGCCTTTTGTATTTAATTCCATTGCAATTTCTGTGTTTCATCGTCAATAAGAAGGTCCAAGGTATACAGTAAACCTGAAGTGAAGCCTCGGAATCAAAAATGGTCTCACAGCTAAGGTTCAAAACATAGACAGGAAGAAGAGTCAGTCTCCTTGTACTTAAGTAGGCATTTAGATTTTGTATTTAATTCCGATGCAATTTCTGTGTTTCGTCGTCAATAAGAAGGTCCAAAGGATACAGTAAACCTGAATTCAAGCATAGGAATCTAAAACTGGTCTCACAGGGATGGTTCAAAACATAGACAGTAAGAAGAGTCAGTCTTTATGTACTTAAGTTGGCATTGTGCCATTTGTATTTAATTCCGATGCAATTTCTGTGTTTCATCGTCAATAAGCAACAAGGGATACATTAAACCTGAAGTGAAGCATCGGAATCTAAAACTGGTCAAATAGGAAAGGTTCAAGTCAAAGAATGTAAGAAGAGTCAGTCTTCTTGTACTTAAGTCGGCATTGTGCCTTTTGTATTTAATTCCGATGCATTTTCTGTGTTTCATCGACAATAAGCAGGTACAAGGGATACAGTAAACCTGAATTGAAGCGTCGGAATCTAAAACTGGTCCTATTGGAAAGGTTCAAATCAAAGAATGTAAGAAGAGTCAGTCCTCTTGTACTTAAGTCGGCATTGTGCCTATTGTGTTTAACTCCGATGCAATTTCTGGGTTTTATCGTCAATAAGAAGGTCCAAGGGATACAGTAAACCTGAAGTAAATCATCGGAATCTCAAACTTCTCTCACAGGAAAGGTTCAAAACATAGACAGTAAGTAGAGTCAGTCTTCTTGTACTTAAGTCGGCAGTGTGCCTTTTGTATTTAATTCCGATGCAATTTATGTGTTTCATCGTTAATAAGAAGGTCCAAGGGATACAGTAAACCTGAAGTGAAGCATCGTAAACTAAAACTGGAGTCACAGGAAAGGTTCAAAACATAGACAGTAAGAAGAGTCAGTCATCTTGTACTTAAGTCGGCATCGTGCTTTTGTGTTTAATTCCGATGCAATTTCTGTGTTTCATCGTCAATAAGCAGATCCAAAGGATACAGTAATCCTGAAGTGAAGAATCGGAATCTAAAACTGGTCTCGCAGGAAAGGTTCAAATCATAGAATGTAAGAAGAGTCATTCCTCTTGAACTTAAGTCGGCATTGCGCTTTTTGTATTTAATTCCGATGTAATTTCTGTGTTTTATCGTCAGTAAGAAGGACCAAGGGATACAGTAAACCTGAAGTGGAGCGTCGGTATCAAACCTGGTCTCACAGGATAGGTTCAAATCATAGAATGTAAGAAGAGTCAGTCCTCTTGTACTTAAGTCGGCATTGTGCATTTGTATATAATCCCGATGCAATTTCTGTGTTTCATCGTCAATATGAGGGTCCCACGGATACCGTAAACCTAAGGTAAAGCATCGGAATCTATAACTGGCCTCAGAGGAGATGTTCAAAGTACAGACAGTAAGAAGAGTCAGTCGTCTTGTACTTATGTCGGCATTTTGATTTTGTATTTAATTCCGACGCAATTTCATTGTTTCATCGTCAAAAAGAAGGTCCAAGGGATACAGTAAACCTGAAGTGAAGCATCGGAATCTAAAACTGGTCCCACAGTAAAGATTCAAAGGATAGACAGTTAGAAGAGACAGTCTTCTTGTACTTAAGTCGGCATTGTGCCTTTTGAATTTAATTCCGATGCGATTTCTGTGTTTCATTGTCAATAAGAAGGTCCAAGGGATACAGTAAACCTGAAGCGAAGCATCGGAAACTAATACTGGTCTCACAGGAAAGGTTCAAAGCATAGACAGTAAGAAGAGTCCGTCTTCTTGTACTTAATTCGGAATTGTGCCTTTTGTGTTTAATTCCGATGCAATTTCTGTGATTCATCGTCAATGAGAAGGTCCAAGGGATACAGTAAACCTGAAGTGAAGCATCGGAATCTAAAACTGATCTCACAGAAAAGGTTCAAGTCATAAAATGTAAGAAGAATCAGTCTTCTTGTTTTTAAATCGGCATTGTGCCTTTTGTATTTAATTCCAATGCAATTTCTGTGTTTCATCGTCAATAAGACGGTCCAAGGGATACAGTAAACCTGAAGTGAAGCTTCGGAATCAAAACTGGTATCACAGCAAAGGTTCAAGACGTAGACAGTAAGAAGAGTCAGTCTTCTTGTACTTAAGTCGGCATAGTGCCTTTTGTATTTAATTCCGATGCAATTTTTATGTTTCATCGTCAATTAGAAGGTCCAAGGGATACAGTAAACATGAAGTGAACCATCGGAATCTAATACTGGTCTCACAGGAAAGGTTCAAAGCATAGACAGTAAGAAGAGTCGGTCTTCTCGTCTTTAAGTCGGCATTTTGACTTTTGAGTATAATTCCTATGCAATTTGGGTGTTTCATCGTCTACAAGAAGGTCCAAGGGATACTGTAAACCTGAAGTGAAGCATCGGAATCTAAACCTGGTATCACAGGAAAGGTTCAAAACATAGACAGTAAGAAGAGTCTGTCTTCTTGTACTTAAGACGGCATTGTGCCTTTTGTATTTAATTCCAATGCAATTTCTGTGTTTCATCGTCAATAACAAGGGCCAAGGGATATAGAAAACCTGAAGTGAAGCATCGGAATCTACAACTGGTCTCACAGGAAAGGTTCTAAACATAGACAGTAAGAAGATTTAGTCATCTTGTACTTAAGTCGGCATTGTGCCTTTTGTATTTAATTCGGATGCAATTTTTGTGTTTCATCGTCAATGAGAAAGTCCAAGGGATACAGTAAACCTGAAGTGAAGCATCGGAAACTAAAACTGGTCTCACAGTGAAGGTTCACCACATAGACAGTAAGAAGAGTCAGTCTTCTTGTACTTAAGTCGGCTTTGTGCCTTTTGTATTTAATTCCCATGCATTTTCTGTGTTTCATCGTCAATAAGCAACAAGGGATACAGTAAACCTGAAGTGAAGCATCGGAATCTAAAACTGGTCAAATAGGAAAGGTTCAAATCAAAGAATGTAAGAAGAGTCAGTCCTCTTGTACTTAAGTCGGCATTGTGCTTATTGTGTTTAATTCCGATGCAATTTCTGGGTTTTATCGTCAATAACAAAGTCCAAGGGATACAGTAAAACTGAAGTGAAGCATCGGAATCTAAAACTGGTCAAATAGGAAAGGTTCAAATCAAAGAATGTAAGAAGAGTCAGTCTTCTTGTACTTAAGTCGGCATTGTGCTTTTGTATTTAATTCCGATGCAATTTCTGTATTTCATCGTCAATAAGAAGGTCCGAGGTATACAGTAACCCTGAATTTAAGCATTGGAATCTGAGACTGGTCTCACAGGGAAGGTTCAAAACATAGACAGCAAGAAGAGTCAGTCTTCTTGTATTTACATTGTCATTGTGCCTTCTGTATTTAATTCCATTGCAATTTCTGTGTTTCATCGTCAATAAGAAGGTCCAAGGGATACAGTAAACCTGAAGTGAAGCCTCGGAATCAAAAATGGTCTCACAGCTAAGGTTCAAAACATAGACAGGAAGAAGAGTCAGTCTCCTTGTACTTAAGTAGGCATTTAGATTTTGTATTTAATTCCGATGCAATTTCTGTGTTTCATCGTCAATAAGAAGGTCCAAGGGATACAGTAAACCTGAATTTAAGCATAGGAATCTAAAACTGGTCTCACAGGGATGGTTCAAAACATAGACAGTAAGAAGAGTCAGTCTTCTTGTACTTAAGTTGGCATTGTGCCTTTTGTATTTAATTCCGATGCAATTTCTGTGTTTCATCGTCAATAAGCAACAAGGGATACAGTAAACCTGAAGTGAAGCATCGGAATCTAAAACTGGTCAAAGAGGAAAGTTTCAAATCAAAGAATGTAAGAAGAGTCAGTCCTCTTGTACTTAAGTCGGCATTGTGCTTATTGTGTTTAATTCCGATGCAATTTCTGGGTTTTATCGTCAATAACAAAGTCCAAGGGATACAGTAAACCTGAAGTGAAGCATCGGAATCTAAAACTGGTCAAATAGGAAAGGTTCAAGTCAAAGAATGTAAGAAGAGTCAGTCTTCTTGTACTTAAGTCGGCATTGTGCCTTTTGTATTTAATTCCGATGCAAATTCTGTGCTTCATCGTTAATTTGAAGGGCCAAATGATACAGTATACCTGAAGTGAAGCATCGGAATCTAAAAATGGTCTCAGAGGAAACGTTCTAAATGTAGACCGTAAGAAGAGTCAGTCCTCTTGTATTTAAGTCGGCATTGTGCCTTTTGTATTTTATTCCGATGCAATTTCTGTGTTTCATCGTCAATAAGCAGGTACAAGGGATACAGTAAACCTGAAGTGAAGCATCGGAATCTAAAACTGGTCCTATTGGAAAGGTTCAAATCAAAGAATGTAAGAAGAGTCAGTCCTTTTGTACTTAAGTCGGCATTGTGCTTATTGTGGTTAATTCCGATGCAATTTCCGGGTTTTATCGTCAATAAGAAGGTCCAAGGGATACAGTAAACCTGAAGTAAATCATCCGAATCTCTAACTTCTCTCACAGGAAAGGTTCAAAACATAGACAGTAAGTAGAGTCAGTCTTCTTGTACTTAAGTCGGCAGTGTGCCTTTTGTATTTAATTCCGATGCAATTTATGTGTTTCATCGTTAATAAGAAGGTCCAAGGGATACAGTAAACCTGAAGTGAAGCATGGGAAACTAAAACTGGAGTCACAGGAAAGGTTCAAAACATAGACAGTAAGAAGACTCAGTCATCTTGTACTTAAGTCGGCATTGTGCCTTTTGTATTTAATTACAATGCAATTTCTGTGTTTCATCGTCAATAAGACGGTCCAAGTGATACAGTAAACCTGAAGTGAAGCTTCGGAATCAAAACTGGTATCACAGGAATGGTTCAAAACATAGACAGTAAGAAGAGTCTGTCTTCTTGTCCTTAAGACGGCATTGTGCCTTTTGTATTTAATTCCAATGCAATTTCCGTGTTTCATCGTCAATGAGAAAGTTCAAGGGATACAGTAAACCTGAAGTGAAGCATCGGAAACTAAAACTGGTCTCACAGGGAAGGTTCACAACATAGACAGTAAGAAGAGTCAGTCTTCTTGTACTTAAGTCGGCTTTGTGCCTTTTGTATTTAATTCCCATGCATTTTCTGTGTTTCATCGTCAATAGGAAGGCCCAAGGGATACAGCAAACCTGAAGTGAAGCATCGGAATCTAATACTGGTCTCACAGGAAAGGTTCAAATCATAGATTGTAAGAAGAGTCAGTCTTCTTGTACTTAAGACGGCATTGTGCCTTTTGTATTTATTTCCGACGCAATTACTGTGTATCATCGTCAATAAGAAAGGCCAAAGGATACAGTAAACCTGAAGTGAAGCATCGGAATCAAAAATGGTCTCACAGGAAACATTCCAATCATAGACAGTAAGGAGAGTCAGTCTTCTTGTACTTAAGTCGGCATTGTGCCTTTTATATTTAATTCCGATGCAATTTCTGTGTTTCATCGTCAATAAGAAGGTCCAAGGGATACAGTAAACCTGAAGTGTAGCACCGGAATCAAAACTGGTCTCACAGCATAGGTTCATATCTTAGTACGTAAGAAGAGTCACTCCTCTTGTACTTAAGTCGGCATTGTGCCTTTTGTATTTAATTCCCATGCAATATCTGTGTTTCATCGTCAATAAGAAGGTCCAAGGGATACATTGAACCTGAAATGAAACATCGGGGTCTAATACTGGTCTCATATGAAAGGTTCAAAACATAGACAGCAAGAAGAGTCAGTCTTCTTGTACTTAAGTCGGCAGTGTAATTTTTGAATTTAATTCCGATGCAATTTCTGTGTTTCATCGTCAATACCAAAGTCCAAGGGATACAGTAAACCTGAAGTGAAACATCGGAATCTAAAACTAACCACACAGGAAAGGTTCGAGTCATAGAATGTAAGAAGCGTCAGTCCTCTTGTACTTAAGTCAGCATTGTGTCTTTTGTAATTAATTCCGATGCAATTTCTGTGTTTCATCGTCAATAAGAAGGCCCAAGGCATACAGTAAACCTAAAGTAAAGCATCGGAATCTAAAACTGGTCTCACAGTAAATATTCAAATCATAGAAAGTAAGAACAGACCGTCTTCTTGTACTTAAGTCGTTATTGTGCCTATTATATTTAATTCCGATGCAATTTCTGTGTTTCATCGTCAATAAGAAGGTCCAAGGGATACAGTAAACCTGAAGTGAAGTATCGGAGACTAAAACTGGTCTCACAGGAGAGGTCCAAAACTTAGCCAGTAAGAAGAGTCAGTCTTGTTGGACTTAAGTCGGCATTGTGTTTTTTGTATTTAATTCCGATGCGTTTCTGTGTTTTATCGTCATCAAGTAAGTCTGAGTGATACAGTAAACCTGGAGTGAAGCATCGGAATCAAAACTGGTCTCACAGGATAGGTTCAAAACATAAACTTTAAGAAGAGTCAGTCTTCTTGTACCTATGTCGACATTGTGCCTTTTGTATTTAATTCCGATGTAATTTCTATGTTTCACCGTCAATATGGAAGTCCAAGGGATACAGCAAACCTGAAGTGACGCATCGGAATCTAAAACTGGTCACACAGGAAAAGTTCAAATCATAGACAGTAAGAAGAGTCGGTCTTCTTGTACTTATGACGGCATTTTGACATTTGAATTTAATTCCGATGCAATATCTGTGTTTCATCGTCAATAAGAAGGTCAAAGGGATACAGTAAACATGAAGTGAAGCATCGGAACCTAAAACTGGTCTCACAGGAAAGGTTCAAATCATTGAATGTAAGAAGAGAAAGTCCTCTTGTACTTAAGTCGGTATTGTGCCTTTTGTATTTCGTTCGGTCGCAATTTCTGTGTTTCATCGTCAATAAGAAGGTCCAAGGGATGCAGTTAATTTGAAGTAAAGCATCAGAATCTATAACTGGTCTCACAGGAAGGGATCAAAATATAGACAGTAAGAGGAGTCAGTCTTCTTGCACCTAAGTCGGCATCGTGCCTTTTGTATTTAATTCCGGAACAATTTCTGTGTTTCATCGCCAATAAGAAGGTTCAAGGGATACAGTAACACTGAAATGAAACATAGGAATCTAAAACTGGTCTCACAGAGAATGTTTAAACATAGACAGTAAGAAGATTCAGTCTT
The DNA here is from genome assembly GCF_021461395.2 of Schistocerca americana. Classification (NCBI taxonomy): domain Eukaryota; kingdom Metazoa; phylum Arthropoda; class Insecta; order Orthoptera; family Acrididae; genus Schistocerca; species Schistocerca americana. The sequence goes on along the minus strand of NC_060130.1, from coordinate 18,420,973 downwards.
CATGTAATTAAGTCGGCATTGTGACATTTGAATTTAATTCCGATGCAATTTCTGTGTTGCATCGTCACTAAGAAGGTCCAAGGGATACAGTAAACCTGAAGTGAAGCATCGGAATCTAAAACTGGTCTCACTGGAAAGGTTCAAATCATAGAATGTAAGAAGAGTCAGTCCTCTTGTACTTGAATCGGCATTGTGCCTTTTGTGTTTTATTCCGACGCAATTTCTGTATTTCATCGTCAATATGAAGGTCCAAAGGATACAGTAAACCTGAAGCGAAGCATCGGAATCCAAACTGGTCTGAGAGGAATGGTTCAAAACATAGACAGTAAGAAGAGTCAGTCTTCTTGTACTTAAGTCTAAGTCGGCATTGTGCCTTTTGTATTTAATTCCGATGCAATTTCTGTGTTTCATCGTCAATAAGAAGGTCCAAGGCATACAGTAAACCTGAATTGAAACACAGGAATCTAAAACTGCACTCATAGGAAAGCTTCAAATCATAGACAGTAAGAAGAGTCAGTCTTCTTGTACTTCAGTCGGCATTATGATTTTGTATTTAATTCCGATGCAATTTCTGAGTTTTATCGTCAATATGAAAATCCAAGAGTTACAGTAAACCTGATGTGAAGCATCGGAATCAGAACTGGTCTCACACGAAAGGTACAAATCGCAGAATGTAACAAGGGTTAGTCCTCCTGTACTTAAGTCGGCATTGTGCCTTTTGTATTTAATTCCGATGCAATTTCTGTGTTTTATCGTCAGTAAGAAGGTCCAAGGGATACAGTAATGCTGAAGTGAAGCATCGGAAACTAAAACTGGTCTCACAGGAAAGGTTCATAGCATAGACAGTAAGAAGTGTCAGACTTCTTGTACTTAAGTCGGAATTGTGCTTTTCGTATTTAATCCCGATGCAATATCTGTGTTTCATCGTCAATAAGAAGCTCCAAGGGATACATTAAACCTGAGATGAACCATCGGAATCTAAAACTGGTCTCACAGGAATGGTTCAAAACATAGACCGTAAGAAGAGTCAGTCATCTTCTACTTAAGTCGGCATTGTGCCTTTTGTATATAATTCCGATGCAATTTCTGTGTTTCATCGTCAATATGAAAGTCCAACGGATACAGTAAACCTAAGGTAAAGCATCGGAATCTATAACTGGTATCAGAGGAAATGTTCAATATATAGACAGTAAGATGAGTCAGTCTTCCTGTACTTATGTCGGCATTTTGATTTTGTATTTAATTCCGACGCAATTTCTGTGTTTCAACGTCAATAAGAAGGTCCAAGGGATACATTAAACCTGAAGTGAAGCATCGGAATCTAAAACTGATCTCACAGGAAAGGTTCAAGTCATAGAATGTAAGAAGAGTCAGTCTTCTTGTACTTAAGTCGGCATTATGCCTTGTGTATATGATTCCGACGCAATTTCTGTGTTTCATCGTCAATATGAAGATACAAGAGATACAGTAAACCCGGTGTGAAGCATCGGAATCAGAACTGGTCTCACACGAAAGGTACAAATCGCAGAATGTAACGAGAGTTAGTCCTCTTGTACTTAAGTCGGAATTGTGCTTTTCGTATTTAATCCCGATCCAATATCTGTGTTTCATCGTCAATAAGAAGCTCCAAGGGATACAGTAAACCTGAGATGAAGCATCGGAATCTAAAACTGGTCTCACAGGAATGGTTCAAAACATAGACCGTAAGAAGAGTCAGTCATCTTCTACTTAAGTCGGCATTGTGCCTTTTGTATACAATTCCGATGCAATTTCTGTGTTTCATCGTCAATATGAAAGTCCAACGGATACAGTAAACCTAAGGTAAAGCATCGGAATCTATAACTGGTCTCAGAGGAAATGTTCAAAGTATAGACAGTAAGATGAGTCAGTCTTCTTGTACTTATGTCGGCATTTGGATTTTGCATTTAATTCCGACGCAATTTCTGTGTTTCAACGTCAATAAGAAGGTCCAAGGGATACAGTAAACCTGAAGTGAAGCATCGGAATCTAAAACTGGTCCCACAGTAAAGATTCAAAACATAGACAGTTAGAAGAGTCAGTGTTCATGTACTTAAATCGGCATTGTGCCTTTTGTATTTAATTCCGGTGCAATATCTGTGTTTCTTCGTCAATAAGAAGGTCCATTGGATACAGTAAACCGGAAATGAAGCATAGGAATCTGAAACTGGTCTCACAGGAAAGGTTCAAATCATAGACAGTAAGAAGTGTCAGTCTTCTTGTACTTCAGTCGGCATTGTGCATTTTGTATTTAATTCCGATGTAATTTCTGTGTTTCTTCGTCCATAAGAAGGACCAAGGGATCAAGTAAATCTGAAGTGAAGCATCGGAATCAAAAGTGGTCTCACAGGAAAGGTTCAAAGCATAGACTGTAAGAAGAGTCAGTCTTCTTTTACTTAAGTCGGCATTTTGCATTTTGTATTTAATTCCGATGCACTTTCTGTAATTCATCGTCAATAAGAAGGTACAAGGGATACAGTAAACCAGAAATGAAGCATCGGAAACTAAAACTGGACTCACAGGAATGGTTCAAAACATAGACAGTAAGAAGAGCCAGTCTTCTTGTACTAAAGTCGGCATTGTGCCTTTAGTATTTAATTTCGATGCAATATCTGTGTTTCATCGTCAATAAGAATGTCCAAGGGATACAGTAAACTAGAAATGAAGCATAGGAATCTAAATCTGGTCTCACAGGAAAGGTTCAAATCATAGAATGTAGGAAGAGTCAGTCCTCTTGTACTGAAATCGGCATTGTGCCTTTAGAATTTAATTCCGATGCAATTTCTGGGTTTTATCATCAATAAGAAGGTCCAAGGGACACAGTAAACCTGAAGTAAAGCATCGGAATCTAAAACTGGTCACACAGGAAAGGTTCAAAACATAGACAGTAAGAATAGTCAGTCTTCTTGTACTAAAGTCGGCATTGTGCCTTTTGTATTTAATTCCGATGCAATTTCTGTGTTTCATCGTCAATAAGAAGGTCCAAGGGATACATAAAACCTGAAATGTGGAATCGCAATTTGAAACTGCTCTCACAGGAAAGGTTCAAAGCAAAGACCGTAAGAAGAGTCAGTCTTCTTGTACTTAAGTCCGCATTGTGCCTTTTGTATATAATTCCGACGCAATTTCTGTGTTTCATCGTCAATATGAGGGTCCAAGGGATACAGTAAACCTGAAGTAAATATCGGAATCTATAACTGGTCTCACAGGAAAGCTTCAAAATATAGACAGTAAGATGAGTCAGTCTCCTTGTACTTAAGTCGGCATTTAGATTTTGTATTTAATTCCGATGCCATTTCTGTGTTTCATCGTCAAAAAGAAGTTTCAAGGGATACAGTAAACCTGAAGTGAAGCATCAGAATCTAAAACTGGTCTCACAGTAAAGATTTAAAACATAGACAGTATGAAGAGTCAGCCTTCTTGTACTGAAGTCGGCACTGTGCCTATTGTACTTGATTCCGATGCAATTTCTGTGGTTCATCGTCGATAAGAAGGTCCAAGGGATACAGTAAACCTGAAGTAAAGCATCGGAATCTAAAACTGGTCTCACTGAAAAGGATCAAACCATAGTCAGCAAGAAGAGTCAGTCTTCGTGTATTTAAATCGGCATTGTGCCTTTTGTATTTAATTCCAATGCAATTTCTGTGTATCATCGTCAATATGAAGATCCAAGAGATACAGTAAACCTGATGTGAAGCATCGGAATCAGAACTGGTCTCACACGAAAGGTACAAATCGCAGAATGTAACAAGGGTTAGTCCTCCTGTACTTAAGTCGGCATTGTGCCTTTTGTATTTAATTCCGATGCAATTTCTGTGTTTTATCGTCAGTAAGAAGGTTTAAGGGATACAGTAATGCTGAAGTGAAGCATCGGAAACTAAAACTGGTCTCACAGGAAAGGTTCATAGCATAGACAGTAAGAAGTGTCAGACTTCTTGTACTTAAGTCGGAATTGTGTTTTTCGTATTTAATCCCGATGCAATATCTGTGTTTCATAGTCAATAAGAAGCTCCAACGGATACATTAAACCTGAGATGAACCATCGGAATCTAAAACTGGTCTCACAGGAATGGTTCAAAACATAGACCGTAAGAAGAGTCAGTCATCTTCTACTTAAGTCGGCATTGTGCCTTTTGTATATAATTCCGATGCAATTTCTGTGTTTCATCGTCAATATGAAAGTCCAACGGATACAGTAAACCTAAGGTAAAGCATCGGAATCTATAACTGGTCTCAGAGGAAATGTTCAATATATAGACAGTAAGATGAGTCAGTCTTCCTGTACTTATGTCGGCATTTTGATTTTGTATTTTATTCCGACGCAATTTCTGTGTTTCAACGTCAATAAGAAGGTCCAAGGGATACAGTAAACCTGAAGTGAAGCATCGGAATCTAAAACTGGTCCCACAGTAAAATTTCAAAACAAAGACAGTTAGAAGAGTCAGTCTTCATGTACTTAAATCGGCATTGTGCCTTTTGTATTTAATTCCGGTGCAATTTCTGTGTTTCTTCGTCAATAAGAAGGTCCAATGGATACAGTAAACCGGGAATGACGCACAGGAATCTGAAACTGGTCTCACAGGAAAGGTTCAAATCATAGACAGTAAGAAGTGTCAGTCTTCTTGTACTTCAGTCGGCATTGTGCATTTTGTATTTAATTCCGATGTAATTTCTGTGTTTCAACGTCAATAAGAAGGTCCAAGGGATTAAGTAAATCTGAAGTGAAGTATCGGAATCAAAACTGGTCTCACAGGAAACGTTCAAAGCATAGACTGTAAGAAGAGTCAGTCTTCTTTTACTTAAGTCGGCATTTTGCATTTTGTATTTAATTCCGATCCAATTTCTGTGTTTCATCGTCAATAAGAAGGTCCAAGGGATACAGTAAACCTGAAGTGAAGCATCGGAATCTAAAACTGGTCTCACAGGAAAGGTTCAAAGCATAGACAGTAAGAAGAGTCCGTTTTCTTGTACTTAATTCGGAATTGTGCCTTTTGTGTTTAATTCCGATGCAATTTCTGTGATTCATCGTCAATGAGAAGGTCCAAGGGATACAGTAAACCTGAAGTGAAGCATCGGAATCTAAAACTGATCTCACAGGAAAGGTTCAAGTCATAGAATGTAAGAAGAGTCAGTCTTCTTGTTTTTAAATCGGCAATGTGCCTTTTGTATTTAATTCCAATGCAATTTCTGTGTTTCATCGTCAATAAGACGGTCCAAGGGATATAGTAAACCTGAAGTGAAGCTTCGGAATCAAATTTGGTATCACAGCAAAGGTTCAAGACGTAGACAGTAAGAAGAGTCAGTCCTCTTGTACTTAAGTCGGCATAGTGCCTTTTGTATTTAATTCCGATGCAATTTCTATGTTTCATCGTCAAGTAGAAGGTCCAAGGGATACAGTAAACCTGAAGTGAAGCATCGGAATCTAAAACTGGTCTCACAGGAAAGGTTCTAAACATAGACAGTAAGAAGATTTAGTCATCTTGTACTTAAGTCGCCATTGTGCCTTTTGTATTTAATTCGGATACAATTTCTGTGTTTCATCGTCAATGAGAAAGTCCAAGGGATACAGTAAACCTGAAGTGAAGCATCACAAACTAAAACTGGTCTCACAGGGAAGGTTCACAACATAGACAGTAAGAAGAGTCAGTCTTCTTGTACTTAAGTCTGCTTTGTGCCTTTTGTATTTAATTCCGATCCATTTCCTGTGTTTCATCGTCAATAAGAAGGCCCAAGGGATACAATAAACCTGAAGTGAAGCATCGGAATCTAATACTGGTCTCACAGGAAAGGTTCAAATCATAGAATGTAAGAAGAGTCAGTCTTCTTGTACTTAAGACGGCATTGTGCCTTCTGTATTTAATTCTGATGCAATTTCTGTGTTTCATCGTCAATAAGAAGGTGCAAGGGATACAGAAAACCTGAAGTAAAGCATCGGAATCTGAAACTGGTCTCACAGGAAAGGTTCAAAACATAGACAGTAAGAAGAGTCGGTCTTCTTGTTATTAAGTCGGCATTGTGCCTGTTGCATTTCATTCCGACGCAATTTCTGTGTTTCATCGTCAATAAGATGGTCCAAGGGATACAGTAAACCTGAAGTGAAGCATCGAAATGGAAACTGGTCTCACAGGAATGGTTCAAAACATAGACAGTAAGAAGAGTCAGTCTTCTTGTACTTAAGTCGGCATTGTGCTGTTTGTATTTATTTCCGACGCAATTACTGTGTATCATCGTCTATAAGAAAGGCCAAAGGATACAGTAAACCTGAAGTGAAGCATCGGAATCAAAAATGGTCTCACAGCAAACATTCCAATCATAGACAGTAAGGAGAGTCAGTCTTCTTGTACTTAAGTCGGCATTGCGCCTTTTGTATTTAATTCCGATGCAATTTCTGTGTTTCATCGTCAATAAGAAGGTCCAAGGGATACAGAAAACCTGAAGTAAACCATCGGAATCTAAAATTTGTCTCACAGGAAAGGTTCAAACATAGACAGTATGAAGAGTCAGTCTTCATGTACTTAAGTCGGCATTGTGCCTTTTGTATTTAATTCCGATGCAATTTCTGTGTTCATCGTCAATAAGAATGTCCAAGGGTTACAATACACCTGAAATGAAGCGTAGGAATCTGGAACTGGTCTCACAGGAAAGGTTCAAATCATAGACAATAAGAAGTGACAGTCTTCTTGTACTTCAGTCGGCATTGTTCCTTTTGTATTTAAATCCGACGTAATTTCTGTGTTTCATCGTCAATAAGATGGTCCAAGGCATACAGTAAACCTGAAGTGAAGCATCGGAATCAAAATTGGTCTCACAGGAAAGGTTCAAAACATAGACAGTAAGAAGGATCAGTCATCTTGTACTTAGGTCGGCATTGTGCATTTTGTATTTTATTCCGATGCAATTTCTGTGTTTCATCGTCAATAAGATGGTCCAAGGGATACAGTAAAACAGAAACGAAGCATCGGAAACTAAAACTGGTCTCGCAGGAAAGGATCTAATCATAGACAGTAAAAAGGGTCAGTCTTCTTGAATTTAAGTCGGCAGTGTGCCTTTTGTATTTAATTCCGATGCAATTGCTGTGTTTCATCATCAATTAGCAGGTCAAAGGGATTCAGTAATCCTGTAGTAAAGCATCGGAATCTAAAACTGGTCTCACAGGAAAGGTTCAAATCATAGAATGTAAGAAGAGTCATTCCTCTTGTACTTAAGTCGGCATTGTGCCTTTTGTATTTCATTCCGATGCAATTTCTGGGGTTTATCGTCAATAAAGTCTAAGGGACACAGTAAACCTGAAGAGAAGCATCGGAATCAAAACAGGTCTCACAGGAATGGTCCAAATATAGACAGTAAGAAGAGTCAGTCTTCTTGTACTAAAGTCGGCATTGTGCCTTTTGTATTTAATTCTGATGCAATTTCTGTGTTTCATCGTCAATAAGAAGGTCCAAGGGATACATAAAACCTGAAGTGAAGCATCGGAGACTAAAACTGGTCTCACAGGAGAGGTCCAAAACTTACCCCGTAAGAAGAGTCAACCTTCTTGGACTTAAGTCGGCATTGTGCTTTTTGTATTTAATTCCGATGCGTTTCTGTGTTTTATCGTCATCAAGTAAGTCTGAGGGATACAGTAAACCTGAGGTGAAGCTTCGGAATCAAAACTGGTCTCACAGGAAGGGTTCAAAACATAGACTTTAAGAAGAGTCAGTCTTCTTGTACCTAAATCGACATTGTGCGTTTTGTATTTAACTCCGATGTAATTTCTATGTTTCCCCGTCAATATGGAAGTCCAAGGGATACTGCAAACCTGAAGTGACGCATCGGAATCTAAAACTGGTCTCACAGGAAAAGTTCAAATCATAAACAGTAAGAAGAGTCGGTCTTCTTCTACTTAAGACGGCAATTTGACATTTGAATTTAATTCCGATGCAATTTCTGTGTTGCATCGTCAATAAGAAGGTCCAAGGGATACAGTAAACCTGAAGTAAAGCATCGGAATCTAAAACTGGTCTCACTGGAAAGGTTCAAATCATAGAATGTAAGAAGAGTCAGTCCTCTTGTACTTGAATCGGCATTGTGCCTTTTGTATTTTATTCCGACGCAATTTCTGTGTTTCATCGTCAATATGAAGGTCCAAAGGATACAGTAAACCTGAAGCGAAGCATCGGATCCAAACTGGGCTGACAGGAATGGTTCGAAACATAGACAGTAACAAGAGTCAGTCTTCTTGTACTTAAGTCGGCATTGTGCCTTTTGTATTTAATTCCGATCCAATTTCTGTGTTTCATCGTCAATAGGAAGGTCCAAGGGATACAGTAAACCTGAATTGAAACATACGAATCTGAAACTGGTCTCACATTGAAGGTTCAAAACATAGACAGCAAGAAGAGTCAGTCTTCTTGTATTTACATCGTCATTGTGCCTTTTGTATTTAATTCCATTGCAATTTCTGTGTTTCATCGTCAATAAGCAGGTACAAGGGATACAGTAAACCTGAAGTGAAGCATCGGAATCTAAAACTGGTCCTATTGGAAAGGTTCAAATCAAAGAATGTAAGAAGAGTCAGTCCTCTTGTACTTAAGTCGGCATTGTGCTTATTGTGTTTAATTCCGATGCAATTTCTGGGTTTTATCGTCAATAAGAAGGTCCAAGGGATACAGTAAACCTGAAGTAAATCATCGGAATCTAAAACTTCTCTCACAGGAAATGTTCAAAACATAGACAGTAAGTAGGGTCAGTCTTCTTGTACTTAAGTCGGCAGTGTGCCTTTTGAATTTAATTCCGATGCAATTTATGTGTTTCATCGTTAATAAGAAGGTCCAAGAGATACAGCAAACCTGAAGTGAAGCATCGGAAACTAAAACTGGAGTCACAGGAAAGGTTCAAAACATAGACAGTAAGAAGAGTCAGTCATCTTGTACTTAAGTCGGCATCGTGCTTTTGTATTTAATTCCGATGCAATTTCTGTGTTTCATCGTCAATAAGCAGATCCAAAGGATACAGTAATCCTGAAGTGAAGAATTGGAATCTAAAACTGGTCTCGCAGGAATGGTTCAAATCATAGAATGTAAGAAGAGTCATTCCTCTTGATCTTCAGTCGGCATTGCGCTTTTTGTATTTAATTCGGATGTAATTTCTATGTTTTATCGTCAGTAAGAAGGACCAAGGGATACAGTAAACCTGAAGTGGAGCATCGGTATCAAACCTGGTCTCACAGGATAGGTTCAAATCATAGAATGTAAGAAGAGTCAGTCCTCTTGTACTTAAGTCGGCATTGTGCTTTTGTATATAATTCCGATGCAATTTCTGTGCTTCATCGTCAATATGAGGGTCCAACGGATACCGAAAACCTAAGGTAAAGCATCGGAATCTATAACTGGTCTCAGAGGAGATGTTCAAAGTATAGACAGTAAGAAGAGTCAGTCGTCTTGTACTTATGTCGGCATTTTGATTTTGTATTTAATTCCGACGCAATTTCTGTGTCTCATCGTCAAAACGAAGGTCCAAGGGATACAGTAAACCTGAAATGAAGCATCGGAATCTAAAACTGGTCCCACAGTAAAGATTCAAAACATAGACAGTTAGAAGAGACAGTCTTCTTGTACTTAAGTCAGCATTGTGCCTTTTGAATTTAATTCCGATGCGATTTCTGTGTTTCATTGTCAATAAGAAGGTCCAAGGGATACAGTAAACCTGAAGTGAAGCATCGGAAACTAAAACTGGTCTCACAGGAAAGGTTCAAAGCATAGCCAGTAAGAAGAGTCCGTCTTCTTGTACTTAATTCGGAATTGTGCCTTTTGTGTTTAATTCGGATGCAATTTCTGTGATTCATCGTCAATGAGAAGGTCCAAGGGATACAGTAAACCTGAAGTGAAGAATCGGAATCTAAAACTGATCTCACAGGAATGGTTCAAGTCATAAAATGTAAGAAGAGTCAGTCTTCTTGTTTTTAAATCGGCATTGTGGCTTTTGTATTTAATTCCAACGCAATTTCTGTGCTTCATCGTCAATAAGACGGTCTAAGGGATACAGTAAACCTGAAGTGAAGCTTCGGAATCAAAACTGGTATCACAGCAAAGGTTCAAGACGTAGACAGTAAGAAGAGTCAGTCTTCTTGTACTTAAGTCGGCATAGTGCCTTTTGTATTTAATTCCGATGCAATTTCTATGTTTCATCGTCAATTAGAAGGTCCAAGGGATACAGTAAACATGAAGTGAACCATCGGAATCTAATACTGGTCTCACAGGAAAGGTTCAAAGCATAGACAGTAAGAAGAGTCGGTCTTCTCGTCTTTAAGTCGGCATTTTGACTTTTGAATTTAATTCCTATGCAATTTCGGTGTTTCATCGTCTACAAGAAGGTCCAAGGGATACTGTAAACCTGAAGTGAAGCATCGGAATCTAAACCTGGTCTCACAGTAAAGGTTCAAACTTAGACTGTAAGAAGAGTCTGTCTTCTTGTACTTAAGTCGGCTTTGTGCCTTTTGTATTTAATTCCGATGCATTTTCTGTGCTTCATCGTCAATAGGAAGGCCCAAGCGATACAGCAAACCTGAAGTGAAGCATCGGAATCTAATACTGGTCTCACAGGAAAGGTTCAAATCATAGAATGTAAGAAGATTTAGTCTTCTTGTACTTAAGACGGCATTGTGCCTTTTGTATTTAATTCCGATGCAATTTCTGTGTTTCATCGTCAATAAGAAGGTCCAAGGGATACAGTAAACCTGAAGTGAAGCATCGAAATCGAAACTGGTCTCACAGGAATGGTTCAAAACATAGACAAAAAGAAGAGTCAGTCTTCTTGTACTTAAGTCGGCATTGTGCTGTTTGTATTTATTTCCGACGCAATTACTGTGTATCATCGTCAATAAGAAAGGCCAAAGGATACAGTAAACCTGAAGTGAAGCATCGGAATCAAAAATGGTCTCACAGGAAACATTCCAATCATAGACAGTAAGGAGAGTCAGTCCTCTTGTACTTAAGTCGGCATTGTGCTTATTGTGTTTAATTCCGATGCAATTTCTGGGTTTTATCGTCAATAACAAAGTCCAAGGGATACAGTAAAACTGAAGTGAAGCATAGGAATCTAAAACTGGTCAAATAGGAAAGGCTCAAATCAAAGAATGTAAGAAGAGTCAGTCTTCTTGTACTTAAGTCGGCATTGTGCTTTTGTATTTAATTCCGATGCAATTTCTGTATTTCATCGTCAATAAGAAGGTCCGAGGTATACAGTAACCCTGAATTTAAGCATTGGAATCTGAGACTGGTCTCACAGGGAAGGTTCAAAACATAGACAGCAAGAAGAGTCAGTCTTCTTGTATTTACATTGTCATTGTGCCTTTTGTATTTAATTCCATTGCAATTTCTGTGTTTCATCGTCAATAAGAAGGTCCAAGGGATACAGTAAACCTGAAGTGAAGCCTCGGAATCAAAAATGGTCTCACAGCTAAGGTTCAAAACATAGACAGGAAGAAGAGTCAGTCTCCTTGTACTTAAGTAGGCATTTAGATTTTGTATTTAATTCCGATGCAATTTCTGTGTTTCATCGTCAATAAGAAGGTCCAAGGGATACAGTAAACCTGAATTCAAGCATAGGAATCTAAAACTGGCCTCACAGGGATGGTTCAAATTATAGACAGTAAGAAGAGTCAGTCTTTATGTACTTAAGTGTGCATTGTGCCATTTGTATTTAATTCCGATGCAATTTCTGTGTTTCATCGTCAATAAGCAACAAGGGATACAGTAAACCTGAAGTGAAGCATCGGAATCTAAAACTGGTCAAATAGGAAAGGTTCAAGTCAAAGAATGTAAGAAGAGTCAGTCTTCTTGTACTTAAGTCGGCATTGTGCCTTTTGTATTTAATTCCGATGCAAATTCTGTGCTTCATCGTTAATTTGAAGGGCCAAGGGATACAGTATACCTGAAGTGAAGCATCGGAATCTAAAAATGGTCTCAGAGGAAACGTTCTAAATATAGACCGTAAGAAGAGTCAGTCCTCTTGTATTTAAGTCGGCATTGTGCCTTTTGTATTTAATTCCGATGCAATTTCTGTGTTTCATCGTCAATTAGAAGGTATAAGGGATACAGTAAAACTGAAGTGAAGCTTCGATTTATAAAACTGGTCTCACAGGAAAAGTTCATAACATAGACAGTAAGAAGAGTCAGTCTTCTTGTACTTAAGTTGGCATTGTGCCTTTTGTGTTTAATTCCGATGCAATTTCTGTGTTTCATCGTCAATAAGCAGGTACAAAGGATACAGTAAACCTGAATTGAAGCGTCGGAATCTAAAACTGGTCCTATTGGAAAGGTTCAAAACAAAGAATGTAAGAAGAGTCAGTCCTCTTGTACTTAAGTCGGCATTGTGCTTATTGTGTTTAACTCCGATGCAATTTCTGGGTTTTATCGTCAATAAGAAGGTCCAAGGGATACAGTAAACCTAAAGTAAATCATCGGAATCTCAAACTTCTCTCACAGGAAAGGTTCAAAACATAGACAGTAAGTAGAGTCAGTCTTCTTATACTTAAGTCGGCAGTGTGCCTTTTGTATTTAATTCCGATGCAATTTATGTGTTTCATCGTTAATAAGAAGGTCCAAGGGATACAGTAAACCTGAAGTGAAGCATCGGAAACTAAAACTGGAGTCACAGGAAAGGTTCAAAACATAGACAGTAAGAAGAGTCAGTCATCTTGTACTTAAGTCGGCATCGTGCTTTTGTGTTTAATTCCGATGCAATTTCTGTGTTTCATCGTCAACAAGCAGATCCAAAGGATACAGTAATCCTGAAGTGAAGAATCGGAATCTAAAACTGGTCTCGCAGGAAAGGTTCAAATCATAGAATGTAAGAAGAGTCATTCCTCTTGAACTTAAGTCGGCATTGCGCTTTTTGTATTTAATTCCGATGTAATTTCTGTGTTTTATCGTCAGTAAGAAGGACCAAGGGATACAGTAAACCTGAAGTGGAGCGTCGGTATCAAACCTGGTTTCACAGGATAGGTTCAAATCATAGAATGTAAGAAGAGTCAGTCCTCTTGTACTTAAGTCGGCATTGTGCATTTGTATATAATTCCGATGCAATTTCTGTGTTTCATCGTCAATATGAGGGTCCAACGGATACCGTAAACCTAAGGTAAAGCATCGGAATCTATAACTGGTCTCAGAGGAGATGTTCAAAGTACAGACAGTAAGAAGAGTCAGTCGTCTAGTACTTATGTCGGCATTTTGATTTTGTATTTAATTCCGACGCTATTTCATTGTTTCATCGTCAAAAAGAAGGTCAAAGGGATACAGTAAACCTGAAGTGAAGCATCGGAATCTAAAACTGGTCCCACAGTAAAGATTCAAAGGATAGACAGTTAGAAGAGACAGTTTTCTTGTACTTAAGTCGGCATTGTGCCTTTTGAATTTAATTCCGATGCGATTTCTGTGTTTCATTGTCAATAAGAAGGTCCAAGGGATACAGTAAACCTGAAGCGAAGCATCGGAAACTAAAACTGGTCTTACAGGAAAGGTTCAAAGCATAGACAGTAAGAAGAGTCCGTCTTCTTGTACTTAATTCGGAATTGTGCCTTTTGTGTTTAATTCCGATGCAATTTCTGTGATTCATCGTCAATGAGAAGGTCCAAGGGATACAGTAAACCTGAAGTGAAGCATCGGAATCTAAAACTGATCTCACAGGAAAGGTTCAAGTCATAGAATGTAAGAAGAATCAGTCTTCTTGTTTTTAAATCGGCATTGTGCCTTTTGAATTTAATTCCGATGCGATTTCTGTGTTCCATTGTCAATAAGAAGGTCCAAGGGATACAGTGAACCTGAAGTAAAGCATCGGAAACTAAAACTGGTCTCACAGGAAAGGTTCAAAGCATAGACAGTAAGAAGAGTCCGTCTTCTTGTACTTAATTCGGAATTGTGCCTTTTGTGTTTAATTCCGATGCAATTTCTGTGATTCATCGTCAATGAGAAGGTCCAAGGGATACAGTAAACCTGAAGTGAAGCATCGGAATCTAAAACTGATCTCACAGGAAAGGTTCAAGTCATAGAATGTAAGAAGAGTCAGTCTTGTTGTTTTTAAATCGGCATTGTGCCTTTTGTATTTAATTCCAATGCAATTTCTGTGTTTCATCGTCAATAAGACGGTCCAAGGGATACAGTAAACCTGAAGTGAAGCTTCGGAATCAAAACTGGTATCACAGGAATGGTTCAAAACATAGACAGTAAGAAGAGTCTGTCTTCTTGTACTTAAGACGGCATTGTGCCTTTTGTATTTAATTCCAATGCAATTTCTGTGTTTCATCGTCAATAACAAGGGCCAAGGGATATAGTAAACCTGAAGTGAAACATCGGAATCTAAAACTGGTCTCACAGGAATGGTTCTAAACATAGACAGTAAGAAGATTTAGTCATCTTGTACTTAAGTCGGCATTGTGCCTTTTGTATTTAATTCGGATGCAATTTCTGTGTTTCATCGTCAATGAGAAAGTTCAAGGGATACAGTAAACCTGAAGTGAAGCATCGGAAACTAAAACTGGTCTCACAGGGAAGGTTCACAACATAGACAGTAAGAAGAGTCAGTCTTCTTGTACTTAAGTCGGCTTTGTGCCTTTTGTATTTAATTTCCATGCATTTTCTGTGTTTCATCGTCAATAGGAAGGCCCAAGGGATACAGCAAACCTGAAGTGAAGCATCGGAATCTAATACTGGTCTCACAGGAAAGGTTCAAATCATAGAGTGTAAGAAGAGTCAGTCTTCTTGTACTTAAGACGGCATTGTGCCTTTTGTATTTATTTCCGACGCAATTACTGTGTATCATCGTCAATAAGAAAGGCCAAAGGATACAGTAAACCTGAAGTGAAGCATCGGAATCAAAAATGGTCTCACAGGAAACATTCCAATCATAGACAGTAAGGAGAGTCAGTCTTCTTGTACTTATGTCGGCATTGTGCCTTTTATATTTAATTCCGATGCAATTTCTGTGTTTCATCGTCAATAAGAAGGTCCAAGGGATACAATAAACCTGAAGTAACCCATCGGAATCTAAAATTGGTCTCACAGGAGAGGTTCAAAACATAAACAGTGTGAAGAGTCAGTCTTCATGTACTTAAGTCGGCATTGTGCCTTTTGTATTTAATTCCGATGCAATTTCTGTGTTCATCGTCAATAAGAAGGTCCAAGGGTTACAATAAACCTGAAATGAAGCGTAGGAATACGAAACTGGTCTCACAGGAAAGCTTCAAATCATAGACAATAAAAAGTGACAGTCTTCTTGTACTTCAGTCGGCATTGTTCCTTTTGTATTTAAATCCGATGTAATTTCTGTGTTTCATCGTCGATAAGAAGGTCCAAGGGATACAGTAAACCTGAAGTGTAGCATCGGAATCAAAATTGGTCTCACAGGAAAGGTTCAAAACATAGCCAGTAAGAAGAATCAGTCTTCTTGTACTTATGTTGGCATTGTGCATTTTCTATTTAATTCCATTGCAATTTCTGTGTTTCATCGTCAATAAGAAGGTCCAAGGGATACAGTAAACCTGAAGTGAAGCCTCGGAATCAAAAATGGTCTCACAGCTAAGGTTCAAAACATAGACAGGAAGAAGAGTCAGTCTCCTTGTACTTAAGTAGGCATTTAGATTTTGTATTTAATTCCGATGCAATTTCTGTGTTTCATCGTCAATAAGAAGGTCCAAGGGATACAGTAAACCTGAATTCAAGCATAGGAATCTAAAACTGGTCTCACAGGGATGGTTCAAAGCATAGACAGTAAGAAGAGTCAGTCTTCTTGTACTTAAGTCGGCATTGTGCTTATTGTGTTTAATTCCGATGCAATTTCTGGGTTTTATCGTCAATAACAAAGTCCAAGGGATACAGTAAACCTGAAGTGAAGCATCGGAATCTAAAACTGGTCAAATAGGAAAGGTTCAAGTCAAAGAATGTAGGAAGAGTCAGTCTTCTTGTACTTAAGTCGGCATTGTGCCTTTTGTATTTAATTCCGATGCAAATTCTGTGCTTCATAGTTAATTTGAAGGGCCAAGGGATACAGTATACCTGAAGTGAAGCATCGGAATCTAAAAATGGTCTCAGAGGAAACGTTCTAAATATAGACCGTAAGAAGAGTCAGTCCTCTTGTATTTAAGTCGGCATTGTGCCTTTTGTATTTTATTCCGATGCAATTTCTGTGTTTCATCGTCAATAAGCAGGTACAAGGGATACAGTAAACCTGAAGTGAAGCATCGGAATCTAAAACTGGTCCTATTGGAAAGGTTCAAATCAAAGAATGTAAGAAGAGTCAGTCCTCTTGTACTTAAGTCGGCATTGTGCTTATTGTGTTTAATTCCGATGCAATTTCCGGGTTTTATCGTCAATAAGAAGGTCCAAGGGATACAGTAAACCTGAAGTAAATCATCCGAATCTCAAACATCTCTCACAGGAAAGGTTCAAAACATAGACAGTAAGTAGAGTCAGTCTTCTTGTACTTAAGTCGGCAGTGTGCCTTTTGTATTTAATTCCGATGCAATTTATGTGTTTCATCGTTAATAAGAAGGTCCAAGGGATACAGTAAACCTGAAGTGAAGCATGGGAAACTAAAACTGGAGTCACAGGAAAGGTTCAAAACATAGACAGTAAGAAGAGTCAGTCATCTTGTACTTAAGTCGGCATCGTGCTTTTGTATTTAATTCCGATGCAATTTCTGTGTTTCATCGTCAATAAGCAGATCCAAAGGATACAGTAATCCTGAAGTGAAGAATCGGAATCTAAAACTGGTCTCGCAGGAAAGGTTCAAATCATAGAATGTAAGAAGAGTCATTCCTCTTGAACTTAAGTCGGCATTGCGCTTTTTGTATTTAATTCCGATGTAATTTCTGTTTTTTATCGTCAGTAAGAAGCACCAAGGGATACAGTAAACCTGAAGTGGAGCATCGGTATCAAACCTGGTGTCACAGGATAGGTTCAAATCATAGAATGTAAGAAGAGTCAGTCCTCTTGTACTTAAGTCGGCATTGTGCTTTTGTATTTAATTCCGATGCAATTTCTGTGTTTCATCGTCAATATGAGGGTCCAACGGATACCGTAAACCTAAGGTAAAGCATCGGAATCTATAACTGGTCTCAGAGGAGATGTTCAAAGTATAGACAGTAAGAAGAGTCAGTCGTCTTGTACTTATGTCGGCATTTTGATTTTGTATTTAATTCCGACGCAATTTTTGTGTTTCATCGTCAAAAATAAGGTCCAAGGGATACAGTAAAGCTGAAGTGAAGCATCGGAATCTAAAACTGGTCCCACAGTAAAGATTCAAAAGATAGACAGTTAGAAGAGACAGTCTTCTTGTACTTAAGTCGGCATTGTGCCTTTTGAATTTAATTCCGATGCGATTTCTGTGTTCCATTGTCAATAAGAAGGTCCAAGGGATACAGTGAACCTGAAGTAAAGCATCGGAAACTAAAACTGGTCTCACAGGAAAGGTTCAAAGCATAGACAGTAAGAAGAGTCCGTCTTCTTGTACTTAATTCGGAATTGTGCCTTTTGTGTTTAATTCCGATGCAATTTCTGTGATTCATCGTCAATGAGAAGGTCCAAGGGATACAGTAAACCTGAAGTGAAGCATCGGAATCTAAAACTGATCTCACAGGAAAGGTTCAAGTCATAGAATGTAAGAAGAGTCAGTCTTGTTGTTTTTAAATCGGCATTGTGCCTTTTGTATTTAATTCCAATGCAATTTCTGTGTTTCATCGTCAATAAGACGGTCCAAGGGATACAGTAAACCTGAAGTGAAGCTTCGGAATCAAAACTGGTATCACAGGAATGGTTCAAAACATAGACAGTAAGAAGAGTCTGTCTTCTTGTACTTAAGACGGCATTGTGCCTTTTGTATTTAATTCCAATGCAATTTCTGTGTTTCATCGTCAATAACAAGGGCCAAGGGATATAGTAAACCTGAAGTGAAACATCGGAATCTAAAACTGGTCTCACAGGAATGGTTCTAAACATAGACAGTAAGAAGATTTAGTCATCTTGTACTTAAGTCGGCATTGTGCCTTTTGTATTTAATTCGGATGCAATTTCTGTGTTTCATCGTCAATGAGAAAGTTCAAGGGATACAGTAAACCTGAAGTGAAGCATCGGAAACTAAAACTGGTCTCACAGGGAAGGTTCACAACATAGACAGTAAGAAGAGTCAGTCTTCTTGTACTTAAGTCGGCTTTGTGCCTTTTGTATTTAATTTCCATGCTTTTTCTGTGTTTCATCGTCAATAGGAAGGCCCAAGGGATACAGCAAACCTGAAGTGAAGCATCGGAATCTAATACTGGTCTCACAGGAAAGGTTCAAATCATAGAGTGTAAGAAGAGTCAGTCTTCTTGTACTTAAGACGGCATTGTGCCTTTTGTATTTATTTCCGACGCAATTACTGTGTATCATCGTCAATAAGAAAGGCCAAAGGATACAGTAAACCTGAAGTGAAGCATCGGAATCAAAAATGGTCTCACAGGAAACATTCCAATCATAGACAGTAAGGAGAGTCAGTCTTCTTGTACTTAAGTCGGCATTGTGCCTTTTATATTTAATTCCGATGCAATTTCTGTGTTTCATCGTCAATAAGAAGGTCCAAGGGATACAATAAAACTGAAGTAACCCATCGGAATCTAAAATTGGTCTCACAGGAGAGGTTCAAAACATAAACAGTGTGAAGAGTCAGTCTTCATGTACTTAAGTCGGCATTGTGCCTTTTGTATTTAATTCCGATGCAATTTCTGTGTTCATCGTCAATAAGAAGGTCCAAGGGTTACAATAAACCTGAAATGAAGCGTAGGAATACGAAACTGGTCTCACAGGAAAGCTTCAAATCATAGACAATAAAAAGTGACAGTCTTCTTGTACTTCAGTCGGCATTGTTCCTTTTGTATTTAAATCCGATGTAATTTCTGTGTTTCATCGTCGATAAGAAGGTCCAAGGGATACAGTAAACCTGAAGTGTAGCATCGGAATCAAAATTGGTCTCACAGCTAAGGTTCAAAACATAGACAGGAAGAAGAGTCAGTCTCCTTGTACTTAAGTAGGCATTTAGATTTTGTATTTAATTCCGATGCAATTTCTGTGTTTCATCGTCAATAAGAAGGTCCAAGGGATACAGTAAACCTGAATTCAAGCATAGGAATCTAAAACTGGTCTCACAGGGATGGTTCAAAACATAGACAGTAAAAAGGGTCAGGGTTCTTGAATTTAAGTCGGCAGTGTGCCTTTTGTATTTAATTCCGACGCAATTTCTGTGTTTCATCGTCAATAACAAAATCCAAGGTATAGGGTAAACCTGAAGTGAAGCATCGGAATCAAGACAGGTCTCACAGGAATGGTTCAAAACATAGACAGTAAGAAGAGTCAGTCTTCTTGTACTAAAGTCGGCATTGTGCCTTTTGTATTTAATTCTGATGCAATTTCTGTGTTTCATCGTCAATAAGAAGGTCCAAGGGATACAGTAAACCTGAAATGAAGCTTAGGAATCTAAAACTGTTCCCACAGGAAAGCTTCAAAATATACCCAGTAAGAAAACGCAGTCTTCTTGTACTTAAGTCGGCATTGTGCCGTTTGTATTTAATTCCGATGCAATTTCTGTGTTTTTTCGTCGATATGAAGATCCAAGGGATACAGTAAACCTGAAGTGGAGCACCGGAATCAAAACTGGTCTCACAGGATAGGTTCATATCTTAGTACGTAAGAAGAGTCACTCCTCTTGTACTTAAGTCGGCATTGTGCCTTTTGTATTTAATTCCCATGCAATATCTGTGTTTCATCGTCAACAAGAAGGTCCAAGGGATACATTGAACCTGAAATGAAATATCGGAATCTAATACTGGTCTCATATGAAAGGTTCAAAACATAGACAGCAAGAAGAGTCAGTCTTCTTGTACTTAAGTCGGCAGTGTAACTTTTGAATTTAATTCCGATGCAATTTCTGTGTTTCATCGTCAATACCAAAGTCCAAGGGATACAGTAAACCTGAAGTGAAACATCGGAATCTAAAACTAACCACACAGGAAAGGTTCGAGTCATAGAATGTAAGAAGCGTCAGTCCTCTTGTACTTAAGTCAGCATTGTGTCTTTTGTAATTAATTCCGATGCAATTTCTGTGTTTCATCGTCAATAAGAAGGCCCAAGGCATACAGTAAACCTAAAGTAAAGCATCGGAATCTAAAACTGGTCTCACAGTAAATATTCAAATCATAGAAAGTAAGAACAGGCCGTCTTCTTGTACTTAAGTCGTTATTGTGCCTATTGTATTTAATTCCGATGCAATTTCTGTGTTTCATCGTCAATAAGAAGGTCCAAGGGATACATTAAACCTGAAGTGAAGTATCGGAGACTAAAACTGGTCTCACAGGAGAGGTCCAAAACTTAGCCAGTAAGAAGAGTCAGTCTTCTTGGACTTAAGTCGGCATTGTGTTTTTTGTATTTAATTCCGATGCGTTTCTGTGTTTTATCGTCATCAAGTAAGTCTGAGGGATACAGTAAACCTGGAGTGAAGCATCGGAATCAAAACTGGTCTCACAGGATAGGTTCAAAACATAAACTTTAAGAAGAGTCAGTCTTCTTGTACCTATGTCGACATTGTGCCTTTTGTATTTAATTCCGATGTAATTTCTATGTTTCACCGTCAATATGGAAGTCCAAGGGATACAGCAAACCTGAAGTGACGCATCGGAATCTAAAACTGGTCACACAGGAAAAGTTCAAATCATTGAATGTAAGAAGAGAAAGTCCTCTTGTACTTAAGTCGGTATTGTGCCTTTTGTATTTCGTTCGGTCGCAATTTCTGTGTTTCATCGTCAATAAGAAGGTCCAAGGGATACAGTTAATTTGAAGTAAAGCATCGGAATCTATAACTGGTCTCACAGGAAGGGATCAAAATATAGACAGTAAGAGGAGTCAGTCTTCTTGTACTTAAGTCGGCATCGTGCCTTTTGTATTTAATTCCGTAACAATTTCTGTGTTTCATCGTCAATAAGAAGGTTCAAGGGATACAGTAACACTGAAATGAAACATAGGAATCTAAAACTGGTCTCACAGAGAATGTTTAAACATAGACAGTAAGAAGATTCAGTCTTCATGTAATTAAGTCGGCATTGTGACATTTGAATTTAATTCCGATGCAATTTCTGTGTTGCATCGTCACTAAAAAGGTCCAAGGGATACAGTAAACCTGAAGTGAAGCATCGGAATCTAAAACTGGTCCCACTGGAAAGGTTCAAATCATAGAATGTAAGAAGAGTCAGTCCTCTTGTACTTGAATCGGCATTGTGCCTTTTGTATTTTATTCCGACGCAATTTCTGTATTTCATCGTCAATATGAAGGTCCAAAGGATACAGTAAACCTGAAGCGAAGCATCGGAATCCAAACTGGTCTGAGAGGAATGGTTCAAAACATAGACAGTAAGAAGAGTCAGTCTTCTTGTACTTCAGTCGGCATTATGCTTTTGTATTTAATTCCGATGCAATTTCTGAGTTTTATCGTCAATATGAAGATCCAAGAGTTACAGTAAACCTGATGTGAAGCATCGGAATCAGAACTGGTCTCACACGAAAGGTACAATTCGCAGAATGTAACAAGGGTTAGTCCTCCTGTACTTAAGTCGGCATTGTGCCTTTTGTATTTAATTCCGATGCAATTTCTGTGTTTTATCGTCAGTAAGAAGGTCCAAGGGATACAGTAATGCTGAAGTGAAGCATCGGAAACTAAAATTGGTCTCACAGGAAAGGTTCATAGCATAGACAGTAAGAAGTGTCAGACTTCTTGTACTTAAGTCGGAATTGTGCTTTTCGTATTTAATCCCGATGCAATATCTGTGTTTCATCGTCAATAAGAAGCTCCAAGGGATACATTAAACCTGAGATGAACCATCGGAATCTAAAACTGGTCTCACAGGAATGGTTCAAAACATAGACCATAAGAAGAGTCAGTCATCTTCTACTTAAGTCGGCATTGTGCCTTTTGTATATAATTCCGATGCAATTTCTGTGTTTTATCGTCAATATGAAAGTCCAACGGATACAGTAAACCTAAGGTAAAGCATCGGAATCTATAACTGGTCTCAGAGGAAATGTTCAATATATAGACAGTAAGATGAGTCAGTCTTCCTGTACTTATGTCGGCATTTTGATTTTGTATTTAATTCCGACGCAATTTCTGTGTTTCAACGTCAATAAGAAGGTCCAAGGGATACAGTAAACCTGAAGTGAAGCATCGGAATCTAAAACTGGTCCCACAGTAAAGATCCAAAACATAGACAGTTAGAAGAGTCAGTCTTCATGTACTTAAATCGGCATTGTGCCTTTTGTATTTAATTCCGGTGCAATTTCTGTGTTTCTTCGTCAATAAGAAGGTCCAATGGATACAGTAAACCGGAAATGAAGCACAGGTATCTGAAACTGGTCTCACAGGAAAGGTTCAAATCATAGACAGTAAGAAGTGTCAGTCTTCTTGTACTTCAGTCGGCATTGTGAATTTTGTATTTAATTCCGATGTAATATCTGTGTTTCAACGTCAATAAGAAGGTCCAAGGGATTAAGTAAATCTGAAGTGAAGCATCGGAATCAAAACTGGTCTCACAGGAAACGTTCAAAGCATAGACTGTAAGAAGAGTCAGTCTTCTTTTACTTAAGTCGGCATTTTGCATTTTGTATTTAATTCCGATCCAATTTCTGTGTTTCATCGTCAATAAGAAGGTCCAAGGGATACAGTAAACCAGAAGTGAAGCATCGGAATCTAAAACTGGTCTCACAGGAAAGGTTCAAAGCATAGACAGTAAGAAAAGTCCGTCTTCTTGTACTTAATTCGGAATTGTGCCTCTTGTGTTTAATTCCGATGCAATTTCTGTGATTCATCGTCAATGAGAAGGTCCAAGGGATACAGTAAACCTGAAGTGAAGCATCGGAATCTAAAACTGATCTCACAGGAAAGGTTCAAGTCATAGCATGTAAGAAGAGTCCGTCTTCTTGTACTTAATTCGGAATTGTGCCTTTTGTGTTTAATTCCGTTGCAATTTCTGTGATTCATCGTCAATGAGAAGGTCCAACGGATACATTAAACCTGAAGTGAAGCATCGGAGACTATAACTGGTCTCACAGGAGAGGTCCAAAACTTACCCAGTAAGAAGAGTCAGTCTTCCTGGACTTAAGTCGGCATTGTGCTTTTTGTATTTAATTCCGATGCGTTGCTGTGTTTTATCGTCATCAAGTACGTCTGAGGGATACAGTAAACCTGAAGTGAAGCATCGGAATCAAAACTGGTCTCACAGGAAACGTTCAAAGCATAGACTGTAAGAAGAGTCAGTCTTCTTTCACTTAAGTCGGCATTTTGCATTTTGTATTTCATTCCGATCCAATTTCTGTGTTGCATCGTCAATAAGAAGGTCCAAGGGATACAGTAAACCTGAAGTGGAGCATTGGAATCTAAAACTGGTCTCACTGGAAAGGTTCAAATCATAGAATGTAAGAAGAGTCAGTCCTCTTGTACTTGAATCGGCATTGTGCCTTTTGTATTTTATTCCGACGCAATTTCTGTGTTTCATCGTCAATATGAAGGTCCAAAGGATACAGTAAACCTGAAGCGAAACATCGGAATCCAAACTGGTCTGACAGGAATGGTTCGAAACATAGACAGTAACAAGAGTCAGTCTTCTTGTACTTAAGTCGGCATTGTGCCTTTTGTATTTAATTCCGATGCAATTTCTGTGTTTCATCGTCAATAGGAAGGTCCAAGGGATACAGTAAACCTTAGTTGAAACATAGGAATCTAAAACTGCACTCACAGGAAAGGTTCAAATCATAGACAGTAAGAAGAGTCAGTCTTCTTGTACTTAAGTCGGCATTATGCCTTGTGTATTTGATTCCGACGCAATTTCTGTGTTTCATCGTCAATATGAAGATCCAAGAGATACAGTAAACCCGGTGTGAAGCATCGGAATCAGAACTGGTCTCACACGAAAGGTACAAATCGCAGAATGTAACGTGAGTCAGTCCTCTTGTACTTAAGTCGGAATTGTGCTTTTCGTATTTAATCCCGATCCAATATCTGTGTTTCATCGTCAATAAGAAGCTCCAAGGGATACAGTAAACCTGAGATGAAGCATCGGAATCTAAAACTGGTCTCACAGGAATGGTTCAAAACATAGACCGTAAGAAGAGTCAGTCATCTTCTACTTAAGTCGGCATTGTGCCTTTTGTATACAATTCCGATGCAATTTCTGTGTTTCATCGTCAATATGAAAGTCCAACGGATACAGTAAACCTAAGGTAAAGCATCGGAATCTACAACTGGTCTCAGAGGAAATGTTCAAAGTATAGACAGTAAGATGAGTCAGTCTTCTTGTACTTATGTCGGCATTTTGATTTTGCATTTAATTCCGACGCAATTTCTGTGTTTCAACGTCAATAAGAAGGTCCAAGGGATACAGTAAACCTGAAGTGAAGCATCGGAATCTAAAACTGGTCCCACAGTAAAGATTCAAAACATAGACAGTTAGAAGAGTCAGTGTTCATGTACTTAAATCGGCATTGTGCCTTTTGTATTTAATTCCGGTGCAATATCTGTGTTTCTTCGTCAATAAGAAGGTCCAAGGGATACAGTAAAGCAGAAATGAAGCATCGGAAACTAAAACTGGTCTCACAGGAATGGTTCAAAACATAGACAGTAAGAAGAGCCAGTCTTCTTGTACTAAAGTCGGCATTGTGCCTTTAGTATTTAATTTCGATGCAATATCTGTGTTTCATCGTCAATAAGAATGTCCAAGGGATACAGTAAACTAGAAATGAAGCATAGGAATCTGAATCTGGTCTCACAGGAAAGGTTCAAATCATAGAATGTAGGAAGAGTCAGTCCTCTTGTACTGAAATCGGCATTGTGCCTTTAGAATTTAATTCCGATGCAATTTCTGGGTTTTATCGTCAATAAGAAGGTCCAAGGGACACAGTAAACCTGAAGTAAAGCATCGGAATCTAAAACTGGTCACACAGGAAAGGTTCAAAACATAGACAGTAAGAATAGTCAGTCTTCTTGTACTAAAGTCGGCATTGTGCCTTTTGTATTTAATTCCGATGCAATTTCTGTGTTTCATCGTCAATAAGAAGGTCCAAGGGATACATAAAACCTGAAATGTGGAATCGCAATTTGAAACTGCTCTCACAGGAAGGGTTCAAAGCAAAGACCGTAAGAAGAGTCAGTCTTCTTGTACTTAAGTCCGCATTGTGCCTTTTGTATATAATTCCGACGCAATTTCTGTGTTTCATCGTCAATATGAGGGTCCAAGGGATACAGTAAACCTGAAGTAAATATCGGAATCTATAACTGGTCTCACAGGAAAGCTTCAAAATATAGACAGTAAGATGAGTCAGTCTCCTTGTACTTAAGTCGGCATTTAGATTTTGTATTTAATTCCGATGCAATTTCTGTGTTTCATCGTCAAAAAGAAGGTTCAAGGGATACAGTAAACCTGAAGTGAAGCATCGGAATCTAAAACTGGTCTCAGAGTAAAGATTCAAAACATAGACAGTATGAAGAGTCAGCCTTCTTGTACTGAAGTCGGCACTGTGCCTATTGTACTTGATTCCGATGCAATTTCTGTGGTTCATCGTCAATAAGAAGGTCCAAGGGATACAGTAAACCTGAAGTAAAGCATCGGAATCTAAAACTGGTCTCACTGAAAAGGATCAAACCATAGTCAGCAAGAAGAGTCAGTCTTCGTGTATTTAAATCGGCATTGTGCCTTTTGTATTTAATTCCAATGCAATTTCTGTGTTACATCGTCAATATGAAGATCCAAGAGATACAGTAAACCTGATGTGAAGCATCGGAATCAGAACTGGTCTCACACGAAAGGTACAAATCGCAGAATGTAACAAGGGTTAGTCCTCCTGTACTTAAGTCGGCATTGTGCCTTTTGTATTTAATTCCGATGCAATTTCTGTGTTTTATCGTCAGTAAGAAGGTTTAAGGGATACAGTAATGCTGAAGTGAAGCATCGGAAACTAAAACTGGTCTCACAGGAAAGGTTCATAGCATAGGCAGTAAGAAGTGTCAGACTTCTTGTACTTAAGTCGGAATTGTGTTTTTCGTATTTAATCCCGATGCAATATCTGTGTTTCATAGTCAATAAGAAGCTCCAAGGGATACATTAAACCTGAGATGAACCATCGGAATCTAAAACTGGTCTCACAGGAATGGTTCAAAACATAGACCGTAAGAAGAGTCAGTCATCTTCTACTTAAGTCGGCATTGTGCCTTTTGTATATAATTCCGATGCAATTTCTGTGTTTCATCGTCAATATGTAAGTCCAACGGATACAGTAAACCTAAGGTAAAGCATCGGAATCTATAACTGGTCTCAGAGGAAATGTTCAATACATAGACAGGAAGATGAGTCAGTCTTCCTGTACTTATGTCGGCATTTTGATTTTTTATTTAATTCCGACGCAATTTTTGTGTTTCAACGTCAATAAGAAGGTCCAAGGGATACAGTAAACCTGAAGTGAAGCATCGGAATCTAAAACTGGTCCCACAGTAAAGATTCAAAACAAAGACAGTTAGAAGAGTCGGTCTTCATGTACTTAAATCGGCATTGTGCCTTTTGTATTTAATTCCGGTGCAATTTCTGTGTTTCTTCGTCAATAAGAAGGTCCAATGGATACAGTAAACCGGGAATGAAGCACAGGAATCTGAAACTGGTCTCACAGGAAAGGTTCAAATCACAGACAGTAAGAAGTGTCAGTCTTCTTGTACTTCAGTCGGCATTGTGCATTTTGTATTTAATTCCGATGTAATTTCTGTGTTTCAACGTCAATAAGAAGGTCCAAGGGATTAAGTAAATCTGAAGTGAAGTATTGGAATCAAAACTGGTCTCACAGGAAACGTTCAAAGCATAGACAGTAAGAAGAGTCCGTCTTCTTGTACTTAATTCGGAATTGTGCCTTTTGTGTTTAATTCCGATGCAATTTCTGTGATTCATCGTCAATGAGAAGGTCCAAGGGATACAGTAAACCTGAAGTGAAGCATCGGAATCTAAAACTGATCTCACAGGAAAGGTTCAAGTCATAGAATGTAAGAAGAGTCAGTCTTCTTGTTTTTAAATCGGCATTGTGCCTTTTGTATTTAATTCCAATGCAATTTCTGTGTTTCATCGTCAATAAGACAGTCCAAGGGATATAGTAAACCTGAAGTGAAGCTTCGGAATCTAATTTGGTATCACAGCAAAGGTTCAAGACGTAGACAGTAAGAAGAGTCAGTCCTCTGGTACTTAAGTCGGCATAGTGCCTTTTGTATTTAATTCCGATGCAATTTCTATGTTTCATCGTCAAGTAGAAGGTCCAAGGGATACAGTAAACCTGAAGTGAAGCATCGGAATCTAAAACTGGTCTCACAGGAAAGGTTCTAAACATAGACAGTAAGAAGATTTAGTCATCTTGTACTTAAGTCGGCATTGTGCCTTTTGTATTTAATTCGGATACAATTTCTGTGTTTCATCGTCAATGAGAAAGTCCAAGGGATACAGTAAACCTGAAGTGAAGCATCGGAAACTAAAACTGTTCTCACAGGGAAGGTTCACAACATAGACAGTAAGAAGAGTCAGTCTTCTTGTACTTAAGTCTGCTTTGTGCCTTTTGTATTTAATTCCGATCCATTTCCTGTGTTTCATCGTCAATAAGAAGGCCCAAGGGATACAATAAACCTGAAGTGAAGCATCGGAATCTAATACTGGTCTCACAGGAAAGGTTCAAATCATAGAATGTAAGAAGAGTCAATCTTCTTGTACTTAAGACGGCATTGTGCCTTCTGTATTTAATTCTGATGCAATTTCTGTGTTTCATCGTCAATAAGAAGGTGCAAGGGATACAGAAAACCTGAAGTAAAGCATCGGAATCTAAAACTGGTCTCACAGGAAAAGTTCAAATCATAAACAGTAAGAAGAGTCGGTCTTCTTCTACTTAAGACGGCATTTTGACATTTGAATTTAATTCCGATGCAATTTCTGTGTTGCATCGTCAATAAGAAGGTCCAAGGGATACAGTAAACCTGAAGTAAAGCATCGGAATCTAAAACTGGTCTCACTGGAAAGGTTCAAATCATAGAATGTAAGAAGAGTCAGTCCTCTTGTACTTGAATCGGCATTGTGCCTTTTGTATTTTATTCCGACGCAATTTCTGTGTTTCATCGTCAATATGAAGGTCCAAAGGATACAGTAAACCTGAAGCGAAGCATCGGATCCAAACTGGTCTGACAGGAATGGTTCGAAACATAGACAGTAACAAGAGTCAGTCTTCTTGTACTTAAGTCGGCATTGTGCCTTATGTATTTAAATCCGATCCAATTTCTGTGTTTCATCGTCAATAGGAAGGTCCAAGGGATACAGTAAACCTGAATTGAAACATACGAATCTGAAACTGGTCTCACATTGAAGGTTCAAAACATAGACAGCAGGAAGAGTCAGTCTTCTTGTATTTACATCGTCATTTTGCCTTTTGTATTTAATTCCATTGCAATTTCTGTGTTTCATCGTCAATAAGAAGGTCCAAGGGATACAGTATACCCGAAGTGAAGCTTCGGAATCAAAAATGGTCGCACAGCTAAGGTTCAAAACATAGACAGGAAGAAGAGTAAGTTTCCTTGTACTTATGTTGGCATTGTGCCTTTTGTATTTAATTCCATTGCAATTTCTGTGTTTCATCGTCAATAAGCAGGTACAACGGATACAGTAAACCTGAAGTGAAGCATCGGAATCTAAAACTGGTCAAATAGGAAAGGTTCAAATCAAAGAATGTAAGAAGAGTCAGTCCCCTTGTACTTAAGTCGGCATTGTGCTTATTGTGTTTAATTCCGATGCAATTTCTGGGTTTTATCGTCAATCAGAAGGTCCAAGGGATACAGTAAACCAGAAGTGAAGCATCGGAATGTAAAACTGGACAAATAGGAAAGGTTCAAATCAAAGAATGTAAGAAGAGTCAGTCTTCTTGTACTTAAGTCGGCATTGTGCCTTTTTTATTTAATTCCGATGCAAATTCTGTGTTTCATCGTTAATCTGAAGGGCCAAGGGATACAGTATACCTGAAGTGAAGCATCGGAATCTAAAACTCGTCTCAAAGGAAACGTTCTAAATATAGACCGTAAGAAGAGTCACTCCTCTTGTATTTAAGTCGGTATTGTGCCTCTTGTATTTAATTCCGATGCGATTTCTGTGTTTCATCGTCAATAAGAAGGTCCAAGGGATACAGTAAACCCGAAGTGAAGAATCGGAAACTGAAACTGGTCTCACAGGAGAGGTTCAAAGCATAGACAGTAAGAAGAGTCCGTCTTCTTGTACTGAAGTCGGAATTGTGCCTTTTGTGTTTAATTCCGATGCAATTTCTGTGATTCATCGACAATGAGAAGGTCCAAGGGATAGAGTAAAGCTGAAGTGAAGCATCGGAGTCTAAAACTGGTCTCACAGGAAAGGTTCAAGTCATAGAATGTAAGAAGAGTCAGTCCTCTTGTACTTAAGTCGGCATTGTGCCTTTTGTATTTAATTCCGATGCAATTTCTGTGCTTCATCGTCAATAAGAAGGTCCAAGGCATACAGTAAACCTAAAATACAGCTTCGTAATCTAAAACTGGTCTCACAGTAAAGATTCAAAACATAGACAGTAAGAAGAGTCAGTCTTCTTGTACTTAAGTCGGCATTGTGCCTTTTGAATTGAATTCCGATGCAATATCTGTGTTTCATCGTCAATAATGAGGACCATGGAATACAGTAAAACAGAAGTGAAGCATCGGAAAGTAAAACTGGTCTCACAGGAGAGGTTCAAAGCATAGACAGTAAGAAGAGTCAGTCTTCTTGTACTTATGTCGGCATTGTGCCTTTTGTATTTAATTCCGATGCAATTTCTATGTTTCATCGACAATAAGAAAGTCTGAGGGATACAGTAAACCTGAAGTAAAGCATCGGAATCTGAAACTGGTCTCACTGGACAGGTTCAAAACATAGACAGCAAGAAGAGTCAGTGTTCTTGTTTTCAAATCGGCATTGTGCCTTTTGTATTTAATTCCAGTGCAATTTCTTTGTTTCATCGTCAATTAGAAGGTCCATGGGATACACTAAACATGAAGTGAACCATCGGAATCTAAAAATGGTCTCACAGGAAAGGTTCAAATCATAGATAGTAAGAAGAGTCGGTCTTCTCGTCTTTAAGTCGGCATTTTGACTTTAGAAGTTAATTCCGATGCAATTTCGGTGTTTCATCGTCAACAAGAAGGTCCAAGGGATACTGTAAACCTGAAGTTAAGCATCGGAATCTAAAACTGGTCTCACAGTAAAGGTTCAAACATAGACAGTAAGAAGAGTCTGTCTTCTTGTACTTAAGACGGCATTGTGCCTTTTGTATTTAATTCCGATCCAATTTCTGTGTTTCATCGCCAATAAGGAGATCCAAGGGATACAGTAAACCTGAAGTGAAGCATCGGAATCTAATACTGGCCTCACAGGATAGGTTCATATCATAGTATGTAAGTAGAGTCAGTCTTCTTGTACATAAGTCGGCATTGCGCCTTTTGTATTTAAGTCTGATGCAATTTCTGTGTTTCATCGTCAATAAGAAGGTCCAAGGGATACAGAAAACCTGAAGTAAAGCATCGGAATCTGAAACTGGTCTCACAGGAAAGGTTCAAAACGAAGACAGTAAGAAAAACCGGTCTTCTTGTTTTTAAGTCGGCATTGTGCCTTTTGTATTTCATTCCGACGCAATTTCTGTGTTTCATCGTCAATAAGAAGGTCCAAGGGATACAGTGAACCTGATGTGAAGCATCGGAATGGAAACTGGTCTCACAGGAATGGTTCAAAATATAGACAGTAAGAAGAGTCAGTCTTCTTGTACTCAAGTCAGCATTTTGGTTTTGTATTTAATTCCGCTGCAAATTTCTGTGTTTCATCGTCAATAAGAAGGTCCAAGGGATACAGTAAACCTGAAGTGAAGCATCGGAATCTAAAACTGGTCTCACCGTAAAGATTCAAACCATAGACAGTAATAAGAGTCAGTCTTCTTGTAATTACGTCGGCATTGTGCCTTTTGTATTTAATCCGTTGCAATTTCAGTGTTTCATCGTCAATATAAACGTCCAAGGGATACAGTAAACCTGAAGTGAAGCATCGGAAACTAAAACTGGTCTCACAGGAAAGGTTCTAATCATAGAATGTAAGAAGATTCATCCCTCTTGTACATAAGTCGGCATTGTGCCTTTTGTATTTAATTCCGATGCAATTTCTGGGTTTTATTGTCAATAAAGTCTAAGGGAT
Source organism: Schistocerca americana (assembly GCF_021461395.2). Classification (NCBI taxonomy): domain Eukaryota; kingdom Metazoa; phylum Arthropoda; class Insecta; order Orthoptera; family Acrididae; genus Schistocerca; species Schistocerca americana. The sequence continues at coordinate 18,389,667 of NC_060130.1, read as the reverse complement.
ACAGTAAACCTGAAGTAAAGCATCGGAATCTAAAACTGGTCACACAGGAATGGTTCAATCATAGACAGTAAAAAGTGTCAGTCTTCTTGTTTTTAAGTGGGAATTGTGCCTTTTGTATTTAATTCCGACGCAATTTCTGTGTTTCATCGTCAATAAGAAAGTCCAAGGGATACAGTAAACCTGAAGTGAAACATCGGAATCTAAAACTGGTCTCACAGGAAAGGTTCGAGTCATAGAATTTAAGGAGCGTCAGTCCTCTTGTACTTAGGTCGGCATTGTAACTTTTGTATTTAATTCCGATGCAATTTCTGTGTTTCATCGTCAATAACAAAGTCCAAGGGATACAGTAAACCTGAAGTGAAACATCGGAATCTAAAACTGGTCTCACAGGAAAGGTTCGAGTCATAGAATGTAAGAAGCGTCAGTCCTCTTGTACTTAAGTCGGCATTGTGTCTTTTGTAATTAATTCCGATGCAATTTCTGTGTTTCATCGTCAATAAGAAGGTCCAATTCATACAGTAAACCTAAAGTAAAGCATCGGAATCTAAAACTGGTCTCACAGTAAATATTCAAATCATAGACAGTAAGAACAGACCGTCTTCTTGTACTCAAGTTGCGCATTGTGCATTTTGTATTTCATTCCGATGCAATTTCTGTGTTTCATCGTCAATAAGAAGGTCCGAGGGATACATTAAACCTGAAGTGAAGCATCCAAGACTAAAACTGGTCTCACAGGAGAGGTCCAAAACTTAGCCAGTAAGAAGAGTCAGCCTTCTTGGACTTAAGTCGGCAGTGTGCCTTTTGTATTTCATTCCGATGCAATTTCTGTGTTTTATCGTCATCAAGTAAGTCTGAGGGCTACAGTAAACCTGTAGTGAAGCATCGGAATCAAAACTGGTCTCACAGGAAAGGTTCAAAACATAGACCTTAAGAAGAGTCAGTCTTCTTGTACCTAAGTCGACATTGTGCCTATTGTATTTAATTCCGATGCAATTTCTATGTTTCAACGTCAATATGGAAGTCCAAGGGATACAGCAAACCTGAAATGACGCATCGGAATCTAAAACTCGTCTCACAGGAAAGGTCCAAATCATAGACAGTAAGAAGAGTCGGTCTTCTTGTACTTAAGACGGCATTTTGACTTTTGAATTTAATTCCGATGCAATATCTGTGTTTCATCGTCAATAAGAAGGTCAAAGGGATACAGTCAACTTGAAGTGAAGCATCGGAACCTAAAACTGGTCTCAAAGGAAAGGTTCAAATCATAGAATGTAAGAAGAGAAAGTCCTCTTGTACTTAAGTCGGTATTGTGCATTTTGTATTTCATTCCGTCGCAATTTCTGTGTATCATCGTCAATAAGAAGGTCCAAGGGATACAGTAAACCTGAAGAGAAGCATCGGAATCCCAACTGGTCTCACAGGAATGATTCAAAACATAGACAGTAACAAGAGTCAGTCTTCTTGTACTTAAGTCGGCATTGTGCCTTTTGTACGTAATTCCGATGCAATTTCTGTGTTGCATCGTCAATAAGTAAGTCTGAGGGATACAGTAAACCTGAAGTGAAGCAGCGCAATCAAAACTGGTCTCACAGCAAAGGTTCAAAACATAGACAGTAAGAAAAGTCAGTCGTCATGTACTTATGTCGGCATTCTGCCTTTTGTATTTAATTCCGATGCAAATTCTGAGTTTCATAGTTAATTTGAAGGGCCAAGGGATACAGTATACCTGAAGTGAAGCATCGGAATCTAAAACTGGTCTCAGAGGAAACGTTCTAAATATAGACCGTAAGAAGAGTCAGTCCACTTGTATTTAAGTCGCCATTGTGCCTTTTGTATTAAATTCCGATGCAATTTCTGTGTTTCATCGTCAATTAGAAGGTATAAGGGATATATTAAAACGGAAGTGAAGCTTCGATTTATAAAACTGGTCTCACAGGAATGGTTCATAACATGGACAGTAAGAAGAGTCAGTCCTCTTGTACTTAAGTCGGCATTGTGCCTATTGTGTTTAATTCCGATGCAATTTCTGGGTTTTGTCGTCAATAAGAAAATACAAGGGATACAGTAAACCTGAAGTAAAGCATCGGAATCTAAAACTGGTCTCACAGGAAAGGTTCAAAACATAGACAGTAAGAAGAGTCAGTCTTCTCGTACTTAATTCGGCAGTGGGCCTTTTGTATTTAATTCCGATGCAATTTCTGTGTTTCATCGTCAATAAGAAGCTCCAAGGGATACATTAAACCTGAGATGAAGCATCGGAATCTAAAACTGGTCTCACAGGAATGGTTCAAAACATAGACCGTAAGAAGAGTCAGTCATCTTCTACTTAAGTCGGCATTGTGCCTTTTGTATATAATTCCGATGCAATTTCTGTGTTTCATCGTCAATAGGAAGGTCCAACGGATACAGTAAACCTAAGGTAAAGCATCGGAATCTGTAACTGGTCTCAGAGGAAATGTTCAAAGTATAGACAGTAAGAAGAGTCAGTCTTCTTGTACTTATGTCGGCATTTTGATTTTGTATTTAATTCCGACGCAATTTCTGTGTTTCATCGTCAACAAGAAGGTCCAAGGGACACAGCAAACCTGAAGTAAAGCATCGGAATCTAAAACTGGTCACACAGGAAAGGTTCAAAACATAGACAGTAAAGAGAGTCAGTCTTCTTGTTTTTTAATTGGGCATTGTGCCTTTTGTATTTAATTCCGACGCAATTTCTGTGTTTCATCGTCAATAAGAAAGTCCAAGGGATACGGTAAACCTGAAGTGAAGCATCGTAATCAAAACTGGTCTCACAGGAATGGTTCAAAACATAGACAGTAAGAAGAGTCAGTCTTCTTGTACCAAAGTCGGCATTGTGCCTTTTGTATTTAATTCCGATGCAATTTCTGTGTTTCATCGACAATATGAGGATTCAAGGGACACAGTAAACCTGAAGTGGAGCATCATAATGAAAACTGCTCTCAGAGGATAGGTTCAAATCATAGAATGTTAGAAGAGTCAGTCCTCTTGTACTTAAGTCGGCATTGTGCGTTTTGTATTTAATTCCGATGCAATCTCTGTGTTTCATCGTCAATAAGAATGTCCAAGCGATACAGTAAACCTGAGTGAAGCATCGGAATCTAAAACTAGTGTCACAGTAAAGATTCAAAGCATAGACAGTAAGAAGAGTCAGTCTTCTTGTACTTAAGTCAGCAGTGTGCCTTTTGTATTTAATTCCGATGCAATTTATGTGTTTCATCTTTAATAAGAAGGTCCAAGGGATACAGTAAACCTGAAGTGAAGTATCGGAAACTAGAACTGGAGTCACAGGAAAGGTTCAAAACATACACAGTAAGAAGAGTCAGTCTTCTTGTACTTAAGTCGGCATGGTGCTTTTGTTTTTAATTCCGATGAAATTTCTGTGTGTCATCGTCAATAAGCAGATCCAAAGGATACAGTAATCCTGAAGTGAAGAATCGGAGTCTAAAACTGGTCTCGCAGGAAAGGTTCAAATCATAGAATGTATGAAGAGTCAGTCCTCTTGTACTTAAGTCGGCATGGTGCTTTTGTATTTAATTCCGGTGCAATTTCTGTGTTTCTTCGTCAATAGGAAGGTCCAATGGATACAGTAAGCCGGAAATGAAGCATAGGAATCTGAAACTGGTCTCACAGGAAAGGTTCAAATCATAGACAGTAAGAAGTGTCAGTCTTCTTGTACTTCAGTCGGCATTGTGCCTTTTGTATTTAATTCCGATGTAATTTCTGTGTTTCATCGTCAATAAGATGGTCCAAGGGATTAAGTAAATCTAAAGTGAAGCATCGGAATCAAAACTGGTCTCACAGGAAAGGTTCAAAGCATAGACTGTAAGAAGAGTCAGTCTTCTTTTACATAAGTCGGCATTATGCATTTTGTATTTAATTCCGATGCAATTTCTGTGTTTCATCGTCAATAAGAAGGTCCAAGGGATACAGTAAACCAGAAATGAAGAATAGGAATGTAAATCTGGTCTCACAGGAAATTTTCAAATCATAGAATGTAAGAAGAGTCAGTCCTCTTCTACTGAAATCGGCATTGTGCCTTTTGTATTTAATTCCGATGCAATTTCTGTGTTTCATCGACAATATGAAGATTCAAGGGACACAGTAAACCTGAAGTGGAGCATCATAATGAAAACTGCTCTCAGAGGATAGGTTCAAATCATAGAATGTAAGAAGAGTCAGTCCTCTTGTACTTAAGTCGGCATTGTGCCTTTTGTATTTAATTCCGATGCAATTTCTGTGTTTCATCGTCAATAAGAAGGTCCAAGGGATACATAAAACCTGAAATGAGGAATCGGAATCTGAAACTGGTCTCACAGGAAAGGTTCAAATCATAGACCGTAAGAAGAGTCAGTCTTCTTGTACTTAAGTCCGCATTGTGCCTTTTGTATATAATTCCGACGCAATTTCTGTGTTTCATCGTCAATATGAGGGTCCAAGGGATACAGTAAATCTGAAGTAAATATCGGAATCTATAACTGGTCTCACAGGAAAGGTTCAAAATATAGACAGTAAGATGAGTCAGTCACCTTGTACTTAAGTCGGCATTTAGATTTTGTATTTAATTCCGGTGCAATTTCTGTGTTTCATCGTCAATAAGAATGTCCAAGGGATACAGTAAACCTGAAGGTAAGCATCGGAAACTAACACTGGTCTCACAGGAAAGGTTCAAAACATAGACAGTTAGAAGAGTCTGTCTTCTTGTACTTAGGTCGGCATTGTGGATTTGTTTTTTAATTCTGATGCAATTTCTGTGTTTCATCGTCAATATGAAGGTCCAAGGCTTACAGTAAACCTACAGTGAAGCATCGGAATCTAAAACTGGTCTCAAAGTAAAGGTTCAAAGCATAGACAGTATGAAGAGTCTGCCTTCTTGTACTTAAGTCGGCATTGTGTCTTTTGTACTTAATTCCGATCCAATTTCTGTGTTTCATGGTCAATAAGTAAGTCTGAGGGATATAGTAAACCTAAAGTGAAGCATCGGAATCAAAACAGGTCTCACAGGAAAATGTTCAAATTATAGACAGTAAGAAGAGTCAGTCTTCTTAGACGTAAGTCGGCATTGTGCCTTTTGCATTTAATTCCAATGCAATTTCTGTGTTTCATCGTCAATAAGGTGGTCCAAGGGATACAGTAAACCTGAAGTAAAGCATCGGAATCTAAATCTGGTCTCACTGAAAAGGATCAAACCATAGTCAGCAAGAAGAGTCAGTCCTCTTGTATTTACATCGTCATTGTGCCTTTTGTATTTAATTCCATTGCAATTTCTGTGTTTCGTCGTCAATAAGAAGGTCCAAGGGATACAGTAAACCTGAAGTGAAGCTTCGGAATCAAAAATGGTCTCACAGCTAAGGTTCAAAACATAGACAGGAAGAAGAGTCAGTCTCCTTGTACTTAGGTAGGCATTTAGATTTTGAATTTAATTCCGGTGCAATTTCTGTGTTTCATCGTCAATAAGAAGGTCCAAGGGATACAGTAAACCTGAATTCAAGCATAGGAATCGAAAACTGGTGTCACAGGGATGGTTCAATACATAGACAGTAAGAACAGTCAGTCTTCTTGTACTTAAGTTGGCATTGTGCCTTTTGTATTTAATTCCGATGCAATTTCTGTGTTTAATCGTCAATAAGCAGGTACAAGGGATACAGTTAACCTGAAGTGAAGCATCGGAATCTAAAACTGGTCAAATAGGAAAGGTTCAAATCAAAGAATGTAAGAAGAGTCAGTCCTCCTGTACTTAAGTCGGCATTGTGCTTATTGTGTTTAATTCCGATGCAATTTCTGGGTTTTATCGTCAATAAGAAGGTCCAAGGGATACAGTAAACCTGAAGTGAAGCATCGGAATCTAAAACTGGTCAAATTGGAAAGGTTCAAATCAAAGAATGTAAGAAGAGTCAGTCATCTTGTACTTAATTCGGCATTGTGCCTTTTGTATTTAATTCCGATGCAAATTCTGTGTTTCATCGTTAATTCGAAGGGCCAAGGGATACAGTATACCTGAAGTGAAGCGTCGGAATCTAAAACTGGTCTCAGAGGAGACGTTCTAAATATAGACCATAAGAAGAGTCAGTCCTCTTGTATTTAAGTCGGCATAGTGATTTTTGTATTTAATTCCGATGCAATTTCTGTGTTTCATCGTCAATTAGAAGGTATAAGGGATACAGTAAAAATGAAGTGAAGCTTCGATTTATAAAACTGGTCTCACAGGAAAGGTTCATAACATAGACAGTAAGAAGAGTCAGTCTTCTTGTACTTAAGTTGGCAATGTGCATTTTGTATTTAATTCCGATGCAATTTCTGTTTTTCATCGTAAATAAGCAGGTACAAGGGATACAGTAAACCTGAATTGAAGCATCAGAATCTAAAACTGGTCAAAATGGAAAGGTTCAAATCAAAGAATGTAAGAAGAGTCAGTGCTCTTGTACTTAATTCGGCATTGTGCTTATTGTGTTTAATTCCGATGCAAATTCTGGGTTTTATCGTCAATAAGAAGGTCCAAGGGATACAGTAAACCTGAAGTAAAGCATCGGAATCTGAAACTGATCTCACAGGAAAGGTTCAAAGCATAGACAGTAAGAAGAGTCAGTCTTCTTGTACTTAAGTCGGCATGGTGCTTTTGTATTTAATTACGATGCAATTTCTGTGTTTCATCGTCAATAAGCAGATCCAAAGGATACAGTAATCCTGAAGTGAAGAATCGGAATCTAAAACTGGTCTCGCAGGAAAGGTTCAAATCATAGAATGTAAGAAGAGTCAGTCCTCTTGTACTTAAGTCGGCATTGTGCTTTTGTATTTACTTCCGATGCAATTTTTGTGTTTCATCGTCAATAAGAAGCTCCAAGGGATACATTACTCCTGAAATGAAGAATCGGAATCAAAAACTGGTCTCACAGGAATGGTTCAAAACATAGACCGTAAGAAGAGTCAGTCATCTTCTACTTAAGTCGGCATTGTGCCTTTTGTATATAATTCCGATGCAATTTCTGTGTTTCATCGTCAATAGGAAGGTCCAACGGATACAGTAAACCTGAAGTAAAGCATCGGAATCTATAACTGGTCTCACAGGAAAGGTTCAAAATATAGACAGTAAGAAGAGTCAGACTTCTTGGACTAAAGTCGGCATTGTGCCTTTTCTATTTAATTCCGATGCAATTTCTGTGTTTCACCGTCAATAAGGAGGTAGAAGGGATACAGTACACCTGAAGTAAAGCATCGGAACCAAAAACTGGTCTCACTGGAAAGGTTCAAACCATAGTCAGCAAGAAGTGTCAGTCTTCCTGTTTTCTAAATCGGCATTGTGCCTTTTGTATTTAATTCCAATGTAATTTCTGTGTTTCATCGTCAACAAGAAGGTCCAAGGGATACAGTAACACTGAAATGTAGCATAGGAATCTAAAACTGGTGTCACAGGGAAGGTTTAAACATAGACAGTAAGAAGAGTCAGTCTTCTTGTACTTAAGTCGGCATTGTGCTTATTGTGATTAATTCCGATGCAATTTCTGGGTTTTATCGTCAATAAGAATGTCCAAGGGATACAGTAAAGCTGAAGTGAAGCATCGGAACCTAAAACTGGTCAAATAGGAAGGGTTCAAATCAAAGAATGTAAGAAGAGTCAGTCTTCTTGTACTTAAGTCGGCATTGTGCCTTTTGTATTTAATTCCGATGCAAATTCTGAGTTTCATAGTTAATTTGAAGGGCCAAGGGATACAGTATACCTGAAGTGAAGCATCGGAATCTAAAACTGGTCTCAGAGGAAACGTTCTAAATATAGACCGTAAGAAGAGTCAGTCCACTTGTATTTAAGTCGCCATTGTGCCTTTTGTATTTAATTCCGATGCAATTTCTGTGTTTCATCGTCAATTAGAAGGTATAAGGGATATATTAAAACGGAAGTGAAGCTTCGATTTATAAAATTGGTCTCACAGGAAAGGTTCATAACATGGACAATAAGAAGAGTAAGTCTTCTTGTGCTTAAGTAGGCATTGTGCCTTTTGTATTTAATTCCGATGCAATTTCTGTGTTTCATCGTCAATAAGAAGCTCCAAGGGATACATTAAACCTGAGATGAAGCATCAGAATCTAAAACTGGTCTCACAGGAATGGTTCAAAACATAGACCGTAAGAAGAGTCAGTCATCTTCTACTTAAGTCGGCATTGTGCCTTTTGTATATAATTCCGATGCAATTTCTGTGTTTCATCGTCAATAGGAAGGTCCAACGGATACAGTAAACCTAAGGTAAAGCATCGGAATCTGTAACTGGTCTCAGAGAAAATGTTCAAAGTATAGACCGTAAGAAGAGTCAGTCTTCTTGTACTTATGTCGGCATTTTGATTTTGTATTTAGTTCCGACGCAATTTCTGTGTTTCATCGCCAATAAGAAGGTCCAAGGGACACAGTAAACCTGAAGTGGAGCATCATAATGAAAACTGCTCTCAGAGGATAGGTTCAAATCATAGAATGTAAGAAGAGTCAGTCTTCTTGTACTTAAGTCGGCATTGTGCGTTTTGTATTTAATTCCGATGCAATTTCTGTGTTTCATCGTCAATAAGAAGGTCCAAGGGATACATAAAACCTGAAATGAGGAATCGGAATCTGAAACTGGTCTCACAGGAAAGGTTCAAAACATAGACCGTAAGAAGAGTCAGTCTTCTTGTACATAAGTCCGCATTGTGCCTTTTGTATATAATTCCGACGCAATTTCTGTGTTTCATCGTCAATATGAGGGTCCAAGGGATACATAAAACCTGAAATGAGGAATCGGAATCTGAAACTGGTCTCACAGGAAAGGTTCAAAATATAGACAGTAAGATGAGTCAGTCTCCTTGTACTTAAGTCGGCATTTAGATTTTGTATTTATTTCCGATGCAATTTCTGTGTTTCATCGTCAATAAGAATGTCCAAGCGATACAGTAAACCTGAGTGAAGCATCGGAATCTAAAACTAGTGTCACAGTAAAGATTCAAAACATAGACAGTAAGAAGAGTCAGTCTTCTTGTACTTAAGTCAGCAGTGTGCCTTTTGTATTTAATTCCGATGCAATTTATGTGTTTCATCGTTAATAAGAAGGTCCAAGGGATACAGTAAACCTGAAGTGAAGCATCGGAAACTAAAACTGGAGTCACAGGAAAGGTCCAAAACATACACAGTAAGAAGAGTCAGTCTTCTTGTACTTAAGTCGGCATGGTGCTTTTGTTTTTAATTCCGATGCAATTTCTGTGATTCATCGTCAATAAGCAGATCCAAAGGATACAGTAATCCTGAAGTGAAGAATCGGAATGTAAAACTGGTCTCGCAGGAAAGGTTCAAATCATAGAATGTAAGAAGAGTCAGTCCTCTTGTACTTAAGTCGGCATGGTGCTTTTGTATTTAATTCCGGTGCAATTTCTGTGTTTCTTCGTCAATAGGAAGGTCCAATGGATACAGTAAGCCGGAAATGAAGCATAGGAATCTGAAACTGGTCTCACAGGAAAGGTTCAAATCATAGACAGTAAAAAGTGTCAGTCTTCTTGTACTTCAGTCGGCATTGTGCCTTTTGTATTTAATTCCGATGTAATTTCTGTGTTTCATCGTCAATAAGATGGTCCAAGGGATTAAGTAAATCTAAAGTAAAGCATCGGAATCAAAACTGGTCTCACAGGAAAGCTTCAAAGCATAGACTGTAAGAAGAGTCAGTCTTCTTTTACATAAGTCGGCATTTTGCATTTTGTATTTAATTCCGATGCAATTTCTGTGTTTCATCGTCAATAAGAAGGTCCAAGGGATACAGTAAACCAGAAATGAAGCATAGGAATGTAAATCAGGTCTCACAGGAAATTTTCAAATCATAGAATGTAAGAAGAGTCAGTCCTCTTCTACTGAAATCGGCATTGTGCCTTTTGTATTTAATTCCGATGCAATTTCTGTGTTTCATCGACAATATGAAGATTCAAGGGACACAGTAAACCTGAAGTGGAGCATCGTAATGAAAACTGCTCTCAGAGGATAGGTTCAAATCATAGAATGTAAGAAGAGTCAGTCCTCTTGTACTTAAGTCGGCATTGTGCCTTTTGTATTTAATTCCGATGCAATTTCTGTGTTTCATCGTCAATAAGAAGGTCCAAGGGATACATAAAACCTGAAATGAGGAATCGGAATCTGAAACTGGTCTCACAGGAAAGGTTCAAATCATAGACCGTAAGAAGAGTCAGTCTTCTTGTACTTAAGTCCGCATTGTGCCTTTTGTATATAATTCAGACGCAATTTCTGTGTTTCATCGTCAATATGAGGGTCCAAGGGATACAGTAAATCTGAAGTAAATATCGGAATCTATAACTGGTCTCACAGGAAAGGTTCAAAATATAGACAGTAAGATGAGTCAGTCTCCTTGTACTTAAGTCGGCATTTAGATTTTGTATTTAATTCCGATGCAATTTCTGTGTTTCATCGTCAATAAGAATGTCCAAGGGATACAGTAAACCTGAAGGTAAGCATCGGAAACTAACACTGGTCTCACAGGAAAGGTTCAAAACATAGACAGTTAGAAGAGTCTGTCTTCTTGTACTTAAGTCGGCATTGTGGATTTGTTTTTTAATTCTGATGCAATTTCTGTGTTTCATCGTCAATATGAAGGTCCAAGGCTTACAGTAAACCTAAAGTGAAGCATCGGAATCTAAAACTGGTCTCAAAGTAAAGGTTCAAAGCATAGACAGTATGAAGAGTCTGTCTTCTTGTACTTAAGTCGGCATTGTGTCTTTTGTACTTAATTCCGATCCAATTTCTGTGTTTCATGGTCAATAAGTAAGTCTGAGGGATACAGTAAACCTAAAGTGAAGCATCGGAATCAAAACAGGTCTCACAGGAAAATGTTCAAATTATAGACAGTAAGAAGAGTCAGTCTTCTTAGACGTAAGTCGGCATTGTGCCTTTTGCATTTAATTCCAATGCAATTTCTGTGTTTCATCGTCAATAAGGTGGTCCAAGGGATACAGTAAACCTGAAGTAAAGCATCGGAATCTAAATCTGGTCTCACTGAAAAGGATCAAACCATAGTCAGCAAGAAGAGTCAGTCTTCTTGTATTTACATCGTCATTGTGCCTTTTGTATTTAATTCCATTGCAATTTCTGTGTTTCATCGTCAATAAGAAGGTCCAAGGGATACAGTAAACCTGAAGTGAAGCTTCGGAATCAAATATTATCTCACAGCTAAGGTTCAAAACATAGACAGGAAGAAGAGTCAGTCTCCTTGTACTTAAGTAGGCATTTAGATTTTGAATTTAATTCCGGTGCAATTTCTGTGTTTCATCGTCAATAAGAAGGTCCAAGGGATACAGTAAACCTGAATTCAAGCAAAGGAATCGAAAACTGGTCTCACAGGGAAGGTTCAATACATAGACAGTAAGAACAGTCAGTCTTCTTGTACTTCAGTTGGCATTGTGCCTTTTGTATTTAATTCCGATGCAATTTCTGTGTTTCATCGTCAATAAGCAGGTACAAGGGATACAGTAAACCTGAAGTGAAGCAGCGGAATCTAAAACTGGTCATATAGGAAAGGTTCAAATCAAAGAATGTAAGAAGAGTCAGTCCTCCTGTACTTAAGTCGGCATTGTGCTTATTGTGTTTAATTCCGATGCAATTTCTGGGTTTTATCGTCAATAAGAAGGTCCAAGGGATACAGTAAACCTGAAGTGAAGCATCGGAATCTAAAACTGGTCAAATAGGAAAGGTTCAAATCAAAGAATATAAGAAGAGTCAGTCATCTTGTACTTAATTCGGCATTGTGCCTTTTGTATTTAATTCCGATGCAAATTCTGTGTTTCATCGTTAATTCGAAGGGCCAAGGGATACAGTATACCTGAAGTGAAGCGTCGGAATCTAAAACTGGTCTCAGAGGAGACGTTCTAAATATAGACCGTAAGAAGAGTCAGTCCTCTTGTATTTAAGTCGGCATTGGGATTTTTGTATTTAATTCCGATGCAATTTCTGTGTTTCATCGTCAATTAGAAGGTATAAGGGATACAGTAAAACTGAAGTGAAGCTTCGATTTATAAAACTGATCTCACAGGAAAGGTTCATAACATAGACAGTAAGAAGAGTCAGTCTTCTTGTACTTAAGTTGGAAATGTGCATTTTGTATTTAATTCCGATGCAATTTCTGTTTTTCATCGTAAATAAGCAGGTACAAGGGATACAGTAAACCTGAATTGAAGCATCAGAATCTAAAACTGGTCAAAATGGAAAGGTTCAAATCAAAGAATGTCAGAAGAGTCAGTGCTCTTGTACATAAGTCGGCATTGTGCTTATTGTGCTTAATTCCGATGCAAATTCTGGGTTTTATCGTCAATAAGAAGGTCCAAGGGATACAGTAAACCTGAAGTAAAGCATCGGAATCAGAAACTGATCTCACAGGAAAGGTTCAAAACATAGACAGTTAGAAGAGTCAGTCTTCTTGTACTTAAGTCAGCAGTGTGCCTTTTGTATTTAATTCCGATGCAATTTAGGTGTTTCATCGTTAATAAGAAGGTCCAAGGGATACAGTAAACCTGAAGTGAAGCATCGGAAACTAAAACTGGAGTCACAGGAAAGGTTCAAAACATAGACAGTAACAAGAGTCAGTCTTCTTGTACATAAGTCGGCATTGTGCCTTTTGTATATAATTCCGATGCAATTTCGGTGTTTCATCGTCAATATGAAGGTCCAACGGATGCAGTAAGTCTAAGGTAAAGCATCGGAATCAATAAATGGTCTCAGAGGAAATGTTCAAAGTACAGACAGTAAGAAGAGTCAGTCTTCTTGTACTTATGTCGGCATTTTGATTTTGTATTTAATTCCGACGCAATTTCTGTGTTTCATCGTCATTAAGAAGGTCCAAGGGATACAGTAAACCTGAAGTGAAGCATCTGAATCTAAAACTGGTCCCACAGTAAAGATTCAAAACATAGACAGTTAGAAGAGACAGTCTTCTTGCACTTAAGTTGGCATTGTGCCTTTTGTATTTAATTCCGATGCGATTTCTATGTTCCATCGTCAATAAGATTGTCCAAGGGATACAGTAAACCTGAAGTGAAACATCGGAAACTAAAACTGGTCTCACAGGAAAGGTTCAAAGCATAGACAGTAGGAAGAGTCCGTCTTCTTGTACTTAAGTCGGCATTGTGCCTTTTGAATTGAATTCCGATGCAATTTCTATGTTTCATCGCCAATAAGAAAGTCTGAGTGATACAGTAAACCTGAAGTAAAGCATCGGAATCTGAAACTGGTCTCTCTGGAAAGGTTCAAGACATAGACAGCAAGAAGAGTCAGTCTTCTTGTTTTTAAATCGGCATTGTGCCTTTTGTATTTAATTCCAATGCAATTTCTGTGTTTCATCGTCAATAAGAAGGTCCACGGGATACAGTAAACCTGAAGTGAAGCTTCGGAATCAAAACTGGTATCACAGCAAAGGTTCAAGACGTAGACAGTAAGAAGAGTCAGTCTTCTTGTACTTAAGTCGGCATTGTGCCTTTTGTATTTAATTCCGATGCAATTTCTTTGTTTCATCGTCAATTACAAGGTCCAAGGGATACAGTAAACATGAAGTGAACCATCGGAATCTAAAACTGGTCTCACAGGAGAGGTTCAAAGAATAGACAGTAACAAGAGTCGGTGATCTCGTCTTTAAGTCGGCATTTTGACTTTTCAATTTAATTCCGATGCAATTTCGGTGTTTCATCGTCAACAAGAAGGTCCAAGGGATACTGTAAACTTGAAGTGAAGCATCGGAATCTAAAACTGGTCTCACAGTAAAGGTTCAAACTTAGACAGTAAGAAGAGTCTGTCTTCTTGTACTTAAGACGGCACTGTGCCTTTCGTATTTAATTCCAATGCAATTTCTGTGTTTCATCGTCAATAACAAGGTCCAAGAGATACAGTAAACCTGAAGTGAACCATCGGAATCTAAAACTGGTCTCACAGGAAAGGTTCAAAACATACACAGTAAGAAGATTTAGTCTTCTTGTACTTAAGTCGGCATTGTGCCTTTTGTATTTAATTCGGATGCAATTCCTGTGTTTAATCGTCAATGAGAAAGTCCAAGGGATACAGTAAACCTGAAGTGAAGCATCGGAAACTAAAAGTGGTCTCACACAGAAGGTTCACAACATAGACAGTAAGAAGAGTCAGTCTTCTTGTACTTAAGTCGGCTTTGTGCCTTTTGTATTTAATTCCGCTGCATTTTCTGTGTTTCATCGCCATTAAGAAGGCCCAAGGGATACAGTAAACCTGAAGTGAAGCATCGGAATCTAATACTGGTCTCACAGGAAAGGTTCAAATCATAGAATGTAAGAAGAGTCAGTCTTCTTGTACTTAAGTCTGCATTGTGCCTTTAGTATTTAATTCTGATGCAATTTCTGTGTTTCATCGTCAATAAGAAGGTCCAAGGGATACAGAAAACCTTAAGTGGAGCATCGGAATCAAAACTGGTCTCATAGGATAGGTTCAAATCATAGAATGAAAGAATAGTCAGTCCTCTTGTACTTAAGTCGGCATTGTGCTTTTGTATTCAATTCCGATGCAATTTCTGTGTTTCATCGTCAATAAGAAGCTCCAAGGTATACATTAATCCTGAAATGAAGAATCGGATTGAAAAACTGGTCTCACAGGAAAAGTTCAAAGGATAGACCGTAAGAAGAGTCGGTCATCTTCTACTTAAGTCGGCATTGTGCCTTTTCTATATAATTACGATGCAATTTCTGTGTTTCATCGTCAATATGAAGGTCCAACGGATACAGTAAACCTAAGGTAAAGCATCGGAATCTATAAATGGTCTCAGAGGAAATGTTCAAATTATACACGGTAAGAAGAGTCAGTCTTCTTGTACTTATGTCGGCATTTTTATTTTGTATTTATTTCCGACGCAATTTCTGTGTTTCATCTTCAATAAGAAGGTCCAAGGGATACAGTAAACCTGAAGTGAAGCATCGGAATCTAAAATTGGTCTCACAGGAAAGGTTCAAAACATAGACAGTAAGAAGAGCCAGTCTTCATGTACTTAAGTCGGCATTGTGCCTTTTGTATTTAATTCCGATGCAATTTCTGTGTTTCATCGTCAATAAGAAGGTCCAAGGGTTACAATACACCTGAAATGAAGCATAGGAATCTGAAACTGGTCTCACAGGAAAGCTTCAAATCATAGACAATAAGAAGTGACAGTCTTCTTGTACTTCAGTCGGCATTGTTCCTTTTGTATTTAAATCCGATGTAATTTCTGTGTTTAATCGTCAATAAGATGGTCCAAGGGATACAGTAAACCTGAAGTGAAGCTTCGGAATCAAAACTGGTATCACAGCAAAGGTTTAAGACGTAAACAGTAAGAAGAGTCAGTCTTCTTGTACTTAACTCGAGATTGTGTCTTTTGTAATTAATTGCGATGCAACTTCTGTGTATCATCGTCAATAAGAAGGTCCAAGGCATACAGTAAACCTAAAGTAAAGCATCGGAATCTATAACTGGTCTCACACTAAATATTCAAATCATAGACAGTAAGAACAGACCGTCTTCTTGTACTTAAGTCGGCATTGTGCCTATTGTATTTAATTCCGATGCAATTTCTGTGTTTCATCGTCAATAAGAAGGTCCAAGGGATACATTAAACCTGAAGTGAAGCATCGGAGACTAAAACTGGTCTCACAGGAGAGGTCCAAAACTTAGACAGTAAGAAGAATCAGTCTTCTTGTACTTAAGTCGGCATTCTGCCTTTTGCATTTAATTCTGATGCAATTTCTGTGTTTTATCGTCATCAAGTAAGTCTGAGATATACAGTAAACCTGAAGTGAAGCATCGGAATCAAAACTGGTCTCACAGGAAAGGTTCAAAACATAGACAGTAAGAAGAGTCGGTCTTCTTGTACTTAAGACGGCATTTTGACTTTTGAATTTAATTCCGATCTAATATCTATGTATCATCGTCAATAAGAAGGTCAAAGGGATACCGTAAAATTGAAGTGAAGCATCGGAACCTAAAACTGGTCTCACAGGAAAGGTTCAAATCATAGAATGTAAGAAGAGTCAGTCCTCTAGTACTTAAGTCGGCATTGTGCCTTTTGTATTTCAATCCGTCGCAATTTCTGTGTTTCATCGTCAGCAAGAAGGTCAAAGGGATACCGTAAAATTGAAGTGAAGCATCAGAACCTAAAACTGGTCTCACAGGAAAGGTTCAAATCATAGAATGTAAGAAGAGTCAGTCCTCTAGTACTTAAGTCGGCATTGTGCCTTTTGTATTTCAATCCGTCGCAATTTCTGTGTTTCATCGTCAATAAGAAGGTCCAAGGGATACAGTAAATCTGAAGAGATGCATCGGAATCGCAACTGGTCTCACAGGAATGATTCAAAACATAGACAGTAAGAAGAGTCAGTCTTCCTGTATTTAAGTCGGAATTGTGCCTTTTGTATTTAATTCCGATGAAATTTCTGTGTTTCATCGTCAATAAGAAGGTCCAAGGAATACAGTAAACCTGAATTGAAACATAGGAATCAAAAACTGCATTCACAGGAAAGGCTCAAATCATAGGCAGTAAGAAGAGTCAGTCCTCTTGTACTTAAGTCGGCATTATGCCTTTTGTATTTAATTCCGAAGCTAATACTGTGTTTCATCGTCAATATGAAGGTCCAAGGGATACAGTAAACCTGAAATGAAGCATCGAAATCAGAACTGGTCTCACAGGAAAGGTACAAATCGAGGAATGTCAGAAGGGTCGGTCCTCTTGTACTTAAGTCGGCATTGTGCCTTTTGTACGTAATTCCGATGCAATTTCTGTGTTTCATCGTCAATAAGTAAGTCTGAGGGATACAGTAAACCTGAAGTGAAGGAGCGCAATCAAAACTGCTCTCACAGGAAAGGTTCAAAATATAGACAGTAAGAAGAGTCAGACTTCTTGGACTTAAGTCGGCATTGTGCCTTTTGTATTTAATTCCGATGCAATTTTTCTGTTTCACCGTCAATAAGGTGGTCCAGGGGATACAGCAAACCTAAAGTAAAGCATCGGAAACTAAAACTGGTCTCATTGGAAAGGTTCAAACTATAGCCAGCAAGATGAGTCAGTCTTCTTGTTTTTAAATCGGTATTGTGCCTTTTGTATTTAATTCCAATGTAATTTCTGTGTTTCACCGTCAATAAGAAGGTCCAAGGGATACAGTAAACCTGAAGTGAAGCTTCGGAATCCAAACTGGTCTCACATCAAAGGTTCAAAACATAGACAGTAAGAAGAGTCAGTCATCATGTACTTATGTCGGCATTGTGCCTTTTGTATTTAATTCCGATGCCATTTCTGTGTTTCATCGTCAATAAGAAGGTCCAAGGGACACAATAACACTGAAATGAAGCATAGGAATCTAAAACTGGTCTCTCAGAGAAGGTTCAAGACATAGACCGTAAGTGGAGTCAGTCTTCTTGTACTTAAGTCGGCATTGTGCCTTTTGTATATAATTCCGAAGCAATTTCTGTGTTTCATCGTGAATATGAAGGTCCAAGGGATACAGTTAACCTGAAGAAAAGCATCGGAATCTATAACTGGTCTCGCAGGAAAGGTTCAAAATATAGACAGTAAGAAGAGTCAGACTTCTTGGACTTAAGACGGCATTGTGCCTTTTGTATTTAATACCGATGCAATTTCTGTGTTTCACCGTCAATAAGGAGGTAGAAGGGATACAGTAAACATGAAGTAAAGCATCGGAACCTAAGACTGGTCTCACTGGAAAGGTTCAAACCATAGTCAGCAAGAAGAGTCAGTGTTCCTGTTTTTTAAGTCGGCATTGTGCCTTTTGTATTTAATTCCAATGTAATTTCTGTGTATTTTCGTCAATAAGAAGGTCCAAGGGATACAGTAAACCTGAAGTGAAGCTTCGGAATCCAAACTGGTCTCACAGCAAGGGTTCAAAACATAGACAGTAAGAGGAGTCAGTCTCTTTGTACTTAAGTCGGCATCGTGCCTTTTGTATTTAATTCCGATGCAATTTCTGTGATTCATCTTCAATAAGAAGGTCCAAGGGATATAGTAACACTGAAATGAAGCATAGGGATCTGAAACTGGTCTCACAGGGAAGGTTTAAACATAGACAGTAAGAAGTGTCAGTCTTCTTATACTTAAGTCGACATTGTGACATTTGAATTTAATTCCGATGCAATTTCTGTGTTGCATCGTCTATAAGAAGGTCCAAGGGATACAGTAAACCTGAAGTGAAGCATCGGAATCAAAAATTGGTCTCACTGGAAAGGTTCAAATCACAGAATGTAAGAAGAGTCAGTCCACTTGCACTTAAATCGGCATTGTGCCTTTTGTATTTTATTCCGACGCAATTTCCGTGTTTCATCGTCAATATGAAGGTCCAAAGGATACAGTAAACCTAAAGCGAAGCATCGGAAACCAAACTGGTCTGACAGGAATGGTTCAAAACATAGACAGTAAGAAGAGTCAGTCTTCTTGTACTTAAGTCGGCATTGTGCCCTTTGTATTTAATTCCGATGCAATTTCTGTGTTTCATCGTCAATAAGTAGGTCCAAGGAATACAGTAAACCTGAATTGAAACATAGGAATCTAAAACTGCACTCACAGGAAAGGTTCAAATCATAGACAGTAAGAAGAGTCAGTCTTCTTGTACTTAAGTCGGCATTATGCCTTTTGAATTTAATTCCGATGCAATTTCTGTATTTTATCGTCAGTAAGAAGGTCCAAGGGATACAGTAAACCTGAAGTGAAGCATCGGAAACTAAACCTGGTCTCACAGAAAAGGTTCAAAGCATAGACAGTAAGAAGTGTCAGTCTTCTTGTACTTAAGTCAGCATTGCGCCTTTTGTACATAATTCCGATGCAATTTCTGTGTTTCATCGTCAATAAGAAGGTCCAAGGGATACAGTAAACCTGAAGTGAAGCATCGCAATCTAAAACTGGTCTCACAGGAAAGGTTCGAGTCCTAGAATGTAAGAAGAGACAGTCCTCTTTTACTTAAGTCGGCATTGTGCCTTTTGCATTTAATTCCGATGCAATTTCTGTCTTTCATCGTCAATACGAAGGTCCAAAACATACAGTAAAACTAAAGTAAAGCATCGGAATCTAAAACTGGACTCACAGTAAAGATTCAAAGCATAGACAGTAAGAGAAGTCAGTCTTCTTGTACTTAAGTCGGCATTGTGCCTTTTGTATTTTATTCCAATGCAATTTCTGTGTGTCATCGTCAATAAGAAGGTCCAAGGGATACAGTAAACCTGAAGTGAAGCATCGGAAACTAAAACTGGTCTCACAAGAGAGGTTCAAAACATAGACAGTTAGAAGAGTCAGTCTTCTTGTACTTAACTCGGCATTGTGCCTCTTGCATTTAATTCCGATGCAATTTCTGTGTTTCATCTTCAATAAGTAAGTCTGAGGGATACAGTAAACCTGAAGTGTAGCATCGGAATCAAAACTGGTCTCACAGGAAAGGTTGAAAATGCAGACAGTAAGAAGGGTCAGACTTCTTGGACTTAAGTAGGCATTGTGCCATTTCTATTTAATTCCAATGCAATTTCTGTCTTTCACCGTCAATAAGGAGGTCCAAGGGATACAGTAAACCTGAAGTAAAGCATCGGAATCTAAAACTGGTCTCACTATAAAGGTTCAAACCATAGACAGCAAGAAGAGTCAGTCTTCTTGTTTTTAAATCGGCATTGTGCCTTTTGTATTTCATTCAAATGCAATTTCTGTGTTACAACGTCAATAAGAAGGTCCAAGGGATACAGTAAACATGAAGTGAACCATCTGAATCTAAAACTGGTCTCACAGGAACGGTTCAAAGCGTAGACAGTAAGGAGAGTCGGTCTTCTTGTACTTAAGTCGGCATTTTGACTTTTGAATTTAATTCCGATGCAATATCTGTGTTGCATCGTCAATATGAAGGTCCAAGGGATACAGTAAACCTGAAGTGAAGCATCGGAACCTAAAACATGTCTCACAGGAAAGGTGCAAAACATAGACAGTGAGAAGAGTCAGACTTCTTGGACTTAAGTCGGCATTGTGCCTTTTGTATTTAATTCCGATGCAATTTCTGTGTTTCACCGTCTATACGGAGGTCCAAGGGATATAGAAAACCTGAAGTAAAGCATCGGAATCTAAAACTGGTCTTACTGGAAAGGTTCAAACCATAGACAGAAGGAAGAGTCTGTCTTCTTGTTTTTAAATCGGCATTGTGCATTTTGTATATAATTCCAACGCAATTTCTGTGTCTGATCGTCAATAAGAGGGTCCAAGGGATACAGTAAACCTGAAATGATGCTTCGGAATCCAAACTGGTCTCACAGCAAAGGTTCAAAACATAGACAGTAAGAAGAGTCAGTCTTCTTGTACTCTAGTCGGCATTGTGCCTTTTTTATTTAATTCCAATGCATTTTCTGTGTTTTATCGTCAATATGAAGGTCCAAAGGGATACAGTAACACGGAAATGAAGCATAGGAATCTAAAACTGGTCTCACAGAGAAGTTTCAAACCATAGACACTAAGAATAGTCAGTCTTCTTGTACTTAAGTCGGCATTATGCCTTTTGTATTTAATTCCGATGCAATTTCTGTGTTTCATCGTCAATATGAAAATCCAAGGGGTACAGTAAACCTGAAGTGAAGCATCGGAATCAGAGCTCGCCTCACAGGAAAGGTTCAAATCGTAGAATGTAAGAAGGGTCAGTCCTCCTGTATTTAAGTCGGCATTGTGCCTTTTGTGTTTAATTCCGATGCAATTTTGTGTTTCATCGTCAATAAGAAAGTCTGAGGGATACAGTAAACCTGAAGTAAGGCATCGGAATCAGAACTGGTAACACAGTAAATGTTTAAAACATAGACAGTAAGAAGAGTAGTCTTCTTGTACTTCAGTCGGGATTGTGCCTTTTGTATTTCATTCCGCTTTAATTTCTGTGTATCATCGTCAATTGGGAGGTCCAAGGGATACAGTAAACCTAAAGTAAAGCATCGGAATCTAAAACTCGTCTCACTATAAAGGTTCAAACCATAGACAGCAGGAAGAGCCAGTCTTCTTGTTTTTAAATCGGCATTGTGCTTTTGTATTTAATTCCAATGCAATTTCTGTGTTTCATCGTCAATAATAAGGTCCAAGGGATACAGTAAACCTGATGTGAAGCATCGGAAACTAAAACTGGTCTCACAGGAAAGGTACAAAGCATAGACAGTTAGAAGAGTTAGTCATCTTGTACTTAAGTCGGCATTGTGCCTTTTGTATTTAATTCGGATGCAATTTCTGTGTTTCATCGTCAATAAGAAGGTCCAAGGGATACAGTAAACCTGAAGTGAAGCATCGGAATCTAAAACTGGTCTCACAGTAAAAATTCAAAACATAGACAGTAAGAACAGTCAGTCTTTTTGTACTTAAGTCGGCATTGTGCCTTTTGTATTTAATTCGGATGCAATTTCTGTGTTTAATCGTCAATAAGATGTTCCAAGGGAAACAGTAAACCTGAAGTGAAGCATCGGAAACTAAAACTGGGCTCACAGGAGAGGTTCAAATCATAGACAGTTAGAAGAGTTAGTCTTCTTGTACTTAAGTCGGCATTGTGCCTTTTGTATTTAATTCCCATGCAATTTGTGTGTTTCATCGTCAATAAGAAAGTCTCAGGGATACAATAAACCTGAAGTGAAGCATCGGAATCAAAACGGTCTCACAGGAAAGGTTCAAAATATAGACAGTGAGAAGAATCAGACTTCTTGAACTTAAGTCGGCATTGTGCCTTTTGTATTTAATTCCGATGCAATTTCTGTGTTTCATCGTCACTAAGAAGGTCCAAGGGATACAGTAACTCTGAAATGAAGCATAGGAATCTAAAAGTAGTCTCACAGAGAAGGTTCAAAACATAGAGAGTAAGAAGAGTCAGTCTTCTTGTACTTAAGTCGGTATTGTGCCCTTTGTATTTAATGCCGATGCAAATTCTGTGTTTCATCGTCAATAAGAAGGTCCAAGGGATACAGTAAACCTTAAGGGTAGCATCGGAATCTAAAACTGGTCTCACAGGAAAGTTTCAAACATAGACAGGAAGAAGAATCGGCCTTCTTGTCTATAAGTCGGCATTGTGCCTTTTGTATTTAATTCCGATGCAATTTCTGTGTTTCATGGTCAATTAGAAGGTCCAAGGGATTCAGTAACTATGAAGTGAACCATCGGAATCTAAAACTGGTCTCACAGGAAAGGTTCAAAGCATAGACACTAAGATGAGTCGGTCTTCTTGTACTTAAGTCGGCATTTTGACTTTTGAATTTACTTCCGATGCAATATCTGTGTTTCATCGTCAAAAAGAAGGTCCAAGGGATACAGTAAACCTGAAGTGAAGCATCGGAATCTAAAACTGGCCTCACAGTAAAGGTTCAAATCATAGGCAGTAAGAGGAGTCAGTCTTCTTGTACCTTAGGCGGCATTGTGCCTTTTGTATTTAATTCCAATGCAATTTCTGTGTTTCATCGTCAATAAGATGGTCCAAGGGATACAGTAAACCTGAAGTGAAGCATCGGAATCTAAACTGGACTCACAGGAGAGATTCAAATCATAGAAAATTAGAGTGTCACTCCTCTTGTACTTATGTCGGTATTGTGCCTTTGGTATTAAATTCGGATGCAATTTCTGTGTTTCATCGTCAATAAGAAGGTCCAAGGGATACAGTAAACCTTAAGGGAAGCATCGGAATCTAAAACTGGTCTCACAGGAAAGTTTCAAACATAGACAGGAAGAAGAATCGGTCTTCTTGTCTATAAGTCGGCATTGTGCCTTTTGTATTTAATTCCGATGCAATTTCTGTATTTCATCGTCAATTAGAAAGTCTGAGGGATACAGTAAACCTGAAGTGAAGCATCGGAAACAAAAGTTGTCTCACAGTATAGGTTTAAATCATAGACAGTAAGAACAGTAGTCTTCTTGTACTTCAGTCGGCATTGTGCCTTTTGTATTTAATTCCGCTGCAATTTCTGTGTTTCATCGTCAATAAGAAGGTCCAAGGAATACATTAAACCTGAAATGAAGCATCGGAATCTAAAACTGGTCTCACAGGAAAGGTTCAAAACATAGACCTTAAGAAGAGTCAGTCTTCTTGTACCTAAGTCGACATTGTGCCTTTTGTATATAATTACGATGCAATTACTGTGTTTCATCGTCTTATTGAAGGTCCAATGGACACACTAAACCTGAAGTGAAGCATCGGAATCCAAACTGGTCTCACAGGAATGGTTCAAAACATAGACAGTAAGAAGAGTCAGACTCCTTGTACTTAAGTCGGCATTATGCCTTTTGTATTTAATTTCGATGCAATTTCTGTGTTTCATCGTCATTATGAAGATCCAAGGGATACAGTAAACCTCATGTGAAGCATCGGAATCAGAACTGGTCTCACAGGAAAGGCTCAAATCGTAGAATGTAAGAAGAGTCAGTCCTCTTGTACTTAAGCCGGCATTCGGCCTTATGTATTTAATTCCGATGCAATTTCTGTGTTTCATCGTCAATAAGAAGGCCCAACGGATACAGTAAACCTGAAGTAAAGCATCGGAATCAAAAACTGGTCTCACAGGAAAGTTTCAAACATAGACAGGAAGAAGAATCGGTCTTCTTGTTTATAGGTCGGCATTGTGCCTTTTATATTTAATTCCGATGCAGCTTCTGTGTTTCATCGTCAATAAGAAAGTCTGAGGGATACAGTAAACCTGAAGTCAACCATCGGAATCTAAAACTGGTCACACAGGAAAGGTTCAAAACTAAGACAGTAAGAAGAGGCAGCCTTCTTGTACTTAAGTCGGCATTTTGACTTTTGTATTTAATTCCGATGCAATTTCTGTGTTTCATCGTCAATAAGAAATTCCTAGGGATACAGTAAACCTGAAGTGAAGCATCGAAACCTATAACTGGTCTCACAGGAAAGGTTCAAAATATTGATAGTTGGAAGAGTCAGTCTTCTTGTACTTACGTCGGCATTGTGCCTTTTGTATTTAATTCCTATGCAATTTCTGCATTCATCGTCAATAAGAAGGTCCAAGGCATACAGTAAACCTTAACTAAAGCATCGGAATCCAAAACTGGTCTCACAGGAAAGGTTCAAAGCATAGTCAGTAAGAAGAGTCGGTCTTCTTGTTTTTAATTCGGCATTGTGCCGTTTGTACTTCATTCCGACGCAATTTCTGTGTTTCATCATCACTAAGAAGGTCCAAGGGATGCAGTAAACCTGAAGTGAAGCATCGGAATCCAAACTCGTCTCACAGGAATGGTTCAAGACATAGACAGTAAGAAGAGTCAGTCTTCTTGTACGTAAGTCGGCATTCTGCCTTTTGTATTTAATTACGATTCAATTTCTGTGTTTCATCGTCAGTAAGAAGGTCCATGGGATACAGTAAACCTGAATTGAAGCATAGGAGTCTAAAACTGCTCTCACAGGAGAGGTTCAAGTCATAGACAGTAAGAAGAGTCAGTCTTCTTGTACTTAAGTCGGCATTATGCCTTTTGTATTTATTTCCGATTGCAATTTCTGTGTTTCATCGTCAATATGAAGAACCAAGGGATACAGTAAACCTGAAGTACAGCATCAGAATCTAAAACTGGTCTCACCGGAAAGGTTCAAAACTTAGACAGTAAGAAGATTTAGTCATCTTGTACTTAAGTCGACATTGTGCCTTTTGTTTTTAATTCCGATGTAATTTCTGTCGTTCATCGTCAATAAGAAGGTCCAAGGGATACAGTAAACCTGAAGTACAGCATCGGAATCTAAAACTGGTCTGACCGGAAAGGTTCAAAACTTAGACAGTAAGAAGAGTGAGTCATCTTGTACTTAAGTCGGCATTGTGCTTTTTGTATTTAATTCCTTTGCAATTTCTGTGTTTCATCGTCAATAAGAAGGTCCAAGGGATACAGTAAACCTGACATGAAGCATCTGAATCTAAAACTGGTCTCACAGGAAAGATTCAAATCATAGAATGTAAGAAGAGACAGTCCTCTTGTACTTAAGTCGGCATTGTGCCTTTTGCATTTAATTCCGATGCAATTTCTGTGTTTCATCGTCAATAAGAAGGTCCAAGGGATACAGTAACTTTGAATTAAAGCATTGTAATCTGAAACTGGTCTCACAGGGAAGGTTCAAAACATAGACAGCAAGAAGAGTCAGTCTTTTTGTATTTACATCGTCATTGTGCCTTTTGTATTTAATTCCATTGCAATTTCTGTGTTTCATCGTCAATAAGAAGGTCCAAGGGATACAGTAAACCTGAAGTGAAGCTTCGGAATCAAATATTATCTCACAGCTAAGGTTCAAAACATAGACAGGAAGAAGAGTCAGTCTCCTTGTACTTAAGAAGGCATTTAGATTTTGAATTTAATTCCGGTGCAATTTCTGTGTTTCATCGTCAATAAGAAGGTCCAAGGGATACAGTAAACAGGAATTCAAGCAAAGGAATCGAAAACTGGTCTCACAGGGAAGGTTCAATACATAGACAGTAAGAACAGTCAGTCTTCTTGTACTTAAGTTGGCATTGTGCCTTTTGTATTTAATTCCGATGCAATTTCTGTGTTTCATCGTCAATAAGCAGGTACAAGGGATACAGTAAACCTGAAGTGAAGCAGCGGAATCTAAAACTGGTCATATAGGAAAGGTTCAAATCAAAGAATGTAAGAAGAGTCAGTCCTCCTGTACTTAAGTCGGCATTGTGCTTATTGTGTTTAATTCCGATGCAATTTCTGGGTTTTATCGTCAATAAGAAGGTCCAAGGGATACAGTAAACCTGAAGTGAAGCATCGGAATCTAAAACTGGTCAAATAGGAAAGGTTCAAATCAAAGAATATAAGAAGAGTCAGACATCTTGTACTTAATTCGGCATTGTGCCTTTTGTATTTAATTCCGATGCAAATTCTGTGTTTCATCGTTAATTCGAAGGGCCAAGGGATACAGTATACCTGAAGTGAAGCGTCGGAATCTAAAACTGGTCTCAGAGGAGACGTTCTAAATATAGACCGTAAGAAGGGTCAGTCCTCTTGTATTTAAGTCGGCATTGGGATTTTTGTATTTAATTCCGATGCAATTTCTGTGTTTCATCGTCAATTAGAAGGTATAAGGGATACAGTAAAACTGAAGTGAAGCTTCGATTTATAAAACTGATCTCACAGGAAAGGTTCATAACATAGACAGGAAGAAGAGTCAGTCTTCTTGTACTTAAGTTGGAAATGTGCATTTTCTATTTAATTCCGATGCAATTTCTGTTTTTCATCGTAAATAAGCAGGTACAAGGGATACAGTAAACCTGAATTGAAGCATCAGAATCTAAAACTGGTCAAAATGGAAAGGTTCAAATCAAAGAATGTCAGAAGAGTCAGTGCTCTTGTACTTAAGTCGGCATTGTGCTTATTGTGCTTAATTCCGATGCAAATTCTGGGTTTTATCGTCAATAAGAAGGTCCAAGGGATACAGTAAACCTGAAGTAAAGCATCGGAATCAGAAACTGATCTCACAGGAAAGGTTCAAAACATAGACAGTAAGAAGAGTCAGTCTTCTTGTACTTAAGTCAGCAGTGTGCCTTTTGTATTTAATTCCGATGCAATTTAGGTGTTTCATCGTTAATAAGAAGGTCCAAGGGATACAGTAAACCTGAAGTGAAGCATCGGAAACTAAAACTGGAGTCACAGGAAAGGTTCAAAACATAGACAGTAACAAGAGTCAGTCTTCTTGTACATAAGTCGGCATTGTGCTTTTTGTATATAATTCCGATGCAATTTCGGTGTTTCATCGTCAATATGAAGGTCCAACGGATGCAGTAAGTCTAAGGTAAAGCATCGGAATCTATAAATGGTCTCAGAGGAAATGTTCAAAGTACAGACAGTAAGAAGAGTCAGTCTTCTTGTACTTATGTCGGCATTTTGATTTTGTATTTAATTCCGACGCAATTTCTGTGTTTCATCGTCATTAAGAAGGTCCAAGGGATACAGTAAACCTGAAGTGAAGCATCTGAATCTAAAACTGGTCCCACAGTAAAGATTCAAAACATAGACAGTTAGAAGAGACAGTCTTCTTGCACTTAAGTTGGCATTGTGCCTTTTGTATTTAATTCCGATGCGATTTCTATGTTCCATCGTCAATAAGATTGTCCAAGGGATACAGTAAACCTGAATTGAAACATAGGAATCAAAAACTGCATTCACAGGAAAGGCTCAAATCATAGGCAGTAAGAAGAGTCAGTCCTCTTGTACTTAAGTCGGCATTATGCCTTTTGTATTTAATTCCGAAGCTAATACTGTGTTTCATCGTCAATATGAAGGTCCAAGGGATACAGTAAACCTGAAATGAAGCATCGAAATCAGAACTGGTCTCACAGGAAAGGTACAAATCGAGGAATGTCAGAAGGGTCGGTCCTCTTGTACTTAAGTCGGCATTGTGCCTTTTGTACGTAATTCCGATGCAATTTCTGTGTTTCATCGTCAATAAGTAAGTCTGAGGGATACAGTAAACCTGAAGTGAAGGAGCGCAATCAAAACTGCTCTCACAGGAAAGGTTCAAAATATAGACAGTAAGAAGAGTCAGACTTCTTGGACTTAAGTCGGCATTGTGCCTTTTGTATTTAATTCCGATGCAATTTTTCTGTTTCACCGTCAATAAGGTGGTCCAGGGGATACAGCAAACCTAAAGTAAAGCATCGGAAACTAAAACTGGTCTCATTGGAAAGGTTCAAACTATAGCCAGCAAGATGAGTCAGTCTTCTTGTTTTTAAATCGGTATTGTGCCTTTTGTATTTAATTCCAATGTAATTTCTGTGTTTCACCGTCAATAAGAAGGTCCAAGGGATACAGTAAACCTAAAGTGAAGCTTCGGAATCCAAACTGGTCTCACATCAAAGGTTCAAAACATAGACAGGTAGAAGAGTCAGTCATCATGTACTTATGTCGGCATTGTGCCTTTTGTATTTAATTCCGATGCCATTTCTGTGTTTCATCGTCAATAAGAAGGTCCAAGGGACACAATAACACTGAAATGAAGCATAGGAATCTAAAACTGGTCTCTCAGAGAAGGTTCAAGACATAGACCGTAAGTGGAGTCAGTCTTCTTGTACTTAAGTCGGCATTGTGCCTTTTGTATATAATTCCGAAGCAATTTCTGTGTTTCATCGTGAATATGAAGGTCCAAGGGATACAGTTAACCTGAAGAAAAGTATCGGAATCTATAACTGGTCTCGCAGGAAAGGTTCAAAATATAGACAGTAAGAAGAGTCAGACTTCTTGGACTTAAGACGGCATTGTGCCTTTTGTATTTAATACCGATGCAATTTCTGTGTTTCACCGTCAATAAGGAGGTAGAAGGGATACAGTAAACATGAAGTAAAGCATCGGAACCTAAGACTGGTCTCACTGGAAAGGTTCAAACCATAGTCAGCAAGAAGAGTCAGTGTTCCTGTTTTTTAAGTCGGCATTGTGCCTTTTGTATTTAATTCCAATGTAATTTCTGTGTATTTTCGTCAATAAGAAGGTCCAAGGGATACAGTAAACCTGAAGTGAAGCTTCGGAATCCAAACTGGTCTCACAGCAAGGGTTCAAAACATAGACAGTAAGAGGAGTCAGTCTCTTTGTACTTAAGTCGGCATCGTGCCTTTTGTATTTAATTCCGATGCAATTTCTGTGATTCATCTTCAATAAGAAGGTCCAAGGGATATAGTAACACTGAAATGAAGCATAGGGATCTGAAACTGGTCTCACAGGGAAGGTTTAAACATAGACAGTAAGAAGTGTCAGTCTTCTTATACTTAAGTCGACATTGTGACATTTGAATTTAATTCCGACGCAATTTCTGTGTTGCATCGTCTATAAGAAGGTCCAGGGGATACAGTAAACCTGAAGTGAAGCATCGGAATCAAAAATTGGTCTCACTGGAAAGGTTCAAATCACAGAATGTAAGAAGAGTCAGTCCACTTGCACTTAAATCGGCATTGTGCCTTTTGTATTTTATTCCGACGCAATTTCCGTGTTTCATCGTCAATATGAAGGTCCAAAGGATACAGTAAACCTAAAGCGAAGCATCGGAATCCAAACTGGTCTGACAGGAATGGTTCAAAACATAGACAGTAAGAAGAGTCAGTCTTCTTGTACTTAAGTCGGCATTGTGCCCTTTGTACTTAATTCCGATGCAATTTCTGTGTTTCATCGTCAATAAGTAGGTCCAAGGAATACAGTAAACCTGAATTGAAACATAGGAATCTAAAACTGCACTCACAGGAAAGGTTCAAATCATAGACAGTAAGAAGAGTCAGTCTTCTTGTACTTAAGTCGGCATTATGCCTTTTGAATTTAATTCCGATGCAATTTCTGTATTTTATCGTCAGTAAGAAGGTCCAAGGGATACAGTAAACCTGAAGTGAAGCATCGGAAACTAAATCTGGTCTCACAGAAAAGGTTCAAAGCATAGACAGTAAGAAGTGTCAGTCTTCTTGTACTTAAGTCCGCATTGCGCCTTTTGTATATAATTCCGATGCAATTTCTGTGTTTCATCGTCAATAAGAAGGTCCAAGGGATACAGTAAACCTGAAGTGAAGCATCGCAATCTAAAACTGGTCTCACAGGAAAGGTTCGAGTCCTAGAATGTAAGAAGAGACAGTCCTCTTTTACTTAAGTCGGCATTGTGCCTTTTGCATTTAATTCCGATGCAATTTCTGTCTTTCATCGTCAATACGAAGGTCCAAAACATACAGTAAAACTAAAGTAAAGCATCGGAATCTAAAACTGGACTCACAGTAAAGATTCAAAGCATAGACAGTAAGAGAAGTCAGTCTTCTTGTACTTAAGTCGGCATTGTGCCTTTTGTATTTTATTCCAATGCAATTTCTGTGTGTCATCGTCAATAAGAAGGTCCAAGGGATACAGTAAACCTGAAGTGAAGCATCGGAAACTAAAACTGGTCTCACAAGAGAGGTTCAAAACATAGACAGTTAGAAGAGTCAGTCTTCTTGTACTTAACTCGGCATTGTGCCTCTTGCATTTAATTCCGATGCAATTTCTGTGTTTCATCTTCAATAAGTAAGTCTGAGGGATACAGTAAACCTGAAGTGCAGCATCGGAATCAAAACTGGTCTCACAGGAAAGGTTGAAAATGCAGACAGTAAGAAGGGTCAGACTTCTTGGACTTAAGTAGGCATTGTGCCATTTCTATTTAATTCCAATGCAATTTCTGTCTTTCACCGTCAATAAGGAGGTCCAAGGGATACAGTAAACCTGAAGTAAAGCATCGGAATCTAAAACTGGTCTCACTATAAAGGTTCAAACCATAGACAGCAAGAAGAGTCAGTCTTCTTGTTTTTAAATCGGCATTGTGCCTTTTGTATTTCATTCAAATGCAATTTCTGTGTTACAACGTCAATAAGAAGGTCCAAGGGATACAGTAAACATGAAGTGAACCATCTGAATCTAAAACTGGTCTCACAGGAACGGTTCACAGCGTAGACAGTAAGGAGAGTCGGTCTTCTTGTACTTAAGTCGGCATTTTGACTTTTGAATTTAATTCCGATGCAATATCTGTGTTGCATCGTCAATATGAAGGTCCAAGGAATACAGTAAACCTGAAGTGAAGCATCGTAATCTAAAACTGGTCTCACAGTAAAGGTTCAAAACACAGACAGTAAGAAGTCTCAGTCTTCTTGTACTTAAGTCGGCATTGTGCCTTTTGTATTTAATTCCAATGCAATTTCTGTGTTTCATCGTCAATAAGAAGGTCCAAGGGATACAGTAAACCTGAAGTGAAGCATCGGAACCTAAAACATGTCTCACAGGAAAGGTTCAAAACATAGACAGTAAGAAGAGTCAGACTTCTTGGACTTAAGTCGGCATTGTGCCTTTTGTATTTAATTCCGATGCAATTTCTGTGTTTCACCGTCTATACGGAGGTCCAAGGGATATAGAAAACCTGAAGTAAAGCATCGGAATCTAAAACTGGTCTTACTGGAAAGGTTCAAACCATAGACAGAAGGAAGAGTCAGTCTTCTTGTTTTTAAATCGGCATTGTGCATTTTGTATATAATTCCAACGCAATTTTCTGTGTCTCATCGTCAATAAGAGGGTCCAAGGGATACAGTAAACCTGAAATGATGCTTCGGAATCCAAACTGGTCTCACAGCAAAGGTTCAAAACATAGACAGTAAGAAGAGTCAGTCTTCTTGTACTCTAGTCGGCATTGTGCCTTTTTTATTTAATTCCAATGCATTTTCTGTGTTTTATCGTCAATATGAAGGTCCAAAGGGATACAGTAACACGGAAATGAAGCATAGGAATCTAAAACTGGTCTCACAGAGAAGTTTCAAACCATAGACACTAAGAATAGTCAGTCTTCTTGTACTTAAGTCGGCATTATGCCTTTTGTATTTAATTCCGATGCAATTTCTGTGTTTCATCGTCAATATGAAAATCCAAGGGGTACAGTAAACCTGAAGTGAAGCATCGGAATCAGAGCTCGCCTCACAGGAAAGGTTCAAATCGTAGAATGTAAGAAGGGTCAGTCCTCCTGTATTTAAGTCGGCATTGTGCCTTTTGTGTTTAATTCCGATGCAATTTTGTGTTTCATCGTCAATAAGAAAGTCTGAGGGATACAGTAAACCTGAAGTAAGGCATCGGAATCAGAACTGGTAACACAGTAAATGTTTAAAACATAGACAGTAAGAAGAGTAGTCTTCTTGTACTTCAGTCGGGATTGTGCCTTTTGTATTTCATTCCGCTTTAATTTCTGTGTTTCATCGTCAATTGGGAGGTCCAAGGGATACAGTAAACCTAAAGTAAAGCATCGGAATCTAAAACTCGTCTCACTATAAAGGTTCAAACCATAGACAGCAGGAAGAGCCAGTCTTCTTGTTTTTAAATCGGCATTGTGCTTTTGTATTTAATTCCAATGCAATTTCTGTGTTTCATCGTCAATAAGAAGGTCCAAGGGATACAGTAAACCTGATGTGAAGCATCGGAAACTAAAACTGGTCTCACAGGAAAGGTACAAAGCATAGACAGTTAGAAGAGTTAGTCATCTTGTACTTAAGTCGGCATTGTGCCTTTTGTATTTAATTCGGATGCAATTTCTGTGTTTCATCGTCAATAAGAAGGTCCAAGGGATACACTAAACCTGAAGTGAAGCATCGGAATCTAAAACTGGTCTCACAGTAAAAATTCAAAACATAGACAGTAAGAACAGTCAGTCTTTTTGTACTTAAGTCGGCATTGTGCCTTTTGTATTTAATTCGGATGCAATTTCTGTGTTTAATCGTCAATAAGATGTTCCAAGGGAAACAGTAAACCTGAAGTGAAGCATCGGAAACTAAAACTGGGCTCACAGGAGAGGTTCAAATCATAGACAGTTAGAAGAGTTAGTCTTCTTGTACTTAAGTCGGCATTGTGCCTTTTGTATTTAATTCCCATGCAATTTGTGTGTTTCATCGTCAATAAGAAAGTCTCAGGGATACAATAAACCTGAAGTGAAGCATCGGAATCAAAACTGGTCCCACAGGAAAGGTTCAAAATATAGACAGTGAGAAGAATCAGACTTCTTGAACTTAAGTCGGCATTGTGCCTTTTGTATTTAATTCCGATGCAATTTCTGTGTTTCATCGTCACTAAGAAGGTCCAAGGGATACAGTAACTCTGAAATGAAGCATAGGAATCTAAAAGTAGTCTCACAGAGAAGGTTCAAAACATAGAGAGTAAGAAGAGTCAGTCTTCTTGTACTTAAGTCGGTATTGTGCCCTTTGTATTTAATGCCGATGCAAATTCTGTGTTTCATCGTCAATAAGAAGGTCCAAGGGATACAGTAAACCTTAAGGGTAGCATCGGAATCTAAAACTGGTCTCACAGGAAAGTTTCAAACATAGACAGTAAGAACAGTAGTCTTCTTGTACTTCAGTCGGCATTGTGCCTTTTGTATTTAATTCCGCTGCAATTTCTGTGTTTCATCGTCAATAAGAAGGTCCAAGGAATACATTAAACCTGAAATGAAGCATCGGAATCTAAAACTGGTCTCACAGGAAAGGTTCAAAACATAGACCTTAAGAAGAGTCAGTCTTCTTGTACCTAAGTCGACATTGTGCCTTTTGTATATAATTACGATGCAATTACTGTGTTTCATCGTCTTATTGAAGGTCCAATGGACACACTAAACCTGAAGTGAAGCATCGGAATCCAAACTGGTCTCACAGGAATGGTTCAAAACATAGACAGTAAGAAGAGTCAGACTCCTTGTACTTAAGTCGGCATTGTGCCTTTTGTATTTAATTACGATTCAATTTCTGTGTTTCATCGTCAGTAAGAAGGTCAATGGGATACAGTAAACCTGAATTGAAGCATAGGAATCTAAAACTGCTCTCACAGGAAAGGTTCAAATCATAGACAGTAAGAAGAGTCAGTCTTCTTGTACTTAAGTCGGCAATATGCCTTTTGTATTTAATTTCGATGCAATTTCTGTGTTTCATCGTCATTATGAAGATCCAAGGGATACAGTAAACCTCATGTGAAGCATCGGAATCAGAACTGGTCTCACAGGAAAGGCTCAAATCGTAGAATGTAAGAAGAGTCAGTCCTCTTGTACTTAAGCCGGCATTCGGCCTTATGTATTTAATTCCGATGCAATTTCTGTGTTTCATCGTCAATAAGAAGGCCCAAGGGATACAGTAAACCTGAAGTAAAGCATCGGAATCAAAAACTGGTCTCACAGGAAAGTTTCAAACATAGACAGGAAGAAGAATCGGTCTTCTTGTTTATAGGTCGGCATTGTGCCTTTTATATTTAATTCCGATGCAGCTTCTGTGTTTCATCGTCAATAAGAAAGTCTGAGGGATACAGTAAACCTGAAGTCAACCATCGGAATCTAAAACTGGTCACACAGGAAAGGTTCAAAACTAAGACAGTAAGAAGAGGCAGCCTTCTTGTACTTAAGTCGGCATTTTGACTTTTGTATTTAATTCCGATGCAATTTCTGTGTTTCATCGTCAATAAGAAATTCCTAGGGATTCAGTAAACCTGAAGTGAAGCATCGAAACCTATAACTGGTCTCACAGGAAAGGTTCAAAATATTGATAGTTGGAAGAGTCAGTCATCTTGTACTTACGTCGGCATTGTGCCTTTTGTATTTAATTCCTATGCAATTTCTGCATTCATCGTCAATAAGAAGGTCCAAGGCATACAGTAAACCTTAACTAAAGCATCGGAATCCAAAACTGGTCTCACAGGAAAGGTTCAAAGCATAGTCAGTAAGAAGAGTCGGTCTTCTTGTTTTTAATTAGGCATTGTGCCGTTTGTACTTCATTCCGACGCAATTTCTGTGTTTCATCATCACTAAGAAGGTCCAAGGGATGCAGTAAACCTGAAGTGAAGCATCGGAATCCAAACTCGTCTCACAGGAATGGTTCAAGACATAGACAGTAAGAAGAGTCAGTCTTCTTGTACGTAAGTCGGCATTCTGCCTTTTGTATTTAATTACGATTCAATTTCTGTGTTTCATCGTCAGTAAGAAGGTCCATGGGATACAGTAAACCTGAATTGAAGCATAGGAGTCTAAAACTGCTCTCACAGGAGAGGTTCAAGTCATAGACAGTAAGAAGAGTCAGTCTTCTTGTACTTAAGTCGGCATTATGCCTTTTGTATTTATTTCCGATTGCAATTTCTGTGTTTCATCGTCAATATGAAGAACCAAGGGATACAGTAAACCTGAAGTACAGCATCGGAATCTAAAACTGGTCTCACCGGAAAGGTTCAAAACTTAGACAGTAAGAAGAGTTAGTCATCTTGTACTTAAGTCGACATTGTGCCTTTTGTTTTTAATTCCGATGTAATTTCTGTCGTTCATCGTCAATAAGAAGGTCCAAGGGATACAGTAAACCTGAAGTACAGCATCGGAATCTAAAACTGGTCTGACCGGAAAGGTTCAAAACTTAGACAGTAAGAAGAGTGAGTCATCTTGTACTTAAGTCGGCATTGTGCTTTTTGTATTTAATTCCTTTGCAATTTCTGTGTTTAATCGTCAATAAGAAGGTCCAAGGGATACAGTAAACCTGACATGAAGCATCTGAATCTAAAACTGGTCTCACAGGAAAGATTCAAATCATAGAATGTAAGAAGAGACAGTCCTCTTGTACTTAAGTCGGCATTGTGCCTTTTGCATTTAATT
Source organism: Schistocerca americana (assembly GCF_021461395.2). Lineage (NCBI taxonomy): Eukaryota > Metazoa > Arthropoda > Insecta > Orthoptera > Acrididae > Schistocerca > Schistocerca americana. Next base: position 18,354,534 of record NC_060130.1, on the reverse strand, counting down.
CCGATGCAATTTCTGTGTTTCATCGTCAATAAGAAGGTCCAAGGAATAGAGTAAACCTGAAGTACAGCATCGGAATCTAAAACTGGTCTCACCGGAAAGGTTCAAAGCATAGACAGTAAGAAGAGACAGTCATCTTGTACTTAAGTCGGCATTGTGCCTTTTGTATTTAATTCCTTTGCAATTTCTGTGTTTCATCGTCAATAAGAAGGTCCAAGGGATACAGTAAACCTGAAGTGAAGCATCGGAATCAAAACTGGTCTCACAGAAAACCTTCAAAACATAGACAGTAAGAAAAGTGAGTCACATTGTACTTATGTCGGCATTGTGCCTTTTGTATTTAATTCCTTTGCAATTTCTATGTTTCATCGTCAATAAGAAGGTCCAAGAGATACAGTAAACCTGAAGTGAAGCATCGGAAACTAAAACTGGTCACACAGGAAAGGTTCAAAGCATAGACAGTAAGAAGAGACAGTCATCTTGTACTAAAGTCGGCATTTTGATTTTGTATTTAATTCCGATACAATTTCTGTGTTTCATCGTCAATTAGAAGGTCCAAGGGATACAGTGAACCTGAAGTGTAGCATCGGAATCTAAAACTGGTCTCACAGTAAACATTCAAAACATCGACAGTAAGAAGAGTCAGTCTTCTTGTACTTACGTGGGCATTGTGCCTTTTGTATTTAATGCCGATGCAATTTCTGTGTTTCATCGTCAGTAAGTAAGTCTCAGGGATACAGTAAACATGAAGTGAAGCATTGGAATCAAAACTGGTCTCACAGGAAAGGTTCAAAATATAGACAGTAAGAAGAGTCAAACTTCTCGGACTTAAGTCGGCATTGTACTTTTTGTATTTAAATCCGCTGAAATTTCTGTGTTTCACCGTCAATAAGGAGGTCCAAGGGATACAGTAAACCTGAAGTAAAGCATCGGCATGTAAAACTGGTCTTACTGGAAAGGTTGAAACCATAGACAGCAAGAAGAGTCAGTCATCTTGTACTTAAGTCCGCATTGTGCTTTTTGTGTTTGATGCCGATGCAATTTCTGTGTTACATCGTCAATATGAAGGGCAAAGGGATACAGTAAACCTGAAGTGAAGCATCGGAAACTAAAACTGGTCTCACAGGAAAGGTTCAAAGCATAGACAGTAAGAAGAGACAGTCATCTTGTACTTAAGACGGCATTGTGCCTTTTGTATTTAATTCCGATGCAATTTCTATGTTTCATCGTCAATAAGAAGGTCCAAGGGATACAGTAAACCTGAAGTGAAGCATCGGAATCTAAAACTGGTCTCACAGTAAGTATTCAAAACTTTAACAGTAAGAAGAGTCAGTCTTCTTGTACTTAAGTCGGCATTGTGCCTTTTGTATTTAATGCCGATGCAAATTCTGTGTTACATCGTCAATATGAAGGGCCAAGCGATACAGTATACCTGAAGTGAAGCATCGGAATCTAAAACTGGTCTCAGAGGAAAGGTTCGAAATATAGACCGTAAGAAGAGTCAGTCTTCTTGTACTTATGTCGGCATTGTGCCTTTTGTATTTAATTCCCATGCAATTTGTGTGTTTCATCGTCAATAAGAAAGTCTCAGGGATACAACAAACCTGAAGTGAAGCATCGGAATCAAAACTGGTCTCACAGGAAAGGTTCAAAATATAGACAGTGAGAAGAGTCAGACTTCTTGGACTTAAGTCGGCATTGTGCCTTTTGTATTTAATTCCGATGCGATTTCTGTGTTTCATCGTCACTAAGAAGGTCCAAGGGATACAGTAACACTGAAATGAAGCATAGGAATCTAAAAGTAGTCTCACAGAGAAGGTTCAAAACATAGAGAGTAAGAAGAGTCAGTCTTCTTGTACTTAAGTCGGCATTGTGCCTTTTGTATTTAATTACGATTCAATTTCTGTGTTTCATCGTCAGTAAGAAGGTCAATGGGATACAGTAAACCTGAATTGAAGCATAGGAATCTAAAACTGCTCTCACAGGAAAGGTTCAAATCATAGACAGTAAGAAGAGTCAGTCTTCTTGTACTTAAGTCGGCATTATGCCTTTTGTATTTAATTTCGATGCAATTTCTGTGTTTCATCGTCAATATGAAGATCCAAGGGATACAGTAAACCTCATGTGAAGCATCGGAATCAGAACTGGTCTCACAGGAAAGGCTCAAATCGTAGAATGTAAGAAGAGTCAGTCCTCTTGTACTTAAGCCGGCATTCGGCCTTATGTATTTAATTCCGATGCAATTTCTGTGTTTCATCGTCAATAAGAAGGCCCAAGGGATACAGTAAACCTGAAGTAAAGCATCGGAATCAAAAACTGGTCTCACAGGAAAGTTTCAAACATAGACAGGAAGAAGAATCGGTCTTCTTGTTTATAGGTCGGCATTGTGCCTTTTATATTTAATTCCGATGCAGTTTCTGTGTTTCATCGTCAATAAGAAAGTCTGAGGGATACAGTAAACCTGAAGTCAACCATCGGAATCTAAAACTGGTCACACAGGAAAGGTTCAAAATTAAGACAGTAAGAAGAGGCAGCCTTCTTGTACTTAAGTCGGCATTTTGACTTTTGTATTTAATTCCGATGCAATTTCTGTGTTTCATCGTCAATAAGAAATTCCTAGGGATACAGTAAACCTGAAGTGAAGCATCGAAACCTATAACTGGTCTCACAGGAAAGGTTCAAAATATTGATAGTTGCAAGAGTCAGTCTTCTTGTACTTAAGTCGGCATTGTGCCTTTTGTATTTAATTCCTATGCAATTTCTGCATTCATCGTCAATAAGAAGGTCCAAGGCATACAGTAAACCTTAACTAAAGCATCGGAATCCAAAACTGGTCTCACAGGAAAGGTTAAAAGCATAGTCAGTAAGAAGAGTCGGTCTTCTTGTTTTTAATTCGGCATTGTGCCGTTTGTACTTCATTCCGACGCAATTTCTGTGTTTCATCATCACTAAGAAGGTCCAAGGGATGCAGTAAACCTGAAGTGAAGCATCGGAATCCAAACTCGTCTCACAGGAATGGTTCAAGACATAGACAGTAAGAAGAGTCAGTCTTCTTGTACGTAAGTCGGCATTCTGCCTTTTGTATTTCATTACGATTCAATTTCTGTGTTTCATCGTCAATATGAAGAACCAAGGGATACAGTAATCCTGAAGTACAGCATCGGAATCTAAAACTGGTCTCACCGGAAAGGTTCAAAATTTAGACAGTAAGAAGAGTTAGTCATCTTGTACTTAAGTCGACATTGTGCCTTTTGTTTTTAATTCCGATGTAATTTCTGTCGTTCATCGTCAATAAGAAGGTCCAAGGGATACAGTAAACCTGAAGTACAGCATCGGAATCTAAAACTGGTCTGACCGGAAAGGTTCAAAACTTAGACAGTAAGAAGAGTGAGTCATCTTGTACTTAAGTCGGCATTGTGCTTTTTGTATTTAATTTCGATGCAATTTCTGTGTTTCATCGTCAATATGAAGATCCAAGGGATACAGTAAACCTCATGTGAAGCATCGGAATCAGAACTGGTCTCACAGGAAAGGCTCAAATCGTAGAATGTAAGAAGAGTCAGTCCTCTTGTACTTAAGTCGGCATTGTGCCTTTTGCATTTAATTCCGATGCAATTTCTGTGTTTCATCGTCAATAAGAAGGTCCAAGGGATAGAGTAAAGCTGAAGTACAGCATCGGAATCTAAAACTGGTCTCACCGGAAAGGTTCAAAGCATAGACAGTAAGAAGAGACAGTCATCTTGTACTTAAGTCGGCATTGTGCCTTTTGTATTTAATTCCTTTGCAATTTCTGTGTTTCATCGTCAATAAGAAGGTCCAAGGGATACAGTAAACCTGAAGTGAAGCATCGGAATCAAAACTGGTCTCACAGAAAACCTTCAAAACATAGACAGTAAGAAAAGTGAGTCACATTGTACTTATGTCGGCATTGTGCCTTTTGTATTTAATTCCTTTGCAATTTCTGTGTTTCATCGTCAATAAGAAGGTCCAAGAGATACAGTAAACCTGAAGTGAAGCATCGGAAACTAAAACTGGTCTCACAGGAAAGGTTCAAAGCATAGACAGTAAGAAGAGACAGTCATCTTGTACTAAAGTCGGCATTTTGATTTTGTATTTAATTCCGATACAATTTCTGTGTTTCATCGTCAATTAGAAGGTCCAAGGGATACAGTGAACTTGAAGTGTAGCATCGGAATCTAAAACTGGTCTCACAGTAAACATTCAAAACATCGACAGTAAGAAGAGTCAGTCTTCTTGTACTTACGTGGGCATTGTGCCTTTTGTATTTAATGCCGATGCAATTGCTGTGTTTCATCGTCAATAAGTAAGTCTCAGGGATACAGTAAACCTGAAGTGAAGCATTGGAATCAAAACTGGTCTCACAGGAAAGGTTCAAAATATAGACAGTAAGAAGAGTCAAACTTCTCGGACTTAAGTCGGCATTGTACCTTTTGTATTTAAATCCGCTGAAATTTCTGTGTATCACCGTCAATGAGGAGGTCCAAGGGATACAGTAAACCTGAAGTAAAGCATCGGCATGTAAAACTGGTCTTACTGGAAAGGTTGAAACCATAGACAGCAAGAAGAGTCAGTCTTCTTGTTTTAAAATCGGCATTCTGCCTTTTGTATGTAATTCGAATGCAATTTCTATGTTTCATCGTCAATGAGAAGGTCCATGGGATACAGTAAACCTGACGTGAAGCTTCGGAATCCAACCTGGTCTCACAGCAAAAGTTCAAAACATAGACAATAGGAAGAGTCAGTCTTCCTGTACTTAAGTCGGCATTGTGCCTTTTGTATTTAATTCCGATGCAATTTTTGTGTTTCATCGTCAATAAGAAGGTCCAAGGGATACGGTAACACTGAAATGAAGCATAGCTATCTAAAACTGGTCTCACAGAGAAGGTTCAAAACATAGACAGTAAGAAGAGTCAGTCATCTTGTACTTAAGTCGGCATTGTGCTTTTTGTGTTTGATGCCGATGCAATTTCTGTGTTACATCGTCAACATGAAGGGCAAAGGGATACAGTAAACCTGAAGTGAAGCATCGGAAACTAAAACTGGTCTCACAGGAAAGGTTCAAAGCATAGACAGTAAGAAGAGACAGTCATCTTGTACTTAAGACGGCATTGTGCCTTTTGTATTTAATTCCGATGCAATTTCTATGTTTCATCGTCAATAAGAAGGTCCAAGGGATACAGTAAACCTGAAGTGAAGCATCGGAATCTAAAACTGGTCTCACAGTAAGTATTCAAAACATTAACAGTAAGAAGAGTCAGTCTTCTTGTACTTAAGTCCGCATTGTGCCTTTTGTATTTAATGCCGATGCAAATTCTGTGTTACATCGTCAATATGAAGGGCCAAGCGATACAGTATACCTGAAGTGAAGCATCGGAATCTAAAACTGGTCTCAGAGGAAAGGTTCGAAATATAGACCGTAGGAAGAGTCAGTCTTCTTGTACTTATGTCGGCATTGTGCCTTTTGTATTTAATTCCGATGCAATTTCTAGGTTTCATCGTCAATTAGAAGGTCCAAGGGATACAGTTACGATGAAGTGAACCATCGGAATAAAAACTGGTCTCACAGTAGAGGTTCAAAGCATAGACAGTACGAAGAGTCGGTCCTCTTGTACTTAAGTCGGCATTTTGGTTTTGGAATTTAATTCCGATGCAATATCTGTGTTTCATTGTCAATAAGAAGGTCCAAGGGATACTGTAAACCTGAAGTGAAGTATCGGAATCTAAAACAGGTCTCACAGTGTTGGTTCAAAACATAGACAGTAAGAGGAGTCAGTCTTCTTGTTTTTAAATCGGCATTGTGCTTTTGTATTAATTCCAATGCAATTTCTGTGTTTCATCGTCAATAAGAAGGTCCAAGGGATACAGTAAACCTGATGTGAAGCATCGGAAACTAAAACTGGTCTCACAGGAAAGGTACAAAGCATAGACAGTTAGAAGAGTTAGTCATCTTGTACTTAAGTCGGCATTGTGCCTTTTGTATTTAATTCGGATGCAATTTCTGTGTTTCATCGTCAATAAGATGGTCCAAGGGATACAGTAAACCTGAAGTGAAGCATCGGAATCTAAACTGGACTCACAGGAGAGATTCAAATCATAGAAAATTAGAGTGTCACTCCTCTTGTACTTATGTCGGTATTGTGCCTTTTGTATTAAATTCGGATGCAATTTTTGTGTTTCATCGTCAATAAGAAGGTCCAAGGGATACAGTAAACCTTAAGGGAAGCATCGGAATCTAAAACTGGTCTCACAGGAAAGTTTCAAACATAGACAGGAAGAAGAATCGGTCTTCTTGTCTATAAGTCGGCATTGTGCCTTTTGTATTTAATTCCGATGCAATTTCTGTATTTCATCGTCAATTAGAAAGTCTGAGGGATACAGTAAGCCTGAAGTGAAGCATCGGAAACAAAAGTTGTCTCACAGTATAGGTTTAAATCATAGACAGTAAGAACAGTAGTCTTCTTGTACTTCAGTCGGCATTGTGCCTTTTGTATTTAATTCCGCTGCAATTTCTGTGTTTCATCGTCAATAAGAAGGTCCAAGGAATACATTAAACCTGAAATGAAGCATCGGAATCTAAAACTGGTCTCACAGGAAAGGTTCAAAACATAGACCTTAAGAAGAGTCAGTCTTCTTGTACCTAAGTCGACATTGTGCCTTTTGTATATAATTACGATGCAATTACTGTGTTTCATCGCCTTATTGAAGGTCCAATGGACACACTAAACCTGAAGTGAAGCATCGGAATCCAAACTGGTCTCACAGGAATGGTTCAAAACATAGACAGTAAGAAGAGTCAGACTCCTTGTACATAAGTCGGCATTGTGCCTTTTGTATTTAATTACGATTCAATTTCTGTGTTTCATCGTCAGTAAGAAGGTCAATGGGATACAGTAAACCTGAATTGAAGCATAGGAATCTAAAACTGCTCTCACAGGAAAGGTTCAAATCATAGACAGTAAGAAGAGTCAGTCTTCTTGTACTTAAGTCGGCATTATGCCTTTTGTATTTAATTTCGATGCAATTTCTGTGTTTCATCGTCAATATGAAGATCCAAGGGATACAGTAAACCTCATGTGAAGCATTGGAATCAGAACTGGTCTCACAGGAAAGGCTCAAATCGTAGAATGTAAGAAGAGTCAGTCCTCTTGTACTTAAGCCGGCATTCGGCCTTATGTATTTAATTCCGATGCAATTTCTGTGTTTCATCGTCAATAAGAAGGCCCAAGGGATATAGTAAACCTGAAGTAAAGCATCGGAATCAAAAACTGGTCTCACAGGAAAGTTTCAAACATAGACAGGAAGAAGAATCGGTCTTCTTGTTTATAGGTCGGCATTGTGCCTTTTATATTTAATTCCGATGCAGTTTCTATGTTTCATCGTCAATAAGAAAGTCTGAGGGATACAGTAAACCTGAAGTCGACCATCGGAATCTAAAACTGGTCACACAGGAAAGGTTCAAAACTAAGACAGTAAGAAGAGGCAGCCTTCTTGTACTTATGTCGGCATTTTGACTTTTGTATTTAATTCCGATGCAATTTCTGTGTTTCATCGTCAATAAGAAATTCCTAGGGATACAGTAAACCTGAAGTGAAGCATCGAAACCTATAACTGGTCTCACAGGAAAGGTTCAAAATATTGACAGTTGGAAGAGTCAGTCTTCTCGTACTTAAGTCGGCATTGTGCCTTTTGTATTTAGATCCTATGCAATTTCTGTGTTTCATCGTCAATAAGAAGGTCCAAGGCATACAGTAAACCTTAACTAAAGCATCGGAATCCAAAACTGGTCTCACAGGAAAGGTTCAAAGCATAGTCAGTAAGAAGAGTCGGTCTTCTTGTTTTTAATTCGGCATTGTGCCGTTTGTACTTCATTCCGACGCAATTTCTGTGTTTCATCATCACTAAGAAGGTCCAAGGGATGCAGTAAACCTGAAGTGAAGCATCGGAATCCAAACTCGTCTCACAGGAATGGTTCAAGACATAGACAGTAAGAAGAGTCAGTCTTCTTGTACGTAAGTCGGCATTCTGCCTTTTGTATTTAATTACGATTCAATTTCTGTGTTTCATCGTCAGTAAGAAGGTCCATGGGATACAGTAAACCTGAATTGAAGCATAGGAGTCTAAAACTGCTCTCACAGGAGAGGTTCAAGTCATAGACAGTAAGAAGAGTCAGTCTTCTTGTACTTAAGTCGGCATTATGCCTTTTGTATTTATTTCCGATTGCAATTTCTGTGTTTCATCGTCAATATGAAAAACCAAGGGATACAGTAAACCTGAAGTACAGCATCGGAATCTAAAACTGGTCTCACCGGAAAGGTTCAAAACTTAGACAGTAAGAAGAGTTAGTCATCTTGTACTTAAGTCGACATTGTGCCTTTTGTTTTTAATTCCGATGTAATTTCTGTCGTTCATCGTCAATAAGAAGGTCCAAGGGATACAGTAAACCTGAAGTACAGCATCGGAATCTAAAACTGGTCTGACCGGAAAGGTTCAAAACTTAGACAGTAAGAAGAGTGAGTCATCTTGTACTTAAGTCGGCATTGTGTTTTTTGTATTTAATTCCTTTGCAATTTCTGTGTTTCATCGTCAATAAGAAGGTCCAAGGGATACAGTAAACCTGACATGAAGCATCTGAATCTAAAACTGGTCTCACAGGAAAGATTCAAATCATAGAATGTAAGAAGAGACAGACCTCTTGTACTTAAGTCGGCATTGTGCCTTTTGCATTTAATTCCGATGCAATTTCTGTGTTTCATCGTCAATAAGAAGGTCCAAGGGATAGAGTAAAGCTGAAGTACAGCATCGGAATCTAAAACTGGTCTCACCGGAAAGGTTCAAAGCATAGACAGTAAGAAGAGACAGTCATCTTGTACTTAAGTCGGCATTGTGCCTTTTGTATTTAATTCCGATGCAATTTTTGTGTTTCATCGTCAATAAGAAGGTCCAAGGGATACGGTAACACTGAAATGAAGCATAGCTATCTAAAACTGGTCTCACAGAGAAGGTTCAAAACATAGACAGTAAGAAGAGTCAGTCATCTTGTACTTAAGTCGGCATTGTGCTTTTTGTGTTTGATGCCGATGCAATTTCTGTGTTACATCGTCAATATGAAGAGCAAAGGGATACAGTAAACCTGAAGTGAAGCATCGGAAACTAAAACTGGTCTCACAGGAAAGGTTCAAAGCATAGACAGTAAGAAGAGACAGTCATCTTGTACTTAAGGCGGCATTGTGCCTTTTGTATTTAATTCCGATGCAATTTCTATGTTTCATCGTCAATAAGAAGGTCCAAGGGATACAGTAAACCTGAAGTGAAGCATCCGAATCTAAAACTGGTCTCAGAGGAAAGGTTCGAAATATAGACCGTAAGAAGAGTCAGTCTTCTTGTACTTATGTCGGCATTGTGCCTTTTGTATGTAATTCCGATGCAATTTCTAGGTTTCATCGTCAATTAGAAGGTCCAAGGGATACAGAAAACCTGAAATGAAGCGTAGGAATCTAAAACTCGTCTCACAGGAAAGGTTCAAAATATAGACAGTAAGGAGAGTCAGTCTTCTTATTTTTGATTCGGCATTGTGCCGTTTGTATTTCATTCCGACGCAATTTCTGTGCTTCATCGTCAATTAGAAGGTCCAAGGGATGCTGTAAACCTGAAGTGAAGCATTGGAATCCAAACTGGTCTGACAGGAATGGTTCAAAACATAGACAGTAAGAAGAGTCAGTCTTCTAGCACTAAAGTCGGCATTGTGCCTTTTGTATTTAATTACGATGCAATTTTTGTGTTTCATCGTCCGTAAGAAGGTCCATGAAATACAGTAAACCTGAATTGAAGCATAAAAATCAAAAACTGCTCTCACAGGAAAGGTTCAAATCATAGACAGAAAGAAGATTCAGTCTTCTTATACTTAAGTCGGCATTATGCCGTTTGTATTTAACTTCGATGCAATATCTGTGTTTCATCGTCAATATGAAGATCCAAGGGATACAGTAAACCTGAAGTGAAGCATCGGAATCAGAACTGGTCTCACAGGAAAGGCTCAAATCGTAGAATGTAAGAAGAGTCAGTCCTCTTGTACCTAAGCCGGCATTGTGCCTTATGTATTTAATTCCGATGCAATTTCTGTGTTTCATCGTCAATAAGAGGGTCCAAGGGATAAAGTAAACCTGAAGTAAAACGTCGGAATCAAAAACTGGTCTCACAGGAAAGTTTCAAACATTGACAGGAAGAAGAATTGGTCTTCTTGTCTTTAAGTCGGCATTGTGCCTTTTATATTTAATTCCGATGGAGTTTCTGTGTTTCATCCTCAATAAGAAAATCTGAGGCATACAGTAAAACTGAAGTATGCCATCGGAATCTAAAACTGGTCTCACAGGAAAGGTTCAAAACATAAACAGTAAGAAGAGGCAGACTTCTTGTACTTAAGTCGGCATTTTGACTTTTGTATTTAATTCCGATGCAATTTCTGTGTTTCATCGTCAATAAGAAGATCCTAGGGATACAGTAAACCTGAAGTGAAATATCGGAATCTAAAACTTGTCTCACAGTAAATGTTCAAATCTTAGACTGCAAGAAGAGTCAGTCGTCTTGTACTTAAATCGGCATTGTGCCTTTTGTATTTAATTCCGATTCAGTTTCTGTGTTTCATCGTCAGTAAGAAGGTCCAAGGGACACAGTAAACCTGAAGTGAAGCATCGTAATCTAAAAATGGTCTCACAGGAAAGGTTAAAAACATAAGCAGTGAGAAGAGTCACTCTGCTTGGACTTAAGTTGGCATTGTGCATTTTGTATTTAATTCCAATGCAATTTCTGTGATTCATCGTCAATAAGAAGGTCCAAGGGATACAGTAAACCTGATTTCAAGCATCGGAAACTAAAACTGGTCTCACAATAAAGGTTCAAATCATAGAATGTAAGAAGATGCAGTCCTCTTGTACTTAAGTCGCCATTGTACCTTTTGTATTTAATTCCGATGGAATTTCTGTGTTTCATCGTCAATAAGAAGTTCCAAGGGATACAGTAAACCTGAAATGAAGCATCGGAATTTAAAACTGGTCTCACAGGAAAGGTTCAAATCATAGAATGTCAGAAGAGTCAGTCCTCTTGTACTTAAGTCGGCATTGTGCCTTGTGCATTTAATTCCAATGCAATTTCTGTGTCTCATCGTCAATAAGAAGGTCCAAGGGATACAGTAAACATGAAGTACAGCATCGGAATCTAAAACTGGTCTCACCGGAAAGGTTCAAAACATAGACAGTAAGAAGAGTCAGCCTTCTTGTACTTAAGTCGGCATTGTGCCTTTTATTTTTAATTCCGATGTAATTTCTGTGTTTCATCGTCAATAAGAAGGTCCAAGGGATACAGTAAACCTGAAGTGAAGCATCGGAATCAAAACATGTTTCACAGGAAACCTTCAAAACACAGACAGTAATAAAAGTCAGTCTTCTTGTACTTAAGTCGGCATTGTGCCTAATGTATTTAATTCCAATGCAATTTCTGTGTTTCATCGCCAATAAGAAGGTCCAAGGGATACAGTAAACCTGAAATGAAGCATAGGAATCTAAAACTGGTTTCAAAGGAAAGGTTCAGATCATAGACAGTAAGAAGACTCAGTCATCTTGTACTTAAGTCGGCATTGTGCCTTTTGTATTCGATTCCGATGCACTTTCTGTGTTTCATCGTCAATAAGAAGGTCCAAGGCATACAGAAAGCCTGAAGTAAGGCATTGGAATCTAAAACTGGTCACACAGGAATGGTTCAAAGCATAGACAGTAAGTAGAGTCGGTTTTCTTGTCTTTAAGTCGGCATTGTGCCTTTTGTATTTAATTCCGAGTCAATTTTTGTGTTTCATCGTCAATAGGTAAGTCTGTGGGATACAGTAAAACTAAAGTGAAGCATCGGAATCAAAACTGGTCTCACAGGAAAGGTTTAAAACATAGACTGTATGAGGAGTCAGTCTTATCGTACTTAAGTCGGCATTGTGGCTTTTGTATTTAATTCCGATGCAATTTCTGTGTCTCATCGTCAATTAGAAGGTCCAAGGGATATAGTAAACCTGAAGTGAAGCATCGGAATCTAAAACTGGTCTCACAGGAAAGGTTGAAATTATAGACAGTAAGAAGTGTCAGTCTTCTTGTACTTAAACCGGCATTTCGAATTTTGTATGTAATTCCGATGCAATTTCTGTGTTTCATCGTCAATATGAAGGTCCAAGGGAAACAGCAAACCTGAAGTGAAGCATCGGAATCTATAACTGGTCTCACAGGAAAGATACAAGATATATATACAAAGAAGAGTCTCCTTGTACTTAAGTTGGCAATGTGCCTTTTGTATTTAATTCCGATGCAATTTCTATGTTACATCGTCAATAAGTAAGTCTGAGGGATACTGTAAACCTGAAGTGAAGCATCGGAATCAAAACTCGTCTCTCAGGAAAGATTTAAAACATAGACAGGAAAAGGAGTCAGTCTTCTCTACTTAAGTCGGCACTGTGCCTTTTGTAATTAGTTCCGACGCAATTTCTTTGTTTCGTCGTCAATAAGAAGGTCCATGGGATACAGTAAACCTGAAGTGAAGCATCGGAATCTAAAACTGGTCTCACAGGAAAGGTTCAAATTATAAAATGTAAGAAGAGTCACTCCTCTTCTATTTAAGTAGGCATTGCGCCTTTTGTATTTAATTCCGATGCAATTTCTGTGTTTCATCGTCAATAAGTAAGTCTGTGGGCTACAGTAAACCTGATGTGAAGCATCGGAATCTAAAACTGGTCTCCGAGGAACGGTTCAAAATATAAACCGTAAGAAGAGTCGGACTTCTTGTACTTAAGTCGGCATTTTGATTTTGTATTCAATTCCGATACAATTTCTGTGTTTCATCGTCAATTAGAAGGTCCACGGGATACAGTAAACCTGAAGTGAAGCTTCGGAATCAAAACTGGTATCACAGCAAAGGTTCAAGACGTAGACAGTAAGAAGAGTCAGTCTTCTTGTACTTAAGTCGGCATTGTGCCTTTTGTATTTAATTCCGATGCAATTTCTGTGTTTCATCGTCAATAAGAAGGTCCAAGGGATACAGTAAACCTGAAGTGAAGCATTGCAATGTAAAACTGGCCACACAGTAAAGATTCAAAGCATCGACAGTAAGAAGAATCAGTCTTCTTGTACTTACGTGGGCATTGTGCCTTTTGTATTTAATGCCAATGCAATTTCTGTGTTTCATCGTCAATAAGTAAGTATCAGGGATACAGTAAACCTGAAGTGAAGCATCGGAATCTAGAACTGGTCTCACAATAAAGGTTCAAAACATAGACAGTAAGAAGAGTCAGTCTTCTTGTACTTAAGTCAACATTGTGCCTTTTGTATTTAATTCCGATGCAATTTCTGTGTTTCATCGTCAATAAGAAGGTCCAAGGGATACAGTAAACCAGAAGTAAAGCATCGGAATCTAAAACTGGTCTCACAGGAAAGGTTCAAAGCATAAACAGTAAAAAGAGTCAGTCTTCTTGTACTTAAGACGGCATTATGCGTTTTACATTTAATTCTGATGCAATTTCTGTGTTTCATCGTCAATAAGATTGTCCAAGGGATACAGTAAACCCGAAGGGAAGCATCGGAAACTAAAACTGGTCTCACAGGAAAGGTTCAAAACATAGACAGTAAGAAGAGTCTGTCGTCTTGCACTTAAGCCGCCATTGTGCCTTTTGTATTTAATTCCGATGTAATATCGGTGTTTCATCGTCAATAAGAAGGTTCAAGGGATACAGTAAACCCGACGTAAAGCATCGGAATCCAAAACTGGTCTCACAGAAAAGGTTCAAAACATAGACAGTAAGAAGAGTCGGTCTTCTTGTCTTTAAGTCGGCATTGTGGCTTTTGTATTTAATTCCGATGCAATTTCTGTATTTCATCGTCAATAAGTAAGTCTGCGGGATACAGTAAACCTGCAGTGAAGCATCGGAATCAAAACTAGTCTCACAAGAAAGGTTTAAAACATAAACAGTAAGAGGAGTCAGTCTTCTTGAACTCAAGTCGGCATTGTGCTTTCGTAATCAATTGCGATGCAATTTCTGTGTTTCATCGTCAATAAGAAGGTCCAAGGATACAGTAAACCGGAAATGAAGCATAGGAACCTAAAACTGGTCTCACAGGGAAGGTTCAAAACATAGACAGTAAGAAGAGTCAGTCATCTTGTACCTAAGTCTTCATTATGCTTTTTGTATTTAATTCCGATGCAATTTCTGTGTTTCATGGTCAATATGAAGGTCCAAGGATACAGTAAACCTGACGTGAAGCATCGGAATATAAAACTGGTCTCACAGGAAAGGTTCAAATGATAGACAGTAAGATGAGTCAGTCTTCTTGTATATTAGCCGGCATTGTGCCTTTTGTATTTAATTCCAATGCAATTTCTGTGTTACATCGTCAATAAGAAGGTCCAAGGGATACAGTATACCTGAAGTGAAGTATCGGAAACTACGACTGGTCTCACAGGAAAGGTTCAAAACATAGACAGTAAGAAGAGTCAGTCTTCTTGTACTTAAGTCGGCATTGTGACTTTTGTAATTAATTCCGACGCAGTTTCTGTGTCTCATCGTCAATAACTAGGTCCAAGGGATACAGTAAACCTGAAGTGAAGCATCGGAATCTAAAACTGGTCTCACAGGAAAGGTTCAAATGATAGAATGTAAGAATAGTCAGTCCTCTTGTACTTAAGTCGGCTTTGTGCCTTTTGTATTTAATTCCGATGCTAATTCTGTGTTTCATCGTGAATAAGAAGGTCCAAGGGATACAGTAAACCCGAAGTGAGGCATCGGAAACTAAACTGGTCTCACAGGAAAGGTTCACAACATAGACAGAAGAAGATTCAGCCTTCTTGTACTTAAGACGGCATTGTGCCTTTTGTATTCAATTGCAATGCAATATGTGTGTTTCATCGTCAATAAGAAGGTCCAAGGAATACAGTAAACCTGAAATGAAGCATCGGAATCTAAAACTTGTCTCACAGGAAAGGTTCAAATCATAGACAGTAAGAAGACTCAGTCTTTTTGTACTTAAGTCGGCTTTGTGCCTTTTGTATTTAATTCCGATACTAATTCTGTGTTTCATCGTCAATAAGACGGTCCAAGGGATACAGTAAACCCGAAGTGAAGCATCGGAAACTAAAACTGGTCTCACAGGAAAGGTTCACAACGTAGACAGTTAGAAGAGTCAGTCATCTACATCTACATCTACATCTACATTGATACTCCGCAAGCCACCCAACGGTGTGGCGGAGGGCACTTTACGTGCCACTGTCATTACCTCCCTTTCCTGTTCCAGTCGCGTATGGTTCGCGGGAAGAACGACTGTCTGAAAGCCTCCGTGCGCGCTCTAATCTCTCTAATTTTACATTCGTGATCTCCTCGGGAAGTATAAGTAGGGGGAAGCAATATATTCGATACCTCATCCAGAAACGCACCCTCTCGGAACCTGGCGAGCAAGCTTCACCGCGATGCAGAGCGCCTCTCTTGCAGAGTCTGCCACTTGAGTTTATTAAACATCTCCGTAACGCTATCATGGTTACCAAATAACCCAGTGACGAAACGCGCCGCTCTTCTTTGGATGTTCTCTATCTCCTCCGTCAACCCGACCTGGTACGGATCCCACACTGATGAGCAATACTCAAGTACAGGTCGAACGAGTGTTTTGTAAGCCACCTCCTTTGTTGATGGACTACATTTTCTAAGCACTCTCCCAATGAATCTCAACCTGGTACCCGCCTTACCAACAATTAGTTTTATATGATCATTCCACTTCAAATCGTTCCGTACGCATACTCCCAGGTATTTTACAGAAGTAACTGCTACCAGTGTTTGTTCCGCTATCATATACTCATACAATAAAGGATCCTTCTTTCTATGTATTCGCAATACATTACATTTGTCTATGTTAAGGGTCAGTTGCCACTCCCTGCACCAAGTGCCTATCCGCTGCAGATCTTCCTGTATTTCGCTACAATTTTCTAATGCAGCAACTTCTCTGTATACTACAGCATCATCCGCGAAAAGCCGCATGGAACTTCCGACACTATCTACTAAGTCATTTATATACACTCCTGGAAATTGAAATAAGAACACCGTGAATTCATTGTCCCAGGAAGGGGAAACTTTATTGACACATTCCTGGGGTCAGATACATCACATGATCACACTGACAGAACCACAGGCACATAGACACAGGCAACAGAGCATGCACAATGTCGGCACTAGTACAGTGTATATCCACCTTTCGCAGCAATGCAGGCTGCTATTCTCCCATGGAGACGATCGTAGAGATGCTGGATGTAGTCCTGTGGAACGGCTTGCCATGCCATTTCCACCTGGCGCCTCAGTTGGACCAGCGTTCGTGCTGGACGTGCAGACCGCGTGAGACGACGCTTCATCCAGTCCCAAACATGCTCAATGGGGGACAGATCCGGAGATCTTGCTGGCCAGGGTAGTTGACTTACACCTTCTAGAGCACGTTGGGTGGCACGGGATACATGCGGACGTGCATTGTCCTGTTGGAACAGCAAGTTCTCTTGCCGGTCTAGGAATGGTCGAACGATGGGTTCGATGACGGTTTGGATGTACCGTGCACTATTCAGTGTCCCCTCGACGATCACCAGTGGTGTACGGCCAGTGTAGGAGATCGCTCCCCACACCATGATGCCGGGTGTTGGCCCCGTGTGCCTCGGTCGTATGCAGTCCTGATTGTGGCGCTCACCTGCACGGCGCCAAACACGCATACGACCATCATTGGCACCAAGGCAGAAGCGACTCTCATCGCTGAAGACGACACGTCTCCATTCGTCCCTCCATTCACGCCTGTCGCGACACCACTGGAGGCGGGCTGCACGATGTTGGGGCGTGAGCGGAAGACGGCCTAACGATGTGCGGGACCGTAGCCCAGCTTCATGGAGACGGTTGCGAATGGTCCTCGCCGAACCCCAGGAGCAACAGTGTCCCTAATTTGCTGGGAAGTGGCGGTGCGGTCCCCTACGGCACTGCGTAGGATCCTACGGTCTTGGCGTGCACCCGTGCGTCGCTGCGGTCCGATCCCAGGTCGACGGGCACGTGCACCTTCCGCCGACCACTGGCGACAACATCGATGTACTGTGGAGACCTCACGCCCCACGTGTTGCACAATTCGGCGGTACGTCCACCCGGCCTCCCGCATGCCCACTACACGCCCTCGCTCAAAGTCCGTCAACTGCACATACGGCTCACGTCCACGCTGTCGCGGCATGCTACCAGTGTTAAAGACTGCGGTGGAGCTCCGTATGCCACGGCAAACTGGCTGACACTGACGGCGGCGGTGCACAAATGCTGCGCAGCTAGCGCCATTCGACGGCCAACACCGCGGTTCCTGGTGTGTCCGCTGTGCCGTGCGTGTGATCATTGCTTGTACAGCCCTCTCGCAGTGTCCGGAGCAAGTATGGTGGGTCTGACACACCGGTGTCAATGTGTTCTTTTTTCCATTTCCAGGAGTGTATATTGTGAAAAGCAATGGTCCCATAACACTCCCCTGTGGCACGCCAGAGGTTACTTTAACGTCTGTAGACGACTCTCCATTGATAACAACATGCTGTGTTCTGTTTGCCAAAAACTTCTCAATCCAGCCACACAGCTGGTCTGATATTCCGTAGGCTCTTACTTTGCTTATCAGGCGACAGTGCGGAACTGTATCGAACGCCTTCCGGAAGTCAAGAAAAATAGCATCTACCTGGGAGCCTGTATCTAATATTTTCTGGGTCTCATGAACAAATAAGGCGAGTTGGGTCTCACACGATCGCTGTTTCCGGAATCCATGTTGATTCCTACATAGTAGATTCTGGGTTTCCAGAAATGACATGATACGCGAGCAAAAAACATGTTCTAAAATTCTACAAGAGATCGACGTAAGAGATATAGGTCTATAGTTTTGCGCATCTGCTCGACGACCCTTCTTGAAGACTGGGACTATCTGTGCTCTTTTCCAATCATTTGGAACCCTCCGTTCCTCTAGAGACTTGCGGTACACGGCTGTTAGAAGGGGGGCAAGTTCTTTCGCGTACTCTGTGTAGAATCGAATTGGTATCCCGTCAGGTCCAGTGGACTTTCCTCTATTGAGTGATTCCAGTTGCTTTTCTATTCCTTGGACACTTATTTCGATGTCAGCCATTTTTTCGTTTGTGCGAGGATTTAGAGAAGGAACTGCAGTGCGGTCTTCCTCTGTGAAACAGCTTTGGAAAAAGGTGTTTAGTATTTCAGCTTTACGCGTGTCATCCTCTGTTTCAATGCCATCATCATCCCGTAGTGTCTGGATATGCTGTTTCGAGCCACTTACTGATTTAACGTAAGACCAGAACTTCCTAGGATTTTCTGTCAAGTCGGTACATAGAATTTTACTTTCGAATTCAATGAACGCTTCACGCATAGCCCTCCTTACGCTAACTTTGACATCTTTTAGCTTCTGTTTGTCTGAGAGGTTTTGGCTGCGTTTAAACTTGGAGTGGAGCTCTCTTTGCTTTCGCAGTAGTTTCCTAACTTTGTTGTTGTACCACGGTGGGTTTTTCCCGTCCCTCACCGTTTTACTCGGCACGTACCTGTCTAAAACGCATTTTACGATTGCCTTGAACTTTTTCCATAAACACTCAACATTGTCAGTGTCGGAACAGAAATTTTCGTTTTGATCTGTTAGGTAGTCTGAAATCTGCCTTCTATTACTCTTGCTAAACAGATAAACCTTCCTCCCTTTTTTTATATTCGTATTAACTTCCATATTCAGGGATGCTGCAACGGCCTTATGATCACTGATTCCCTGTTCTGTACATACAGATTCGAAAAGTTCGGGTCTCTTTGTTATCAGTAGGTCCAATATGTTATCTCCACGAGTCGGTTCTCTGTTTAATTGCTCGAGGTAATTTTCGGATAGTGCACTCAGTATAATGTCACTCGATGCTCTGTCCCTACCACCCGTCCGTCTTGTACTTAAATCGGCATTGTGCCTTTTGTATTTAATTCCGATGCAATATCTGTGTTTCATCGTCAATAAGAAGGTCCAAAGGATACAGTAAACCTGAAGTGAAGCATCGGAATCTAAAAGTAGTCTCACGGGAAAAGTTCAAATCATAGAATGTTAGATGAGGCAGTCCTCTTGTACTTCAGTTGGCATTGTGCAATTTGTATTTAATTCCGATGCAAAGTCTGTGTTTCATCGTCAATGAGAAGGTCCAAGGGATACAGTAAACCGGAAGTAAAGCATCGGAATCTAAAACTGGTCTCACAGGAAAGGTTCAAATCATAGACAGTAAGAAGAGTCAGTCTTCTTGTTTTTAAGTTGGCATTGTGCCTTTTGTATTTCATTCCGACGCAATTTCTGTGTTTCATCATCAATAAGAAGGTCCATGGGATACAGTAAACCTGAAAGGAAACATAGGAATCTGAGACTGGTCTCACAGGAAAGGTTCAAATCATAGACAGTAAGAAGAGTCAGCCTTCTTGTACTTTAATCGGCATTGTGCCTTTTGTATTTAATTCCGACGTAATTTCGGTGTTTCATCGTCAATACGAAGGTCCAAGAGATACAGTAAGCCCGAAGTGAAGCACCGGAATCAAACTGGTCTCACAGGAAAGCTTCAAAACATAGACAGTAAGAAGAGTCAGTCTTCTTGTACATAAGTCGGCATAATGCATTTTGTATTTAATTCAGATGCAATTTCTGTGTTTCATCGTCATTAAGAAGGTCCAAGTTATACAGTAAACCTGAAATGAAGCATCGGAATCTAAAACTGGTCTCACAGGAAAGGTTCAATACATAGACAGTAAGAAGAGTCTGTCTACTTGTACTTAAGTCGGCATTGTGCCTTTTGTATTTCATTCCGATGCAATTTCTATGTTTCGTCGTCAATAAGAAGGTCCAAGTTATACAGCAAACCTGAAATGAAGCATAGCAATCTAAAACTGGTCTCACAGGAAAGGTCCAAATCATAGACAGTAAGAAGACTCAGTCATCTTGTACTTAAGTCGACATTGTGCCTTTTGTATTTAATTCCGAAGCAATTTCTGTGTTTCATCGTCAATATGAATGTCCAAGGGATACAGTAAACATGAAGTGAAGCATCGGAATCTAAAACTGGCGTCACAGGAAAGGTTCAAATCATAGACAGTAAGAAGAGTCAATCTTCTTGTACCTAAGTCTGCATTTTGACTTTTGTATTTCATTCCGATGCAGTTTCAGTGTTTCATCCTCAATACGAAGGTCCAAGGGATACAGTAAACCTGAAGTGAAGCATCGCAATCATAACTGGTCTCACAAGAAAGGTTTAAAACATAGACACTAAGAAGAGTCAGTCTTCTTGAACTTAAGTCGACATTTGGCTATTGTATCTTATTCCGATGCAATTTCTGGGATTCATCGTCAATACGAAGGTCCAAGGGATACAGTAAACCTGAAGTGAAGCATCGGACTCTAAAACTGGTCTCACAGTAAAGGTTCAAAACATAGACAGTAAGAAGAGGCAATCTTTTTGGACTTAAATCGGCATTGTGCCTTTTGTATTCAATTCCGATGCGATTTCTGTGTTTCATCGTCAATAGGAAGGTCCAAGGGATACAGTAAACCTGAAGTAAAGCATCGGAATCTAAAACTGGTCTCACAGGAAAGGTTCAAATCATAGAATGTAAGAAGAGTCATTCCTCTTGTACTTAAGTCGGCATTGTGCCATTTGTATTTAATTCCGATGCAATGTGTGTGTTTCATCGTCAATAAGAAGGTCCAACGGTTACAGTTAACCGGAAGTAAAGCATCGGAATCTAAAACTGGTCTCACAGGAAAGGTTCAAATCATAGACAGTAAGAAGAGTCAGTCTTCTTGTTTATAAGTTGGCATTGTGCCTTTTGTATTTCATTCCGACGCAATTTCTGTGTTTCATCATCAATAAGAAGGTCCATAGGATACAGTAAACCTCAAAGGAAACATAGGAATCTGAAACTGGTCTCACAGGAAAGGTTCAAATCATAGACAGTAAGAAGAGTCAGTCTTCTTGTACTTTAATCGGCATTGTGCCTTTTGTATTTAATTCCGATGCAATCTCTGTGTTTCATCGTCAATATGAAGGTCCAAGGGATACAGTAAACATGAAGTGAAGCATCGGAATCTAAAACTGGCCTCACAGGAAAGGTTCAAATTATAGGCAGTAAGATGAGTCAGTCTTCTTGTACCTAAGTCGGCATTTTAACTTTTGTATTTCATTCCGATGCAGTTTCTGTGTTTCATCCTCAATAAGAAGGTCCAAGGGATACAGTAAACCTGAAGTGAAGCATCGCAATCAAAACTGGTCTCACAGGAAAGGTTTAAAAAATAGACAGTAAGAAGAGTCAGTCTTCTTGTACTTAACTCGGCATTGTGCCTTTTGTATTGAATTCCGAGGTAATTTCTGTGTTTCATTATCAGCAAGAAGGTCCAAGGCATACATTAAACCAGTAATGAAGCATTGGAATCTAAAACTGGTCTCACAGGAAAGGTTCAAAATATAGACTGTAAGAAGAGTCCGTCTTCTTGTACTTAAGTCGGCATTTTGACTTTTGTTTTTTATTCCGATGCAATTTCTGGGATTCATCGTCAATAAGAAGGTCCAAGGGATACAGTAAACCTGAAGTGAAGCATCGGAATCTAAATCTGTTCTCACAGTAAAGGTTCATAACGTAGACAGCAAGAAGAGTCAGTCTTCTTGTACTTAAGTCGGCATTGTGCCTTTTGTATTTAATTCCAATTCAATTTCTGTGTTTCATCGTCAATAAGAAGGTCCAACGGACACAGTAAACCTGAAGTGAAGCATCGTAATCTAAAAGTGGACTCACAGGAAAGGTTCAAAACATAGACAGTAATAATAGTCAATCTTTTTGGACTTAAATCGGCATTGTGCCTTTTGTATTCAATTCCGATGCGATTTCTGTGTTGCATCGTCAATAGGAAGGTCCAAGGGATACAGTAAACCTGAAGTAAAGCATCGTAATCTAAAACTGGTCTCACCGGAAAAGTTCAAAACATAGACAGTAAGAAGAGTCAGTTCTCATGTACCTTAGTCGGCATTGTGCCTTTTGTATTTCATTCCGATGCAATATCTGTGTCTCATCGTCAATAAGAAGGTCCAAGGGATACAGTAAACCTGAAATGAAGCGTAGGAAACTGAAACTGGTCTCACAGGAAAGGTTCAAATCATAGACTGTCAGCAGAGTCAGTCTTCTTGTACTTAAGTCGGCATTGTGCCATTTCTATTTAATTCCGATGCAAGTTCTGTGCTTCATCGTCAATATGAAGGTTCAAGGGATACAGTATACCTGAAGTGAAGCATCGGTATCTAAGACTGGTCTCGGAGGGAAGGTACAAAATATAGACAGTAAGAAGAATCAGTCTTCTTGTACTTAAGTCCGCATTGTGCCTTTTGTATTTAATTCCGATGCAATTTCTGTGTTTCATCGTCAATTAGAAGGTCCAAGGGATTCAGTAAACCTGATGAGAACCATCGGAATCCAAAACTGGTCTCACAGGAACGGTTCAAAACACAGACAGTAAGAAGAGTCACTCTACTTATACTTAAGTCGGCATTTTGAATTTTGTATTTAATTCCGATGCAATTTCTGTGATTCATCGTCAATAAGAAAGTCCGAGGGATACAGTAAACCTGAAGTGAAGCATCGGTATCTAAAATTGGTCTCACAGTAAAGGTTCAAAAGATTGACATCAAGAAGAGTCAGTCTTCTTGTTCTGAAAACGGCATAGTGCCTTTTGTATTTAATTCAAATTCAATTTCTGTGTTTCATCGCCAATAAGAAGGTCCAAGGGATACAGTAAACCTGAAGTGAAACATCGGAATCGAATCTGGTCTCACAGGTAAGCTTCAAAACATAGACAGTAACAAGAGTCAGTCTTCTTGTACTTATGTCGGCATTGTGCCTTTTGTACTTAATTCCGATGCAATTTCTGTGTTTCATCGCCAATAAAAAGGTCCAAGGGATACAGTAAACCTGAAGTAAAGCATCGGAAGCTAAAACTGATCCCACAAGAAAGGTTCAAAGCATAGACAGTATGTTGATTCTGTCTTCTTGTTTTTGAGTCGGCATTGTGCCTAATGTATTTAATTCCGACGCCATTTCTGTGTTTCATCGTGAATAAGAAGGTCCAAGGGATACAGTAAACCTGAAGTAAAGCATCAGAATGTAAAACTGGTCTCACAGGATAGGTTCAAAGCATAGACGGTAAGAAGAGTTAGTCCTCTTGTATTTATGTCGGCATTGTGCCGTTTGTGTTTAATTCCGATGCAATTTCTGTGTTTCATCGTCAATAAGATGGTCCAAGGGATACAGTAAACTTGAAATGAAGCATCGGAATCTAAAACTGGTCTCACAGGAAAGGTACAAATCATAGAATGTAAGAAGAATCAGTCCTCTTGTACTTAAGTCGGCATTGTGCTTTTTGCATTTAATTCCGATGCAATTTCTGTGTTTCATCGTCAATAAGAAGGTCCAAGGGAAACAGTAAACCTGAAGTAAAGCATCGGAATCTAAAATTGGTCTCGCCCTAAAGGTTCAAAACATAGACAGTAAGAAGAGTCAGTCTTCATGTAATTAAGTCGGCATTGTGCCTTTTGTATTTAATTCCGATGCAATATCTGTGTTTCATCGTAAATAAGAAGGTCCAAGGGATACAGTAAACCTGAAACAAAGCACAGGAATCTGAAGCTGGTCTCATAGGAAAGGTTAATATCATAGACAGTAAGAAGAGCCAGTCTTCATGTACTTAAGTCGGAATTGTGCCTTTTGTATTTAATTCCGATGCAATTTCCGTGTTTCATCGTCAATAAGCAGGTCCAAGGCATACGGTAAACCTGAAATGAAGCATCGGAATCTAAAACTGGTCTCACAGGAAAGGTTCAAATAATAGAATGTCAGATGAGTCAGTCCTCTTGTACTTAAGTCGGCATTGTGCCTTTTGCATTTAATTCCGATGCAATTTCTGTGTTTCATCGTCAATAAAAAGGTCCAAGGGATACAGTAAACCTGAAGTACAGCATCGGAAGCTAAAACTGAACCCACAAGAAAGGTTCAAAGCATAGACAGTATGTTGATTCTGTCTTCTTGTTTTTGAGTCGGCATTGTGCCTTTTGTATTTAATACAGACGCAATTTCTGTGTTTCATCGTCTATAAGAAGGTCCAAGGGATACAGAAAACCTGAAGTGAAGCATCGGAATCAACACTGGTCTCACAGGAAAGCTTCAAAACATAGACAGTAAGAAGTGTCAGTCTTCTCGTACTTATGTCGGCATTATGCCTTTTGTATTTAATTCCGATGCAATTTCTGTGTTTCATCGTCAATAAGGAGGTCCAAGGGATACAGTAAACCTGAAATGAAGCATAGGAATCTGAAACTGGTCTCACAGGAAAGGTTAATATCATAGACAGTAAGAAGAGTCAGACTTCTTGTACTTAAGTCCGCATTGTGCCTTTTGTATTTAATTCCGATGCAATATCTGTGTTTCGTCATCAATTAGAAGGTCCAAGGGATACACTAAAACCTGAAAGGAAACATAGGAATCTGAGACTGGTCTCACAGGCAAGGTTCAAATCATAGACAGTAAGAAGAGTCAGAGTTCTTGTACTTTAATCGGCATTCTGCCTTTTGTATTTAATTCCGACGTAATTTCGGTGTTTCATCGTCAATACGAAGGTCCAAGTGATACAGTAAGCCTGAAGTGAAGCACCGGAATCAAACTGGTCTCACAGGAAAGCTTCAAAACATAGACAGTAAGAAGAGTCGGTCTTCTTGTACATAAGTCGGCATAATGCATTTTGTATTTAATTCCAATCCAATTTCTGTGTTTCATCGTCATTGAGAAGGTCCAAGTTATACAGTAAACCTGAAATGAAGCATCGGAATCTAAAACTGGTCTCACAGGAAAGGTTCAATACATAGGCAGTAAGAAGAGTCTGTCTACTTGTACTTAAGTCGGCATTGTGCCTTTTGTATTTCATTCCGATGCAATTTCTGTGTTTCATCGTCAATAAGAAGGTCCAAGTTATACAGCAAACCTGAAATGAAGCATAGCAATCTAAAACTGGTCTCACAGATAAGGTTCAAATCATAGACAGTAAGAAGACTCAGTCATCTTGTACTTAAAACGACATTGTGCTTTTTGTATTTAATTCCGAAGCAATTTCTGTGTTTCATCGTCAATATGAACGTCCAAGGGATACAGTAAACATGAAGTGAAGCATCAGAATCTAAAACTGGCGTCACAGGAAAGGTTCAAATCATAGACAGTAAGAAGAGTCAGTCTTCTTGTACCTAAGTCTGCATTTTGACTTTTGTATTTCATTCCGATGCAGTTTCAGTGTTTCATCCTCAATACGAAGGTCCAAATGATACAGTAAACCTGAAGTGAAGCATCGCAATTATAACTGGTCTCACAAGAAAGGTTTAAAACATAGACAGTAAGAAGAGTCAGTCTTCTTGTACTTAAGTCGGCATTGTGCCTTTTGTATTTAATTCCGAGGTAATTTCTGTGTTTCATCGCCAATAAGAAGGTCCAAGGCACACATTAAACCAGTAATGAAACATCGGAATCTAAAACTGGTCTCACAGGAAAGGTTCAAAATATAGACCGTAAGAAGAGTCAGTCTTCTTGTACTTAAGTCGGCATTTGGCTTTTGTATTTTATTCCGATGCAATTTCTGGAATTCATCGTCAATACGAAGGTCCAAGGGATACAGTAAACCTGAAGTGAAGCTTCGGAATCTAAAACTGGTCTCACAGGAAAGGTAAATTTCATACAATGTAAGAAGAGTCAGTCCTCTTATACTTAAGTCGGCATTTCGACTTTTGTATTTAATTCCGATGCCATTTCTGTGTTTCATCGTGAATAAGAAGGTCCAAGGGATACAGTAAACCAGAAGTATAGCTTCGTAATGAAAAACTGGTCTCACAGGAAAGGTTCAAAGCATAGACAGTAAGAAGAGTCAGTCTTCTTGTACTTAAGTCGGCATTGTGTTTTTTGGTATTTAATTCCGATGCAATTTTTGTGCTTCACGTCAATAAGAAGGTCCTAGGGACTTAGTAAACCTGATGTGAAGCACCGGAATCTAAAACTGGTCTCACAGGAAAGGTTCAAATCATAGACAGTAAGAAGAGTCAGTCTTCTTGTACTTAAGTCAGCATTGTGCCTTTTGTATTTAATTCCGATGTAATTTCTGTGTTTCATCGTCATTAAGTAGGTCCAAGGGATACAGCAAACCTGAAGTGACGGATCGGAATCAAAACTGGTCTCACAGGAAAGCTTTAAAACATAGACAGTAACAAGAGTCAGTCTTCGTGTACTTAGGTCGGCATTGTGCCTTTTGTATTTAATTCAGATGCAATTTCTGTGTTTCATCGTCAATAAGCAGGTCCAAGGGATTCAGTAAAATTGAAGTGAAGCATTGGAATCCAAAACTGGTCTCACAGGATAGGTTCATATCATGGGATGTAAGAAGTGTCAGTCCTCTTGTACCTACATCGGCATTGTGCCTTCTGTATTTAATTCCGATGCATTTCTGTGTTTCATCGTCAATAAGGTCCAAGGGATACAGTAAACCTGAAGTGAAGCATCGGAATCTAAAACTGGTCTCACAGGAAAGCTTCAAAACATAGACAGTAAGAAGAGTCAGTCTTCTCGTACTTATGTCGGCATTATGCCTTTTGTATTTAATTCCAATGCAATTTCTGTTTTTCATCGTGAATAAGAAGGTCCGAGGGATACAGTTAACCTGATGTGAAGCACTGTAATCTAAAACTGGACTCACAGGAAAGGTTCAAATCGTAGAATGTAATAGGAGTCAGTCCTCTTGTACTAAAGTCGGCACTGTGCCTTTTGCATTAAATTCCGATGCAACTTCTGTGTTTCATC
Source organism: Schistocerca americana (assembly GCF_021461395.2). Taxonomy (NCBI): domain Eukaryota; kingdom Metazoa; phylum Arthropoda; class Insecta; order Orthoptera; family Acrididae; genus Schistocerca; species Schistocerca americana. The sequence goes on along the minus strand of NC_060130.1, from coordinate 18,327,581 downwards.
GTCAATAAGAAGGTCCAAGGGATACAGTAAACCTGAAGTAAAACATCGGAATCTAAAACTGGTCTCACAGGAAAGGTTCAAAACATAGGCAGTAAGAAGAGTCAGTCTTCATGTACTGATGTCGGCATTGTGCCTTTTGTATTTAATTCCGATGCAATTTGTTTGTTTCATCGTCAGTAAGAAGGTCCAAGGGATACAGTAAACCTGAAATGAAGCATAGGAATCTAAAAATGGTCTCACACGAAAGGTTCAAATCATAGACAGTAAGAAGACTCAGTCATCTTGTGATTAAGTCGGCACTGTGCCTTTTGTATTTCATTCCGATAGAATTTCTGTGTTGCATCGCCTATTTGAAGGTCCAAGGGATACAGTAAACCTGAAGTGAAGCATCGGAATCTAAAACTGGTCTCACAGCAAAGGTTCAAATCATGGAATGTAAGAAGAGTCAGTCCTCTTGTACTTAAGTCGGCATTGTGCCTTTTGTATTTAATTCCGATGCAATTTCTGTGTTTCATCGTCAATAAGAAGGTCCAAGGGATACAGTAAACCTGAAGTAAAACATCGGAATCTAAAACTGGTCTCACAGGAAAGGTTCAAAACATAGACAGTAAGAAGAGTAAGTCTTCCTGTTTTTATGTGGGCATTGTGCCTTTTGTATTTAATTATAACGCAATTTCTGTGTTTCACCGTTAATAAGAAAGTCCAGGGGATACAGTAAACCTGAAGTGAAGCATGGGAAGCTAAAACTGGTCACACAGGAAAGGTTCAAAGCATAGACAGTAAGAAGAGTCAGTCTTCATGTACTGATGTCGGCATTGTGCCTTTTGTATTTAATTCCGGTGCAATTTCTTTGTTTCATCGTCTATAAGAAGGTCCAAGGGAAACAGTAAACCTGAAGTCAAGCATCGGAATCTAAAACTGGTCTCACAGGAAAGGTTCAAATCATGGAATGTAAGAAGAGTCACTCCTCTTGTACTTAAGTCGGCATTGTGCCTTTTGTATTTAATTCCGATGCAATTTCTGTGTTTCATCGTCAATAAGGAGGTCTAAGGGACACAGTAAACCTGAAGTAAAGCATAGGAATCTAAAACTGGTCTCACAGGAAAGGTTCAAAACATAGACAGTAAGAAGAGTCAGTCTTCTCGTACTTATGTCGGCATTATCCCTTTTGTATATAATTCCGATGCAATTTCTGTGTTTCATCGTCAATAAGAAGGTCCAAGGGATACAGTAAACCTGAAATGAAACATAGGAAATCTACAACTGGTCTCACAGGGAAAATTCAAAACATAGACTGAGAGAAGAGTCAGTCTCCTTGTACTTAAGTCGGCATTGTGCCTTTTGTATTTAATTCCGATGCAAATTCTGTGCTTCATCGTCAATATGAAGGTCCAAGGGATACAGTATTCCTGAAGTGATGCATTGGCATCTAAGACTGGTCTCAGAGGGAAGGTTCAATCTATAGACAGTAAGAAGAGTCAGTCTTCTTGTACTTAAGTTCGCACTGTGCCTTTTGTATTTAATTCCGATGCAATTTCTGTGTTTCATCGTCATTTAGAAGGTCCAAGGGATACAGTAAACCTGATGAGAACCATCGGAATCTAAAACTCGTCTCATGGGAAAGGTCCAAGGCATAGACAGTAAGAAGAGTCAGTGTACTTGTACTTAAGTAAGCATTTTGAGTTTTGTATTTAATTCCGACGCAATTTCTGTGTTTCATCGTCAATAAGAAGGTATAAGGGATACAGTAAACCTGAAGTGAAGCATCGGAATTTAAAACTGGTCTCACAGTAAAGGTTCAAAACACAGACAGTAAGAAGAGTCAATCTTCTTGTACTTAAATCGGCATTGTGCCTTTTGTATTAAATTCGGATGCAATTACTGTATTTCATCGTCAATAAGAGGGTCCAAGGGATACAGTAAACCTGAAGTGAAGCTTTGGAATCTAAAACTGGTCTCACAGGAAAAGTTTAATTAATAGAATGTAAGAAGAGTCAGTCTTCATGTACTGATGTCGGCATTGTGCCTTTTGAATTAAATTCCGATGCAATTTCTGTGTTTCATCGACAATAAGAAGGTCCAAGAGATACAGTAAACCTGAAGTAAAGCATCGGAATCTAAAACTGGTCACACAGGAAAGGTTCAAAACATAGAGAGTAAGAAGAGTCAGTCTTCATGTACTGATGTCAGCATTGTGCCTTTTGTATTTAATTCCGATACAATTTCTGTGTTTCATCGTCAATAAGAAGGTCCAAGGGATACAGTAAACCTGAAGTGAAGCTTCGGAATCTAAAACTGGTCTCACAGGAAAGGTAAATTTCATACAATGTAAGAAGAGTCAGTCCTCTTATACTTAAGTCGGCATTTCGACTTTTGTATTTAATTCCGATGCCATTTCTGTGTTTCATCGTGAATAAGAAGGTCCAAGGGATACAGTAAACCAGAAGTATAGCTTCGTAATGAAAAACTGGTCTCACAGGAAAGGTTCAAAGCATAGACAGTAAGAAGAGTCAGTCTTCTTGTACTTAAGTCGGCATTGTGTTTTTTTGTATTTAATTCCGATGCAATTTTTGTGCTTCACGTCAATAAGAAGGTCCTAGGGACTTAGTAAACCTGATGTGAAGCACCGGAATCTAAAACTGGTCTCACAGGAAAGGTTCAAATCATAGACAGTAAGAAGAGTCAGTCTTCTTGTACTTAAGTCAGCATTGTGCCTTTTGTATTTAATTCCGATGTAATTTCTGTGTTTCATCGTCAATAAGTAGGTCCAAGGGATACAGCAAACCTGAAGTGACGGATCGGAATCAAAACTGGTCTCACAGGAAAGCTTTAAAACATAGACAGTAACAAGAGTCAGTCTTCGTGTACTTAGGTCGGCATTGTGCCTTTTGTATTTAATTCCGATGCAATTTCTGTGTTTCATCGTCAATAAGCAGGTCCAAGGGATTCAGTAAAATTGAAGTGAAGCATTGGAATCCAAAACTGGTCTCACACGATAGGTTCATATCATGGAATGTAAGAAGAGTCAGTCCTCTTGTACCTACATCGGCATTGTGCCTTCTGTATTTAATTCCGATGCATTTCTGTGTTTCATCGTCAATAAGGTCCAAGGGATACAGTAAACCTGAAGTGAAGCATCGGAATCTAAAACTGGTCTCACAGGAAAGCTTCAAAACATAGACAGTAAGAAGAGTCAGTCTTCTCGTACTTATGTCGGCATTATGCCTTTTGTATTTAATTCCAATGCAATTTCTGTTTTTCATCGTGAATAAGAAGGTCCGAGGGATACAGTTAACCTGATGTGAAGCACTGTAATCTAAAACTGGACACACAGGAAAGGTTCAAATCGTAGAATGTACTAGGAGTCAGTCCTCTTGTACTAAAGTCGGCACTGTGCCTTTTGCATCAAATTCCGATGCAATTTCTGTGTTTCATCGTCAATAAGAAGGTCCAAGGGATACAGTAAACCTGAAGTAAAACATCGGAATCTAAAACTGGTCTTACAGGAAAGGTTCAAAACATAGGCAGTAAGAAGAGTCAGTCTTCATGTACTGATGTCGGCATTGTGCCTTTTGTATTTAATTCCGATGCAATTTGTTTGTTTCATCGTCAGTAAGAAGGTCCAAGGGATACAGTAAACCTGAAATGAAGCATAGGAATCTAAAAATGGTCTCACACGAAAGGTTCAAATCATAGACAGTAAGAAGACTCAGTCATCTTGTGGTTAAGTCGGCACTGTGCCTTTTGTATTTCATTCCGATAGAATTTCTGTGTTGCATCGCCTATTTGAAGGTCCAAGGGATACAGTAAACCTGAAGTGAAGCATCGGAATCTAAAACTGGTCTCACAGGAAAGGTTCAAATCATGGAATGTAAGAAGAGTCAGTCCTCTTGTACTTAAGTCGGCATTGTGCCTTTTGTATTTAATTCCGATGCAATTTCTGTGTTTCATCGTCAATAAGAAGGTCCAAGGGATACAGTAAACCTGAAGTAAAACATCGGAATCTAAAACTGGTCTCACAGGAAAGGTTCAATACATAGACAGTAAGAAGAGTAAGTCTTCCTGTTTTTATGTGGGCATTGTGCCTTTTGTATTTAATTATAACGCAATTTCTGTGTTTCACCGTTAATAAGAAAGTCCAGGGGATACAGTAAACCTGAAGTGAAGCATGGGAAGCTAAAACTGGTCACACAGGAAAGGTTCAAAACATAGACAGTAAGAAGAGTCAGTCTTCATGTACTGATGTCGGCATTGTGCCTTTTGTATTTAATTCCGGTGCAATTTCTTTGTTTCATCGTCTATAAGAAGGTCCAAGGGAAACAGTAAACCTGAAGTCAAGCATCGGAATCTAAAACTGGTCTCACAGGAAAGGTTCAAATCATGGAATGTAAGAAGAGTCACTCCTCTTGTACTTAAGTCGGCATTGTGCCTTTTGTATTTAATTCCGATGCAATTTCTGTGTTTCATCGTCAATAAGGAGGTCTAAGGGACACAGTAAACCTGAAGTAAAGCATAGGAATCTAAAACTGGTCTCACAGGAAAGGTTCAAAACATAGACAGTAAGAAGAGTCAGTCTTCTTGTTTTTAAGTGGGCATTGTGCCTTTTGTATTTAATTCCGGCGCAATTTCTGTGTTTCACCGTCAATAAGAAAGTCCAAGGGATGCAGTAAACCTGAAGTGAAGCATCGGAATCTAAAACTGGTCTCACAGGAAAGGTTCAAATTATAGACAGTAAAAAGAACCAGTCTTCTTGTACTTAAGTCGGCATATTGACTTTTGTATTTATTTCCGATGCAATCTCTGTGTTTCATCGTCAATAAGAATTTCCAAGGGATACAGTAAACGTGATGTGAAGCACCGGAATCTAAAACTGGTCTCACAGGAAAGGTTCAAATCATAGAATGTAATAGGAGTCAGTCTTCTTGTACTACAGTCAGCATTGTGCCTTTTGCATTAAATTCCGATGCAATTTCTGTGTTTCATCGTCAATAAGATGGTCCAAGGGATACAGTAAACCTGAAGTGAAACACCGGAATCAAAACTAGTCTCACAGGAAAGCTTCAAAACATAGACAGTAAGAAGAGTCAGTCTTCTTGTACTTAAGTCGGCATTGTTCATATAGTATTTGATACCGATGCAATTTCTGTGTTTCATCGCCAATAAGCAGGTCCAAGGGATACAGTAAACCTGAAGTGAAGCATCCGAATCTAAAACTGGTCTCACAGGAAAGGTTCAAATCATGGAATGTAAGAAGAGTCAGTCCTCTTGTACTTAAGTCGGCATTGTGCCTTTTGTATTTAATTTCGATGCAATTTCTGTGTTTCATCGTCAATAAGAATGTCCAAGGGATACAGTAAACCTCGAAGTGAAGCACCGGAATCAAAACTAGTCTCACAGGAAAGCTTCAAAACATAGACAGTAAGAAGAGTCAGTCTTCTTGTACTTAAGTCGGCATTGTTCATATAGTAATTAATTCCGATGCAATTTTTGTGTTTTATCGTCAACAAGAAGGTCGAATATATACAGTAAACCTGTAGTGAAGCATCAGAATCTAAAACTGGTCTCACAGGAAAGGTTCAAATCATAGACAGTAAGAAGAGTCAGTCTCCTTGTACTTATGTCGGCATTGTGCCTTTTGTATTTAATTCCGATGCAATTTCTGTGTTTCATCGTCAATAAGAAGGTCCAAGGGATACAGTAAACCTGAAGTAAAGGATCCGAATCTAAAACTGGTCTCACAGGAAAGGTTCAAAACATAGACAGTAAGATGAGTCAGTCTTCTTGTTTTTATGTAGGCATTGTGCCTTGTGCCTTTTGTATTTAATTCCGACGCAATTTTTGTGCTTCATCGTCAATAAGAAAGTCCAAGGGATACAGTAAACTTGAAGTGAAGCATCGGAATTAAAGCTGGTCTCACAGGATTGGTTCAAAACATAGACAGTAAGAGGAGTCAGTCTTCTTGTACTTAAGTCGGCATTGTGCCTTTTGTATTTAATTCCGGCACTATTTCTGAGTTTCATCATCAATAAGAAGGTCCAACGGATACAGCATACCTGAAATGAAGCATAAGAATCTAAAACTGGTCTCACAGGAAAGGTTCAAATCATAGACAGTAAGGAGACTCAGTCATCTAGTACTTAAGTCGGCATTGTGCCATTTGTATTTAGTTCCGATGCAATTTGTGTGTATTATCGTCAACATGAGGGACCAAGGGATGCAGTAAACCTGCAGTGAATCATCGGAATCTAAAACTGGACTCACAGGAAAGGTTCAAAATATTGACAGCAAGAAGAGTCAGTCTTCTTGTTCTGAAGTCGACATAGTGAAATTTGTATTTAATTACGATGCAATATCTGTGTTTCATCGTCAATAAGAACGTCCAAGGGATACAGTATACCTGAAATGAAGCATCGGAATCTAAAACTGGTCTCACAGAAAGGTTCAAAACATAGACAGTAAAAAGAGTCAGTCTTCATGTACTGAAGTCGGCATTGTGCCTTTTGTATTTAATTCCGATGCAATATCTGTGTTTCATCGTCAATAAGAAGGTCCAAGGGAAACAGTAAACCTGAAGTGAAGCATCGGAATCTAAAACTTGTCTCACAGGAATGATTCAAAACATTGACAGTAGGAAGAGTCAGTCTTCTTGTACTTAAGTCGGCATTGTGCCTTTTGTATTTAATTCGGTTGCAATTACTGTGTTTCATCGGCAATAAGAAGGTCCAAGGGATACAATAAACCAGAAGTGAAGCTTCGGAATCTAAAACTGGTCTCACAGGATAGGTTCAATTCATAGAATGTAAGAAGAGTCAGTCCTCTTGTACTTAAGTCGGCATTTTGTCTTTTTTATTTAATTCCGTTGCCAATTCTGTGTTTCATGAGTGAATAAAAAGGTCCAAGGGATAGAGTAAACCTGAAGTAAAGCATCGGAATGTAAAACTGGTCTCACAGGAAAGGTTCAAAGCATAGACAGTAAGAAGAGTCTGTCCTCTCGTACTGAAGTCGGCATTGTGCCTTTTGCATTTAATTCCGATGCAATTTCTGTGTTTCATCGTCAATAAGAAGGTCCAAGGGATACAGTAAACCTGAAGTAAACCATCGGAATCTAAGACTGGTCTCAGAGGGAAGGTTCAAAATATAGACAGTAAGAAGAGTCAGTCTTCTGGTACTTAAGCCGTCATTGCGCCTTTGGTAATTAATTCCGATGTAATTTCTGTGTTTCATCGTCAATAAGAAGGTCCAAGGGATACAGTAAACCTGAAGTGAAGCACAGGAATCAAAACTGGTCCCACACGAAAGCTTCAAAACATAGACAGTAAGAAGAGTCAGTCTTCTTGTACTTAAGTCGGCATTGTTCATGTAGTATTTAATTCCGATGCAATTTTTGTGTTTCATCGTCAATAAGAAGGTCCAAGATAAACAGTAAACCTGAACTAAAGCATCGGAATCTAAAATTGGTCTCAAAGGAAACGTTCAAAACATAGACAGTAAGAAGAGTCAGTCCTCATGTACTTAAGTCGGCATTGTGCCTTTTGTATTTCATTCCGATGCAATATCTGTGTTTCATCGTCAATAAGAAGGTCCAAGGGATACAGTAAACCTGAAAAGAAACCTAGGAATCTGAATCTGATCTCACAGGAAAAGTTCAAATCATATTCAGTAAGAAGAGCCAGTCTCCTTGTACTTAAGTCAGCAATGTGGCGTTTGTATTTAATTCCGATGTAATTTTTGTGTTTCACGTCAATAAGATGGTCCAAGGGATACAGAAAACCTGACGTGAAGGATCGGAATCAAAACTGGTCTCACAGGATTGCTTCAAAACATAGTAAGTAAGAAGAGTCAGTCTTCTTGTACTTAAGTCGGCATTGTGCATTTTCTATTTAATTCCGATGCGATTTCTGTGTTTCATCGTCAATAATAAGGTCCAAGGGATACAGTAAACCTAAAGTAAAGCATCGGAATCTAAAACTGGTCTCACAGGAATTGTTCAAAATATTGACAGTAAGAAGAGTCAGTCTTCTTGTACTTAAGTCGGCATTTTGCCTTTTGAAGTTAATTCCGTTGCCATTTCTGTGTTTCATCGTGAATAAAAAGGTCCAAGGGATACAGTAAACCTGAAGTACAGCATCGGAATGTAAAACTGGTCTCACAGGAAAGGTTCAAAGCATAGACAGTAAGAAGAGTCACTCTTCTTGTACTTAAGTCGGCATTGTGCCTTTTGTATTTAATTCCCATTGCAATATCTGTGTTTCATCGCCTATAAGAAGGTCCAAGGGATACAGTAAACCTGAAAGGAAACATAGGAATCTGAAACTGGTCTCACAGGAATGGTTCAAATCATAGACAGTAAGAGGAGTTAGTCTTCTTGTACTTAAGTCGTCATTGTGCCTTTTGTATTTAAATCCGATGTAATTTCTGTGTTTCATCGTCAGTAAGAAGGTCCAAGGGATACAGTAAACCTGAAGTGAAGCACCGGAATCAAAACTGGTCTCACAGGAAAGCTTCAAAACATAGACAGTAAGAAGAGTCAGTCTTCTTGTACTTAAGCCGGCATTGTGCATTTTGTATTTAATTCCGATGCAATTTCTGTGTTTCATCGTCAATAAGAAGGTCCAAGGGATACAGTAAACCTGAAATGAAGCATCGCAATCTAAAACTGGTCTCACATGAAAGGTTCAAATCATAGAATGTAAGAAGAGTCAGTCGTCTTGTACGAAAGTCGGCATTGTGCCTTTTGCATTTAATTCCGATGCAATTTCTGTGTCTCATCGTAAATAAGAAGGTCCAAGGGATATAGTAAACCTGAAGTAAAGCATCGGAATCAAAAACTGGTCTCACAGGAAACGTTCAAAAGGTAGACAGTAAGAAGAGTCAGTCTTCATGTACTTAAGTCGGAATTGTGCCTTTTGTGTTTCATTCCGATGCAATATCTGTGTTTCATAGTCAATAAGAAGGTCCAAGGGATACAGTAAACCTGAAAGAAAACCTACAAATCTGAGGCTGATCTAACAAGAATGGTTCAAATCATAGACAGTAAGAAGTGTCAGTCTCATTGTACTTATGTCGGCATTGTGGCGTTTGTATTTCATTCCGATGTAATTTTTGTGTTTCACGTCAATAAGAAGGTCCAAGGGATACAGTAAACCTGACGTGAAGCACCGGAATCAAAACTGGTCTCACAGGAAACCTTCAAAAAATTGATAGTAAGAAGAGTCAGCCTTCTTGTACTTAAGTCGGCATTTTGCATTATGTATTTAATTCCGATGCAATTTCTGTGTTTCATCATCAATAAGAAGGTCCAAGGGATACAGTAAACCTGATGTAAAGCATCGGAATCAAAAACTGGTCTCACAGGAATGGTGCAAAACATTGCCAGTAAGAAAAGTCAGTCTTCTTGTACTTAAGTCGGCATTGTGCCTTTTGTATTTAATTCGGATGCAATTACTGTGTTTCATCGTCAATAAGAAGGTCCAAAGGATACAGTAAACTTGAAGTGAAGCATCGGAATCTAAAACAGGTCTCACAGGAAAGGTTCAATTCATAGAATGTAAGAAGAGTCAGTCCTCTTGTACTTAAGTCGGCATTGTGCCTTTTGTATTTAATTCCGATGCCATTTCTGTGTTTCATCGTGAATAAGAAGGTCCAAGGGATAGAGTAAAAATGAAGTACAGCATCGGAATGTAAAACTGGTCTCACAGGAAAGGTTCAAAGCATGGACAGTAAGAAGAGTCAGTCTTCTTGTACTTAAGTCGGCATTGTGCCTTTAGTATTTAATTCCGATGCAATTTCTTTGTTTCATCGTCAATAAGAAGGTCCAAGGGATACAGTAAACCTAAAATGAAGCATAGGAATCTAAAAATGGTCTCACAGGAAAGGTTCAAATCATAGACAGTAAGAAGACTCAGTCATCTTGTACTTAAGTCGGCATTGTGCCTTGTGCATTTAATTCCGATGCAATTTCTGTGTTTAATCGTCAATTAGAAGGTCCAAGGGATACAGTAAACCTGATGAGAACCATCGGAATCTAAAACTGGTCTCACAGGAAAGGTTTAAATTATAGACAAAAGGAAGAGTCAGTCTTCTTGTACTTAAATCGGCATTTTGACTTTTGTATTTAATTCCGATGCAATTTCTGTGTTTCATCGTCATTATGAAAGTCCAAGGGATACAGTAAACCTGAAGTGAAGCATCGGAATCTATAACTGGTCTCACAGGAAAGGTTCAAAATATAGACACAAAGAAGAGTCAGTCTTCTTGTACTTAAGTCGGCATTGTGCCTTTTGTATATAATTTGGATGCAATTTCTGTGTTTCATCTTCAATAAGAAGGTACAAGGGATACAGTAAACCTGAAGTGAAACACTGGAATCAAAACTGGTCTCACAGGAAACCTTCAAAACATAGACAGTAAGAAGATTCAGTCTTCTTGTACTTAAGTCGGAATTGTGCGTTTTGTACTTAATTCCGATTCGATTCCTGTGTTTCATCGTCAATAAGAAGGTCCAACGGATACAGTAAACCTGAAATGAAGCATCCGAATCTTAAAACTGGTCTCACAGGAAAGGTTCAAATCATGGAATGTAAGAAGAGTCAGTCCTCTTGTACTTAAGTCCGCATTGTGCCTTTTGTATTTAAATTCGATGCAATTTCTGTGTTTCATCGTCAATAAGAAGGTCAAAGGGATACAGTAAACCTGAAGTAAAGCAACCGAATCTAAATCTGGTCTCACAGGAAAGGATCAAAACATAGACAGTAAGAAGAGTCAGTCTTCTTGTTTTTAAGAGGGCATTGTGCCTATTGTATTTAATTCCGACAAATTTCTGTGTTTCATCGTCAATAAGAAAGTCCAATGGATACAGTAAACCTGAAGTGAGGCATCCGAATCTAATACTGGTCTCACAGGAAAGGTTCAAATTATAGACAGTAAGAAGAGTCAGTCTACTCGTACTTAAGTCGGCATTTTGACTTTTGTATTTAATTCCGATGCAATTTCTGTGTTTCATCTTCAATAAGAAGGTCCAAGGGATACAGTAAACCTGAAGTGAAACACCGGAATCAAAACTGGTCTCACAGGATTGGTTCAAAACATAGACAGTAAGAGGAGTCAGTCTTCTTGTACTTAAGTCAGCATTGTGCCTTTTGTATTAAATTCCTATGCTATTTCTGTGTTTCATCGTCAATAAGAAGGTCCAAGGGATACAGTATACCTGAAATGAAGCATAAGAATCTAAAACTGGTCTCACAGGAAAGGTTCAAATCATAGACAGTAAGAAGACTCAGTCATCTCGTACTTAAGTCGGCATTGTGCCTTTTGTATTTAGTTCCGATGCAATTTGTGTGTTTCATCGTCAACATGAGGGTCCAAGGCATACAGTAAACCTGAAGTGAAGCATCGGAATCTACAACTTGTCTCACAGGAAAAGTTCAAATTATAGACAGTGAGAAGAGTCAGTCTTCTTACACTTAAGTCGGCATTTTGACTTTTGTATTTAATTCCGATGCAATTTCTGTGTTTCATCGTCAATATGAAGGTCCCAGGGATACAGCAATTCTGAAGTGAAGCATCGGAATCTATAACTGGTCGAACAGGTAAGGTTCAAAATATAGACAGCAAGAAGAGTCAGTCTTCTTGTTCTGAAGTCGTCATAGTGCCATTTGTATTTAATTCCAATTCAATTTCTGTGCTTCATCGACAATAAGAAGGTCCAAGGGATACAGTAAACCTAAAGTGAAGCATCGTAATCTAAAAATGGTCTCACAGGAAAGGTTCAAAACATAGTCAGTAAGAAGAGTCAATCTTCTTGTACTTAAAACGGCGTTGTGCCTTTTCTATTTAATTCTGATGCAATTACTGTGTTTCATCATCAGTAAGAAGGTCCAAGGGATACAGTAAACCTGAAGTGAAGCTTCGGAATCTAAAACTGGTCTCACAGGAAAGGTTCAAAACATAGACATTAAGAAGAGTCAGTATTCTTGTACTTGAGTCGGCATTGTGCCTTTTGTACTTAATTCCGATGCAATTTCTGTGTTTCATCGTCAATAATAAGGTCCAAGGGATACAGTAAACCGGAAATGAAGCATCTGAATCTAAAACTATTCTCACATGAAAGGTTCAAATCATAGAATGTAAGAAGAGTCAGTCGTCTTGAACGAAAGCCGGCATTGTGCCTTTTGCATTTAATTCCGATGCAATCTCTGTGTTTCATCGTAAATAAGAAGGTCCATGGGATACAGTAAACCTGAAGTAAAACATCGGAATCTAAAACAGGTCTCACAGGGAAGGTTCAAATCATAGAGAGTAAGAAGAGTCAGTGTTCACGTACTGAAGTCGGCATTGTGCCTTTTGTATTTAATTCCGATGCAATATCTGTGTTTCATCGTCAATAAGAAGGTCCAAGGGATACAGTAAATCTGATACTAAACATAGGAATCTGAAACTCGTCTCACAGGAATCGTTGAAATCGTCGACAGTAAGAAGAGTCAGTCTTCTTGTACTTAAGTCGTCATAGTGCCTTTTGTATTTAATTCCGATGTAATTCCTGTGTTTCATCGTCAATAAGAAGTTCCAAAGGGATACAGTAAACCTGAAGTGAAGCACAGAATCAAAACTGGTCTCACACGAAAGCTTCAAAACATAGACAGTAAGAAGAGTCAGTCTTTTTGTACTTAAGTCGGTATTGTTCATTTAGTATTTAATTCCGATGCAATTTTTTTGTTTCATCGTCAATAAGAAGGTCCAAGGGATACAGTAAACCTGAAGAGAAGCATCGGAATCTAAAACAGGTCTCACAGGGAAGGTTCAAATCATAGACAGTAAGAAGAGTCAGTCTTCACGTACTGAAGTCGGCATTGTGCCTTTTGTATTTAATTCCGATGCAAAATCTGTGTTTCATCGTCAATAAGAAGGTCCAAGGGATACAGTAAATCTGATACTAAACATAGGAATCTGAAACTCGTCTCACAGGAATCGTTGAAATCGGCGACAGTAAGAAGAGTCAGTCTTCTTGTACTTAAGTCGTCATAGTGCCTTTTGTATTTAATTCCGATGCAATTCCTGTGTTTCATCGTCAATAAGAAGGTCCAAAGGGATACAGTAAACCTGAAGTGAAGCACAGAATCAAAACTGGTCTCACACGAAAGCTTCAAAACATAGACAGTAAGAAGAGTCAGTCTTTTTGTCCTTAAGTCGGTATTGTTCATTTAGTATTTAATTCCGATGCAATTTTTTTGTTTCATCGTCAATAAGAAGGTCCAAGGGATACAGTAAACCTGAAGTGAAGCACCGGAATCAAAACTGGTCTCACACGAAAGCTTCAAAACATAGACAGGAAGAAGAGTCAGTCTTCTTGTACTTAAGTCGGTATTGTTCATTTAGTATTTAATTCCGATGCAATTTTTTTGTTTCATCGTCAATAAGAAGGTCCAAGGGATACAGTAAACCTGAAGTGAAGCATCGGAATCTAAAACTGGTCTCACAGGAAAGGTTCAAAACATAGACATTAAGAGGTGTCAGTCTACATGTACTGAAGTCGGCATTGTGCCTTTTGTATTTAATTCCGATGCAATATCTGTGTTTCATCGTCAATAAGAAGGTCCAAGGGATACAGTAAATCTGAAACTAAACATAGGAATCTGAAACTCGTCTCACAGGAATCGTTGAAATCGTCGACAGTAAGAAGAGTCAGTCTTCTTGTACTTAAGTCGTCAATGTGCCTTTTGTATTTAATTCCGATGTAATTCCTGTGTTTCATCGTCAATAAGAAGGTCCAAGGGATACAGTAAACCTGAAGTGAAGCACCGGAATCAAAACTGGTCTCACACGAAAGCTTCAAAACATAGACAGGAAGAAGAGTCAGTCTTCTTGTACTTAAGTCGGTATTGTTCATTTAGTATTTAATTCCGATGCAATTTTTTTGTTTCATCGTCAATAAGAAGGTCCAAGGGATACAGCAAACCTGAAGTGAAGCATCAGAATCTATAACTGGTCTCACAGGAAAGGTTTTTAAAAATGTACACCAAGAAGAGTCAGTCTTCTTGTTCTGAAGCCGGCATAGTGAATTTGTATTTAATTCCGATGCAATATCTGTGTTTCATCGTCGATAAGAAGGTCCAAGGGATACAGTAAACCTGAATTGAAGCATCGGAATATAAAACTGGTCTCACATGAAAGGTTCAAATCATAGAATGTAAGAAGAGTTAGTCGTCTTGTACGAAAGTAGGCATTGTGCCTTTTGCATTTAATTCCGATGCAATTTCTCTGTCTCATCGCAAATAAGAAGGTCCAATAGATACAGTAAACCTCAAGTAAAGCATCGGAATCTAAAACTGGTCTCACAGGAAAGGTTCAAAACATAGACATTAAGAAGTGTCAGTCTTCATGTACTGAAGTTGGCATTGTGCCTTTTGTATTTAATTCCGATGCAATATCTGTGTTTCATCGTCATTAAGAAGGTCCTTGGGATATAGTAAACCTGAAGTGAAACTTCGGAATCTACAACTGGTCTCACAGGAAAGGTTCAAATCATAGAATGTAAAAAGAGTCAGTCCTATAGTACTTAAGTCGGCATTGTGACTTTTGTATTTGATTCCGATGCCATTTCTGTGTTTCATCGTGAATAAGAAGGTCCAAGGGATACAGTAAACCTGAAGTAAAGCATCGGAATGTAAAACTGGTCTCACAGGAAAGGTTCAAAACATAGACAGTAAGAAGAGTCAGTCATCTTGCACTTAAGTCGGCATTGTGCCTTTTGTATTTAACTCCGACGCTATATCTGTGTTTCATCGTCAATAAGATGGTGCAAGGGATACAGTATACCTGAAATGAAGCATAAGAATCTCAAACTGGTCTCACAGGAAAGGTTCAAATCATAGACAGTAAGAAGATTTAGTCATCTTGTACTTAAGTCGGCATTGTGCCTTTTGTATTTAGTTCCGATGCAATTTGTGTGGTGTCACCGCCAGACACCACACTTGCTATGTGGTAGCTTTAATAGGCCGCGGTCCTTTTAGTACATGTCGGACCCGTGTGTCGCCACTGTGTAATCGCAGACCTAGCGCCACCACAAGGCAGGTCTCGATATACGATAAAGCACTCGCCCCAGTTGTACGACGACATTGCTAGCAACAATACGGACGAAGCCTTCCTCTCATTTGCCGAGAGACAGTTAGAATAGCCTTCTGCTAAGTCCATGGCTACGACCTAGCAAGGCGCCAATTGTAACAGTGCATGTATCTTACGAGTCGCATTTGTATAGTCGAGAGAGATGTTCACCAGGAGTGAATAAAGTTAAGTATATTCCAGCTACGTACTTTTCTTGCTACCATTCAATAGTTATCCTGTTCCAGACTTCACGCCCGTCTGCGATAGATAGCGTGCCTATCGGCCCCCTCAAAATAACACTGTGTCGGCACTTCTGTCGACACATCAATTTGTGTGTTTCATCGTCAACATGAAGGTCCAAGGGATACAGTAAGCCTGAAGTGAAGCATCGGAAGCTAAAACTGGTCTCACAGGAAAGGTTCAACTTATTGACAGTAAGAAGAGTTTGTCTTCTTGTACTTAAGTCGGCATTTTGCTTTGTATTTAATTCCGATGCAATTTCTGTGTTTCATCGTCAATATGAAGGTCCAAGGGATACAGCAAACCTCAAGTGAAGCATCGGAATCTATAACTGGTCTCACAGGAAAGGTTCAAAATATAGGCAGCAAGAAGAGTCAGTCTTCTTGTTCTAAAGTCGGCAAAGTGCCTTTTGTATTTAATTCCAATTCAATTTCTGTGTTTCATCGTCAATAAGAAGGTCCAAGGGATACAGTAAATCTGAAGTGAAGCATCGTAATCTAAAAATGGTCTCACAGGAAAGGTTCAAATCATAGTCAGTAAGAAGAAACAATCTCGTTGTACATAAGTCGGCATTGTGCCTTTTTTATTTAATTCGGATGCAATTACTGTGTTTCATCGTCAAAAAGAAGGTCCAAGGGATACAGTAAACCTGAAGTGAAGCTTCGGAAACTAGAACTGGTCTCACAGGAAAGGTTCAAATCATAGAATGTAAGAAGAGTCAGTCCTCTTGTACTTAAGTCGGCATTGTGCCTTTTGTATTTAATTCCGATGACATTTCTGTGTTTTGTCGTGAATAAGAATGTCCAAGGGATACAGTAAAAATGAAGTAAAGCATCGGAATGTAAAACTGGTCTCACAGGAAAGGTTCAAAGCATAGACAGTAAGAAGAGTCAGTCTTCTTGTACTTAAGTCGGCATTGTGCCTTTTGTATTTAATTCCGATGCAATTCATGTGTTTCATCGTCAATCAGAAGGTCCAAGGGATACAGTAAACCTGAAATGAAGCATCGGAATCTAAAACTGGTCTCACAGGAAAGGTTCAAAACATAGACAGTAAGAAGAGTCAGTCTTCATGTACTGAAGTCAGCATTCTACCTTTTGTATTTAATTCCGATGCAATATCTGTGTTTCATCGTCAATAAGAAGGTCCAAGGGATACAGTAAACCTGAAAGGAAACCTAGGAATCTGAGGCTGGTCTCACAAGAAAGGTTAAAATCATTGACAGTAAGAAGAGTCAGTCTCCTTGTACTTAAGTCGGCATTGTGGCATTTGTATTTAATTCCGATGTAATGTTTGTGTTTCACGTCAGTAAGAAGGTCCAAGGGATACAGTAAATTTGACGTGAAGCACCGGAATCAAAACTGGTCTCACAGGAAAGCTTCAAAACATAGACAGTAAGAAGAGTCAGTCTTCTTGTACTTAAGTCGGAATTGTGCATTTTGTATTAAACTCCGATGCAATTTCTGTGTTCCATCGTCAATAAGCAGGTCCAAGGGATACAGAAAACCTGAAGTGAAGCATCGGAATCAAAACTGGTCGCACAGGGATGGTTCAAAACATTGACAGTAAGAGGAGTCAGTCTTCTTGTACTTAAGTCGGCATTGTGGCTTTTGTATTTAATTCCGATGCTATTTCTGTGTTTCAACGTCAATAAAAAGGTCCAAGGGATACAGTAAACCTGAAGTGAAGCATCGAAAACTAAAACTGGTCTCACAGGAAAGGTTCAAAATATAGACAGTAAGAAGAGCCAGTCTTCTTGTACTAAAGTCGGCATTGTGCCTTTTGTAATTAATTCCGACACAATTTCTGTGTTTCATCGTCAATGAGAAGGTGAGAAGGTCCAAGGGATACAGTAAACCTGAACTGAAGCATTGGAATCTAAAACTGGTGTCACAGGAAAGGTTCAAATCATGGAATGTAAGAAGAGTCAGTCCTCTTGTACTTAAGTCGGCATTGTGCCATTTGTATTTAATTCCGATGCACTCTCTGTGTTTCATCGTCAATAAGATGGTCCAAGGCATACAGCAAACCTGAAGTAAGGCATCGGAATTTAAAACTGTTCACACAGGAAAGGTTCATAACATAGACAGTAAGAAGAGTCAGTCTTCTGGTTTTTAAGTGGGCATTGTGCCATTTGTATTTAATTCCGACGTAATTTCTTGTTTCATCCCCAATAAGTAAGTCCAAGGGATACAGTAAACCTGAAGTGAAGCATCGAAATCAAAACTGGTCTTACAGGAATGGTTCAAAACATAGACAGTAAGAGGAGTCAGTCTTCTTGTACTTATGTCGGCATTGTGCCTTTTGTATTTTATTCCGCTGATATTTCTGTGTTTCATCGTCAATAAGAAGGTCCAAGGGATACAGCAAACCTGAATTGAAGGATCGGAATGTATAACTGGTCTCACAGGAAAGGTTCAAAATATACACAGTAAGAAGAGTCAGTCTTCATGAACTTAAGTCGGCATTTTGACTTTTGTACTTAATTCCGATGCTATTTCTGAGTTTCATCGTCAGTAAGAGGGTCGGAGGGATACAGTAAACCTGACGTGAAGCATCGGAAACTAAAACGGGTCTCACAGTAAAGATTCAAAACATAGACAGTAAGAAAAGTCAGTCTTCTTGTACTTAAGTCGGCATTGTGCCTTTTGTATTTAATTCCGATGCAATTTCTGTGTTTCATCGTCAATAAGGAGGTCCAAGGGATAAATTAAACCTGAAGTGAAAAATCGGAAACTAAAACTGGTGTCATAGGAAAGGTTCAAAACATAGACAGTAAGAAGAGTCAGTCCTCTTGTACTTAAGTCGGCATTGTGCCTTTTGTATTTAATTCCGATGCACTTTCTGTGTTTCATCGTCAATAAGAAGGTCCAATGCATACAGTAAACCTGAAGTAAAGCGTCAGAATCTAAAACTGGTCATACAGGAAACGTTCAAAACATAGACAGTGAGAAGAGTCAGTGTTCTTGTCTTTAAGTCGGCATTGTGCCTTTTGTATTTAATTCCGATGCAATTTCTGTGTTTCATCGTCAATTCGAAAGTCCAAGGGATACAGTAAACCTTAAATGAAGCATAGGCATCTAAAACAGGTCTCATAGGGAAGGTTCAAAACATAGACAGTAAGATGAGTCAGACATCATGGACTTAAGTCGGCATTGTGCCTTTTGTATTTAATTCCGATCGAAATTCTGTGTTTCATCGGCAATATGAAGCTCCAAGGGATACAGTATCCCTGAAGTGAAGCATCGGAATCTAAAGCTGGTCTCAGAGGAACGGTTCAAAGTATAGACCGTAAGAAGGGTTAGTCTTCTTGTACTTAAGTCGGCATTGTGCCTTTTGTAATTAATTCCGATGCAATTTCTGTGTTTCATCGTCAATGCGAAGGTCCAAAGGATACAGTAAACTTGAAATGAAGCATAGGAATCTGAAACTGGTCTCACAGGAAAGGTTCAAATCATAGACAGTAAGAGGAGTCAGTCTTCTTGTACTTAAGTCGTATTTGTGATTTTTGTATTTAATTCCGATGTAATTTCTGTGTTTCATCGTCAATAAGAAGGTCCAACGGATACAGTAAACCTGAAGTGAAGCATCGGAATCAAAACTGGTCTCACAGGAGAGCTTTAAAACATAGACATTAAGAAGAGCCAGTCTTCTTGTACTTATGTCGGCATTGTTCCCTTTGCATATATTTCCGATGCAATTTCTGTGTTTCATCGTCAATAAGAAGGTCCAAGGGATACAGTAAACCTGAAGTAAAGCATCGGAATCTAAAACTGATCTCACAGGAAAGGTTCAAAACATAGACAGTAAGTGGAGTCAGTCTTCTTGTTTTTGAGTCAGCATTGTGCATTTTGTATTTAATACCGACCCAATTTCTGTGCTTCATCCTCAATAAGAAGGTCCAAGGGGTACAGTAAACCTGAAGTGAAGCATCAGAATCTAAACTGGTCTCACAAGAAAGGTTCAAAATATAGACAGTAAGAAGAGCAGTCTTCTTGTACTTAAGTCGGCATTGTGCCTTTTGTATTTAATTCCGATGCAATTTCTGTGTTTCACCGTCAAGAAGAAGGTTTAAGGCATACATTAAACCTGAAATGAAACATCCGAATCTAAAACTGGTCTCACAGGAAAGGTTCAAACATAGACCGTAAGAAGAGTCAGTCCTCTTATACTTATGTCGGCATTGTGCCTTTTTTATATAACTGCGATGCAATTTCTGTGTTTCATCGCCAATATGAAGGTCGAAGGGACACAGCAAACCAGAAGTGAAGCATCGGAATCTAAAGTGGTCTCACAGGAGAGGTTCAAAACATAGACAGTAAGAAGAGTCAGTCTTCTTGTACTTAAGTCGGCATTGTGCCTTTTGTATTTAATTCCGATGCAATTTCTGTGTTTCAACGTCAATAACAAGGTCCAAGGGATACAGTGAACCTGAAATAAAGCATAGGAATCTATAACTGGTCTCACAGGAAAGATTCAAATCATAGACAGTAAGAGGAGTCAGTCTTCTTGTTTTTCAGTCTGCATTGTGCCTTTTGTATTAAATTCCGATGCACTTTCTGTGTTTCATCGTCAATAAGATGGTAAAAGGCATACAGTAAACCTGAAGTAAAGCATCCGAATTTAAAACTGTTCACACAGGAAAGGTTCATAACATAGACAATATGGAGAGTCTGTCTTCTTGTCTTTAAGTCGGCATTCTGCCTTTTGTATTTAATTTCGATGCAATTTCTGTGTTTCATCGTCAATAAGTAAGTCCGTGGGATTCAGTAAACCTGAAAGGAAACCTAGGAATCTGAGGCTGGTATCACAGGAAAGGTTAAAATCATTGACAGTAAGAAGAGTCAGTCTCCTTGTACTTAAGTCGGCATTGTGGCTTTTGTATTTAATTCCGATGTAATGTTTGTGTTTCACGTCAATAAGAAGGTCCTAGGGATACAGTAAACTTGACGTGAAGCACCGGAATCAAAACTGGTCTCAAAGGAAAGCTTCAAAACATAGACAGTAAGAAGAGTCAGTCTTCTTGTACTTAAGTCGGAATTGTGCATCTTGTATTAAACTCCGACGCAATTTCTGTGTTCCATCGTCAATAAGCAGGTCCAAGGGATACAGTAAACCTGAAGTAAAGCATCGGATTCTAAAAGTGGTCTCACAGGAAAAGTTCAAATCACGGAATGTAAGAAGAGTCAGTCCTTTTGTACTTAAGTCAGCATTGTGCCTTTTGTATTTAATTCCGATGCAATTTCTGTGTTTCATCGTCAATAAGAAGGTCCAAGGGATACAGTATACCTAAAGTAAAGCATCCGAATCTAAAACTGGTCTCACAGGAAAGGTTCAAATCATAGACAGAAAGAAGAGTCAGTCTTCTTGTTTTTAAGTGGGCATTGTGCCTTTTGTATTTAATTCCGAAGCAATTTCTGTGTTTCATCGTCAGTAAGAAAGTCCAAGGGATACAGAAAACCAGAAGTGAAGCATCGGAATCAAAACTGGTCTCACAGGGATGGTTCAAAACATTGACAGTAAGAGGAGTCAGTCTTCTTGTACTTAAGTCGGCTTTTTGACTTTTGAATTTAATTCCGATGCAATTTCTGTGTTTCATCGTCAATAAGAAGGTCCAAGGGATACAGTAAACCTGAAGTGAAGCATCGAAAACTATATCTGGTCTCATAGGAAAGGTTCAAAACATAGACAGTAAGAAGAGACAGTCTTCTTGTACTAAAGTCGGCATTGTGCCTTTTGTAATTAATTCCGACACAATTTCTGTGTTTCATCGTCAATGAGAAGGTGAGAAGGTCCAAGGGATACAGTAAACCTGAACTGAAGCATCGGAATCTAAAACTGGTGTCACAGGATAGTTTCAAATCATGGAATGTAAGAAGAGTCCGTCCTCTTGTACTTAAGTCGGCATTGTGCCATTTGTATTTAATTCCGGTGCACTCTCTGTGTTTCATCGTCAATAAGATGGTCCAAGGCATACAGCAAACCTGAAGTAAAGCATCGGAATTTAAAACTGTTCACACAGGAAAGGTTCATAACATAGACAGTAAGGAGAGTCGGTCTTCTTGTCTTTAAGTCGGCATTGTGCCTTTTGTACTTAATTTCGATGCAATTTCTGTGTTTCATCGTCAATAAGTAAGTCTGTGGGATTCAGTAAACCTGAACTGAAGCAACGGAATCAAAAATGGTTTCACAGGAAAGTTCAAATCACAGACAGTAAGAACAGTTAGTATTCTTGTTTTTATGTTTTCATTGTGCCTTTTGTATTTCATTCCGACGCAATTTCTGTGTTTCATCGTCACTAAGAAGGTCCAAGGGGTACAGTAAACCTGAAGTGAAGCATTGGAATCTAAAACTGGTCTCACTTAAAGATTCAAAACATAGACAGTAAGAGGAGTCAGTCTTCTTGTACTTAAGTCGGCATTGTGCCTTTTGTATTTAATTCCGCTGCACTTTCTGTGTTTCATCGTCAATAAGAAGGTCCAAAGCATACAGTAAACCTGTAGTAAAACGTCGAAATCTAAAACTGGTCATACAGGAAACGTTCAAAACATAGACAGTGAGAAGAGTCAGTGTTCTTGTCTTTAAGTCGGCATTGTGCCTTTTGTATTTGTTTCCGATGCAATTTCTGTGTTTCATCGTCAATTAGAAGGTGCAAGGGATACAGTAAGCCTGAAGTGAACCATAGCAATCTAAAACCGGTCCCACAGGAAAGGATCAAAACATAGACAGTAAGAAGAGTCGGTATTAATGTCTTTAAGTCGGCATTTTGACTTTTGTATTTAATTCCGATGCAATTTCTGTGTTTCATGGTCAATAAGAAGGTCCAACGGATACAGTAAACCAGAAGTGAAGCATCGGAATCTAAAACTGGTCTCACAGTAAAGGTTCAAAACATAGACGGTAAGAAGAGTCAGTTTTCTTGTACTTAAGTCGGCATTGTGCCTTTTGTATTTAATTCCGATGCAATTTGTGTGTTTCATCGACATTACGAAAGTCCAAGGGATATAGTAAACCTTAAATGAAGCATAGGAATCTAAAACAGGTCTCATACGGAAGGTTCAAAACATAGACAGTAAGATGAGTCAGACATCATGTACTTAAGTCGGCATTGTGCCCTTTGTATTTAATTCCGATCGAAATTCTGTGTTTCACCGTCAATATGAAGCTCCAAGGGATACAGTATCCCTGAAGTGAAGCATCGGAATCTAAAACTGGTCTCAGACGAACGGTTCAAAGTATAGACCGTAAGAAGAGTTAGTCTTCTTGTACTTAAGTCGGCATTGTGCCTTTTGTAATTAATTCCGATGCAATGTCTGTGTTTCATCGTCAATAAGAAGGTCCAAAGGATACAGTAAACTTGAAATGAAGCATAGGAATCTGAAACTGGTCTCACAGGAAAGGTTCAAATCATAGACAGTAAGAAGAGTCAGTCTTCTTGTACTTAAGGCGTATTTGTGATTTTTGTATTTAATTCCGATGTAATTTCTGTGTTTCATCTTCAATAAGAAGGTCCAAGGGATACCTTAAACCTGAAGTGAAGCATCGGAATCAAAATTGGTCTCACAGGACAGCTTTAAAACATAGACATTAAGAAGAGCCAGTCTTCTTGTACTTATAACGGCATTGTGCCCTTTGCATATATTTCCGATGCAATTTCTGTGTTTCATCGTCAATAAGAAGGTCCAAGGGATACAGTAAACCTGAAGTAAAGCATCGGAATCTAAAACTGATCTCACAGGAAAGGTTCAAAACATAGACAGTAAGTGGAGTCAGTCTTCTTGTTTTTGAGTCAGCATTGTGCATTTTGTATTTAATACCGACGCAATTTCTGTGTTTCATCGTCAATAAGAAGGTCCAAGGGTTACAGTAAACCTGAAGTGAAGCATCAGAATCTAAACTGGTCTCACAAGAAAGGTTCAAAATATAGACAGTAAGAAGAGTCAGTCTTCTTGTACTTAAGTCGGCATTGTGCCTTTTGTATTTAATTCCGATGCAATTTCTGTGTTTCACCGTCAATAAGAAGGTCTAAGGCATACAATAAACCTGAAATGAAACATCGGAATCTAAAACCGGTCTCACAGGAAACGTTCAAACATAGACCGTAAGAAGAATCAGTCTTCTTGTACTTAAGTCGGCATTGTGCCTTTTGTATTCAATTCCGATACAATTTCTGTGTTTCATCGTCAATAAGAAGGTCCAAGGGATACATTAAACCTGAAGTGAAGCATCGGAAAATAAAACTGGTGTCATAGGAAAGGTTCAAAACAAAGACAGTAAGAAGAGTCAGTCCTCTTGTACTTAAGTCGGCATTGTGCCTTTTGTATTTAATTCCGATGCACTTTCTGTGTTTCATCGTCAATAAGAAGGTCCAAGGCATACAGTAAACCTGAAGTAAAGCGTCGGAATCTAAAACTGGTCACACAGGAAAGGTTCAAAACAATGACAGTGAGAAGAGTCTGTGTTCTTGTCTTTAAGTCGGCATTGTGCCTTTTGTATTTATTTCCGATGCAATTTCTGTTTTCATCGTCAATTAGAAGGTGCAAGGAATACAGTAAACCTGAAGTGAACCATAGGAATCTAAAACCGGTCTCACATGAAAGGATTAAAACATAGAAAGTAAGAAGAGTCGGTATTAATGTCTTTAAGTCGGCATTTTGACTTTTGTATTTAATTCCGATGCAATTTCTGTGTTTCATCGTCAATACTAAGGTCCAACGGATACAGTAAACCTGAAGTGAAGCATCGGAATCTAAAACTGGTCTCACAGTAAAGGTTCAAAACATAGACGGTAAGAAGAGTCAGTCTTCTTGTACTTATGTCGGCATTGTGCCTTTTGTATTTTATTCCGATGCAATTTCTGTGTTTCATGTACTTAAGTCGGCATTGTGCCTTTTGTATTTAATTCCGATTGAAATTCTGTGTTTCATCGTCAATATGAAGCTCCAAGGGATACAGTATACCTGAAGTGAAGCATCGGAATCTAAAACTGGTCTCAGAGGAACGGTTCAAAGTATAGACCGTAAAAAGAGTCAGTCTTTTTGTACTTAAGTCGGCATTGTGCCCTTTGTATATATTTCCGATGCAATTTCTGTGTCTCATCGTCAATAAGAAGGTCCAAGGGATACAGTAAACCTGAATTAAAGCATCGGAATCTAAAACTGATCTCACAGGAAAGGTTCAAAACATAGACAGTAAGTGGAGTCAGTCTTCTTGTTTTTGAGTCAGCATTGCGCATTTTGTATTTAATACCGACGCAATTTCTGTGTTCCATCGTCAATAAGAAGGTCCAAGGGATACAGTAAACCTGAAGTGAGGCATCAGAATCTAAACTGGTCTCACAAGAAAGGTTCAAAATATAGACAGTAAGAAGAGTCAGTCTTCTTGTACTTAAGTCGGCATTGTGCCTTTTGTATTTAATTCCGATGCAATTTCTGTTTCATCGTCAATAAGAAAGTCTGAAGGATACAGTAAACCTGAAGTGAAGCATCGGAATCAAAACTGGTCTCACAGGAAGGGTAAAAAACATAGACAGTAAGGAGAGTCAGTCTTCTTGTACTTAAGTCGGCATTGTTTGTATTGTATTTAATTCCGATGCAATTTCTGTGTTTCACCGTCAATAAGAAGGTCGAAGGCATACATTAAACCTCAAATGAAACATCGGAATCTAAAACTGGTCTCACAGGAAAGGTTCAAACATAGACCGTAAGAAGAGTCAGTCTTCTTGTACTTATGTCGGCATTGTGCCTTTTTTATATAACTACGATGCAATTTCTGTATTTCATCGTCAATATGAAGGTCCAAGGGACACAGCAAACATGAAGTGAAGCATCGGAATCTAAACTGGTCGCACAGGAAAGGTTCAAAACATAGACAGTAAGAAGAGTCAGTCTTCTTGTACTTAAGTCGGCATTGTGCGTTTTGTATTTATGTCCGATGCAATTTCTGTGTATCATCGTCAATAAGTAGGTCTAAGGGATACAGTAAACCTGAAGTGATGCATCGGAATCTAAAACTGGTCTCACAGGAAAGGTTCAAATCATGGAATGTAAGAAGAATCAGTCCTCCTGTAGTTAAGTCGGCATTGTGCCTTTTGTATTTAATTCCGATGCAATTTCTGTGTTTCATCGTCAATAAGAAGTTACAAGGGATACAGTAAACCTAAAATGAAGCATAGGTTTCTGAAACTGGTCTCACAGGAAAGGTTTACATCATAGACAGGAGGAAGACTCAGTCTTCTTGTACTTAGGTCGCAATGTGCCTTTTGTATTTAATTCCGATGCAATATATGTGTTTCATCGTCAATAAGGAGGTCCAAGGGATACAGTAAACCTGAAGTGAAGCATCGGAATCTAAAACTGCTATCACAGGAAAGGTTCAAAACATAGAGAGTAAGAAGAGTCAGTCTTCATGTTTTTAAGTGGGCATTGTGCAATTTGTATTTACTTCCGACGCAATTTCTGTGTTTGATCGTCAATAAGAAAGTCCAAGGGATACAGTGAACCTGAAGTGAAGCATCGGAAACAAAACTGGTCTCACAGGAATGGTTCAAAACATAGACAGTAAGAGGAGTCGGTCCCCTTGTACTTATGTCGGCATTGTGCCTTTCGTATTTAATTCCGATGCAATTTCTGTGTTTCATCGTCAATAAGAAAGTCCAAGGGATACAGTAAACCTGAAGTAAAGCATTGGAATCTAAAACTGGTCTCACGGGTGAGGTGCAAAATATAGACAGTAAGAGGAGGCGGTCTTCTTGTTTTTATGTAGGCACTGTGCGTTTAGTATTTAATTCCGAAGCAATTGCTGTGTCTCATCGTCAATAAGAGAGTCTGACGGATACAGTAAACCTGAAGTGAAGCATCGGAATCAAACCTGGTCTCACACGAAGGGTTCAAAACATAGACAGTAAGAAGAGTCAGTCTTCTTGTACTTAAGTCGGCATTGTGCGTATTGTATTTAATTCCTATGCAATTTCTGTGTTTCATTGTCAATAAGAAGGTCCAAGGGATACAGTAAATCTGAGGTGAAGCATCGGAATCGAAACTGGTCTCACAGGAAAGGTTTAAAACATAGACAGTAAGAGGAGTCAGTCTTCTTGTACTTAAGTCGGCTTGGGCCTCTTGTATTTAATTCCGATGCAATCTCTGTGTATCATCGTCAATATGCAGGTCTAAGGGATGCGGTAAACGTGAAGTGTAGCATCCTAATCTAAAACTGGTCTCACAGGAAAGGTACAAATCATGGAATGTAAGAAGAGTCAGTCCCCTTGTACTTAAGTCGGCATTGTGCCTTTTGTATATGACTACAATGCAATTTCTGTGTTTCATCGTCAATAAGAAGGTCCAAGGCATACAGTAAACCTGAAGTGAAGCATCGGAATCTAAAACTGGTCTCACACGAAAGGTTCAAAGCATAGACAGTAAGAAGAGTCAGTCTTCTTGTTTTTAAGTCGGCATTGTGCCTTTTGTATTTCATTCCGATGCAATTTCTGTGTTTCATCGTCAATAAGAAGGTCCTAGGCATACAGTAAACCTGAATTGAAGCATCGGAGTCTAAAACTGGTCTAACAGGAAAGGTTCCAAGCATAGACAGTAAGAAGAGTCAGTCCTCTTGTACTTAAGTGGCTTTGTGCCTTTTGTATTTAAATCCGATGCAGTTTATGTGTTTCATCGTCAATAAGCAGGTCCAAGGGATAAAGTAAACCTGAAAAGAAGCATCGGAATCTAAAACTGGTCTAACAGGAAAGGTTCAAAACATAGACAGCAAGAAGAGTCAGTCTTCTTGTTTTTAAATGGGCATTGTGCCATTTGTATTTAATTCCGATGCAATTTCTGTTTCATCGTCAATAAGAAAGTCTGAAGGATACAGTAAACCTGAAGTGAAGCATCGGAATCAAAACTTGGCTCACAGGAAGGGTAAAAAACATAGACAGTAAGGAGAGTCAGTCTTCTTGTACTTAAGTCGGCATTGTTTGTATTGTATTTAATTCCGATGCAATTTCTGTGTTTCACCGTCAATAAGAAGGTCTAAGGCATACATTAAACCTCAAATGAAACATCGGAATCTAAAACTGGTCTCACAGGAAAGGTTCAAACATATACCGTAAGAAGAGTCAGTCTTCTTGTACTTATGTCGGCATTGTGCCTTTTTTATATAACTACGATGCAATTTCTGTATTTCATCGTCAATATGAAGGTCCAAGGGACACAGCAAACATGAAGTGAAGCATCGGAATCTAAACTGGTCGCACAGGAAAGGTTCAAAACATAGACAGTAAGAAGAGTCAGTCTTCTTGTACTTAAGTCGGCATTGTGCGTTTTGTATTTATGTCCGATGCAATTTCTGTGTATCATCGTCAATAAGTAGGTCTAAGGGATACAGTAAACCTGAAGTGATGCATCGGAATCTAAAACTGGTCTCACAGGAAAGGTTCAAATCATGGAATGTAAGAAGAATCAGTCCTCCTGTAGTTAAGTCGGCATTGTGCCTTTTGTATTTAATTCCGATGCAATTTCTGTGTTTCATCGTCAATAAGAAGTTACAAGGGATACAGTAAACCTAAAATGAAGCATAGGTTTCTGAAACTGGTCTCACAGGAAAGGTTTACATCATAGACAGGAGGAAGACTCAGTCTTCTTGTACTTAGGTCGGCAATGTGCCTTTTGTATTTAATTCCGATGCAATATATGTGTTTCATCGTCAATAAGGAGGTCCAAGGGATACAGTAAACCTGAAGTGAAGCATCGGAATCTAAAACTGCTATCACAGGAAAGGTTCAAAACATAGAGAGTAAGAAGAGTCAGTCATCATGTTTTTAAGTGGGCATTGTGCAATTTGTATTTACTTCCGACGCAATTTCTGTGTTTGATCGTCAATAAGAAAGTCCAAGGGATACAGTGAACCTGAAGTGAAGCATCGGAATCAAAACTGGTCTCACAGGAATGGTTCAAAGCATAGACAGTAAGAAGAGTCAGTCTTCTTGTTTTTAAGTCGGCATTGTGCCTTTTGTATTTAATTCCGATGCAATTTCTGTGTTTCATCGTCAATAAGAAGGTCCTAGGCATACAGTAAACCTGAATTGAAGCATCGGAATCTAAAACTGGTCTAACAGGAAAGGTTCCAAGCATAGACAGTAAGAAGAGTCAGTCCTCTTGTACTTAAGTGGCTTTGTGCCTTTTGTATTTAAATCCGATGCAGTTTATGTGTTTCATCGTCAATAAGCAGGTCCAAGGGATAAAGTAAACCTGAAAAGAAGCATCGGAATCTAAAACTGGTCTAACAGGAAAGGTTCAAAACATAGACAGCAAGAAGAGTCAGTCTTCTTGTTTTTAAGTGGGCATTGTGCCTTTTGTATTTTATTCCGACGCAATTTCTGTGTTTCATCCTCAACAAGAAAGTCCAATTGATACAGTAAACCTAAGTGAAGCATCGGAATCAAAACTGGTCTCACAGGAATGGTTCATAACATTCATAGTAACACGAGTCAGTCTTCTTGTACTTAAGTCGGCATTGTGCCCTTTGTATGTAATTCCGATGCCATTTCTGTGTTTCATCGTCAATATGAGGGTCCAAGGGATACAGTAAACCAAAGTGAAGCATCGGAATCAAAAACTGGTCTCACGCGAGAGGTTCAAAGTATAGACAGTAAGATGAGTCAGTCTTCTTGTACTTAAGTCAGCATTTTGATTTTTGTATTTAATTCCGTTGCAATTTCTGTGTTTCCTCGTTAATAAGAAGGTCCAAGGGATACAGTAAACCTGAAGTGAAGCATCTGAATCTAAAACTGGTTTCACAGTAAAGATTCAAAACATAGACAGTAAGAAGAGTCAGTCTTCATGTACTTAAGTCGGAATTGCACCTTTTGTATTTAATTCCAATGCAACTTCTGTGGTTCATCGTCAGTCAGGAGGTCCATGGGATACAGTAAACCTGAAGTGAAGCATCGTAATCTAAATCAGGTCTCGCAGGAAAGGTTCAAAACATAGACAGCAAGAAGAGTCAGTCTTCTTTTATTTAAGTCGGCATTGTGCCTTTTCTATTTAATTCCGATGCAATTTCTGTGTTTCATCGTCAATAAGAAGGTCCAAGGGATACAGTAAACCTGAACTAAGCATCGGAATCTAAAACTGATCACACAGGAAAGGTTCAAAACATAGACAATATGAGGAGTCAGTCTTCATGTTTTTAAGTTGGCACTGTGCCTTTTGTATATAATTCCGATGCAATTTCTGTGTTTCATCGTCAATAAGAAGTTCTGAGGGATACAGTAAACCTGAAGTGAAGCATCGGAATCAAAACTGGTCTCACTGGAAGGGTTCAAAACATAGACAGTAAGAGGAGTCAATTTTTATGTAATTAAGTTGGCATTGTGCCTATTGTATTTAATTCCGATGCAATATATGTGTTTCATCGTCAATAAGAAGGTCCAAGGGATACAGTAAACCTGAAGTGATGCATCGGAATCTAAACTAGTCTCACAGGAAAGGTCAAAACATAGACAGTAAGAGGAGTCAGTCTTCTTGTACTAAACTCGGCATTGTGCCTCTTGTATTTAATTCCGATGCAATTTCTGTGTTTCATCGTCAATAAGAAGGTACAAGGGATACAGTAAACCTGAAATGAAGCATAGGAATCTAAAACTGGTCTCACAGGAAAGGTTCAAATCATAGACAGTAAGAAGACTCAGTATTCTTGTACTTAAGTCGGCATTGTGATTTTTGTATTTAATGCCGATGCAATTTCTTTGTTTCATTGTCAATAAAAAAGTCCAAGGGATACAGTAAACCTGAAGTGAAGCATCGGAATCTAAAACTGATCTCACAGGAGAGCTTCAAATGATAGATTGTAAGAAGAGTCAGTCTTCTTGTTTTTATGTCGACATTGTGCCTTTTGTATTTAATTCCGACGC
This sequence comes from Schistocerca americana, assembly GCF_021461395.2. Classification (NCBI taxonomy): domain Eukaryota; kingdom Metazoa; phylum Arthropoda; class Insecta; order Orthoptera; family Acrididae; genus Schistocerca; species Schistocerca americana. The sequence continues at coordinate 18,297,337 of NC_060130.1, read as the reverse complement.
AATTTCTGTGTTTCATACGTCAACAAGACGGTCCAAGGGACACAGTAAACCTGAAGTAAAACATCGGCATCTAAAACTGGTCTCACAGGAAAGGTTCAAATCATAGACAGTGAGAAGAGTCAGTCTTATTGTTTTTAAGTGGGCATTATGAAATTTGTATTTAATTCCGACGCAATTTCTGTGTTTCATCGTCAACAAGAAGGTCCAAGGGATACAGTAAACCTGGAGTGAAGGATCGGAATCAATACTGGTCTCACAGGAAAGGTTCAAAACATAGACAGTAAGAAGACTCAGTCTTCTTGTTCTTAAGTCGGCGTTGTGCCTTTTGTATTTAATTACGTTGCAATATCTGTGTTTCATCGACAATACGAAGGTCCAAGGGATACAGTAAACCAAAGTGAAGCATCGGAATCAAAAACTGGTCTCACAGGAAAGGTCCAAATATAGACAGTAAGATGAGTTAGTCTTCTTGTACTTAAGTCGCCATTTTGACTTTTGTATTTAATTCCGATGCAATTTCGGTGGTTCATCGTCAGTCAGAAGGTCCAAGGGATACAGAAAACCTGAAGTGAAGCATCGGAATCTAAAACAGGTCTCGCAGGAAAGGTTCAAAACATAGACAGTATGAAGAGTCAGTCTTCTTGTACTTAAGTCGGCATTGTGCCTTTTGTATTTAATTCCGATGCAATTTCTGTGTTTCATCGTCAATAAGAAGGTCCGAGGGATACACTAAACCTGAAGTGAAGCATCGGAAACTAAAACTGGACTCACAGGAAAGGTTCAATTCATAGAATGTAAGAAGAGTCAGTCCTCTTGTACTTAAGTCGGCATTGTGGCTTTTGTATTTCATTCCGATGCAATTACTGTGTTTCATCGGCAATAAGAAGGTCCAAGGGATACAGTAACCCTGAAGTAAAGCATCGGAATCAAAACTGGTCTCACAGGAGAGGTTCAAAACGTAGACAGTAAGAAGAGTCAGTCTTCTTGTGCTTAAGTCGGCATTGTGCCTTTTGTAATTAATTTCGATACAATTTCTGTGTTCCATCGTCAATATGAAGGTCCAAGGGATACAGTAATACCAAAGTGAAGCATCGGAATGTATAACTGGTCTCACAGGAAATTTTCAAAACATAGTCAGTAAGAAGAGTCAGTCTTCTTGTACGTAGGTCGGAATTTTGACTTTTGTATTTAATTCCGATGCAATTTCTCTGTTTCATCGTCAATAAGAAGGTCCAAGGGATACATTAACGCTGAAGTGAAGCATCGGAATCTCAAACTGGTCTCACAGTAAAGGTTCAATTCATAGAATGTAAGGAGAGTCAGTCCTCTTGTACTTAAGTCGGCATTGTGCCTTTTGTATTTAGTTCCGATGCAATTTCTATGTTCCATCGTCAATAAGAAGGTCCAAGGGATACAGTAAACGTGAAGTAAAGCATCGCCATCTAAAACTGGTCTCACAGGATAGGTTCAAAACATAGACAGTAAGAAGACTCAGTCTTCTTGTCTTTAAGTGGGCATTATGGCTTTTGTATTTAATTCCGACGCATTTTCTGTGTTTCATCGTCAATAAGAAAGTCCAAGGGAAACAGTAAACCTGAAGTGAAGCATCGGAATCAAGACTGGTCTCACAGGAATGGTTCAAAACATTGACAGTAAGAGGAGTTAGCTTTCTTGTACTTAAGTCGGCATTGGTCCTTTTGTATTTAATTCCAATGCAGCTTCTGTGGTTCATCGTCAGTCAGAATGTCCAAGGGATACAGTAAACATGAAGTGAAGCATCGTAATCTAAAACAGGTCTCGCAGGAAAGGTTCACATCATAGACAGTAAGAAGAGTCAGTCTTCTTGTACTTAAGGCGGCATTGTGCCTTTTGTTTTTAATTCCAATGCAACTTCTGTGGTTCTTCGTCGGTCAGAAGGTCCAAGGGATACAGTAAACCTGACGTGAAGCATCGGAATCTAAAACTGGTCTCACAGGATAGGTTCAAAACATAGACAGTAAGAAGAGTCAGTCTTCTTGCTTTTAAGTGATCATTGTGGCTTTTGTATTTAATTCCGACGCAATATCTGTGTTTCATCGGCAATAAGAAAGTCCAAGGGAAACAGTAAACCTGAAGTGAAGCATCGGAATCAAAACTGGTCTCACAGGAATGGTTCAAAACATAGACAGTAAGAGGAGTTAGTTTTCTTGTTCTTAAGTCGGCATTGTTCCTTTTGTATATAATTCCAATGCAACTTCTGTGGTTCATCGTCAGTCAGAAGGTCCAAGGGATACTGTAAACCTGAGGTGAAGCATCGTAATCTAAAACAGGTCTCGCAGGAAAGGTTCAAAACATAGACAGTAGGAAGAGTCAGTCTTCTTGTACTTAAGTCGGCATTGTGCCTTTTGTATTTAATTCCGATGCAATTTCTGTGTTTCATCGTCAATAAGAAGGTCCGAGGGATACACTAAACCTGAAGTGAGGCATCGGAAACTAAAACTGGTCTCACAGGAAAGGTTCAATTCATAGAATGTAAGAAGAGTCAGTCTTCAGGTTTTTAAGTCGGCATTGTGCCTTTTGCATTTAATACCGACGCAATTTCTGTGTTTCATCGTCAATAAGAAGGTCCAAGGAATACAGTAAACGTGAAGTAAAGCATCGGCATCTATAACTGCTCTCACAGGATAGGTACAAAACATAGACAGTGAGAAGAGTCAGTCTTCAGGTTTTTAAGGCGGCATTGTGCCTTTTGCATTTAATACCGACGCAATTTCTGTGTTTCATCGTCAATAAGAAGGTCCAATGGATACAGTAAACCTGACGCGAAGAATCGGAATCTAAACTGGTCTCACAGGAAAGGTTCAATTCATAGAATGGAAGAAGAGTCAGTCCTCTTGTACTTAAGTCGGCATTGTGCCCTTTGTATTTAGTTCCGATGCATCTTCTATGTTCCATCGTCAATAAGATGGTCCAAGGGATACAGTAAACGTGAAGTAAAGCATCGGCATCTATAACTGCTCTCACAGGATAGGTACAAAACATAGACAGTAAGAAGAGTCAGTCTTCTTGTTTTTAAGTGAGCATTGTGGCTTTTGTATTTAATTCCGACGCAATTTCTGTGTTACATCGTCAATAAGTAAGTCCAAGGGAAACATAAACCTGAAGTGAAGCATCGGAGTCAAAACTGGTCTCACATAAATGGTTCAAAACATAGACAGTAAGAGGAGGTAGTTTTCTTGTACTTAAGTCGGCATTGTTCGTTTTGTATTTAATTCCAATGCATCTTCTGTGGTTCTTCGTCAGTCAGAAGGGCCAAGGGATACAGTAAACCTGAAGTAAAGCATCGTAATATAAAACAGGTCTCGCAGGAAAAGTTCAAAACATAGACAGTAAGAAGAGTCAGTCTTCTTGTACTTAGGTCGGCATTGTGCCTTTTGTATTTAATTCCGATGCGATTTCTGTGTTTCATCGACAATAAGAAGGTCCAAGGGATACAGTAAACCTGAAGTGAAGCATCAGAATCTAAAACTATTCTCACAGGAAAGGTTCAAAATATAGACACTAAGATAAGTCACTCTTCTTGTACTTACGTCGGCATTTTGATTTTTGTATGTAATTCCGTTGCAATTTCCGTGTTTCATCGTCAATAAGAAGGTCCAAGGAATACAGTAAACCTGAAGTGAAGCATCGGAATCTAAATCTGGTCTCACAGTAAAGATTCAAATATAGACATTAAGAAGAGTCAGTCTTCTTGTACTCAAGTCGGCATTGTTCCTTTTGTATTTAATTCCAATGCAACTTCTGTGGTTCATCGTCAGTCAGAAGGTCCAAGGGATACAGTAAACCTGAAGTGAAACATCGGAAACTAAAACTGGTCTCACAGGAAGGTTAAAGTCATAGAATGTAAGAAGAGGCAGTCCTCTTGTACGTAAGTCGGCATTGTGCCTTATGTATTTAAATCCGATGCAATTTCTTGTTTCATCGTCAATAAGAAGGTCAAAGGGATACAGTAAACCTGAACTAAAGCATCGGCATCAAAAACTGGTCTCACAGGATAGGTTCAAAACATAGAAAGTAAGAAGAGTCAGTCTTCTTGTTTTTAAGTGGGCATTGTGGCTTTTGTATTTAATTCCGACGCAATTTCTGTGCTTCATCGTCAATAAAAAGGTCCAAGGGATACAGTAATCCTGAAGTGAAGCATCGGAATCAAAACAGGTCTCACAGGAAAGGTTCAAATCGTAGAAAGTATGAAGAGTCAGTCCACTTGTACTTAAGTCGGCATTGTGCCTTTTGTATTTAATTCCGATGCAGTTTCTGTGTTTCACCGTCAATAAGAAAGTCTGAGGGATACTGTAAACCTGAAGTGAAGCATTGGAATCTGAAACTGGTCACACTGGAGAGTTTCAAAGCATAGAGAGTAAGATGAGTCAGTCTTCTTGTTTTTAAGTCGGAATTGTACATTTTGTATTTAATTCTAATGCAACTTCTGTGGTTTGTCGTCAGTCAGGAGGTCCATGGGATACAGTAAACCTGAAGTGAAGCATCGTAATCTAAATCAGGTCTCGCAGGAAAGGTTCAAAACATAGACAGCAAGAAGAGTCAGTCTTCTTGTACTTGAGTCGGCATTGTGCCTTTTGTATTTAATTCCGATGCAATTTCTGTGATTCAACGTCAATATGAAGATCCAAGGGATACAGTAAACCTGAAGTGAAACATCGGAATCAAAACTGGTCTCACAGGAAAGGTTCAAATCGTAAAACGTAAGAAGAGTCTCTTGTACTTAAGTCGGCATTGTGCCTTTTATATTTATTTCCGATGTAATTTCTGTGTTTCATCGTCAATATGAAGGTCCAAGGGATACAGTAAACCTGAAATTAAGCATAGGAATCTAAAACTGGTCTCACAGGAAAGGTTTAAATCACAGACAGTAAGAAGACTCAGTCTTCTCGTACTTAGGTCGGCAATGTGATTTTTGTATTTCTTTCCGATGCAATTTCTGTGTTTCATCGTCAATATGAAGGTCCAAGGGATACAGTAATACCAAAGTGAAGCATTGGAATCTAAAACAGGTCTCACAGGAAATTTTCAAAACATAGACAGTAAGAAGAGTCAGTGTTCTTGTACGTAAGTCGGCATTTTGACTTTTGTATTTAATTCCGATGCAATTTCTGTGTTTCATCGTCAATAAGAAGGTCCAAGGGATACATTAACCCTGAGGTGAAGCATCGGAAACTAAAACTGGTCTCACAGGAAAGGTACAATTCATAGAATGTAACAAGAGTCAGTCTTCTTGTACGTAAGTCGGCATTTTGACTTTTGTATTTAATTCCGATGCGATTTCTCTGTTTCATCGTCAATAAGAAGGTCAGAGGGATACATTAACCATGAAGTGAAGCATCGGAATCTAAAACTGGTCTCACAGTAAAGGTCAAAACATAGACAGCAAGAAGAGTCAGTCTTCTTGTACTTAAGTCGGCATTGTGCCTTTTGTATTTAATTCCGATGCAATTTCTGTGTTTCATCGTCAATAAGGAGGTCCAAGGGATACATTAACCCTGCAGTGAAGCATCGGAAACTAAAACTGGTCTCACAGAGTAGGTTCAATTCATAGAATGTAAGAAGAGTCAGTCCTCTTGTACTTAAGTCAGCATTGTTGGTTTTGTATTTAGTTCCGATGCAATTTCTATGTTCCATCGTCAATAAGAAGGTCCAAGGGATACAGTAAACCTGAAGTAAAGCATCGGCATCAAAAACTGGTCTCACAGGATAGGTTCAAAACATAGACAGTAAGAAGAGTCAGTCTTCTTGTTTTTAAGTGGGCATTGTGGCTTTTGTATTTAATTCCGACGCAATATCTGTGTTTCATCGGCAATAAGAAAGTCCAAGGGAAACAGTAAACCTGAAGTGAAGCATCGGAATCAAAACTGGTCTCACAGGAATGGTTCAAAACATAGTCAGTAAGAGGAGTTACTTTTCTTGTTCTTAAGTCGGCATTGTTCCTTTTGTATTTAATTCCAATGCAACTTCTGTGGTTCATCAACAGTCAGAAGGTCCAAGGGATACTGTAAACCTGAAGTGAAGCATCGTAATCTAAAACAGGTCTCGCAGGAAATGTTCAAAACATAGACAGTAAGAAGAGTCTGTCTTCTTGTACTTAAGTCGGCATTGTGTCTTTTGTATTTAATTCCGATGCAATTTCTGTGATTCATCGTCAATAAGAAGGTCCGAGGGATACACTAAACCTGAAGTGAGGCATCGGAAACTAAAACTGGTCTTACAGGAAAGGTTCAATTCATAGAACGTAAGAAGAGTCAGTCTTCAGGTTTTTAAGTCGGTCTTGTGCCTTTTGCATTTAATACCGACGCAATTTCTGTGTTTCATCGTCAATAAGAAGGTCCAAGGGATACAGTAAACCTGAAGTGAAGCATCGGAATCTAAACTAGTCTCACAGGAAAGGTTCAATTCATAGAATGTAAGAAGAGTCAGTCCTCTTGTACTTAAGTCGGCATTGTGCCCTTTGTATTTAGTTCCGATGCAATTTCTATGTTCCATCGGCAATAAGATGGTCCAAGGGATACAGTAAACGTGAAGTAAAGCATCGGCATCTATAACTGGTCTCACAGGATAGGTACAAAACATAGACAGTAAGAAGAGTCAGTCTTCAGGTTTTTAAGTCGGCATTGTGCCTTTTGCATTTAATACCGACGCAATTTCTGTGTTTCATCGTCAATAAGAAGGTCCAAGGGATACAGTAAACCTGAAGTGAAGCATCGGAATCTAAACTGGTCTCACAGGAAAGGTTCAATTCATAGAATATAAGAAGTGTCAGTCCTCTTGTACTTAAGTCGGCATTGTGCCCTTTGAATTTAGTTCCGATGCAATTTCTATGTTCCATCGTCAATAAGATGGTCCAAGGGATACAGTAAACGTGAAGTAAAGCATCGGCATCTATAACTGGTCTCACAGGATAGGTACAAAACATAGACAGTAAGAAGAGTCAGTCTTCTTGTTTTTAAGTGGGCATTGTGGCTTTTGTATTTAATTCCGACGCAATTTCTGTGTTTCATCGTCAATAAGTAAGTCCAAGGGAAACAGTAAACCTGAAGTGAAGCATCGGAATCAAAACTGGTCTCACAGAAATGGTTCAAAACATAGACAGTAAGAGGAGTTAGTTTTCTTGTACTTAAGTCGGCATTGTTCCTTTTGTATTTAATTCCAATGCAACTTCTGTGGTTCATCGTCAGTCAGAAGGTCCAATGGATACAGTAAACCTGAAGTAAAGCATCGTAATCTAAAACAGGTCTCGCAGGAAAAGTTCAAAACATAGACAGTAAGAAGAGTCAGTCTTCTTGTACTTAATTCGGCATTGTGCCTTTTGTAATTAATTCCGATGCAATTTCTGTGTTTGATGGTCATTAAGAAGGTCCATGGTTCAAATGGTTCAAATTGCTCTGAGCACTATGGGTCTCAACTGCTGAGGTCATTAGTCCCCTAGAACATAGAACAAGTTAAACCTAACTAACCTGAGGATATCACAAACAACCATGCCTAAGGCTGGATTCGAACCTGAGACCGTAGCGGTCTAGCGGTTCCAGACTGCAGCGCCTATAACTGCACGGCCACTTCGGCTGGCCAAGGTCCAAGGGATACAGTAAACCTGAAGTGAAGCATCGGAATCAAAACTGGTCTCACAGGAAAGGTGCAAAACATAGACAGTAAGAGGAGTCAGTCTTCTTGTACTTAAGTCTGCATTGCGCCTTTTGTATTTAATTCCGATGCGATATCTGTGTTTCATCGTCAATAAGAAGGTCCAAGGGATACAGTAAACCTGAAGTGAAGCATCGGAATCTAAAACTGGTCTCACAGTAAAGATTCAAAACATAGACAGTAAGAAGAGTCGGTCTTCTTGTACTTAAGGCGGCATTGTGCCTTTTGTTTTTAATTCCAATGCAACTTCTGTGGTTCCTCGTCAGTCAGAAGGTCCAAGGGAAACAGTAAACCTGAAGTGGAGCATAGGAATCTAAAACTGGTCTCACAGGAAAGTTCAAATCATAAACAGTAGGGAGACTCAGTCTTCTTATACTTAAGTCGGCATTGTGCCTTTTGCATTTAATTCCGATGCAATTTCTGTGTTTCATCGTCAATAAGAAGGTTCAAGGTATACAGTAAACTTGAAATTAAGCATAGGAATCTAAAACTGGTCTCACAGGAAAGGTTTAAATCATAGACAGTAAGAAGACACAGTTTTCTCGTACTTAGGTCGGCAATGTGCCTTTTGTATTGATTTCCGATGCAATTACTGTGTTCATCGTCAATATGAAGGTCCAAGGGATACAGCAATACCAAAGTGAAGCATCGGAATCTAAAACTGGTCTCACAGGAAATCTTCAAAACATAGACAGTAAGAAGAGACAGTCTTCTTGTACGTAAGTCGGCATTTTGACTTTTATATTTAATTCCAATGCAATTTCTCTGTTTCATCGTCAATAAGAAGTACAGAGGGATACATTAACCCTGAAGTGATGCATCGGAAACTAAAACTGGTCTCACAGAAAAGGTTCAATTCATAGAATGTAAGACGAGTCAGTCCTCTTGTACTTAAGTCGGCATTGTGCCTTTTGTATTTAGTTCCGATGCAATTTCTATGTTTCATCGTCAATAAGAAGGTCCAAGGGATACAGTAAACCTGAAGTGAAGCACCGTAATCTAAAACAGGTCTCACAGGAAAGGTTCAAATCATAGACAGTAAGAAGAGTCAGTCTTCTTGACTTAAATCGGCATTGTGCCTTTTGTATTTAATTCCGATTCAATTTCTGCGTTTCTTCGTCAATAAGAAGGTCCAAGGGATACAGTAAACCTGATGTGATGCATCGGAATCTAAAACTGGTCTCACATTAAAGGTCCAAATCATAGAATGTAAGAAGAGTCAGTCCTCTGGTTCTTAAGTCGGCATTGTGCCTTTTGTATTTAATTCCGATGCAATTTCTGTGTTTCTTCGTCAATAAGAAGATCCAAGGGATACATTAAACCTGAAGTAAAGCATCGGAATGTAAAACTGGTCTCACAGGAAACGTTCAAATCATAGGCAGTGAGAAGAGTCAGTCTTCTTGATTTTAAGTCGGCATTTTGCGTTTTGCATTTAATTCCGATGTAATTTCGGTGGCTCATCGTCAATAAGAAGGTCCAGGAGATACAGTAAACTTGTTGTGAAGCATCGTAATCAAAACTGGTCTCACAGGAAAGGTTCAAAACATAGAGAGTAAGACGAGTCAGTCGTCTTGTACTTAGGTCGGCATTGTGACTTTTATATTAATTTCCAATAAAATTTCTGTGTTTCATCGTCAATAAGAAGTTCCAAGGGATACAGTAAACCTGAAATGAAGCATAGGAATCTAAAATTGGTCTCACAGGAAAGGTTCAAAATATAGACAGTAAGAAGAGTCAGTCTTCTTGTACCTATGTCGGCATTGTGCGTCTTGTATTTAATTCCGATGCAATTTCTGTGTATCATCGTCAATAAGCATGTCCAAGGGATACAGTGAGCCTGAATTGAAGCATCGGAATCTAAAACTGATCTCACAGGAATGGTTTAATTCATGGAATGTAAGAAGAGTCAGTCCTCTTGTAATTAAGTCGGCATTGTGATTTTTGTATTCAATCCCCATGCAATTTCTGTGTTTCATGGTCAATGTGAAGGTCGAAGGAATACAGTAAACCCTCACTGGTGCATCGGAATCTAATACTGGTCTCCTAGGAGCAGCTCAATGCACAAACTCTTAGAAGTTTAACTCTTCTTGTCCTTAAGTCGGCATTGTGCATTTTGCATTCAATCCCAATGCGATTTCTGCGTTTCATGGTCAATGCGAAGATCCAAGGGATACATTAAACCTGTCTGGTGCATAGGAATCTAATATTGGTCTCCCAGGAGCCGCACAAAGCACAAATTCTTAGAAGATTCTTTCTTCTAGTACTAAAATCAGCATTGTGCCTTTGGTATTCAATCCCGATGCAGTTTTTGAATTTAATGGTAATTGTGAAGGTCCAAGAGATACAGGAAACCTGCACTGGTGTATTGGAATCTAATACTGGACTCCCAGTAGCCGCTGTAAGCACAAATTCTTCGCAGATTCACAATTCTTGTACTTAAGGCGGAATTGTGCCTTTTGTATTCAATCCCGATGCAATTTCTGTGTCTCATGGTCAATGTGAGTGTCCAAGGGATTTACTAAACCTGTACTGGTGCATCGGAATCTAATACTGGTCTCCCAGGAGCCGGTCAAAGCACAAGCTCTTAGAAGATTCACTCTTATTGTACTTAAGTTGGCATTGTCCCTTTTGTATTCAATCCCGATGGAATTTCTGTGTTTCATGGTCAATGTGAAGGTCCAAGGGATACAGTAAACCTGTACTGGTGCATCGGAATCTAATACTGGTTTCACAGGAGCCGCCCAAAGCAGAAACTCCTAGATGATTCTTTCTTCTTGTACTTAAGTCGGCATTGTGCCTTTTGTATTCAATCACAATGCAATTTCTGTGTTTCATGGTCAATGTGAAGGTCCAAGGGATTCACTGAACCTGCACTGGTGCATCGGAATCGAATGCTGGTCTCTCAGGAGCCGCTCAAATCACAAAGTTTTAGAAGATTCACTCTTCTTGTACTTAAGTCGGCATTGTGCCTTTTGTATTCAATCGCCATACAATTTCTGTGTTTCATGGTTAATGTGAAGGTCCAAGGTATACAGTAAACCATCACTGGTGCATCGGAAATAAATACTGGTCTCCCAGGAGCCGCTCAAAGCACAAACTCTGAGATGATTGACTCTTCTTGTACTTAAGTCAGCATTGTGCCTGTTGTATTCAATCCCGATGCATTTTCTGTGTTTCATGGTCAATGTGAAAGTCCATGGGATACAGTAAACCTGCACTGGTGCATCGATATCTAATACTGGTCTCCCAGGAGCCGCTGAAATCAGAAACTCTTAGAAGATTCACTCTTCTTGTACTTAATTTATTTATTGATTTATTTAACCTTGCAAGATTAGGGCCATCAGGCCCTCTCTTCCATCTAACCAGGCATCCTACTTATATTACATTCATATGTTTAAGTAGGCATGTTAAACTACATTTCTACAAAAAGTGAAATAAACAATTAGAAAGGTACACCTGGAAAAATATATACATATAGAGTTTATATTCGTAGATCATAAGTATTGTTATAATTAGACATTATTGAAGAGACAAATTTTAGATAGGAGTGCTGGCAGCAGGGAGTATGAGGGACACTCATTGTGAACGGAGGAGAAGAATACACATGATGAAACATAATTAAGGAAATATAAAGGAAAAGAAGATTGCCTGGCTAATAGAGATAGATGAATGGGAAGGCATCTCAGGAGCAAGATGGGAGACGCTAGCTTTGCTATTTGACAGATGAGAGGATTGGCCTGGTACATTAATTTTGTGGAGAACTTTATGAGGATGATAGTAGGAAATGCTTCAACTTCTTCTTAAAAGCAGCAGGAGATTGAATTTTGCGCAAGGTAAGGGGCAGTTTGTTCCGGATGCTGACCGGCAACTGAGAAGGAGTTTGCAAAAGTTTTTGTTTTGTGAGTGGGCACAGTTAGGATACCAAATAAGAGTGACCTCGTGTTTCGATTATGATGGCACGACAGGTTTTTAATCTCTGAAGCAAGGTACTGGGGTGCTTGCGCGACGAAGAGTTTGTGAAGTAGACATAGAGTGTGGTAGTCACGCAATTTGTCCGGCCGCAGCCACTTTAGCTCGGAGTATGAAGCACTAACATGATCACATCGGCGAATGTTGCAGGTGTAATGCACACAGGCATTCATGGTTATCTCTAGCCGTATTTTCTTTTCACTACCCGTGCCTTGTTGAATCACATCACAATAGTGGAGGTTCGGTAGAAAGAGTGCTTGCACGAGCTGGCGTTTCAAGTCCATTGGAAATATGTTCTGAAACTTTTTGAGAGCATAGAGACAAGCAGACGTCTTTCGGCACACTGCGACTGTATTCTCTGCCCAGTTGAGATGCTCATCCAAAGTTACACCCAATTTTTCACTGTTTTCTGATATGGTATTGGAGTACCATCGAGCAGAATAGAAGGTAGCCATTCGCGGAGATCTGAACTTATTAATTTCTGATGGGCTATTAAGATTACTTGCGTCTTTTTTGCATTTAGTTTAAGCCCCAGGCTTTTCGCCCATGTCACTACCGAAGACAGATCATCATTCATCTGAGCGTTTGCAGTGTTTACGTCTTCAGGTCTGACGCTTAGGTAGAGCTGGAGGTCGTCGGCATAGAAATGATATTTACAGGACAGAACCGATGAAATATAGTTGACATATAAAGAAAACAAAAGTGGTCCTAAGACTGATCCTTGTGGCAGTCCCGAGGAAAGATGTTTCCAGGAAGATTTTTCATTTACGCAGACAACACATTGCTGTCTGTCTTTTAAGTAGCTTTCAAACCATCTCACTGCACTAACAGAGAAATTAAGCTGTTGCATTTTTTTGAGCAATATGTCAAAGTTACCAGTGTCAAAAGCTTTGCTGAAGTCCAGTAGCGTCAATATTGCTGCCTTTAGATTGTCAATGGCACATTTCAGGTCGTCTAATACTTTAATTAGAGCAGTGTTTGTGCTGTGATGTTTACGGAAACCGGATTGAAATTTGTGATATAGGCTGAATTCATGCAAGTGTTCAGTGATTTGGTCATGAACAATATATTCGAGTGCTTTGGAAACAGCAGGCAGTATGCTAATTGGTTGGTGCCTTTTGTATCCAATCCCGATGCAATTTCTGTGTTTCATGGTCAATGTGAAGGTCCATGGGATACAGTAAACTAGCACTGCTGCATCGGACTCTAATACTGGCGTCCCAGGAGCCGCTCAAATTACATACTCATAAAATTCACTCTTCTTGTACTTAAGTCGGCATTGTGCCTTTTGTATTCAACCGCGGTGCAATTTCTGTGTTTCATGGTCACTATGAAGGTCAAAGGGATACAGTAAACCTGAACTGGTGCATTGGAATCTAATACTGGTCTCCCAGGAGCCGCTCAAAGCAGAAACTTTTAGAAGTTTCACTCTTCTTGTACTTAAGTCGGCATTGTGCCATTTACATTCAATCCCGATGCATTTTCTGTGTTTCATGGTCAATATGAAAGTCCAAGCGATACAGTAAATCTGCACTGGTGCATTGGAATCTAATCCTGGTCACCCAGGAGCCGCTCAAAACACAAATTCTTAGAAGATTCACTCTAGTTGTACTTAAGTCGGCATTGTGCATTTTGTATTCAATCCCGATGCATTTTCAGTGCTTCATGGTCAATGTGAAGGTCCAAGGTATACAGTAACCTGCACTGGTGCATCGGGATCTAATACGTGACCCACAGGGGCCGCTCAAAGCACAAACTCTTAGAAGATTAACTCTAATTGCAGTTATGTAGGCATTGTGCCTTTGGTATTCAATCGCGATGCAATTTCTGTGTTTCATGCACAATGTGAAGGTCTGAGGGATACAGTAACCCTGCACTGGTGCATCGGAATCTAATACTGGTCTCCCTGGAGCCGCTCTAAGCACAACCTCTTAGGAGATTCACTCCTCTTGTACTTCAGTCGGCATTCTGTCTTTTGTATTCTATCCCGATGAAATTTCTGTGTTTCATGGTCAATGTTAAGGTCCAAGGGATACAGTAAAACTGCACTGGTGCATCGGAATCCAATACTGGTCACCCAGGAGCCGCTCAAAGCTCAAATTCTTAGATGATTCACTATTCTTGTACTTAAGTCGGCATAGTGCAATTTGTTTTCAATCGCGAAGCAATTTGTGTGTTTCATGGTCAATGTGAAGGTCCAAGGGATACATTAAAGCTGGAATAGTGCATCAGAATCTAATACTGGTCTCCCAGGAGCTTCACAAAGCGGGCACTCTTAGAAGATTCACTCTTCTTGTACATAAGTAGGCATTGTGCCTTTTGTATTCAATCCCGATACAATTTCTGTAGTTCATGGTCAATGTGAAAGTCGAAGGTATACAGTAAACCTGCACTGAAGCATCGGAATCTAATAATGGTCTCCCAGGAGTCGCTCAAAGCAGAAACTCTTAGAAGATTCACTCTTCTTGTACTTAGGTCGGCATTGTGCAAATTGTATTCAATCCCGATGTAATTTCTGTGTCTCATGCTCAATGTGAAGGTCCAAGGGATACAGTAAAGCTGGAATAGTGAATCGGAATCAAATACTCTTCCCCTACGAGACGCTCAAAGCACAAACTCTTAGAAGATTCGCTTTTCTTGTACTTAAGTCGGCATTGTGCCATTTGTATTCAATCCCGATGCATTATCTGCACTTCATGGACAATGTGAAGGTCCAAGGTATACAGTATACCTGTACTGGTGCATCGGACTCTAATACTTTACCCATCAGGAGTCACTAAAAGCACAAAATCTTAGAAGCCTCACTCTTCTTGTACATAAGTCGGCGTTGTGCGTTTTGTTTTGATTCCCGATGCAATTTCTGTGTTCCATGGTCTATGTAAGGGCCAACGGATACAGTAAAGCTGGAATAGTGAATCGGAATCAAATACTCTTCCCCTTGGAGACGCTCAAATCACAAAATCTTAGAAGATTCGCTCTTCTTGTACTTAAGTCGGCATTGCGTCTTTTGTATTCAATCACGGTGCCATTTCTGTATTTCATGGTCAATGTGAAAGTCCAAGGGATACAGTAAGCCTGCATTGGTGCATTGGAATCTAATACTGGTCTCCCAGCAGCCGTACATGTCAGAAAGTCTTTGAAGATTCACTCGTCTTGTACTTAAATCATTGAGCCTCTTGTATTCAATCCCGATGCATTTTCTGTGCATCATGGTCAATGTGAGGGTCCAAGGGATTCAGTAACCCTGCACTGGTGTATGGGAATCTAAAACTGGTCTCCCAGGAGCCACTCAAAGCACATACACTTGGAAGATTCACACTTCTTGTACTTAAGTCGGCATTGTGCCTTATCTATTCAATCCCAATGCAATTTCTGTGTTTCATGGTAAACGCGAAAGTCGAAGGGATACAGTAAACCAGCACTGGTGCATCGGAATCTAATACTGGTCACCAAGCAGGCGCTCAAAGCACAAACTCTTAGAAGATTCACTATTCTTGTATTTAAGTCGGCTTTGTGACTTTTGTATTCGATCCCGATGCATTTTCAGTGTTTCATGGTCAATGTTAGGGTCCAAGGGATTCACTAAACCTGCACTGGTGCATCGGAATCTAATACTGGTCTCCCAGCAGTCGCTCAAAGCACAAACTCGTAGAAGATTCACTCTTCTTGTATTTAGGTCGGCATTCAGCCTTTTGTATTCAATCCCGATGCACTATCTGAGTTTCATGGTCAATGTGAAAGTCCAAGGGATACAGTTAACCACACTGGTGCATCAGAATCTAATACTGGTCTCCCACGAGCCGCTCAAAGAGAAACTCTTAGAAGATTCACTCTTCTTGTACTTAAGTCGGCATTGTGCATTTTGTATTCAACCCCAATGCAATTTCTGTGTCTCATGGTCAATACGAAGGTCCAAGGGATTCCGTTAACCTGCACTGGTGCATCGGAATGTAATACAGGTCTCCCAGGAGCCGCTCAAAGCGCAAACTCTTAGAAGATTCACTCTTCTTGTACTTAAGTCGGCATTGAGCCTTTTGTATTCAATCCTGATGCAATTTCGGTGCATCATGGGCAATGTGAAGGTCCAAGGGATTCAGTAAACCTGCACTGGTGCATGGGAATCAAATACAGGTCTCCCAGAAGTGTCTCAAAGAAGAAACTCTTGGAAGATTCACACTACTCGTACTTAAGTCGGCATTGTGCCTTATGTATTCAATCCCGATGCAATTTCTGTGTTTCATGGTCAATGCGAAAGTCGAAGGGATACTGTAAACCAGCACCTGTGCATCGGAATGTAATACTGGTCACCCAGGAGCGGCTCAAAGCAGAGACTTTTAGAAGTTTTACTCTTCTTGTACTTAAGTCGGCATTGTGCTTTTTTGTATTCAATCCCGATGCATTTTCTGAGTTTCATGGTCAATGTGAACGTTTAAGCGCTGCAGTAAATCAGCACTGGTGCATTGTAATCTAATACTGGTCTCCCAGGAGCCGCTCAAAGCATAAACTCTTAGAAGATTCACTATTCTTGTAGTTAAGTCGGCATTGTGCATTTTGTATTCAATTCCGATGCATTTTCAGTGGCTCATGGTCAATGTGACGGTCCAAGGTATACAGTAACATGCACTGGGGCATCGGAATCTAATACTCGACCCGCAGGGGCCGCTCAAAGCACAAACTCGTAGAAGATTAACTCTAATTGTACTTAAGTGGGAATTATGCCTCTGGTATTCAATCGCGATGCAATATCTGTGTTTCGTGCACAATGTGAACGTCCGAGGGATACAGTAAACCTGCACTGGTGCATCGGAAACTAATACTGGTCTGCCAGGAGCAGCTCAAAACACAAGCTCATAGAAGATTCACTCTTCTTGTACATAAGGCGGCATACAGCCAATTGTATTCAATCCCGATGAAATTTCTGTGGTTCATGGTCAATGTGAAAGTCGAAGGGATACAGTAAACCTACACTGGTGCATCGGAATTTAATACTGGTCTCCCAGGAGTCGCTTAAAGCAGAAACTGTTACAAGATTCACTTTTCTTGTACATAAGTCGGCATTGTGCATTTTGTATTCAGTCCCGATGTAGTTTCTGTGTCTCATGGTCAATGTGAAGGTCAGAGAGATACAGTAAACCCGAACTGGTGCATCGAAATCTAATACTGGTCTCCCAGGAGAGGCTCAAAGCAGAAACTCTTAGCACATTCACTCTTCTTGTATATAAGTCGGTATTGTTCCATTTGAATTCAATCCCGATGCAATTTCTATGTTTCATGGTCAATGTGAAACTCCAAGGAATACAGTAAACCTGCACTGGTGCATGGGAATCTAATACAGGTGTCCCAGGAGCCACTCAAAGCACAAACACTTGGAAGATTCACACTTCTTGTACTTAAGTCGGCATTGTGCCTTATGTATTCAATCCCGATGCAATTTCTGTGTTTCATGGTCAACGCGAAAGTCGAATGGATACAGTAAACCAGCACTGGTGCATCGAAATCTAATACTGGTCTGTCAGGAGCCGCTCAAAGCAGAAACTTTTAGAAGTTTCACTCTTCTTGTACTTAAATCGGCTTTGTGCCTTTTGTTTTCAATCCCAATGCATTTTCTGTGTTTCATGGGCAGTGTGAAGGTCCAAAGGGATACAGTAAATCTGCACTGGTGCATTGGAATCTAATACTGGTCTCCCAGTAGCAGCTCAAACCACAAACTCTGAGAAGATTCACTCTTCTTGTACTTAAGTCGGCATTGTGCCTTTTGTATTCAATCCCGATGCATTTTCAGTGCTTCTTGGTTAATGTGAAGGTCCAAGGTATACAGTAACATGCACTGGTGAATTGGAATCTAATACTTGCCCCCCAGGGGCCGCTCAAAGCACAAACACTTAGAAGATTAACTACAATTGTAGATAAGTCGGCATTGTGCCGTTGATATTCAATCGCGATGCAATTTCTGTGTTTCATGCCCAATGTGAAGGTCCAAGACATTCAGTAAACCTGCACTGGTGCATCGGAATCTAATACTGGTGTACCAGGACAAACTCAAAGCACAAACTCTTAGACAATTCACTCTTTATGTACTTAAGTCAGCATTGTGCCTTTTGTATTCAATCCTGATGCATTTTCTGTGTTTCATGGTCAATGTGAAGGTCCAAGGTGTACTGTATAGCTGCACAGGTGCATCGGAATCTAATACTTTACCCATCAGGAATCACTCAAAGCTTAAATTCTTAGAAGATTCACTCATCTTGTACATACGGCGGCATAGAGCCTATTGTATTCAATCCCGATGAAATTTCTGTGTTTCATGGTCAATGTGAAAGTCAAAGGGATACAGTAAACCTGCACTGGTGCATCGGAACTTAATACTGGTCTCACAGGAGTCGCTTAAAGCAGAAACTCTTTCAAGATTCACTCTTCTTGTACATAAGCCGGCATTGTGGATTTTGTATTCAATCCCGATGTAGTTTCTGTGTCTCATGGTCAATGTGAAGGTCAAAGAGATACAGTAACCTGACCTGGTGCAGCGGAATCTTATACCTGATCCCCAGGGTCCGCTCAAAGCACAAACTCTTAGAAGATTATCTCTAATTGTACAAAAGTCGGCATTGTGCCTTTGGTATTCAATCGCGATGCAATTTCTGTGTTTCATGCACAATGTGAAGGTTCGAGGGATACAGTAAACCTGCATTGGTGCATCGGAATCAAAAACTGGTCTCCCAGGAGATGCTCAAACCACAAACTCTTAGAAGATTCAATCTTCTTGTACTTACGTCGGCATTGTGCCATTTGAATTTAATTGCTATGCAATCTCTGTGTTTCATGGTCAATGGGAAGGTCCAAAGTATACAGTAAACCTGAATTGGTGCATCGGAATCTAATACTGGTCTCCCAGGAGCTACTCAAAGCACATACACTTGGAAGATTCACACTTCTTTTACTTCAGTCGGCATTGTGCCTTATGTATTCAATCCCGATGCAATTTCTGTGTTTCATGGTAAACGCGAAAGTCGAAGGGATACAGTAAATCAGCACTGGTGCATCGGCATCTAACACTGGTCACCAAGGAGCGGCTCAAAGCACAAACTCTTAGAAGATTCACTCTTCTTGTACCTAAGTCGGCATTGTGCCATTTGCATTCAATCCCGAAGCAAATCTATGTTTCATGGTCAATGTGAAAGTCCAAGGGATAAAGTAAACCAGCACTGATGCATCGGAAACTAATACTGGTCTCCCAGGAGCCGCACAAAGCACAAACTCTTGAAACATTCACTCTTCTTGTACTTAAGTCGGCATTGTGCGTTTTGTATTCAATCCCGATGTAATTTATGTGTCTCAACGTCAATGTGAGGGTCCAACGGATTCAGTAAACCTGCACTGGTGCATCGGAATCTAATACTGGTCTCCCAGGAGCCACTCAAATCACATTCTCTTAGAAGATTAACTGTTATTGTAATTAATGCGGCATTGTGTCTTTTGTATTCAATCGCGGTGCAACTTCTGTGTTTCATGGTCAATGTGAAGGTCCAGGGGAGACAGTAAGCCTGCATTGGTGCATCGGAATCTAATACTGGTCTCCCAGCAGCCGTACATGGCAGAAACTCTTAGAAGATTCACTCTTCTGCTACTTAAATCATTGAGGGTTTTGTATTCAATCCCGATGCATTTTCTGTGCATCATGGTCAATGTGAAGGTCCAAGGGATTCAGTAGCCCTGCACTGGTACATGGGAATCCAAAACTGGTCTCCCAGGAGCCACTCAAAGCACATACACTTGGAAGATTCACACTTCTTGTACTTAAGTCGGCATTGTGCCTTATGTATTCAACCCCGATGCAATTTCTGTGTTTCATGGTAAACGCGAAAGTCGGAGGGATACAAAAACCAGCACTGGTGCATAGGAATCTAATACTGGTCACCAAGGAGCCGCTCAACGCACAAACTCTTAGAAGATTCACTATACTTGTATTTGAGTCGTCATTGTGACTTTTGTATTCAATCCCGATGCATTTTCAGTGTTTCATGGTCAATGTTAGGGTCCAAGGGATTCACTAAACCTGCACTGGTGCATCGGAATCTAATACTGGACCAAAGGAGATGCTCAAAGCACAAACTCTTAGAAGATTCACTCTCCTTGTACTTAAGTCGGCATTGTGCCTTTTGTTTTCAATCCCGACGCAATTTCTGTGTTTCATGTTCAATTTGAAGGTCCAAGGAATTCAATAAACCTGCACTGGTGCATCGGATTCTAATATTGGTCTCCCAGCAGCTGCTCAAAGCACAAACTCGTAGAAGATTCTATCTTCTTGTATTTAAGTCGGCATTCTGCCTTTTGTATTCAATCCCGATGCACTATCTGTGTTTCATGCTCAATGTAAAAGTCCAAGGGATTTAGTTAACCCACACTGGTGCATCAGAATCTAATACTGGTCTCCCACGAGCCGCTCAAAGCAGAAACTCTTAGAAGTTTCAGTATTCTTGTAGTTAAGTCGGCATTGTGCCTATTGTATTCAATCCTGATCCAGTTTCTGTTAGGGTCCAAGGGATTCACTAAACCTGCACTGGTGCATCGGAATCTAATACTGGACCAAAGGAGATGCTCAAAGCACAAACTCTTAGAAGATTCACTCTTCTTGTACTTAAGTAGGCATTGTGATTTTTGTATTCAATCCCGATGTAGTTTCTGTCTCTCATGGTCAATGTGAAGGTCCAAGGGATTCATTAAACCTGCACTGGTGCATCGGAATCTAATACTGGTCTCCCAGGAGCCGATCAAATCACAAACCCTTAGAAGATTCACTCTTCTTGTACTTAATACGGCATTGTGTCTTTTGTATCAAATCACGGTGCAATTTCTGTGTTTCATGGTCAATATGGAGGTCCAAGGGATACAGTTAAGCTAGAATAGCGCATCGGATTCTAATAATGGTCTCCAGGGAGCCGCGCAAAGCACAAAGAAGTAGAAGATTCACTCTACTTGTACTTAAGGCTGCATTCTGTCTTTTGCATTCTATCCCGATGCAATTTCTGTATTTCATGGTCAATGTTAAAGTCCAAGGGATACAGTAAACTTGCAGTGGTGCATTGGAATCTAATACTGGTCCCCCAGGAGAGACTCAAACCACAAACTCTTAGAAGATTCACTCCTCTATTACTTAAGTCGGCATTGTGCCTTTTGTATTTAATCGAGATGCAATTTCTGTGTTTCATGGTCAATAGGAAGGTCCAAAGTATTCAGTAAACCTGAACTGTTGCATCCAAATCTAATACTGGTCTCCCAGGAGCCGCACAAAGCACAAACTCTTGAAACATTCACTCTTCGTGCACTTAAGTCGGCATTTTGCCTTTGGAATTCAATCTCGATGCAATTTCTGTGTTTCATGATCAATGTGAAGTTCCAAGGGATACAGTAAACCTCGATTGGTGCATTGGAATCTAATACTGGTTTCCCAGGAGCCGCTCAAAGCACAAACTCTTAGAAGATTCACTCTTCTTGTACTTAAGTCGGCATTGTGCGTTTTGTATTCAATCCCGATGTAATTTATGTGTCTCAACGTCAATGTGAGGGTCCAACGGATTCAGTAAACCTGCACTGGTGCATCGGAATCTAATACTGGTCTCCCAGGAGCCACTCAAATCACATTCTCTTAGAAGATTAACTGTTATTGTAATTAATGCGGCATTGTGTCTTTTGTATTCAATCGCGGTGCAATTTCTGTGTTTCATGGTCAATGTGAAGGTCCAGGGGAGACAGTAAGCCTGCATTGGTGCATCGGAATCTAATACTGGTCTCCCAGCAGCCGTACATGGCAGAAACTCTTAGAAGATTCACTCTTCTGCTACTTAAATCATTGAGGGTTTTGTATTCAATCCCGATGCATTTTCTGTGCATCATGGTCAATGTGAAGGTCCAAGGGATTCAGTAGCCCTGCACTGGTACATGGGAATCCAAAACTGGTCTCCCAGGAGCCACTCAAAGCACATACACTTGGAAGATTCACACTTCTTGTACTTAAGTCGGCAATGTGCCTTATGTATTCAATCCCGATGCAATTTCTGTGTTTCATGGTAAACGCGAAAGTCGGAGGGATACAGTAAACCAGCACTGGTGCATAGGAATCTAATACTGGTCACCAAGGAGCCGCTCAAAGCACAAACTCTTAGAAGATTCACTATACTTGTATTTAAGTCGTCATTGTGACTTTTGTATTCAATCCCGATGCATTTTCAGTGTTTCATGGTCAATGTTAGGGTCCAAGGGATTCACTAAACCTGCACTGGTGCATCGGAATCTAATACTGGACCAAAGGAGATGCTCAAAGCACAAACTCTTGGAAGATTCACTCTCCTTGTACTTAAGTCGGCATTGTGCCTTTTGTTTTCAATCCCGACGCAATTTCTGTGTTTCATGTTCAATTTGAAGGTCCAAGGAATTCAATAAACCTGCACTGGTGCATCGGAATCTAATACTGGTCTCCCAGCAGCTGCTCAAAGCACAAACTCGTAGAAGATTCTATCTTCTTGTATTTAAGTCGGCATTCTGCCTTTTGTATTCAATCCCGATGCACTATCTGTGTTTCATGCTCAATGTGAAAGTCCAAGGGATTTAGTTAACCCACACTGGTGCATCAGAATCTAATACTGGTCTCCCACGAGCCGCTCAAAGCAGAAACTCTTAGAAGTTTCAGTATTCTTGTAGTTAAGTCGGCATTGTGCCTATTGTATTCAATCCTGATCCAGTTTCTGTTAGGGTCCAAGGGATTCACTAAACCTGCACTGGTGCATCGGAATCTAATACTGGACCAAAGGAGATGCTCAAAGCACAAACTCTTAGAAGATTCACTCTTCTTGTACTTAAGTAGGCATTGTGATTTTTGTATTCAATCCCGATGTAGTTTCTGTCTCTCATGGTCAATGTGAAGGTCCAAGGGATTCATTAAACCTGCACTGGTGCATCGGAATCTAATACTGGTCTCCCAGGAGCCGATCAAATCACAAACCCTTAGAAGATTCACTCTTCTTGTACTTAATACGGCATTGTGTCTTTGGTATCAAATCACGGTGCAATTTCTGTGTTTCATGGTCAATATGGAGGTCCAAGGGATACAGTTAAGCTAGAATAGCGCATCGGATTCTAATAATGGTCTCCAGGGAGCCGCGCAAAGCACAAAGAAGTAGAAGATTCACTCTACTTGTACTTAAGGCTGCATTCTGCCTTTTGCATTCTATCCCGATGCAATTTCTGTATTTCATGGTCAATGTTAAAGTCCAAGGGATACAGTAAACTTGCAGTGGTGCATTGGAATCTAATACTGGTCCCCCAGGAGAGACTCAAACCACAAACTCTTAGAAGATTCACTCCTCTATTACTTAAGTCGGCATTGTGCCTTTAGTATTCTATCCCGATGCAATTTCTGTATTTCATGGTCAATGTTAAAGTCCAAGGGATACAGTAAACTTGCAGTGGTGCATTGGAATCTAATACTGGTCCCCCAGGAGAGACTCAAACCACAAACTCTTAGAAGATTCACTCCTCTATTACTTAAGTCGGCATTGTGCCTTTAGTATTCAATCCCAATGCAATTTCTGTGCTTCATGGTCAATGTGAGAGTCGAAGGGATACAGTAAACCTGCTGTGGTGCATTGGAATATAATACTGGTCTCCCAGGGAGCGCTCAAACCAAAAACTCTTAGAAGATTCACTCTTCTTGTACTTAAGTCGGCATTGTGCCTTATGTATTCAATCCCGATGCAATTTCTATGTTTCATGGTCAATGTTAGGGTCCAAGGGATTCACTAAACCTGCACTGATACATCGGAATCTAATACTGGACTCCAGGAGATTCTCAAAGCACAAACTCTTAGAAGATTCACTCTCCTTGTACTTAATTCGGGATTGTGCCTCTTGTTTTCAATCCCGACGCAATTTCTGTGTTTCATGTTCGATTTGAAGGTCCAAGGAATTCAATAAACCTGCACTGGTGCATCGGAATCTAATACTGTTCTCCCAGCAGCCGCTCAAAGCACAAGCTCGTAGAAGATTCACTCTTCTTGTATTTAAGTCGGCATTCTGCCTTTTGTATTCAATACCGATGCACTATCTGTGTTTCATGCTCAATTTGAAAGTCGAATGGATTTAGTTAACCCGCACTGGTGCATCAGAATCTAATACTGGTTTCCCACGAGCCGCTCGAAGCAGAAACTCTTAGGAGCTTCACTCTTCTTGTACTAAAGTCGGCATTTTGCATTTTGTATTCAACCCCGATGCAATTCCTGTGCCTCATGGTCAATGCGAAGGTCCAAGGGATACAGTAAACCTGCATTGGTGCATCGGAATCTAATACTGGTCTCCCAGGAGCCGCTCATGCACAAACTCTTAGAAGATTCACTCTTCTTGCACTTTAGCCGGTATTGTGCCTTTTGTATTCAATCGCGATGCCATTTGCTAAAATTCATGATCAATGTGAGTGTTCAATGGATACAGTTAGCCTGAACTGGTGCATCGGAATCTAATACTGGTCTACAAGTTGACGCTCAAAGCTCAAACTCTTCGATGATTCACTCTTCTATTACTTAAGTCGGCATTGTGCCTTTTGTATTCAATCCCGATGCAATTTCTGTGTCTCATGGTCAATGTGAAGGTCCAAGGGATACAGTAAAACTGCATTGGTGCATCGGAATCTAATACTGGTCTCCAAGGAGCCGCTCATGCACAAAATCTTAGAAGAATCACTCTTCTTGTACTTAAGTCGGTATTATGTGTTTTGTATTCAATCCCGATGTAATTTCTATGTCTCATGATCAATGTGAAAGTCCAAGGGAATCGGTAAACCTGCACTGGTGCTTCGGAATCTAATACTGGTCCCCCAGGAGCCGCTCAAATCACAAACTATTAGAAGATTCACTCTTCTAGGACTTATGTCGTCATTGTTCCATTTGAATTCAATCCCGATGCAATTTCTGTGTTTCATGGTCAATGTGAATGTCCAACTGATACAATAAACCTGCATTGGCGCATCGGAATCTAATACTGGTCTCCCAGGAGCCGCTCAAAGAACAAACACTTGGAAGATTTTCACTTCTTGTACTTAAGTCGGCATTGTGCCTTATGTATTCAATCACGATGCAATTTCTGAGTTTGATGGTCAATGCGAAAGTCGAAGGGATACAGTAAACCAGCACTGGTACATCGGAATGTAATACTGGTCTCCCAGGAGCCGCTCAATGCAGAAACTTTTACAAGGTTCACTCGTCTTGTACTTAAGTCGGCATTGTGCCTTTTGTATTCAATCTCGATGCAGTTTCTCTGTTTCATGGTCAATGTGAAAGTCCAAGCGCTACAGTAAATCTGGACTGGTGCATTGGAATCTAATACTGGTCTCCCAGGAGGCGCTCAAAGCACAAACTCTTAGAAGATTCACTATCCTTGTATTTAAGTCGGCATTGTGCCTTTTGTATTCAATCCTGATCCAATTTCTGTGTTTCATGGTCAATGTGAAGGTCCAAGGGATACAGTAAACCTGCACTGGTGCATCGGAATCTAATACTGGTTTCCCAGGGGCCAATCAAAGCACAAACACTTTGAAGATTCACTCTTCTTTTACTTAAGTCGGCATTGTCCCTATTGTATTCAATCCCAATTCAATTTCTGTGTTTCATGGTCAATGTGAAGGTCCAAGGAATGCTGCAAATCTGCACTTGTGCATCGGAATTTAATTCTGGTCTCCCAGGAACAGCTCAAAACACAAACTCTTTGAAGATTCACTGTTGTTGTACTTAAGTCGGCATTGTGTATTTTGTATTCAATCCCGATTCATTTTCAGCGTTTCATGGTCAATGTGAAGGTCCAAGGTATACTGTAACCTGCACTGGTGGATCGGAATCTAACACTTGACCCCCAGGGGCCGCTCAAAGCACAAACTCTTAGAACATTAACTCTAATTGTACTTAAGTCGGCATTGTGCCCTTTGTATTCAATCCCGATGCAATTTCTGTGTCTCATGGTCAATATGAACGTCCGAGGGATACAGTAAACCTGCACTGCTGCATCGGAATCTAATACTAGTCTCCCAGGAGCCGCTCTAAGCACAACCTCTTAGGAGATTCACTCCTCTTATACTTAAGTCGGCATTCGGTGTTTTGTATTCAATTCTGATGCAATTTCTGTGTTTCATCGTCAATGTTAAGGTCCAAGGGACACAGTAAAACTGCACTGGTGCATCGGGATTCAATACTGGTCTCCCAGTAGTCGCTCAAAACTCAAATTCTTAGATGATTCACTCTTCTTGTACTTATGTCGGCATTAGGCCTTTTGTATTCAATCCCGATGCAATTTCTGTGTTTCATGGTCAATGTGAAGGTCCAAGGTATACAGTATACCTGCACTGGAGCATCGAAATCTAATACTTTACCCATTAGGAGTCGCTCAAAGCACAAACTCTTAGAAGATTCACTCATCTTGTACATAAGGCGGCGTAGAGCCTATCGTATTCAATGCAGATGAAATTTCTGTGTTTCATGGTTAATGTGAAAGTCGAAAGGATACAGTAAACCTGCGCTGGTGCATCGGAATCTAATACTGGTCCCCCAGGATCCGCTAAAATCACAAACTCTTAGAAGATTCATTCTTCTTGTACTTAATTCGGCATTGTGTCCTTTGTATTCAATTGCGGTGCAATTTCTGGGTTTCATGGTCAATATGAAGGTCAAAGGGATACAGTAAACCTGAACTGGTGCATCGGAATGTAATACTGGTCTCCCAGGATACGCTCAAAGCAGAAACTCATGGAAGATACACTCTTCTTGTACTTAAGTCGGCATTGTTCCATTTCAATTCAATCCTGATGCATTTTCTGTGTTTCATGGTCAATGTGAAAGTCGAAGGGATACAGTAAACCTGCATTGATGCATTGGAATCTAATACTGGTCTCCCAGGAGCCGCTCAAAACTCAAATTCTTAGATGATTCACTCTTCTTGTACTTAGGTCGGCATTAAGCCGTTTGTATTCAATCCCGATCCAATTTCTGTGTTACATGGTCAATATGACAGTCCAAGGGATAGAGTAAACCTGCATTGGTGCAGCGGAATCTAATACTGGTCTCCCAGGAGACGCTCTAGGCACAACCACTTAGGAGATTCACTCCTCTTGTACTGAAGTCGGCATTGGGTGTTTTGTATTCAATCCCGATGCAATTTCTGTGCATCCTGGCCATGTGAAGGTCCAAAGGATTCAGTAAACCTGCACTGGTGCATGGGAATCTAATACACGTATTACAGGAGCCACTCAAAGCACAAACACTTGGAAGATTCACTCCTCTTGTACTTAAGTCGGCATTGTGCCTTTTGTATTCATTCCTGATGCAATATCTGTGTTTCATGCACATTGTGAAGGTCCAAGACATTCAGTAAACCTGCACTGGTGCATCGGAATCTAATACTGGTCTCCCAGGAGCCGTTCAAAGTTCAAAATGTTAGAAGATTCAGTCTTCTTGTACCTAAGTCGGCATTGTGCCTTTTGTATTCAATCCCGATCAAATTTCTGTGTGTCACGGTCAATGAGAAGGTCCAAGGGATACAGGAAACCTGCACTGGTGCATCGGAATCTAATACTGGTCTCCCAGGGGCCGCTCAAAGAACAAACTCTCAGAAGATTCACTCTTCTTGTACTTAAATCGGCATTGTGCCTTTTGTATTCAATCCCGATGCAATTTCTGTGTTTCATGATCAATGTGAGGGTCCAAAGGATTCAGTAAACCTGCACTGGTGAATCGGAGTCTATTACTGGTCTCCCAGGAGACGCTCAAACTACAAACTCATAGACGTTTCACTGTTTCTGTACTTAAGTCGTAAATGTGCCATTAGTATTCAATCCCAATGCAATTTCTGTGTTACACGGTCACTGTGAAAGTCCAAGGGATACAGTGATCCTGCACTGGTGCATTGGAATATAATACTGGTCTGCCACGAGTAGCTCAAAACACAAACTCTTAGAAGTTTCACTCTTCTTGTCCTTAAGTCGTCATAGTGGCTATTCTATTCAATCCCGATCCAATTTCTGTCTTTCATGGTCAATGTGAAGGTACAAGGGATACAGTAAACCTGCACTGGTTCGTCGGAATCTAATACTGGTCTCCCAGAAGCCGCTCAAAGCACAAATTCTTAGAAGATTCACTCGTCCTGTACCTAAGTTGGCATTGTGCCTTTTGTATTCAATCCCGATGCAATTTCTATGTATCATGGTCAATGTGAAGGTCCAACGGATTCAGTAAACCTACACTGGTGCATCGGATTCTAATCCTGGTCTCCCAGGAGCCGCTCAAAGCACAAACTCTTAGAAGATTCACTCTTCTTGTACTTAAGTTGGCATTGTGTTATTTGTATTCAATCCCCACGCAGTTTGTGTGTTTCATGGTCAATGTTACGGTCCAAGGGATACAGTAAATCTGCACTGGTGCATCGGAATCTATCACTGGTCTCCCAGGAGCCGCTCAAATCACAAAGTCTTAGAAGATTCACTCTTCTTGTACTTAAGTCGGCATTGTGCCATTTTTATTCAGTCACGATGCAATTTCTGTGTTTCACGGTCAATATGAAAGTCCAAGGGGTACAGTAAACCTGCACTGGTGCATCGGAATCTAATACTGGTCTACCAGTTGACGCCCACATCACAAACTCTTAGATGATTCACTCTTCTTGTACTTAAGTCTGCATTGTGCCATTTGTATTCAATCCCGATGCAATTTCTGTGTTTCGTGGTCAATGTGAAAGACCAAGGGATACAGTAAACCTTCATTGGTGCATCGGAGTCTAATACTGGTCTCCCAGGAGAAACTCAAAGCACAAACTCTTAGAAGATTCACTCCTAATGTACTTAAGACGGCATTGTGCATTTTGTATTCAATCCCGATCGAATTTCTGTGTTTCATGGTCAATGTGAAGGTATAAAGGATACAGTAAACCTGCACTGGTGCATCGGAATCTAATACTGGTCTCCCAGGAGCCGCTGGAAGCACAAACTCTTAGAAGATTCACTCTTCTTGTACTTAACTTGGCATTGTGTGTTTTGTATTCAATCCCGATGCAATCTCTGTTTTTCACGGTCAATGTCCTGCAAAGTAGTGTTCCACGGCCTGCACAATCTAGAGACCTGTCCCACAAATCCACCCACCACCTCCTACAGCAGTCCAGTCGCAGGCATCTCCCACCATATAAAAGGCACGATCATGTGCAAAAGCAACCTGTTAAAAATCAGCTATGCTGCAATTACCATACAATTTTCCATGTAGGGATGACAAGTAACCAACTGTTCACTCGCAGTAATGTCTAGCACCAAACTGTGGCAAACCACAGACTTGACATTGCAGTTGCCAAGAGGCTGTACACCACTTCAACAACTGCTTTACTATACATACCATTTGGATATTCCCTTCCAGTGCAAGTTTCTCTGAACTACACAGGTGGAAATTGTCTCTCCAGCACATCTAGTGCCATCCACTTGACCTAAACCTCTGCTAATTTGTTTCCCACTGTATCACTTTACCTTTTCCCTTCTCTCTTCTGTACCCACCAATCTTTTCCCATTCAGACCATGTACTGTCTTCTCCAATCACTCTGCCCCCCCACCCCCAGCAGCTACTGCGGGTGTGTACATTTGGTGTTTGTGTGGTTTCCAAACTAAACCATGTTCATTTTAGATATGTTATATCCATATACTTTACCTGAAACTAATTCTCTGAGGTACTGAGACTACTGCTTCCTGGTTCAGGGTTTCTATTTTCAGCTAACACAGTAGTATTGTCTACAAACAAAAGTGTATGGGACAGGATATTTACCAGTGAATCATTCACACTGGACACCAAAAAGACTGTTGTGGGGCATGTAGACAACCCCTGAGATGGTTCACCAAGGCTGTGTGACTGCAGGAGCAGACAGCAAAAACTCTACACAAAAGATGGTCCAGCACGTCTCAGAGCTTACAGTCAAAAATTATCAGGCAAGGTGTCCATATTATGCAAATTAACGTAGGATTAACAAGTGACAAATGCAGTTACCAAAGCAAATTAAATGATGAGCATACCATCAGTATTATAGCTCTAAAGGAAATGCATTTAGGTGATAAT
Source organism: Schistocerca americana (assembly GCF_021461395.2). Taxonomy (NCBI): domain Eukaryota; kingdom Metazoa; phylum Arthropoda; class Insecta; order Orthoptera; family Acrididae; genus Schistocerca; species Schistocerca americana. The sequence goes on along the minus strand of NC_060130.1, from coordinate 18,267,566 downwards.
TCAGCAGCTACATGCAAGATTACGCAATATAAAGCAATATCAATACTCCTCTCAATTGTTAGGTGCATCCACAATAAATGAAAAAAGAAACAGCTCTTGGATTATGTTGGCTTAAGCAGTCAGAAAATTAGTGATGTAGAAGTAATTAGGATAAAACTCAAAGGCCTGGTTATTACATCAGTCCACAAATCACCTAACGGAAAGTGTCTGACACTAGTCTTACACACAGCAACTAGACAGCACGTATATGTTTAAGATTTTAATTCCAAAACACAACCTGGAGATACATAAATAGAGACAAAAATAGAGAACCATTGTTCGAATGGATCAACACACAAGAAATTATCTAAGTTTGATGCCAAGGAATTTAAAAAGTTTTGGGCAGGCAGATGGAAACTGATACAAAACCTGACCCATCCATCTTTTCCACTGATGAGAACAAATTACCACTGAATCACTCAATAGTAGTACCTAAACATTTTTCAAGGAGTGTACATTGGCTCACAAAAGTTATCATTGGTGCTGAAATATCAGTTACAAAATACATTGATAAACCCTCATGGAAATTTGAAAAAGCTAACTCGATACAATACACCCAGGAAGTGGAGAGCAACCCACACTGGACACCTCAAAAGTCAGAACATTGGGAATTATTGTAGATGAAGCTAAATGGAATATCTGAAGGGAAGTAACAAAATAATGTGTACTAGGTTGGGACAAACCTGCCCAAGTCCTCTACAAAGGATACCAAGTGTCTAAATAATGTTTTGATAACATTTTGTATTTAAAAATATGTGTGTGTATAAATTGTTCATGTTGATGTAAATTTGACAATTTAAGAAATGGTCATGCTTACGAACAATGTAAGAAATAGGTGTTATGTAAAAACCAGTGTGCTTTTGTTTGAAACGAAAATGGCTGTGGCGCACGGAAGAGGTGCGAAAGGCGAATTGGCGTGCTACCTTGAGCAAGTTCGGGAAGTAAGTCACACAGTCTGAAGGCAGCAGTGATTGAGGTAACTCCTTTGTGGAGCAGAAGCTTTGCCTGCAAATTTTCATAAAAATGCCTCGGTTGAAGACTGCAAACAGCTTACAGTATAGCTGCGAGTTGTTGACCTACTGTATGTAAAACTGAATGAAGCCAAGAAGAGAAATTGAGCCCATACAGCAAGAAACTTGCAGGCCGTAGTGTGGGTAGTGTAGCCATCATAACTGTTCACCACACCCAAGCCTACAGCCACCAGATAAGATTTTTTTCTATTTTTACCTTTGTACAGCATGAACCATTAATTTAAACTGTGTTTTAATAATCATTCTTGAACTTTACGGAAACTGGCTCACCCTGTTATTTCATCCTAATCATACATCTGTATAGGGTTCCTTCCTGGTGTTTGATTAATCCGAGTGTCCTGTTTTACAGACTTATGAAGTGCCAAGTTAATATAAAGAGGCACCATTTAAATTGCTTTAGTGTAAATAATAAAAATGTTTTCTTAACTATTGCAAAGTGTTATGGTTTGCTTACATAAAATTCAATCAGAGTGAAGCCAAGTTACTAGAACCTGTTAGATGGCTACACAGAATTAGTTCAAAGAATAACAGGTTTTGAAAGTAAATTCCACCAAGAAAGAGGTTTTCTTTAAGTGAAATGTTCAGTTAAAAAGTGTGTGCTTTAGTGTCTAAGTATTTAAGTTTCTTGATTATGGAAAGTGCTTTTCTAAAGGTAGTCCCCCCCACCCCGGCTAATTTTTTTTACCTTCCTTGAAGTTATCTACTGGGCTTTTTCTTTTTTAAAAACATAATGTATAAAGATGTAGCCCAAAATTGTTTAAGTGGGGTAATTTATTTGAAGAGCCAAACTAAACAGTAGCAAGAAAGTAGGCAAAATTCACATTTCTGCTTCTCCAATACTTCACTATTTCATTGCCAGGATAGGTTGGTGACCATTAAGTACATGTTTTAAACCACTAAATGAACTTGGAAATGAGTTTTCCTAGCTTCAGTATATTATTATTCATACTGTGTTCCTATCTAGCCACTGGGTAAGATCTTAGGAAAAGAAGTGAATAGTCCAATTTACTTATCCATTAGACGCAACACACGGTAAATCCTGTAAGAAGGATAACTCTATTGATTATCTTTTCCTGTAAACAGGACTATCCTTCGATAGTGTATTTTATTTTAAAACTAAACTAAATTTTAGTAAGAGGGTTATACGTGGCAACATAGAGACAGGGTTTCTGTTATTTACGTAAAAGCATACTAATATCATAATGGTAGTGTTATAAGGTCCTATTAATGTGTGGTCATGACATTTGTTAAATGTCTCACCACATTCCTATTGAAACTATTTACTCTTCTTGTAAATAACACCTATGACAATTTTATACAAATGTCCACTAAGACTTTGCTTGTCAACTTTCATTTAGGTAACAGCGATCTTTTAGATGTATTTAAATCAGTACTGTTAAGAAATACTGACTAGCTTTATTTTCAAGAATCTCAAGTTTAAGTTATACATACTGTTATCCTCCAATAAGAATCATTGGCCGATTCTTCATCTTTGACAGGTTCATCATGCCTGCAATGCAAAACATTATCTTTTGTATTAACAGATGAAATCCAACTTTTTAAATTTAATAAATGCTTATACAAACATAAAGTTTCTTCAAAAAACGTATTTATGACAACTTCCTGTCACAGATAATTTTCACTGAATGTTGCAACCCAGTTATAATGCTGATGAGAAGCAAATGTTGACCTTTTCCCTCTCTTCCTTCACCATCTGTTTTGTTCACCTTGACATATTTCTACCAAACAGACTACCCCAATGGATCCACTGCTTATATTTAACACACAGTAAATTCAGTGCAAATATTTCCTTAACACAGGATGTGCATTGACGAGCTTGAATTAATCAGAAAAATATAAACAGATACTAACCGTTCCACAGCTCTTACAAAATACTTGCATTAAGTAATCATCAAAGCTACTTTTTGTACAGCAAGAGGACTAAAAGTCAAAATGGTGCTACATGCTACAGGCAGTGCAATACAATTTATTTTACTCATTGCTACAGCAATAAATGTACTTATAAAAATATTCAGACTTAGACTATAATCAAATACAGAGAGAGAAAATATTCTAACTAAAGAGATATAGCAGCCATAGGCAGAAACAAATAAAAAAACTGATACTAATCTTAGCTTTGAGGACCAAAAGTTTCTTCATCTGGAAAACACAAAAAGAGAAATGAGACTGTTCAAGAATTAAGGATGAAAATTCAGGATCTTGAGTCAAGGAAGATGGACATGATGAAATTCAGTTGCGAAAGAGCAGCAGATGATGTAATTTTAAATGCTGAGAAATAAGATCTCTTCAAGAGGAGCCACCAAAAGGTCAAATAAGTGAAGAACAAGCTGAAAATACCGGTAAATGGGCTAAAATGGCGGCAAATAGATAAAGGAAACAGAAAGGAAGTGCTGAAGAACAGGCAACCAAACAACAACAACAACAACAACAACAATAATAACAGCACATTGTAGCAATATATAATAGCAGTCCCACAACATCTGGAGGAAGATTTTCCACTAACAGAGCAATAAATTCATGAAGCCATCAAATCTTCCAAAACTTCAAAGCAACAAATGATGACTCCACTACAGCAAAATTATTGAAATAGTCAGAACACACAAATGATCTACAACTGCTGTTTGAGAACATTTGGAAAGCTGAAGAGATTATGGAAAGCATTAATCCACAGCTATGAAAAAAAGGGGACACTCAAAATGTCAACAATGGCAGAGATGCCTCACTTCTGCCAGTGGTATACAAAATATTATCAAAAATTCTCTGGACAGAGTTGTAGAAACTTTAGACAAATAACTGGGAGAGTCTCGAGGAGCTCTAGAAAGGGAAGACCCTGCACAGAGCAGATGTTTATTAGAAAATCGATAATCCTCCACAGACTGCTAATCACCAAACCTATAATAGTATCATGTATTTGTTTCAAGAAAACTTTTGATTTGGTAGGCAGAGAAATTATAGGTAAAATCATCAAAGAATTTTGTATTAAAGCAAACATAATCCTCAAAACACTAGCAAATAGGATGACTGAAGCTAAATTTATGGGAGAAGTATCTCAACCATTTGAAATAAAAACTGGTGTTAGACAAGGGGACAGTTTATCACCTTTACTGTAACACTGCATTCTAGAAAAAATAGAAAGTATCTGGAATTTGGAGAAAAAAAAATTACAAAATTGAACCAATAATTTTAGGACGAATAACAAATGGAATTAAGGTAAACTGCCTGGCTTCTGCAGATGATTCTGATATACTTTCAAAAAATCTGACAGACAGTTATTGAAAGAAATCTTTTGGAAGAAATAGCAAAGAGAGCTGGTCCCAAAATTTCAGCCGAAAAAACAACATTGATGACAATTTCAAACAATGCATCAACATTCTTAGAAAAACAAAAATGTAAAATAGCATTAGGAAGTAAATTTAAATATATTGGACAAACTGTACAACAAAATGGACTAGAAGAATTAACAGTAGATGCAAGAGTCAGCAAACTGGAGAGAGCAAATCGTTTTATAAAGGATATTTACAACAAGAAATGTACAACTAAAAAAACAAAACTAAAACACTATCCCACAGTGGTATGACCAGGATGTTTATATGGATGAGGATGCCTAATGATGAACTATAAGCTGGACAGAACAGAGGTTCCTCAAAGGAGCATTATTAGAAAATAATGGTTGCAATACAAGCTACAGATGGCTGGAAAATGAGAAGTAATGAGGAGATCTACAAAAATTTTGAGAAAATATCAGAAGTAATGGCTAAAAGAAGATTAATTTTTTTTTAGAGACCTCTACTGAATGAGTAGTTCTGGAAGAAGGACTCAATGATAGCATGGATTACAGAAATAAGAAAGAAACAACATCAAACAATCAGAAATAATAGAAAGAAACCTTTTTACAGATAAAATACTGAATTTAAAAGGATCATCACCTCTCCAAGATCAAAATTAATTTCATCCCTCTCAATAAGACCGTGAAAACCGGAAATAAAATTCATAAATATGATATTGCGAAGCTCAAAATCAATCAAAACATATTGGAACAATGCCACCAGTAACTGACAGTTGAATCCCATAAATGGGCAGACATTGCCTCCATGATCCAACAAGCAGCTAATACTACAATCCTGACAGCTAAAAAGAGGAATCATACATGGTGGAATGAGGTTTGTGGTGAGGTGGTGGCCCAAACAGCAAGTGCATGGAAAAAGTGGAATTCTACCAGGAGTCCTGATGATTTTGATGTATTCCATGAAGTTCGAAAATATGCAGCCAGAACTCTATGAAGGTCTAAGCAATTGCATGAGAAACAGCAGTTAGAATAGATCGATCAGTGTTTCCAGATAAACAATGTCAGAGACTTCTATCAGGCGTTCAAATCGAATTTGAAAGGATACCAAGCCCCTAGTTTTTGTTTTAGAGACGAAAATGGAAAGCTCAGTGTTGTGCACATAGTTCCGCATATTCAGCGCGTACACAAATTTCCCACTAGAGTGCGCCCCGCTAAGCAAAACAGCGCAAGCGCAGCGCTCGTCCATCTCCGCACTATGAGATGGCGCTGCCATAGAGACGGACCAAATTCTGCTTCCGCCGATCCGCGTATTAATATGTAACGCAGCCAATGAGATTGCTGCTAACATAGAACATTTTCTCCTCGCGCATCACACTCGCGCAGTGATACATGAACGTGCGAGGTATTATAACGAGTGTAAAGACCTTCGATCAGTCAGTCTGCATTTGTCTGCACCAGTCTGTATGAGTCTGCATTAGTCTGTACCAGTCTGCATTAGTCTGTACCAGTCCGTCGAGTTCTACAATTGTCTGTACCAGTCCATAGTCAAGATTCAGTCTGCGCCTGATAAGATTACCATATTCCTGTACATAGCCATGAAGATAAATGTATAGACACTTTTGTCAAGTATCTGAAATATATGTGAGAATAAGATTAACGTACCAATCCCAAAGAACTTCAGATTGTCAATTGTAAATAGCATCCAGAACCAAGTTAAGTAATTTTTATATTTGTTATTATTTTAGTAAATGTGTGTGAAAATTAATCAAATTCTGTTTAAAGTTGGTCACCGTCAATCTGCTACTCTAAGCGTGCAAGTGGCATTTCTATCATCTGACCGAATGGCAGAAGATAAACACACCATGATAAGACCACGAGACATATTGCTGACACTCGCTTACTTCGTTAGAGCAACAAGTCAAATAATCTGATGGTGTGTGTACTGAAGGTCTTACAGTATGCACACCACACTCGGCCTGACCAACAAAGAAAACTGCAAGATCATGTCTCGTTACTTTGAAAACCTACTTAATTGTGATGAACCGAAAGAAAGATTCCCTGCATGTGCCCCAATCAACAAACTACCCCTAATCTCCATCTAGTAAAGAGGAGACCAAAGAGATCATCAACAACTTTAAGAATAATAAGGCAGCTGGAGAGGATTCAATAGTGGTGGAACTACTGAAGCTGGCAAATAATGAAACTCTAGATATACTAGTCCAACTTTTTGAGGAGATCTGGAGAGCTGGGATGATACCAACTGAATGGCAGTCAGCTTTAATCCATCATCTACACAAAAAAGGTGATAAATAGAATGTCAGTAACTATAGGGGTACCTCATTAGTATCTGTTCCATATAAGATTCTCTCCAAAGTGATACAGAATAGAATAGAAGGTCATTGTAACCAACTGATTGGGGACTATCAAGCTGGTTTCCGAAAGGGCGATTCTTGCGCAGAACAGATCTTTAACCTGAAGAACATCATCAGGTCCTAAAAACTGGAAGAAATAACTATGTGGTCATGTTTGTTGATTTTCAAAAAGTATATGACTCCATCGACTGACAGGCATTAATGAATATTTTGGAAAAGTTTGGGATGGATAATACCTCAAGAAAGCTGATCAAACAAACTCTTACTAACACAGTGTCAAAAATTAAATTTATGGGTGAGGTATCTGAACCCTTTACAATCAGAACGGACATAAGACGAGGAGATGGACTATCCCTCTCCTTTTCAATTGTGTCTTGGAAAAGGTCACTCGAGAGTGGAGAAAGTTATTAGCCCAAGAAGAAACAAATGAAGAGTGGTTCAGACTTGGTCCTAAGAACAAAGGGGTGTGCATTGACTGCTTAGATTTTGTGGCTGACCTGGCCATTTTTGCTAACAACAAAGAGTCAGCAGTCAACAAGATAAATAGGCTGTCAGAAATTGCTGAAAAAAGTTAGACTCCAGATCTCTATTCAAAAGACAAAATATATAACGAACATCTGTAACGGACCTGAATGGATGATAACCAACCTGGGAAAAAATCAGATGAGTTAAGAATTTCAGGTATCTCGGTGAAGTCATCCACCAGGAGAATGGATTAAAAGAAGAAGCAATTGCCAGGATGAGGAAGTTAGACCAAGCATACCAACTGACAAAGAATACTTATAACAAAAAGTCTATGAGTATGTGGGCCAAGTTCCAACATTATAATACAGTTGTAAAACCTGAGGGCTTATAAGCATCCAAAACTTTGACCACGAATAGACAAGGTCAAGCTGAGCGGCTGGAAAAGCGTGAGTGTAGGATATTAAGGAAAATCCTAAGGTAATAGATGGGTCGATGGACAATGGCGAATGAGAGCAAATGAGGAATCGTGCAGCAAGACAGAACCTATCACAGCATCCATTACAAAGAAATGATTGTTATTTTATGGTCATCTCATGAAAATGGACGGTGATCGACTATCAAAAAGAATACAGAGTTTCATCCTATCTAAGAAAACGACGCCGAGATGGTTCAAAGAATGTGAAAAAGATCTTAAGCAGATTGGTATCTCAGAGAGAAATTCCTGAAAGGAACAAATTTAGAAGATTGGTGACCAACTACCAAGGTTTTAACATGGCATCAACATCCGAAAGACAGTGAGGACCCTTATCTGAAGGGCATAAAAAGGTACTTCTTAGAGGGGCTCAGAAGATACTGGCAGGAAGTCAAAGCTGGAGCAAGAACAAGACCTGGACACTACAGTGAAGTCGGTTGTTACCACGCAGTCCATAAAGACTCACCTCGATAAAAAAAAAAAAAAAATAAAAATAAAAGGCTTTCGATGCAGAAGAAATAGGGGATTGAGAACAACACGAATAGAATAAAGGGGGAAAAACATGAGGAGGAGATGGACGAGTACTGGAAAAACAGGAGACGACAAGGGAAGAAGAAGAAGTGAAGTTATTACATGATGAGAGATGGTGATTGAATTTGATTTGATTCAGTTTTCGTTACATACACCGAAAAAATGAGATGATTCTCAAGGGTGTGGAACATGTCAGAATGTATAACACAAAACATTTTAATATAATGAATACTACCCTGATCATTTGTCATGAGATTGCCAAAATAGGTGAATACAATACAGTAAACTGGAGAAACTAATATTTACAGAATTAATACGCTCTCAGAATGAAATATTGTTGTTGTTGTTGTTGTTGTGGTCTTCAGTCCTGAGACTGGTTTGATGCAGCTCTCCATGCTACTCTATCCTGTGCAAGCTTCTTCATCTCCCAGTACCTACTGCAACCTACATCCTTCTGAATCTGCTTAGTGTATTCATCTCTTGGTCTCCCTCTACGATTTTTACCCTCCACGCTGCCCTCCAATACTAAATTGGTGATCCCTTGATGCCTCAGAACATGTCCTACCAACCGATCCCTTCTTCTGGTCAAGTTGTGCCACAAACTTCTCTTCTCCCCAATCCTATTCAATACTTCCTCATTAGTTATGTGATCTACCCATCTAATCTTCAGCATTCTTCTGTAGCACCACATTTCGAAAGCTTCTATTCTCTTCTTGTCCAAACTATTTATCGTCCATGTTTCACTTCCATACATGGCTACACTCCATACGAATACTTTCAGAAATGACTTCCTGACACTTAAATCTATACTGGATGTTAACAAATTTCTCTTCTTCAGAAACGCTTTCCTTGCCATTGCCAGCCTACATTTTATATCCTCTCTACTTCGACCATCATCAGTTATTTTGCTCCCCAAATAGCAAAACTCCTTTACTACTTTAAGTGCCTCATTTCCTAATCTAATTCCCTCAGCATCACCCGACTTAATTAGACTACATTCCATTATCCTTGTTTTGCTTTTGTTGATGTTCATCTTATATCCTCCTTTCAAGACACTGTCCATTCCATTCAACTGCTCTTCCAAGTCCTTTGCTGTCTCTGACAGAATTACAATGTCATCGGCGAACCTCAAAGTTTTTATTTCTTCTCCATGAATTTTAATACCTACCCCGAATTTTTCTCTTGTTTCCTTTACTACTTGCTCAATATACAGATTGAACAACATCGGGGAGAGGCTACAACCCTGTCTTACTCCCTTCCCAACCACTGCTTCCCTTTCATGTCCCTTGACTCTTATAACTGCCATCTGGTTTCTGTACAAATTGTAAATAGCCTTTCGCTCCCTGTATTTTACCCCTGACACCTTTAGAATTTGAAAGAGAGTATTCCAGTCAACATTGTCAAAAGCTTTCTCTAAGTCTACAAATGCTAGAAACATAGGTTTGCCTTTCCTTAATCTTTCTTCTAAGATAAGTCGTAAGGTCAGTATTGCCTCACGTGTTCCAGTGTTTCTACGGAATCCAAACTGATCTTCCCCGAGGTTGGCTTCTACTAGTTTTTCCATTCGTCTGTAAAGAATTCATGTTAGTATTTTGCAGCTGTGACTTATTAAGCTGATAGTTCGGTAATTTTCACATCTGTCAACACCTGCTTTCTTTGGGATTGGAATTATTATATTCTTCTTGAAGTCTGAGGGTATTTCGCCTGTTTCATACATCTTGCTCACCAGATGGTAGAGTTTTGTCAGGACTGGCTCTCCCACGGCCGTCAGTAGTTCCAATGGAATATTGTCTACTCCGGGGGCCTTGTTTCGACTCAGGTCTTTCAGTGCTCTGTCAAACTCTTCACGCAGTATCATATCTCCCATTTCATCTTCATCTACATCCTCTTCCATTTCCATAATATTGTCCTCAAGTACATCGCCCTTGTATAGACCCTCTATATACTCCTTCCACCTTTCTGCTTTCCCTTCTTTGCTTAGAACTGGGTTTCCATCTGAGGTCTTGATATTCATACAAGTCGTTCTCTTATCTCCAAAGGCCTCTTTAATTTTCCTGTAGGTGGTATCTATCTTACCCCTAGTGAGATAGGCCTCTACATCCTTACATTTGTCCTCTAGCCATCCCTGCTTAGCCATTTTGCACTTCCTGTCGATCTCATTTTTGAGATGTTTGTATTCCTTTTTGCCTGTTTCACTTACTGCATTTTTATATTTTCTCCTTTAATCAATTAAATTCAATATTTCTTCTGTTACCCAAGGATTTCTACTAGCTCTCGTCTTTTTACCTACTTGATCCTCTGCTGCCTTCACTACTTCATCCCTCAAAGCTACCCATTCTTCTTCTACTGTATTTATTTCCCCCATTTCTGTCAATTGCTCCCTTATGCTCTCCCTGAATCTCTGTACAACCTCTGGTTCTTTTAGTTTATCCAGGTCCCATCTCCTTAAATTCCCACCCTTTTGCAGTTTCTTCAGTTTTAATCTACAGGCCATAACCAATAGATTGTGGTCAGAGTCCACATCTGCCCCTGGAAATGTCTTACAATTTAAAACCTGGTTCCTAAATCTCTGTCTTACCATTATATAATCTATCTGATACCTTTTGGTATCGCCAGGGTTCTTCCATGTATACAACCTTCTTTCATGATTCTTAAACCAAGTGTTAGTTATGATTATGTTGTGCTCTGTGCAAAATTCGACCAGGCGGCTTCCTCTTTCATTTCTGTCCCCCAATCCATATTCACCTACTATGTTTCCTTCTCTCCCTTTTCCTACACTCGAATTCCAGTCACCCATGACTATTAAATTTTCGTCTCCCTTCACAATCTGAATAATTTCTTTTATTTCATCATACATTTCTTCAGTTTCTTCGTCATCTGCAGAGCTAGTTGGCATATAAACTTGTACTACTGTAGTAGGCGTGGGCTTCGTATCTATCTTGGCCACAATAATGCGTTCACTATGCTGTTTGTAGTAGCTTACCCGCATTCCTATTATCCTATTCATTATTAAACCTACTCCTGCATTACCCCTATTTGATTTTGTGTTTATAACCCTGTAGTCACCTGACCAGAAGTCTTGTTCCTCCTGCCACCGAACTTCACTAATTCCCACTATATCTAACTTCAACCTATCCATTTCCCTTTTTAAATTTTCTAACCTACCTGCCCGATTAAGGGATCTGACATTCCACGCTCCGATCCGTAGAACGCCAGTTTTCTTTCTCCTGATAACGACATCCTCTTGCGTAGTCCCCGCCCGGAGATCCGAATGGGGGACTATTTTACCTCCGGAATATTTTACCCAAGAGGACGCCATCATCATGTAATCATACAGTAAAGCTGCATGCCCTCGGGAAAAATTACGGCTGTAGTTTCCCCTTGCTTTCAGCCATTCGCAGTACCAGCACAGCAAGGCTGTTTTGGTTATTGTTACAAGGCCAGATCAGTCAAACATCCAGACTGTTGCCCTTGCAACTACTGAAAAGGCTGCTGCCCCTCTTCAGGAACCACACGTTTGTCTGGCCTCTCAACAGATACCCCTCCATTGTGGTTGCACCTACGGTACGGCTATCTGTATCGCTGAGGCACGCAACCCTCTCCACCAATGGCAAGGTCCATGGTTCATGGGGGGGGGGGGGGGGGGGGGGGGGGGGGGGAAACATTGTTATGCACTATTAATAAATTTATGTTATGCACTATTAATAAATTTAGCATACACAAAATACCTAATATTGACTGTTGCAACCAAGTACTGTCAAAACTTAAATCTAACATATTTTTACTTACGCTGGCCTAACAGTCTCTGTTAGGATATTCATCTGTAGAGTAGAAGGCATTGCCTATCAAAAAGTCATTCAAACTCTGTTTAAACTGTGCTTTATCTGAAACCAAGTTTTTAATGGTTGCTGGTAATTTATTGAAAATGTGTGTTCCTGAATATTGGGCCCCCTTTTGGACCAACATAAGTGATTTTAGGTCTTTATGTAGATTGTTCTTATTCCTAGTATTGATAATATGTATTGAGCTATTTGTTGGAAATATAGATATATAACTTGCATCAAATTTCATTAAGGAGTAAGTATACTGAGAAGCAATGGTTGGAATTCAAAGTTCCTCGAATAGGTTCTACACGATGTTCTTCAAAGACTGGTCCCAGATACTCCATTGCACCATTCACCGAACCTGATAACCCCGAGCCGTCAGTAACAAAAATTAAGTCTTGCTTAAGAGATTTACAGCACTACATGCACTTGTTACCAAAGTCTCATTTACTTTTAGAGCTATCTGTTCCACTTCCTTTTTGGCCCCACTTCTCTCTGTCTCCACTATATCCCATACAGTTCTTATTTTGTTGCCCGATACAATTATCTTTTTCTCTTAATAAAGCTACTTCGATTTCTGGATTACTTGATTCAATATTTTGCAGTATTCTTTGCAATGCATTACAATTCTAATATCAGAAATGTTCCTAGGTAGTAGATACAGTCTCCTTTTTGCCCCACATGATATCTTTATTCCTTGTGTAATCCATGGTTTATCTTTTGACTTCTGTGTGATCTGAGTTACCTTTAGGGGAAAACAATTTTCAAAAGAGGAGGTAACTTTATTAATAAATGCTTTGTATTTTCCATTTGAGTCAGGTAAACATCTCTCCAGTTCATGTCTTTGAGCAATTTCCTGAATTCCTCAATTTCTGGCTTATTTATTATCCTCCTGTACTCAGATTTAATATTTTTTTATCCTGACAAGTTTCAACATTTAACACAAGATGCTGCACGTCGTGATCAGATAGTCCATTTACTATTGGTTTTGTGATATGACTTTTTTCCCCTAGATTTGTTCATAAAGATATTATCAATAGCAGTCTCAGAGCATTTACATATCCTAGCTGCAAAGTTCACAGTAGGAACTAAATTGAATGATAGTGTTAAAAACACCAGCAACCACTATTTCCTCTTATTTTTTTTTTTACACAAGCTATTCCTTTCGCTTTGTGAAATGAAGCACTGCCTAGTTCCAAAACACAGGACTACTATGACAAGGTGAAATGTTCTCAGAGTGCTACATGTATGATAGTAAATGTAATCCGCACTATAGTTGTTTTCTGAGTAGTTATGCTGTGTGTGTTTCATTCAATCAGATGAAATGGAATAAAATCATCAATTTATTTATTTTGGCTCTTTATCACCAAGATACATTCAATGTTGGTTGAGGTTTATCTTTTGAATTCACTCCAGTGTAGATTGTCAAAAATTTTATCAGTTGTCAAAGTACTTGTAACACAGTTTCCGAATTTACTGCCATCCAGGAAAGTCTCCCACTCAAATTATTCTCCGAGACTGAGAGCTGGCTAAAACCCAGAGTAGAAAGCTCTCACATATTTAGTGATTAATGGAATATATATCGGAAAGGCAGGTTAGACACTGTAGGAGAGGGAGTGTCCATTGTCTCTACTGAGGTCAAAGCTGATTGTGACAGTGAAGTTACCTGGTTGCCTATAACAAGTCTATGTGAAATCACGTTAATTAATGGATGTTTTAATCATCCACCCGGTTCTGCTATGACAGTTTTGGAGCCATTCAAAGAAAGTCTACAGACAGTAGCACGTAAATACCTAGATCATGCAATGCTAGTTGGAGGTTAATTTAGCCTACTGAGTATAGATAGTAACCTATGGCTTTATTTCAGGGGGTGCAGTCAATCTTGTGAAGCACTTTTGAATGTGGTTTTCGAAAATTGTCTTGAGCACCTAGTTTGGCACGCCACATGCAATGGAAATATCTTAGACCTTGTAGTTACAAACAGCCCAGATATCATCAATGACTTCAGCATAGAGATGGGGATTAATAATCATGATAACATCATAACAACTAAGACTACAAAAATTAATAAATCAGTCAAGAAGGCTAGGAAAATGTTCATGCCAGAAAGAGCAGATAAGCAGATGTTAGCATCTCACTTAGACAGAACTGACATCACTTAGTTCCATTAAGATGGACGTAGAGAGATTATGGTCAAAGTTTAAATAGATCGTGAATTGCACTCTCAACAAGTCTGTACCTAGTAAACGAATTATGGATGCAAAAGAGCCACTGTGGTTTAACAATGAAATTCAGAAAATACTGAGGAAGGAAAAGCTACTGCACTCTTAGTTCAAAAGAGAATGCCAAATGCCAACAAGGAAAGGTTACTACCACTGTCATACCTCAGCAAAAGATCTGGCTGAGAAGCAGGGGAAATTATTGTCCTATGTAAAATCGCTAAGTGAGTCAAAGTTTTCCATCAAGTCACTTGACCAGTCTGGTGTGGCAGTAGGAGATAAATGTTTTAAATTTTGCATTCCAGAAATCATTCATGCAAGAGAATCATATAAACATACCGTCATTTGACAATAGCACAAAGACACCTAACAACAATCACCACAAGAGGTCAGCGCTAGCACAAGTTGTTCACATGATATTCGTTGGACTGTTGCCTGTAAACACATGCCATGTCAGTGCTCTTGGAAGAGAGCTGTGGCAGTGACACGGCTCTGTTGTTGTTCCTGTGTAGTGATCTGCAATGACGGGATGGTACAGGATGGGGGGGGGGGGGGGGGTCGAGATTCAAGCAGTAATTAAGAACTTCAATAAAGAAAGGTATGAAAGCGAAGGACATTCATGCCGATTTCCAGAATACACCAGGGGACTCTGCTCCTTTGTCTTCAACTGTTGCCAAGTGGATAAATGAATTTAAATTTGGTCAGGAGAGCTTAGATGATGATCATCCATGAATAGGTCAGCCAAGATGTGTCACTACTCTAGAAATCATTGCAAAAGTGCGCATAATGATCAAGGAGGATCACCAATTTAGAGGGCATGAAATTGCTCACGCTTGCCAGATGTATCTGAAACGTATTCACAAGATGGGTGCCGCGACTCTTGACGCTGGGTCAAAAACGCATGAGAATGGACATATCACAACAATGTTTGGCCTGTTTTAGGAGAAACAAACAAGATCTTTTGTGCTGGTTTGTGACCACGAAGAAACTTTGTTTTACTACTATACCCCAGAGACAAAGCAACAATCAAAGCAGTGGAAACATGCTGAATCTCTGCCGCCAAACTCCTTCAGCGGGGAAGGACTTGGCGTCAGTGTTCTGGGATGCGCCACCAAATTCCTTCAGCGGGGAAGATCATGGCATCAGTGTTCTGGGATGAGAAGGGGATTCTGTTTGTACATTGTCTCCCCACTGGGCAAACAATTACTGGAGAATACTATGCTAACCTTCTGGACAAATTATAACAAAAGGTATGCGAAAAAGGCCAGGTTTAATACGGAAGAAAGTCATCTAGCATCAAGCCAATGCACGCTCACACGCGTGTGCCATCGCCATGGTAAAATTACACAAACTAAGGTATGAATTGTTGCCACACGTGCCTCTTCCCTAAACTGAAAATTTTTCTTTGTGGATGAAGATTCACTTAAATTAAGAATTGGTAGCCTGAATTGATAACTATTTTGTAGGCCTGGAGGAAAATCATTATCGAGATGGGATCAAGGTATTGGAACACTGTTGGACCAAGTGAATTAATCTACAAGCAGGGTACATTGAAAAACAAAAAAGTTTCAGTGACATAAGTACTTTTTTTCTATTCTGTTTCAAGAACTTTTCAAACCACCCTCGTAAGCATCCCTGACACCTGAAATAATTAAAAACAAATAAGTCGCCAGTTGCAGATGGAATCTCAATTTGGTTTTACAAAGAGTGCTATATGGCACTGGACCCTTACTTAGCTTGTATTTATTGTGAATCTCTCACCCAGCAGAAAGACCTAAGCAACTGGGGAAAAAAATACAGAGGCGTCTCCTGTAAATACGAAGGGCGAAAGAACAGACCTACGAAATTACAGACCAATCCGTAACATCAGTTTGCTGCAGAATTCTTGTACATATTCTGGGTTTGAATCTAATCAGTTTCATGGTGACCAATAAGTTTATGTCCACAAATTAGTACAAAGCATCACTCATGGGCAACTCAGCATGCTCTTTTGTCATACGACGTCTGTTCAAAAAATTCCAGAACTTTGTCCACAAAATTTTCTATGCTTATCTTTTAGTTACTATGGATTGTCTCCTTCGAAATACTCTCCTCCACAATTGATACACTGCTCCCAATATCATTTCCACTTCCAGGAGCAGTCTTGACACACCTCTTGCTGGGTCGCATAAAGTGCCGTCTGCGAATTTTCTTTTATCTCATCTACCATTGCAAAACTTCATCCTTTTCAACTTTGGAAATAAAAAGAAGTCTGCAGGGGTCATACTATTCTCACATGGAACATCTCATTCTCTTTTGTGAGATCCAAAAAGTTTTTTTGGTTTTGACTCATGAGCCGTGGAATGAACTTGGCGGCAACACAATGCATTCCAAGATGCTGTGTCATTTCATAACATGATCCAATTGAAATGTTACATTCTTCTACAATCTCTCGGACAGTGAATCTTCGACTGGCACACACAATTTCGTTGACGTTCCTGACACAAGCGTCATCAGGGGACATCTAAGAGCGTCCTGAACAAGAATCATTTTTGACTTTTGTAAAGCCATTTTTAAAACGTGTGAATAATACGTAACACCGAGTATGGCTTAAGCACTCATTGCTATAGGCTCCCTGCATCATTTGGTGTGTCTCTGTAAAGGTTTTCTTGAGTTTCACGCAAAATTTAATGCAGATGCATTGCTCCTCTAACTTTGCCATCAAAAATTCACAAACCCAGATTCCATATTTCTTGATTTCCGAGAAGCATTTGACATAGTGCCTCACTGCAGACTTTTAACAAAGGTACAAGCACATGGAATAGGTTCCCAGACATGTGAGTGGCTCAAAGACTTCTGAAGTAATAGAACCCACTACATTATCCCGACGGTGAGTGTCCACCAGTGACTAGGGTATCATTAGGATCGTTCCAGGGATGTGTGCTAGGAGCGCTATTACTCATATTTTCTATGTGCATAACTGATCTGATGGACAAAGTGGACAGTAATCTATGGTTGTTTGCTGATGATGATGTGGTGTGTGGAAGGTGTCATTGTTGAGTGATTTAGGAGGATAAAAGATGACTTGGACAAAGTTCCCAGTTGGTGCAATAAATGACAGCTAACCCTAAATGTAGAAAAATATAAGTTACTGCAAATGAGTTGGAAAAACAAATCCATAATGCCAGAATCCTGCATTAGTAGTGTCATGAATGAAGAAGTCATATTGTTTCAATATCTGGACATAACTTTGCAATGTGATATGAAATGGAACAAACTTGTGAGGGTCATGGTAGGGAAGGTGAATAATCATCTTTCGTTTGTTGGGTGGATTTTACTAGTGTGGCTCAGCTGTGATGGACATCACATATAGGGTGCTAGTGTGATCTCTTCTTGAGTACAGTTTGAGTGTCTGGGATGCGCAAGGGGTCAAATTAAAGCAGACATTGAGGTATTTCAGAGGCAGGATACTAGATTTGTTAACAGTAGGTTGAAACAACAACATACAAGTATTATGGAGATGTTTCTGGAACTCAAATGGGAATCCCTGGAGGGATTTTGAGGAACACTGTGCTGACTGCAGAACAATTCTGCTTGCACCAACATACATTACGCATAGGGACCACGAAGATAAGAGACGACAAATTAGGACTCATAGAGAGGCATATAGACATTCACTTTTTCCCCACTCGATTGGCAGATGGAACGGGAAAGGAACTGACTACAGTCGAATTAAAATTACTTGATAGATGGCACTTCAAACGCCAATAAGAGTTGTCAGCGTCACACTTGAACTGTCTGGTGTTGCCAAAATCCACCAAAATTGGCCAGTCACTTCCAATTCCTGGTACAGCATTCTTTCTTGATGTATTTGTATCCCGAATTATGAGCCCGACACTTTTATTATGTATTTCATGACACATGATAACTACACCAAAAACAACACACATTAACAATGCTAATGAAAGACACATATTTCATTCATAGCACTAACCAAACACTACTGAATAAATCAGCACAAGGTGTAATTCAGTATCATACTTATAGTTATCATATTCACAGAGATCATCTTTCATTAGATAAGCTTTTCACTACACTGCGTGAAACTGAAATTTTTAAGGTTGCAATTCATAGTTGGAACTGGGTCACTACATTCACATATATAAATACTTCATGCACTGCTGTGGCATAGCACAATGGTTGGCAGATTAATCTAATGTGTAGCATGTCGTAGGTTTGAATCTCATCAATGTAGCAAAATTTTTAATTCTAAATCTAACCAAATGAGTGTGATTATTATTTTCATTCAATTAATTGGTTTAAATGTATTTTTTTATTTTTAATACTTCGCTGCATCATTTTTCATCATTGTTTTGCCTGTTCTATTTGGTCTTATTTTTCATCTTGTCATTATTTCTTCATTTGGAATCTGTCTCAGTCATCTATAATCCACGACTAAGGGCCCACATGGACTGTTCACTGGTTTCAAACATGGCAGCATGTGCAGCTAGTTTAAGGATAGGTAACAAATGACACGGAGAAATTTCAATTTGCTTTCAGCCCTGAAATTGAGTTTTTGTTGTCTTGAGTTTACCCTTAAGGGTTAGCTTTAATCGCCATGAACAAAGCGATAATGATATTAGTACTGCTGCAGACTGTTGACCACAATTTTCTCAGCTGGGTTAGGACACAAGTTTACAGTCAGGGATACAAAACGCGTTGTCTGCCCCAGTTCAGTCACTGGTCACTTTAAATCAATAGTCAACAGAGTATCCAACATTTCTGACATACCTTGCACCAGCCACTAGAAAAATTGCTCTGTGTTAAACATTTAACATAATTTGTGAAGTGAGCCGCTTGTTTGTTGTCACCTGTAACCAAACGGTAGCTGGTAGCCAATGTGGCAACATTGTTGCAGCAAGTGATTGATGTCAACTATCAAGTAATTTTATTCAGACTATTGTAGTGAGACAGGGTACCTTCAGCCATGCACCATATGCTGGCTAGTGGAGTATGTATGTAGATGTGGAATCAGTCTTTCCTTCTCATCCCATCTGGAAAGTCTCCCCTGATCTGCAGTTCTGGGTAACTTTCTCAAAATCTAACCTTTTTCCTAGACCTATCCTTCACCCCTCTTCCTTCCACTTCAACCCTTCTGCCTGAAGAATGAGCTACTGGCTCTGAAAGCTCGCCTAATTATAATCTTCTTTTATGTGTGTGTTCTGCCGCCACTTAGCGAGTAGATTGTTTATCTATCCAATTCAATTATCATGTAATCAAAAGCTGCATTTAACACGCCAAGTCTCTTTTACCAATCATTTTTAATATGTCCTACAGAATGTGCTGTCTATCCTGTCCTTTTTTGAGATTACTGTTTTGCTGTACTTTTCTACAGGCATCATCTTACTTATTAGGAGTCAGTTCATTCATGTTGTTGTTGTTGTGGTCTTCAGTCCTGAGACTGGTTTGATGCAGCTCTCCATGCTACTCTATCCTGTGCGAGCTTCTTCATCTCCCAGTACCTCCTGCAACCTACATCCTTCTGAATCTGCTTAGTGTATTCATCTCTTGGTCTCCCTCTACGATTTTTACCCTCCACGCTGCCTTCCAATGCTAAATTTGTGATGCCTTGATGCCTCAAAACATGTCCTACCAACCGATCTCTTCCTCTAGTCTAGTTGTAGAGCTGCATGTCCTCGGGAAAAATTATGGCTGTAGTTTCCCCTTGCTTTCAGCCATTCGCAGTACCAGCACAGCAAGGCCGTTTTGGTTAATGTTACAAAGCCAGATCAGTCAATCATCCAGACTGTTGCCCCTGCAACTACTGAAAAGGCTGCTGCCCCTCTTCAGGAACCACATGTTTGTCTGGCCTCTCAACGGATACCCCTCCATTGTGGTTGCACCTACGGTACGGCCATCTGTATCGCTGAGGCACGCAAGCCTCCCCACCAACGGTAAGGTCCATGGTTCATGAGGGGAGTTCCTTCATAGTCAACAGTTAAGGAATGGGTGGCTGAATTCATATGTGGCATATGTCTGTAAGATGACTCATGAACAATTTCCTAGAATTACAATCAAATATGAAAATGCTGAGAAAGAACACAGTGTGATATTGCAAGATCAGTAATTAAAAAGATGTGCAAAACAGTTGATGCCGTGGCTGTACCAGAAAGTGAGTGGCATATCTGTTGAAGCCTCACTACAACCTAATGTGAAAAACAATTTGGGACAATCTGACACACAACTGATTCTATGCACCAATCTGTTCCCGTGGATGAGAGATGACCGAAATGAAACAGCAGTTGCACAAAAATAGCCAAGGTGACTTCATCGGAGAGAAAGAGTGGTCATTGTTTTCTAGGATGCAAAAGGGATTTGTATTTTAGATTAGCTTGCAAGACTGAAACAATACCTCACAAATACTATGCAAGTATTCTGACTCAACTGGATGAAAAAATATGGAGCCAAGACCCAGGGGGAAAAAAAAAAGTTTATCGTCAGTGAAATGCATATGGTCACAAAGGCACTTTCACAATAGGAAAACTGGGAGTTTCAAGTGTGAAGTCTTCAAATATCTATTCCATTCTCCAATTTTTTCACATTCTGACTTTAGCTTCTTCTTCTTTTCTTTTTGTATGAATGATTCACTTAAGACTATATGCGTCACAGCTCAAAATCATTTTGTGAGTCAACAACTGGATATGTTTTCACTGCTCTGTCTCTTGTAACTCCGTTGGACATGGAGGTAGCAAATGAGGATATAGGATGTCCATGACATACTGCTGTGCTGTCAGAGTGACCTGAAGTCATATCCGATGCTGCCCCACACGCCCTCTCCCTATGTCGTTGTCATACTGACTGACAACTGCAATCGCGGGTCTTGCAGAATGTGACTCACTGCTGATCACATGACAGGTGCAGGTGTGAAAGGGTTACAATGTGCTCGGTGTACATTACAGCGATTCTCCCATGGGCTCGTCAGACACGGTCAACTGGAAGCTTGCTGACAAGCACGCCGCCCTTACGTTCCCAAGCAGTCCAACATGGGGCCACTACCACATCTGAATGTCTCACAAATCTGCATATTGCATAATTCAATCAGCCTGGCAAATGGAGACACACAATTAGGCCCCTTCAAATTTTGTTACGTGCTGATAATGCTGACTCACAGAAGTACAGGGCATCTGTGTCCTTCACAGGGATCACTCAACATCTTACACTCTTCACATCTCTTATAGCTCCTACCATTCATGGTAACAATCCGAGACACAAACAAAGCTAATGCAATCTGGTGGCCTTTGTATCCATTTCAGAGAGTTGCGACTCTCATAATTTACCACTGGTATGCACACTCGTGAAACTACGTTGCTTCAGGGAGCTTCCCTTTTTTTTCTTCAAGCAGTTTAGTTCTTTGAATCCATTTTTCTTGTAGCTCAGAATAATTATTTTATTGTGTAGCAAACTTACAGACTAGCATTCTGCTCTGAGCTGTCGGAGTTGGCGGTCATGTGTGTGTGAGGTGTGCTTGCTTGTGCGAATGAATGGTGTGTATTTCTATTTCTTTTTCTGATGAAGGTTGTGGCCAAAAGCTTATGTGTAAGTGTCTTAACTGTGCCTGTCTGCATTTTAACGTGCCATCTTTATGGTAATTAGCACTCTATCTTTTCCTACACTGCTGATATTCCAACCTGGAGTTTCCATTGTTTGAACTTATGGTCTACTGTTTTATTTTGCAGTGCACTTCTACAAGTGTAATACACAAATGTTGCCTTAGGAAAGAGTCACAATAACATCCATGTCTACCGTTTGCTATTTTTTACGAAATAGCATGTCACACTCGAAATTTAACTTAGCCAATGAAATAAGTTTGAAGATTTATTGTGTGTAAAAGACACTATGGCCCACTGTGTGGGAAATGTGGGAAGTTCTGTGCAGAGACGGAGTTATCCACAGACGTGGTAAGTCTGGGGAGCTATACGGGTGTTAAAACATCGCCACCTGCTGGGATGAGGGGCCACTTACTCTGTGGTGACACTGTGCCAGCAACGAGCTCCACCAATTGATTAGCACCACACATGACAATGACCAACCAGCTGCTTCTCTGTGCAGAGATATAAAATTTATCGATTTTGGACGTCGGGTGACAATCTGTCACATGGAGAACAATGTTTACTCTGGCAATTTTAACACTAATCTAGTGTTCTGCAACATATTAATGTGAAATGTTGTCTATGATGTTGAAGCGTGTAAGTTAAACTGATATCTGAGAATTTGTTGTTTTTGTGGCACTATCTGGAAAATGACCTCTCTTGCAGCTCCAAGCATAAATGTCAAGTGAAGAAGAATAATTAGCACAGCACACTGGAACCGAGTAGGGATCCGGTTTACTGCTCGGCCACTAAATTAGCATATTGTGAGTACACCAGAATAGACGCTGTACACACTTGCATATACTACATACACAAGTACAAGCATCGATCAAGCTACTGTGAAACTGCACTCTGTGTGACTCATCACTACATCAGAATACTGTAAATGTAGTGATTCCAATTTCTTAAGGTCTCTTCCTGTTTGTTTTCATCAGTTGGATCTTATTTTTCAAGTATGTGGGAATCCAATGAGCTGCCTGTTTGGACACATTCTTTCTGTATGTCCCACAAGTTGGATTCTTTGGAGACACATTGTAACAAGAGTTTTTAGGAATTTGCCTGTAGATTTCACGCTGGGTTCTGTGTGATGTGTTCCATCTTTTATTCTTGGGCCTAAGATTTTTACTACAATTTTACATTCTTCTAATTCAGTTTGCTGTTTTCATGTCTTGTGTTGGACAAAGAGTCTCTCTCATGCATAAAGAAATTCTAATTTGATCACTGTTGTACAATGTTAGATTTTAAAGTTCCAGGAAAAATACTTTTAGTTAACTGAGAGACAGTTTGTATTTTCTGAAGTCTGGATTCTATGGCCTTCTTTTCATTATGATGTTCAGTGGTCTTTTTCACCTAATTATTTAAACTCTTTAACACCAAATACTACGTTGTTGCCTATATAAGTTCAACTAGTGCCATTTTGGTATCAGCCAAGAATTTTTTCTCCAGGTGAAATTAGTAGTCCAATTTTCCTAGCTTGCTCCCTTAATATTTCAAATTGCTTTAGGACATCAGTAATGTTTTTGTCAATTAGTATTATGTCATCGGTATAGGTTACACAATATAATTCTATCTTTAAGTTTACGTTCTAGTCAGTGTAATAGTGCACCTGCTCTTCTCCATTACCTTACAATTTTCTTAGGGGCATAGTTGAATAGCAATGTGATATGCCATCCCATTTTCATATTCTTATGTCTGTCTTAAATTACACTGCTTGAAAAAAAGTGAGACACTCAGAAGGTGGGGAGAAAACAAATTGAAACATAGCGAATTTAGAGGATATGTGATGTTATTTCAGTGATAACAAAACAGAGTCAAATTTACACAGAACTTATCAGTTTGAGCCCACTTATCAATACAGCAATGCACCCTGTCTGGCCTGGACAGTGCGGGAGGATGTCGTAAAGCTGCTGCATACCCTCCTGAGAAAGGTGATCCACAACTGTTGTAACTGGACATTGCAATCATGGATACAGGCAGTGGGACGGAGTTGACGTCCATGTTGGTCCCATAATGTTCTATCGGGGACAGATATGGGGATTTTGCTGGCCACCGGAGTATATCAACATCACACAGACAATTTAAAGAGACACATACTACATGTGGACAAGCACTGGCCTGTTGAAAAATAGCACCACAATACTATTACACACTGCTGTACCATCAGAGTTCCCTCGGCCATTACAAGCCGTGACTTGAAGTCATACCCAATGGCTCCCCACACCATGGGACTCCTTTGTGACCCCCCCCCCCCCCAAAAATGTGGAAGAATGGGACCTCTCCCAATCTCCCCGGGTCACTGTCAAACTTCTCCACGATAGTCATTTGGAGCAGTGCAGGACTGGGACTCATTAGTGAACATAATGTGACACCATTCATTAGCAGTCCATACTTCTCGATCATGGCACCACTTCGCATGCAGTCATTTGCTTGAGTGTTAATGGCAGCCTATGCGCAGGATGGCAATGCCATAGTCTGGCTGCTCCTAGCTGTATGACACAGCATGTTGCAAGGAGTCTATTACAGTGAACTCCTGTTTATCCGAAATGATCAGGACGGTGGCCGGTTCCGATAACGAAAATTTCAGATAAATCAAAGTCCCCCTGTTTTCACATGTGAACACTCCAAATTGTGTCAATATTGCGAAATACGATCGTAAAACGTGCGTAGGGTATGTAAAATGTTTCTGATACAGTTGCAAACAACCCTGTACTTTTTTACTGAAAAAATTGTGTTGACATGTTGAAAAGGCACCAAACTATGATTGAAAACTCAAAGTTTTTAAATGCTGTATAACTAAGCTCGTTTATTTTGCATTCTTACAGAAAAAAATCTCCCTTATTTGGCAGCAGGAAAAAACAGGAGTTTTAATTTTATTACCTGCTCTTTTGAATAAAAAATAAACTACTGAACAAAATTGTGAAACAAATCTAGAGATTACTCAAGGGAACGA
The DNA here is from genome assembly GCF_021461395.2 of Schistocerca americana. Classification (NCBI taxonomy): domain Eukaryota; kingdom Metazoa; phylum Arthropoda; class Insecta; order Orthoptera; family Acrididae; genus Schistocerca; species Schistocerca americana. The sequence goes on along the minus strand of NC_060130.1, from coordinate 18,242,728 downwards.
AAAGTCTGTCTAGAGGAACTTTCAAGAAAATTAAAAAAAAAAAAAACCTTTTAAGTTATGGACATAGAAGTTCTAGGATGCTTCATTAGAGTTTATTTTTTGGTAACGAAGTCACGAATGTCTTTTTTTTTGTTTTTGTTTTTTTGCTTGAGAAACTATTGCTGCAACAATACATCTCCACCATTGAAATCAAACTATTTCAGGATAAATCGTCTCCTCCTGTTGGCTGATGTACTCCAGGGCAGTTTGGATCACTTCGTAACAGAATGTGTGAGGAATATTTTTCTCTGATTCATCATCAGAAACATAGTGTTCTAACGCTTTATGATCGGTCACAATTTGGACGATTTCATCCTCAGTCACATGAAAAAATGCCATTTTCCATCCACTCTTCAATGTCTTCGAAGTGTGTGTCTTTACAACCAGATTCTCCAGTAAATTCACCAAAATTATGTCAGCTTGAGTTTCGGTATTGCCTCCTCCTTCCCACCACTTAGGTTGCCTTACGATCTAAGAGTTTTTTCCAAGACCTAACAAGAGGAACTGGAGGAATTAGATTCCAAGCTTCAGCAATCAATGAATAACACTTAAAACATCAATTTTTTTAAGAGCTTCCACAAAATCATCTGCAGCATCAATCACACCTATTCAGTATTCCAGCATCTTGCGTCTGTAATGTTTTTCTATCGCCTCAAGAATACCTTGGTCCATCGGTTGACATAGAGATGTGACATTTTGTGGGAGAAATACAACTTTGATATCCCCATCTTGCAGATCACCTGGGTGATAAGGAGCACTGTCCACAAGAAGTAGCGCTTTTCAAGGAAGTCCATTTCCTTCCATGTAATTTACTACAGCTGGAACAAACTCTGCCTGGAACCACTCTCTGAAGATGGCACTGTTCATACATGCCTTAAGACTGATTCGTGTACCTCAGTGGCAAAGCTGGTTGGTTGGTGTCTAAATGCTCTTGGTGTTTTGGATTTGCTAATTAAAGTAAGACACAGTTTATGATTGCCAGTGGCATTACTGCAAGTGAGGACAGTAAATCTTTCTTTGATTTTTTTGTATCCGGAAGCCATTTCTTCTTCTTTAGAGGCAAGGGTTTTTGTTGGCAGCATTTTGTAATTCAACTCAGTCTCATCACATTTGTAAAGTTGATTGCCAGTATAACCTCCTTTGTCAATGATTGTGTGCAGTTTCTTCTTAAAATCAGCGTAGCAGCTTCATCCCCAGATAATGATTTGGCACTGATGGCAATTTCATGAATGCCATGCCGCTTCTTGAAACAATCCTGCCGGCCATTACTTCCGAGGAATTCTTGCTTCTTTCCTTCAATCAGCTCATCAGCTCATTTTGACAAAGTAGAGGACGTGAAACTGACACATCTTTGGCTCTTATTTATTCGTGCCACAAAAATAATGCCTCTTCTAACTGAGGATGTGCACCTTTTCTCATTGTTTTTCAAGATTTCACTGCGCTGCCCAATGCTTGGATGGAACAAAATTTTTCAATTCCTGATCAATTTGTCTTCCGATCAGTAATTGTACTCCTACTCTGCAGCAACTTTTGTGGGTGGCTCACCAGCATCAATTCTCTGCAAAGTGTGAAGCTCTTTTTCCAACAAGATCACATTCGTTTTATGTTTTGTGCCCGTAGTCACGTTCAGTGTTCTTTTTACAGACACTCGACTGAGTCCTTTATGGTTTTTGGCCCCTTTTATCTCTGGACACTTTAAGGCACATAGTGGGAGCACAAAACCTCAAATCAGAAACACACAGATGCAAAACTTGACAACACTCGAGATGCACTAGACAAACTTTTGATTTTTGAAACCAGGCTGTGGCAGCCATCAAATGAAAGCATTCGATACATCTATGCCATTTCCTCTGTTCTACCCAAGCCCACGTGGCAACACAACAGGGTGTTGTACGTTCACTGTTAAACACTCAGCTTTGATGTACCGACAACAAGTGGAAAGTGTTAGGCGGCGCACTCTAATTGTCGGTTTCGACAGGGCTACGTTGCGCTGCATAGAACAATACTGTATGTACTGTACTTCCAAGGAGTTCCAATAGATGGCTGTGGCATACGAATAAGAAACACACTAGAGCTTCAACCAACACATGCACGAATTGATGATACTTGGACTTTTGACACGCACCAGTGCACTGATTAGCAGTAGATTGCCAAAAAACACTAGCAAATGCTTGGCTCCAGGTGCATGCAAATTGAAACTTGTCAAGCGTCAATCTAGCTAGCCAAAAGTGTAGCTGCACGAGAGTTTATTGTACTTGTTCTCAGATGGCAGTCACAGACATGAACAGATTACAATGTACTCAGTACACTACACAGTGATGCTCCCTTGTAGCGGTCTGATGTAGTCAACTGGAAGATTGATGATGAGTATGCCCTTACTTTCCAACATCAGGCCACTGTCAGATCCAAATACTCCAAAAATACAGATGTTGCAAGGTTTAACCAGGCGACCAAATGGACATCCACAATGAGGTTTCTTTCAAACTCTCATCAGATAATGCTGTCTCACACCAATATGCAGCACCTTCATATCCTCCAGAGTGATGATTCAACATCTGACGCTATTCACATCCCTTATATACCACACGATGCTTGCTAAACAGCAATAAAAACAAAGAACACTAATGAATAATGAAGGAAAAGACAGACTGTTACTTACCATAAAGAAGATACCTTAGGCTGCAGATGGGCAGAATTAAAAGACACTTACACAAAGCTTTCAGCCACAGCCTTCATCAGTAAGTAGTAATCTGTCTTTTCCAACATTGTTGATATTCCTACTGGAGTTTCCATTGTTTCAAGGACACTGATGCTTTTCTGTGAGTGTTTCCTTTATGATGTTTTCTGCATTTTAGCTATTTTTTAAAAAAGAAAAAAAAGAAAGAAAGAAAAAAAAAAAGATTTGTTGCTGGAAAACTTCTGAAGTCCAATAAAGGAGTTACAACAGCCATATATGATTATCTGGTGGACCTTGCAGAACCAAATTCTAGGGCTGAAATGTACTGTTGACCAATGGGCATTAATCAGAATGAATACTAAATAAAAAATTAAATCCAATTTTACACAAAAAACTCAGGTTCTATCACTGTTGTTTTTCGTTCTATTTTGCTCTTATGTTTGCTATGACCTGTTAAGCAGAAATTTTCTTTCTATCTATAGAGTTACATTTGCTGTAATGTATCTTACCTGCATGTTGTTTCTTCTTTCTTCTCACTGCTGCCCCAATCATGGCAAGCAAGTCATCCTCACTGCATTTGCTTTGTATTGCATCTCTGAAACAACAGTTAAAACACCCGTTAAACAGTACCAGGCCAACACCACATAGTGAAATGTTGGTACACTAAAAAGGAAGAAAAACTTTGCAGAAATCTTCAACAGTAATCTTGTAGTCTGCAGTAGGCAACAGCAGGATAACAAACCCACTGGACAAAAATGGGAAAGTCATGATAGAAGTTACTTTTATTTTTATAAATAAACAGGTATCTTACACAAATGCTCAAGAGTATACATAGGATCTCGGGCTGAAGAGGTGGAGCAGAAACTGACATTAGTTTTGTTGAAGAGGGAGTAGTGGAACACAGCACAATTTCTTGCAAAATGAAGCCAAATTTATTGATAAACTGTTAATTAATTGCCAAGCTCACTAATGTGACCATTTTACAACAGGTACTTACTGCTTGGAGTATATGTGACTTTTCAGGCTTGCCTGATAGATCTGTTGCAAAAACACTTTGGGTTCCCCACCAGATAACATTATGCAAGTCCCTCCCTCAATATTTCAGTGACACAACGTTTTGGCATCTTCAGGTGATGGTGATTTCCACCATCACTGCTGCAAGATGGAACTGGCAATTTCCACATGACAGCTTTGAAATTTATCATGTGGATGACTATGACCATCATATTTAGAATTCAGAGGATTTCATAGAATACCTGAAGATGCTTAAACTAGAACTTTCAGATCTTTTAGTTAGCTCAAATGTTATATCATTACTTACAAAAGTGCCCTGCAGCCCTCATTAGAGGTTATTAGCAGCAAGTTTGAGAAAGAAATTGTGGTGCTGTTTAAAAATGTGCATACCTCATCCTATTTCTTATGTAACACCAACTACTTTAATCAAGTGGACAGTGTTCCCATGGGAGATCCTCTATTTCCCTTAGTAAATATCCAACATTCCTCCTTCTGGCAGAATGCTGAAGAGACATTTGTGGTGTGGCCCACATAATACAGACACTACCTATGTTCCTGCAGCATTTGCACTCGGTCCATCTAAATATTCAGTTCACTGTGGAAGTACAAAAAGATAGCAGCTTACCATTCCTGGATGTCACGGTTAGAAGAAAAGCTGACAGAACACTGCGGCTTAGTCTCTACTGCAAACTGATACACGCAGAGTTATATTTGCGGTCCAAAAGTTGCCATCACCCTCCACAATGTGGTAGTGTCTTACACTCCCTGGCACATAGAGCACACGTGATCTCAGATACCGACAGTCTGCCTGGTGAACTGTAACACCTAAGAACAGTGTTCCAGCAGAATGTTTATTCTTGTAAACAGATTTGCAATGTGTTCTGAGCAAAGCAAGTTCAGTGTAGGGATGTAAATGAAGTTACTTAGACAAGCACTGCAAATGGCTTTCCTACCATATTTCAGCGGCATGTTTTCAAAAATAGAAAGAATCACTAAGAGAAACAGAATCAAGTGCGTTTTTTGTCTACCAGCAAAACTAAGGAATTGTTTGTGTTCAGTTAAAGACAATCTTGACCTTAGAAAACACAGATCATATATAAGATCTGATGCCATTATGGGAAATCTTATATAGGGCAGACACCTCACATTGTGCAAGAACACTGTGTTCAACAGCGCTGACAAAAATGCCACCCAGTAAATTAGTGGTAGCAGAGCACTGCCTGAATACAGGGCACCACATGTTTCCCAAGAGGACTTAAATTTTATTCTCAGGATCATCACTCTAGGATTGTGTTTTTAAGAATGAGGCATGTATCCATACGGTGGGCAATCTTACCAACAGGAATATGGAATTTTGACTAAGCACTGCCCAGAATCCAGCACTGACTGCCATGAAATTAAAACAGTAGAAACCAGATCCTCCGATGTATGACCTGATGCAGCACCTTGCAGAGAGTTAATTCAGCGTTTAACCACACGAGTGTCCAGAAGTGCAGTCATTGCCCACAACACATAAGCAGAAGGCTACTATGAATGGCATTTCCATCCAACTGGGAGTGCCTTCGTACTCCTGCTTCTAGCCTGACAAATTTCAATTCTGCTGTGCAGATATCACCAGTCACATCTTGCAGCAGTGATGACAGGACCCACCACTACCTGAAGATGACGAACAGTTGTGTTGGTGAAATATTGTGAGGCTTGCACAAAGTTATTCAGTGGAAAATCTGAGAAGATTCGTATACATTATTTTTCTGTGACGCAGGTAATGTGCAGCCAAATGTGATAATTTTCTGCATTTGCCTTTTTGTACATTTCAAAATACCCCAAAAATTGGCGAGAAACACTGAATATATGACATAACCAGATGACATACCCCACAGCATGTGCAGCAGTCGGGGTTGAGTGTAAAGGAATGATTGAGCAGTGCAATACTTTCATTTGAGCAAACAGAGCAAATTTCGAAAACATTTTGTAAATATGATCTGTTGTAAATGTAGATGTTACAAAATTATTGTCCCTGCTGTAATCAAGCAAAAGCAGTTCTGATTTTGTGTTTTTTGCTTCTGTCCTCTTTTTGTTTACAGACATTAGTTAGTAAAGAAAACATAGGTCATTTAATGGCAATGATGCTATTCTGAAGTTTATACTCATCTACTTTTTATGCAATACGGTAGGTTTTGATTTGTACTGTACTTTGCAAGAAATCAAGGAAACTGCAAGATCGGTAAATAAAATAATAAACTTCAATATAAATACATAATTGTTAAACACAATGAAAAAATACTGCCTGCCATATGCAAGACTCAAATCCTGAACGCCATCACTAAAGTCGCACATGTGTGTCCGTAGCCACAATGATATGAATACTTGACTTGGGTTGGGATGATCAAGTGTGACAGACCGAGAGGCTCTACCACTGCAAGCATGACAAGGTACATCATCTGGTGACATTTATCATTCACTTTTGACACATTTCCCAACATTTGTATCGTATCCAACATTTGTGATCCCATGTGTCTTGTATTAAATTACTTGTCTCAGGGTCATCTACAGTGCTTTGGAGGTTTTTAAATGTTAATACGCATCACCCTGTCTGTCTGTGTGTGTGTGTTTGTGTGTGTGTGTGTGTGTGTGTGTGTGTGTGTGTGTTTATATATATGAAACAAATACTAACAAAGAGATAGAGGGCCTGGCCAGTACTTACCTCAGCTCAGTACAGCCGATACATACACAAAACAGAACAGAAAATTGACGTATCCTAGCTTTCGGAACTTCGTTCCTTCATCAGGGAGGAGAGAGGGGAAAAAAGGGGAAGAAGGGAAAGTGGATTCAGGTTTTGCATCGGGGTCGGTTACAGGGGTAGGAACCGCTGGGAAGAGAAGGTGGTCTGGGAATATTGTAGGGTTTGACAAGGATGATACGGAGGTTAGGGGGTTGGCAAAAGGCAACTCTGGGTGGTGTGGGGAGAATATTGTCAAGGGATGATCTCATTTCAGGGCTTGACTTGAGAAAGTCATATCCCTGGCGGAGTAATTAGTTGATGTATTCGAGGCCAGGATAATATTGGGTGACAAGGGGGATGCTTCTGTGTGGTCTGGGGGTAGTACCATTGTTGTTGGGTGGGGAGGAATGTATTGCTTGGGAGATCTGTTTGTGGACAAGGTCTGCAGGATAGTTGTGGGAGAGGAAAGCACTGATATATAATATAATACAGGGAAACATTCCAAATGGGATAAATATATCTAAAAACAAAGATGATGTAACTTACCAAACGAAAGCATTGGTATGTTGATAGACACACAAACAAACACACACACAAAATTCAAGCTTTCGCAACCCACAGTTGCTTCATCAGCAAAGAGGGAAGGAGAGGGAAAGACGAAAGGATGTGGGTTTTAAGGGAGAGGGTAAGGAGTCATTCCAATCCTGGGAGTGGAAAGACTTACCTTAGGGGGGAAAAAGGACAGGTATACACTCGCACGCACACACACACATATATCCATCCGCACATATACAGACACAAGCAGGGTATATGTGTGGATGGATATGTGTGTGTGTGTGTGTGTGTGTGTGTGTGTGTGTGTGTGTGGCATACTGATCTGATCTGAACTATGCAGCCTTAAAATGGAAGTTTTTTGATCACTCCTTATTTTGCTCCCTGCCACATTGGCAATATGTACCGCAAATCATCAGACAGACGACCTTCCTGCATGCTTCATGTTGTGTCTAGACAAGACAGCCTAGACACAATGAGAGGAAGCCGAAAGGCATGCTCTAAGTTAAAAAAGGAGGGCGTGAGGTCTGAAACAGGATACGTAATGAATGCTATAAAGAAAAGTACGTAGCTTCTGGAATACTTAACTTTAATCCATCCTTTTGGTACATCTGGAGATTGTGGTGATACAAGTGAGACTCTTTATATACATGCAATGTTACTAATGGCGCCTTGCTAGGTCGTAGCCATTGACTTAGCTGAAGGCTATTCTAACTATCGGCTCGGCTAATGAGCAATGCTTCGTCCATGTAGTCGCTAGCAAAGTCGTCCGTACAACTGGGGTGAGTGCTAGTCCGTATCTCGAGACCTGCCTTGTGGTGGCGCTTGGTCTGCAATCACACAGTGGCGACACGCGGGTCCGACATGTACTAATGGACCCTGGCCAATTTAAAGCTACCACCTAGCAAGTGTGGTGTCTGGCGGTGACACCACATTCCTCCCCTGCAAATCGGCGAATGGTCGTGTTATAAGGCTTCCGCCCGCCGTGGGGAGAACCCCATGTTGACGTATGCGATGAGGTGGGGAGCCTAACAACAGGCGAGGCTGTGCCACCCGCACACGGCCATTCGGTCCAAGGGGAGCTAGGAAACACCTGAAAACCTAGTCCAGGGTGCACATCAACATGCGGTGTATGTGCCCGTAAAGAGACAGGAGGGGCCGAAGGGTCGACCTCCATTGCGTCGGGGTACCCGACGCGCGAAGACGCCATGTGGTCCGGAGCGGGCAAGAGTTCCATGGTGGAGGACAGCTGGTCACGGGAAGCGATCGGCGGCGTGTGACCCAGGGAGGCGCTTGGTGGCTGCAGCGAAGCGTCCACTGCGGGCGGCACCAGCTGGACAGGCGGCGGCGGCGGAGGCGGCAGCGGCGCGTCGCCATGGGGCAAAATGGAAGGCATCGTTGGTAACACCTGGGGATGAGGCGAGCCAGTAGATGGGTCCCCAGGGCGCTGACCGGATGGCACCGTCGCTGAAAGCAGACGGGGAGCGGCAGAACCCGTGCGACGACAGAGGCCCAGCTGATTGAGATGCCGACGCACCTCACCAGAGGCCCCCAAAACCAAATACATCACGCGGCCGAGGCAGCGAAGAATGTGCACTGCGAGCCAACGCCGTGAACCTCGATAGTTGCGATAAAATACAACGTCGCCTGGAGCAAAAGCAGAAGTCTGCCGCTGCACAGGAACCTGATGCGGCGGGTGCAGCAAAGACATCAAGTTTCGATGAGGACGACTGTGGAGCAACTCAGCTGGCGAGCGACTATCTCGGGGCTGAGAGCGATACAAAGACAAAAAGAGCAACAACGCGTCCTCCCGAGAATACGACTCTTTCAACTTCAACATCTGTGACTTGAAAGTCCGGACCAATCGTTCAGCGGCACCGTTTGACTGAGGCGAAAACGGCGCGGATGTCAGATGTTGAATACCATTGGCCTGGCAGAATGACTGAAATTCTGCGGACATGAATTGTGGGCCATTGTCGGAAACAATAGTCTGCGGAAGACCTTCAATGCAAAAGATGCAGACAACGCTTGGATGGTGGCAGTTGATGTCGTGGAAGACATCCGGACAACAAAAGGAAAATTACTGAAGGCATCTACCAGAACAAACCACCGAGCATACCAGAATGGACCAGCAAAATCGATGTGCAAGCGTTGCCAAGGGGAAGTGGCTTTTGGCCATGCAAAGACTTTCCGCGGCAGTGCGGATTGTTCTTCGGCACACGCCATGCAAGAAGAACACATATTCGTAATCGCAGCATCGATTCCGAACCAAGTACAGTGCTGACGAGGAAGTTGTTTCGTTTGCACTATACCCCAATGTCCTTGGTGAAGAAGCCGTAAAACAGAGGACTGTAACGAACGTGGGACCACGATTCTGGACTGATCATTATCAGAACGCAACAACAAAACACCGCGTCGAACAAAAAGTCTCTCCTTGTGAGCAAAAAATCAGCAAACCAACGGATCCTCGATCCGAGACTTTGACAAGGGCCATTGCGTAGCAACAAAATGCAAAACGGTAGCAAGGACCGGGTCAGCAGCTGTGGCTGTAGCTACACGACGAAAATCAATCGGAAACGAGTCGACCACGTCATCGGTTTCCGAATCAATGAACATGCAAGCAAGTTCAGAAGAATCAAATGCTCTATCCTCAGCAACAGGCAAACGGGACAACGCATCGGCGTTTCCGTGCTTAGCAGTGGACCGATACAAGATATCGTAGCGGTACTGCGAGAGGAAAATAGACCAGCGAATGAATTTCTGTGCTGTACGCGGAGGTACAGGCTTGTTCGGATGAAAAAGCGACATCAAAGGTTTGTGGTCTGTGATGATGGTAAAGTGACGACCATACAAGAAATCATGGAACTTAGTAACACCAAACACGAGAGCCAAAGCTTCTTTCTCTATCTGTGAATAATTTCTTTGCGCAGACGAGAGCAATTTGGATGCAAAGGCAATAGGGCGATCATGCGACCCATCTTTGTGCGCAAGCACAGCACCGATCCCGAAATCCGATGCATCTACCATCAACAAAAGGGGTTTCTGGGGATTGAATGGCGTAAGGCAAGTATTAGAAAGCAACGCCGATTTCAACTGGCGAAAGGCGCGTTCGCATTCCGTCGTCCAGACGAACGGAACACCCTTACGGCGTAAGCTATGAATCGTAGCTGAAATGGAAGAGGCATTGCGCAGAAAGCGATGATAATAGTTAATTTTACCCAACACACTCTGTAGCTGCTTCAAATTCTGCGGCGAAGGCAAGTCTTGTATGGCACGGAGGTGCTCTGGACTCGGATGTATGCCTTGGGCATTGATGACATGTCCCAGGTATGGTAAGTCACGAGCAAAAAACACACATTTGTCCTTCCGCAAGCGAAGACCATTTTGTCGCAATACCTGAAATAATGTTCGTAGGTGTGCTAAATGGTCGTCTGCTGTCTTTCCGGAGATCACAATATCGTCCAGATAGTTCGCAGCAGTAGGGAATGATGCACAAACAGTTTGTAAATATTGCTGAAACAATGCAGGGGCGGATGCACACCCGAATGGCAGTCTTTTGAATCGGTACAAACCAAGATGCGTGTTAACCACCAAGACGCACTGGGATTCTTCGTCCACTGGTATTTGGAAGTATGCATCTGTGACGTCCAACTTTGAAAAATATTTACCCGGGCACAGTTTGTCAAAAAGATCTTCCAGGCAGGGTAATGGAAAAGTTGCAAACACTAGTTGTGGATTCACAGTGGCCTTGAAGTCCACACAAAGTCTCAGTTTTCCGGAAGGTTTGGGCAAAATTACTAATGGTGAGGCCCAGAGAGAAGCCTGCACACGTTCAATTACACCTTGTGATTCTAAATCGTGTAATGTTCTTGCAACCTCATCACGCAATGCATGAGGAACATTGCACGCTCTGAAAAATTTCGGTTGCCCGTTGACTTTCAGTTCCAAATGTGCTTCATAGTTTTTAGCGCAACCTAAGCCCGGCGCAAAAATGTCTGCAAATTCTTCACACAGACGAGAAACACAGTCTGAAGGCACAGTCTGATTCACTGATAGGACCTGATTTACTATAGACATGTTAAACAACTGAAATAAATCGAAACCAAACAAGTTCACTGCAGTAGAAGAACGAAGAACATAAAATGAGACAAGTTTTGTTTGTCCCTTGTATGTTGCAAGAAGGCTGCACTGTCCTAACACAGGGGATATTCTGACTTGAATAACTATTTAACATAACATTTGCGGCACGCAACGGAGGTTTGCCCAGTTGTTTGTACGTGTCGTGATTGAGCAACGAAACTGCAGCTCCGGTATCGAGCTGGAATGGTATGACCATTCCATTAAAATCCAAATCTACAAAAAGTTTACTGTCCTGCTGACGACAAGAGCAACTGTCTCGTGCAATTTGAACTGATACAGGTACAGCATCACTTGCTAATTGACGTGATTTCTGGCGACGTCGACGCACACTTTGTGTGGGACGAACACTGTCACTGTTTGAGAAAGTGGCACTGGACGGGGTGGAATTCACTACATGAATGTCCATGGGCGAAGGTCCACGAGGCTGAGTGTCCTTGGTTCGATTCCGGCGCGAAGCAAAAGGCCTGGAATGGTTGTGATTGTCTGATCTGAGCTTTTTCTGGCAAACACTTTGAACATGTCCTTTCTTATTACAGAAAAAGCAAATAGCTTGGCGTGACGGGCAATTTTCACGCGAATGTCTAGTAGCACACCACGGGCATGATTTTACTGCAGTTGTATGCTGTCGCGGCACACCTGGTTTAGAGCGTAACGGCAGCTGCGTGGACGTGCGCGAGGGCAGTTTACCGGGCCGTGCAGCGCGCCTGGCGGGCTGGTTAATGTTACACATGGCTGGCGAAGTTGCAAATGATTCCTGAGCAAAGTCAAGTGTGTCTTGTCTATCTAATATGTCTATCACTTGCTGAAGGGAGGGATTAACTAGTTTCAAAATCTGTTCCCATATACGAACATCAGAAACGTTCTGTGCAATTGCATCACGGACCATTGTATCTGAATAAGGGAGTCCACATTCACACTCAAAAGCACAATCCCTTGTAAGGCCTTGCAATGTTGCAACCCACTCCCTATTAGTTTGACCGGCCGTACGTTTTGTACGAAAGAACGTATACCTTTTTGCAACTACATTAACTGTTTCCTTGAAATAGGCATCTAAAGCAGACAAAAGTTCTTCGTAGGACAGAGTTGCTACGTCGCATTGGGGAAATAATTTCACTATCACACGGTACGTTTGCACCCCTACACATGCCAATAAATGAGGCTGCCGCTCGTTACCTTGAATTCTGTAGGCGGCGAGATGAAATCCAAACTGGCGTGACCACTCCGTCCATGTTTCCTTAGCTGGGTCAAACGGCCTAAAAGGCGGTGCAACTGCGAGTTGTGGCTGCGGTAGTAGTAGAGCGGCGGCTGCCGCATCGTTGTGCAGTTCACGTTGACCCTGGACGAGCCGTCCAAGGGCATCCAATAACGCCTGCGTCTGCTGATTCTGCAAGTGATAAAATTCGGACAGTACATCTGGCGAAGCCATGACACAAGTAAGTGTAAGCAATTTGAAAGAACAAGACCCTTTCCGTTGACTTGTCGCCAAAAATTGTTGTGTCTAGACAAGACAGCCTAGACACAATGAGAGGAAGCCGAAAGGCACGCGCTAAGTTAAAAAAGGAGGGCGTGAGGTCTGAAACAGGATACGTAATGATTGCTTGTGTGTTGTGCCTGGTGCAACTTTGTTTTCTTTATGGTAAATAGTGATCTATCTTTCCCTGCACACACAGAGAGAAAAAAAACTGCCAAGTCCAGCAGCTAGGGGCAAGCTGCTGGAGTTGGCAGTCATATGTGTGTGACATGTGCTTGCCTGTGTGTATGAATGTGTGTGTTTCTCTGTATCTCTTTTGCTGATGAAGGCTGTGGCCGAAAGCTTTGTGTAAGTGCCTTCTTAATTGTGCCTGTCTACAATGTAACATGTCTCCTTTACAGTAAGCAGCAATCTATGTTTTCCTATATTTTTCATTTACACAGATGTAATTAACAAATCAGAGTCTATTTATTCCAGAGAAGTGACAGTTTGTTCATGACAGTTCAGCACAAATCTGATTTTTTATATACAGCAAGGCTACCTATAAATTATTCTGTGTGCCAGTGTTCATGCTGACTATAGGGATTCACACTGATCATGTGTAATTTGACACCTGGTCCTGTAAAGTTACTTCTGCTCAACGTGAAAAATTCTCCAATTCACATTTTGTAATTAACCTTAACAAATCAAATAATGCACCCTTCGATATAACTGCTTATTGTCCACTTCCCATCACTCTATTCCCAATGTCAACCCAGCTGACCTCTACTTCTAATCCAAAAACCATGGTTGACTCAATGTTTGCTATTGCAAGCTATTGCTATTGCAACACAAAAGTGCCAGAGGCACCAGTAATGATATACAATTAAAAATACTAGAAAGTAAGGCACACCGGTTAGTACATGCTAAGACAAACACTACAAGTGTCTAAGACACTGCGCTCTCACACAACAAGTACGAGGTCTGAATACATTCCAGTTATGATACACAAAACTGTTTCATTCACAGTGGCTATATACATACTCTCTCCCCAATAAACAGAATAGTTATAACTCAATTGTTCACAAGTGTATATTATGACTCTTGCCACAGCCACGCAGTCAGTATGCCACAGGCGTGCCATAGAAAGCGATCAGGTTCAATTCCTTGTAGAGCCGGGAAATTCTGTTCGGTGGACAGACTGGAATAGGGTACACTCTGCTTGTAGTTCTAGCTGAGGAGATACTCAAGTGAGAAGTAGTGTCTTCAACTTCTGGAAGTTGATAACAGCCTGGAGAGTTGTATACTGACCCCCTAACTCTCCATAGATTTATAGTAGAGGACATCTCTCGAAGAGCATTGCGTGGTCTTCTGGGCCCAATGCAGAGTTCCTTTATCTATGTATATTGTATATCACCACTTGTACACACTCATCAGCACAGTATCATATTGTCTCTTCACGTGGCAAATTTTTATTCCCTTGTTTCCAGATCAAGACTTTTCCTCTTCCTCTTCTTCGTTTTTTTTTTTTTTTTTTTTTTTTTTTTTTTTTTTTTTTTACTATCATTACTTGTACCACACATATTCCACACGGTTTATGCTCACTCCTTCAATGATACTTCCCATCCTCCTCTAGTGTGCGAGTTGTCCCTGCTTTCCTGCGTGTTTCTTGGTTTAAACACCCTTGTTTCAAAAGAGAGTGACAGCTTAGATACAGTCTTGTCAACATTTTGTAATTTTATTTAGCAATTATTGTTTGAGCCTTATAGGCGAATGTCACAAGATATTGTCAACCACTGGATTCACTAGATTGGAATGGGGTTCATGGTAACTTATCAATTCATTTTTTAAGTTGCTGTTATCTTTTTCATCCTATCTTGGACTAGCTTTTCCATACTCCCACTCTATTTTACGTAGCCAAACAGTTATCTGCCCTTGCAAACTTGCTCCTTTACTACCAAGTTAACTAATACTGGGCAGCCTAACAGAAGTTCCAATATCCAGTCTTTCACCACAATTCACCTATACACACTTTTCACTCATTGATTTTCTTTTTTCAATGTCATAAATATTTTGCTTTCACAGACTGCTGTGCTTTGAACATAAAATTGTAGGAACATCTGCCTCACATGTCACTTTTTTTTTTTTATTATTAAAGAATATGTTCCTTGCTCATTCCTATTTGCTTCTGATACATTTCCATTCTCACTTTTATTTTCTTTTGATCCATTTCTTTTTTCTTTGATAGACAAGTCAAACAACAATGGCAATATGTTGCAGCGCCCTGTGTTTCACCCTACTTACTACGAACTTACTTTTCTTAGCTTCCAATTTTATTAGTCATTTGGTTTTTAAGATACTTAAATTAATTGTTTGACCCTGTATTTTTATATCTTATTTTACCTTCGGTTGATAAAGGATTTCTGGTATGCTCACAAAGAGAGAGCTGATTCTTCCCACCCCTCACCCCCCTTACCTTGTCCTGAAACAAACTTATCGCCAAGTATCTTGCAGTTTTTTTCCTATTATTAATCTCTTAGTCTAGTCATCAATTTAAAAGTGTCAGTTGTTGGTCCCATTGTCTAATAATTTGTACATTTATACACATGAAGTTCCAATTTTTATTTGGAACATATAGACTCTGATAATCATGAATCACAGTTCAAATGGCTCTGGGCACTATGGGACTTAACATTTGAGCCAAGGCAGGATTCAAACCTGCGACCGTAGCAGTCGCGCAGTTCTGGACTGAAGCGCCTAGAACCGCTCGGCAACGGTGGCTGGCGAATCATAGTTACCATCACATGGACAGAAATACTGTGTTAACTTTAATACAACATAGGGACGTAGCTAAAAATGTCTTTACATAATTTCCAGTTCTGATTACTTTCCTTTAATTTAATCTAACAAATAGGTTAGTGTAACATGATGTTGACAGAGGCAAATTATATATACTCACAAATTATTTAGCTAGAGGTATCTGGTTTGTATGTCTGGGAGGGAGGAGGGTGCAAGCTGAAAACTTCAAGAAAAGATTACTCATTTCATACCTGCTGGATTTAACTGCAGTTTATCTCTTCCATATACCAACCACATACCTAATGTGCATGGCAAACAGTTTGAAAGTATTATTCTATACTCAGCATTTGGAACTATCAGTTCCTTCATGAGAGAGGAAAGAGGGATAAGTTTCTGAAGGTCTGAAAGGTCACTCGGACTCCACAACTAATGTGAGGACAAGAGGAACAAATGTGTCTATAAGAAGTTTTGGAATTTCACCTCCTGAAGGTAAAATACTGATCAGTCTGTCAGTCTTCTAGTAATTTTATGGTTTCCTTGCATGAATTTTCACTTGGACATGATTATTCTATGTTTCATCACTCACCTGAAAGATATCTCTGAATTCCCAAAGAGACACACCTTCAAATTGCCATCAGCTGTTATCGGTAAACGGTTGCACGTGCCACAGAAGTGTTCACTCATTGAGGTAATAAATCCCACACGTCCCTTGAAGCCCGGGACATGGTATGCCTGCAAAAAGAAATTGTAAGAAAATAGGTACTGCTGTTGTGAAAATACTATAAATGTGTTGCTCACCAAGTGGAGGAAGGAGAAAATGTGCATTAAGGGGAGTTTGAACGCCCTATCCTGACAATGTTACATTTAGTGACTTAACTTCCCCGTACTTCAGGAACAACAGTAGCCATTGACAAGAAACTTTTACAGGACATTAAACTATATGTTCTGAGTCTTACAATAATTGCATTTCAGCCACTGCTTTTGGAAATACAATTTTTTAATTACACAGTTAAAATTTTGTGTACCTTTTTGTGTGCTATTCTAAATAATTTTACTTATACATAACATTATGTTTTTCTTTTAGTTCAGAAGACTCAGGATACATATGTCATTACTCCCTGAAAATTTGAATTCGCTACTTGCCGTAGTTTCGGAGATTTAGGGAAAAATGCAAGAGAAAATGTAAATTTTCAGGAAGAGTTTTTAAAGTTTCAATAGACTGTAACTCAATATATGCTTAACATTTTATTTTTAGTCACTCAGAAGCACCCTGCACCATACTGTATATCATCCTCTTGATCTTTTTTAAGTTTTTTTTGTTTTCTTCTTTCTGGACTCCGTAGTGGCCAACTGTGCAGCATACTCTGCTTTACCAGTGCAAACCTTGTCCATCCCTTCAAATTCTCTGATGAAGTTTGCTCCAGAATTAATTCCCATATGTTGTAGCACTTTCACGCTACCAATGTTGCCATCATTAAAAGCAATAACAGCATGACTGACCCCCACTTTAGTGTCTTCATTACAAGAAAAACATTTTTTGGTCTACATCTACATCTACATCCATACTCCTCAAGCCACCTGATGGTGTAGGCTACCTTGAGTACCTCTATTGGTTCTCCCTTCTATTCCAGTCTCGTATTGTTCGTGGAAAGAAGGATTGTCGGTATGCCTCTGTGCGGGCTCTAATCTCTCTCATTTTATCCTCATGGTCTCTTCGTGAGATATACGTAGGAGGGAGAAATATATTGCTTGACTCCTCAGTGAAGGTATGTTCTCGAAACTTCAACAAAAGCCCATACCAAGCTACTGAGTGTCTCTACCACAGAGTCTTCCACTGGAGTTTATCTAACATCTCCGTAATGCTTTCATGATTACTAAATGATCCTATAACGAAGCATGCTGCTCTCTGTTGGACCTTCTCTATCTCTTCTATCAACCCTATCTGGTACAGATCCCACACTGCTGAGCAGTATTCAAACAGTGGGGGAACAAGTGTACTGTAACCTAATTCCTTTGTTTTTGGATTGCATTTCCTTAGGATTCTTCCAATGAATCTCAGTCTGGCATCTGATTTACCGATGATCAACTTTATATGATCATTCCATTTTAAATCACTCCTAATGCATACTCCCAGATAATTTATGGAATTAACTGCTTCCAATTGCTGACCTGCTATATTGTAGCTAAATGATATGGGATCTTTCTTTCTATGTATTCGCAGCACATTACACTTGTCTACATTGAGATTCAATTGCCATTCCCTGCACCATGCATCAATTCGCTGCAGATCATCCTGCATTTCAGTGCAATTTTCCATTGTGGCAACCTCTCAATATACCACAGCATCATCCGCAAAAAGCCTCAGTGAACTTCTGATGTCATTCACAAGGTCATTTATGTGTATTGTGAATAGCAACGGTCCTACGACACTCCCCTGCAGCACACCTGAAATCACTCTTACTTCGGAAGACTTCTCTCCATTGAGAATGACAGGCTGCATCCTGTTATCTAGCAACTCTTCAATCCAATCACATAATTGGCCTGATAGCCCATATGCTCTTACTTTGTTCATTAAATGATTACGGGGAACTGTATCGAACACCTTGCAGAAGTCAAGAAACACAGCATCTACCTGGGAACCCGTGTCTATGGCCCTCTGAGTCTCGTGGACGAATAGCGCGAGCTGGGTTTCACACGATCGTCTTTTTCAAAACCCATGCTGATTCCTACAGAGTAGATTTCTAGTTTACAGAAAAATCATAATACTCGAACATAATACATGTTCTAAAATTCTACAACTGATCGACATTAGAGATATAGGTCTATAGTTCTGCACATCTGTTCGACGTCCCTTCTTGAAAACGGGGATGACCTGTGCCCTTTTCCAATTCTTTGGAACGCTACGCTCTTGTAGAGGCCTACGGTACACTGCTGCAAGAAGGGGGGTAAGTTCCTTCGCATACTCTGTGTAAAATTGAACTGGTATCCCATCAGGTCAGCGGCCTTCCCTCTTTTGAGTGATTTTAATTGTTTCTCTATCCCTCTGTCATCTATTTCAGTATCTACCATTTTGTCATCTGTGTGACAATCTAGAGAAGGAACTACAGTGCAATCTTCCTCTGTGAAACAGCTTTGGAAAAAGACATTTAGTATTTCGGCCTTCAGTCCATCATCCTCTGTTTCAGTACCTTTTTGGTCAAAGAGTGTCTGGACATTTTGTTTTGATCCACCTACCGCTTTGACATAAGAGCAAAATTTCTTAGGATTTTCTGCCAAGTCAGTACATAGAACTTTACTTTCGAATTCATTTAACGCCTCTCGCATGGCCCTCCTCACATTACATTTCACTTCACGTAATTTTTGTTTGTCTGCAAGGTGTTGGCTACGTTTATGTTTGCTGTGAAGTTCCCTTTGCTTCTGCAGCAGTTTTCTAACTCGGTTGTTGTACCACGCTGGCTCTTTTCCATCTCTTACGATCTTGCTTGGCACATACTCATCTAACGCATATTGTACGATGGTTTTGAACTTTGTCCACTGATCCTCAACACTATCTGTACTTAAAACAAAACTTTTGTGTTGAGGCGTTAGGTACTCTGATATCTGATTTTTGTCACTTTTGCTAACCAGAAAAATCTTCGTACCTTTTTTTAATATTTCTATTTACGGCTGAAATCATCGATGCA
Source organism: Schistocerca americana (assembly GCF_021461395.2). NCBI lineage: Eukaryota > Metazoa > Arthropoda > Insecta > Orthoptera > Acrididae > Schistocerca > Schistocerca americana. The sequence goes on along the minus strand of NC_060130.1, from coordinate 18,223,652 downwards.
GTAACCGCTTTATGATCGCTGATTCCCTGTTCTGCGTTAATTGTTTCAAATAGTTCGGGTCTGTTTGTCACTAGAAGGTCTAATATGTTATCGCCACGAGTCAGTTCTCTGTTTAACTGCTCAAGGTAGTTTTCAGATAAAGCTCTTAAAAAATTTCACTGGATTCTTTGTCCCTGCCACCCTTTATGAAAGTTTGAGTCTCCCAGTCTATATCCGGCAAATTAAAATCTCCACCCAGAACTATAACATGGTGGGCAAATCTACTCGAAATATTTTCCAAATTATCCTTCAAGTGCTCAGCCACAACAGCTGCTGAGCCAGGGGGCCTATAGAGACATCCAATTACCATGTCTGAGCCTGCTTTAACCGTGACCTTCACCCAAATTATTTCACATTTCGGATCTCCATCAATTTCCTTCGATACTGTTGCACTTCTTATCGCATTAAACATGCCTCCCCCTTCACTGTCCAGCCTGTCTCTGCGGTATACATTCCAATCTGAGTTTAGAATTTCATTACTGTTTACATCTGGTTTCAGCCTACTTTCTGTCCCTAGTACTATGTGGGCATTGTGACCGTTTATTAATGAGAGCAGTTCTGGGACCTTTCTATAGACGCTCCTGCAGTTTACTATTAGCACATTAATATTGTTATTCCCTGCTGCATTTTGTCTACTCCTACCTTGCCGCATCTCAGGAGGTGTCTTGTCGGGCCTAGGGAGGGAGTTCTCTAACTTAAAAAACCCACATGTGCACTCCACACATACTCCGCTACCCTTGTAGCCGCTTCCTGCATGTAGTGCACACGTGACCTATTCAGGGGGACCCTACATTTCTGCACCCGATAGCGGAGGTCGAGAAATTTGCACCCCAGATCTCCGCAGAATCGTCTGAGCCCCTGGTTTAAGCCTTCCACTCGGCTCCAAACCAGAGGACCACTATCGGTTCTGGGAACGATACAACAAGTAGCTAGCTCAGATTCCACCCCGCGAGGCTTTCCGCCTACACCAACTCCGCTAGCTGCCTGTACGAACTGAGGATGACCTCTGAACCCAGACGGCAGGAGTCATTGGTGCCGACATGAGCAACAATTTGCAGTCGGGTGCACCCAGTGCTCTCTATCACTGCCAGCACGGCCTCCTCCACATCTCAGATGAGACCCCCGGCAAGCAGACAGAGTGAACACTGACCTTCTTCCCCGACCTTTCCGCTATTTCCCTAAGGGGCTCCATCACCCGCCTAACGTTGGAGCTCCCAATAACTAATATACCCCTCCCCCCATGTGCCTGCTCGGACCTGGCTGAAGGAGTGGCCACATGTCCACTCACAGGCAGAACGGGCGATGCCACACGGCCAGCCTCCACACTGACCCTCCGCCTCATGCGCCGTGAATGCCGCTGAACCCGCCACTCCCCTTGGGAAGAGGGTGGCCCAACCGTGCCCGGTAGCTGCAAAGATGTCTTGACAGCAGGGTCAGTGGGTGAAGCATGTAATGTAACACCTGGGGTGTACCATGCAACGCACCAGACTCCCCACTGCCGCTACACTCTGAGGCAGCAGCCTGAAGATGGCTAACCGCGGCTTCAACACATTCAGCTGTTTGCGAACAGTGGCCAGCTCCTCCTGTGTCCGTACACAGCAGTCACACATCCTATCCATCATAAGAAATCAATTTACTGTAGAGAGTTAATCAACTTATAACTAGACTGCTAATTCACTAAAGGCGGCTGATAGTTGACTAAACTGTGGTTACTAGACACTTCCTGTAGAAAACAATGAAAATAGCACTACCTGTCTCTGGACTGTATTGAAAACAAACACTAGCACTACTGGCACTATGGCTGACTAAACGGACTCTCTCTGACTGTATTCAAAACAAACACGAAATCTATGGAACACTATTACTAGCACCCGACAATTAAAGCTTCCTAAAAGCAAAAACACACAGAAAAGGAAGTGACAAGTAAGCAAAATAGAGTTAATACTTCAATTAGCATAGCTCGCTGCACAGCAGACATGACGCAGATGGCAGTTACAACGACACTGACACAATAAGATTATTGAACGACTCATTGGGATTTTGAGTCTGACAATGCAGACACTTCTTCAATAATTCAGGATTGCCAGGTCTCTGTAAACAGGTTTTATGATATCCACAACTGCTGCTGGGATAGAATGTTTATGGCTGTATGACCTGGATGAGTACTGGGCATTGCGGTAATTGCACCATGAACCAGATCTAGGAGGGCAAAGATGGTGTACTGGTTTATCATCAGCTGACAGTCTCTGGAAGAAGGTAGCCCATACTGCCTGCTTCATTTTCAACAAATCCTCAGTATTATTTCTAATGGCAATCTCATAATACTGTTGTAGTTCATCAATCATGTTGTCTGTCAGCCTGCTTCTTATGGTCTTACCACCTGAAAGTTTCTTGTCTCTCAAACTTTGTTTCAACTTCCTCAATCTGGTATCCATCCTCTTCTGGACATGAGCAACACATTCCAGTTCTGTGATAAGCTTCTCACCATAAGGCTGAGTGGCTACTACACTGTTATATGCATTTGAGTCTGCATAACCTAAGAACTTAGTGTAACACACTCCCCTTTAGTTTACAGATCGATTATAAATTTCAACAGCTGCACAGGCCTCCGTACGACTAGTTGTCCTTCATAACTTCTGTCACAGATATGCCCTTCTTCATTCCCTGATTTATACTTATAAGAATGTTTGGTTAAAATCTGGAAATCTATTAGCTTTCCAGTATCAACACTAGTCACTGTAGCAACAGAATTCTTAGAACTGCAGCTACGCTTCTACCAAGTGCCCCAAAAGCTACTGATATGACAATCATACCATCGTTTATTTCAGCAGCTTCATTTGCAGCACCCTTAATTGACTCACATGCAGTGGATTTCACAGCAGCTCCAATAAATCCTGCATACTTGTCCATTTTACAAAGTGGGCGTGGCATATACATCACGACACACATTGTTTCTGCTGCAGTGTGTCCTTTGCCAATAGCTCTCAATCCATAAAACCACCTAACATTTATGTCAAAATAATTATCTTTACACTTATCAGAATTCCAAAATGAATGAGTGTATTTACAAATGGCAGAATTAATGGTAAGTTTCCTGGCTAGTCCATTTGATACCTCAATGTCTTCATGTAAACTAACTGGCCCTCCACATAGATACAGCACACACATTCACATAACACCCCTGTTAGGATGTGTAAATGTATCAGAATATAACCTAACCTACCGTTTACATGAGTTTTGTTTTGAGATAACTGTGTTATCACTATGTTTTATTTTAATCTTCGAAGCACTAATGGGTGTTTCGCTAGATACTCATGAGTTTGCCAGTATTTCATTGTCTGCAACTTCACACACCACATGCTGAACACAATGTTTCTCTTTATTCAAAAATTTATTACCATGAAACCCACATTTCTTAAAAACACTTCATTTTCGAGTCATACTTTTTGAGAGATTTACCAGTCTATTCCTCACTTCTCCTCGGAAAAACGTTAGCACTTCGATATACAAAGCATGTTTATACTATGAAAAGATACGATACTATTTTTGACAGTGCTACCAATGCAAACACATAATTTAACCTTTATAACACAGCAATCCACAGCTTTCTACAGGGTAGTCCATTGATAGTGACCGGGCCAAATATCTCACGAAATAAGCATGAAATGAAAAAACTACAAAGAACGAAATTCGTCTAGCTTGAAGGGAGAAACCAGATGGCGCTACGGTTGGCCTGCTAAATGGCACTGCCATAGGTCAAACTCATATCAACTGCATTTTTTAAAAATAGGAGCCCCCATTTTTTATTACATATTCATGTAGTACGTAAAGAAATGTGAATGTTTTAGCTGGAACACTTTTTCACTTTGGGATAGTTGAGGCTGTAATAGTCAAAAATGGTTCAAATGGCTCTGAGCACTATGGGACTTAACTTCTGAGGTCATCAGTCCCCTAGAACTTAGAACTACTTAAACCTAACTAACCTAAGGACATTACACACATCCATGGCCAAGGCAGGATTCGAACCTGCGACCGTAGCGGTCGTGCGTTTCCAGACTGTAGCGCCTAACACCACTCGGCCACTTCGGCCAGCTGCTGTAATAGTCACAAACATATAAGTATGTAGTATCACATATTTTTCCGCCAGTGCGGACGGTATTTGCTTCGTGATACATTATCCGTGTTAAAATGGACCGTTTACCAATTGCGGAAAAGGTCGGTATCGTGTTGATGTATGGCTATTGTGATCAAAATGCCCAAGGGGCGTGTGCTATGTATGCTGCTCGGTATCCTGGACAACATCATTGAAGTGTCGGGACCATTCGCCGGATAGTTACATTATTTAAGGAAACAGGAAGTGTCCAGTCACATGTGAAACATCAACCATGACCTGCAACAAATGATGATGCCCTAGTAGGTGTTTCAGCTGCTGGGGCAGCTAATCCACACATCAGTAGCAGACAAATTGCACGAGAATTGGGAATCTCAAAAACGTCGGTGTTGAGAATGCTACATCAACATTGATTGCACCCGTACCATATTTCAATGCACCAGGAATTGCATGCCAATGACTTTGAATGTCATGTACAGTTCTGCCACTGGGCACAAGAGAAATTACGAGACGATGAAAGATTTTTTGCATGTGTTCTATTTAGCGATGAAGCATCATTCACCAACAGCGGTAACCTAAACCGCCATAATATGCACTATTGGACAACGGAAAATCTACGATGGCAGCGACAAGTGGAACAGCAGCGACCTTGGCAGGTTAATGTATGGTGTGGCATTAAGGGAGGAAGGTTAATTGGCCCCCATTTTATCCATGGCAATCTAAATGGTGCAATGTATGCTGATTTCCTGCGTAATGTTCTACCAATGTTACTACAAGATGTTTCACTGCATGACAGAATGGCGATGTACTTCCAACATGATGGATGTCCGGCACATAGTTTGCGTGCGGTTGAAGCAGTATTGAATAGCACATTTCATGACAGGTGGATTGGTCGTCAAAGCACCATACCATGGCCCGCACGTTCACCGGATCTGACGTCCCTGGATTTCTTTCTGTGGGGAAAGTTGAAGGATATTTGCTATCGTGATCCACCGACAACGCCTGACAACATGCGTCAGTACATTATCAATGCATGTGCGAACATTACGGAAGGCAAACTACTCACTGTTGAGAGGAATGTCATTACACGTATTGCCAAAGGCATTGAGGTTGACAGACATCATTTTGAGCATTTATTGCATTAATGTGGTATTCACAGGTAATCACGCCGTAACAGCATGCGTTCTCAGAAATGATAAGTTCACAAAGGTACATGTATCACATTGGAACAACCGAAATAAAATGTTCAAATGTACCTAGGTTCTGTATTTTAATTTAAAAAACCTACCTGTTACCAACTGTTCGTCTAAAATTATGAGACATATGTTTGTGACTATTACAGTGCCATCTATCACAAACTGAAAAAAGTGGTCCAACTAAAACATTCATATTTCTTTATGTATTACACGAATATGTAATAAAAAATGGGGTTCCTATTTTAAAAAACACAGTTGATATCAGTTTGAGCTATGGCAGCGCCTTATAGCAGGCCAACCATTGCGCCAGCTGGTTTCCCCCTTCGAGCTAGACAAATTTCGTTCTTTGTAGTTTTTTCGTTTGACACTTATTTCGTGAGATATTTGGCCCGGTCACGATCAATGGACTACCCTGTATATAAAAAATTACCGATTTTATTAGGTCTTGAGGTAATGCATATAAAAATTTTAACATTTTCAACTGGTGTAGATTATATTTTAGAAAATAAAATGAAATACTTCTCACACAAGTTTATAAGTAATATACATATCATTTTATTTGGAAAATGGCAAATTTTATAATCAGATAAAAACCCGAAAAAGTGAAAAAGAATGTTTTCCCCTTCTAACTCCCCTTAAAGTTATGGAAATGTGTAAGCTTTCGGAGCCAGTGGCTTCTTCTTCTGGCAGAAACAATAAGGGGAAGGAAAAGGGAAGAAAGAAAAGGATTGTCAAGGTTTAGGAAATGGGGAGAGTTGCAGAAAAGCTGCAGAGAAACCCAGGCCAGGACAGACTTACTGAATGGGATGAGAAATATGTAACTAAACCAGTCTATCTCTCATACCACCAGCAGATGTGAAGTATTCTTGTGATTGGTAGTAAGTCATAAACATTAAATTATTTTCAATGTATGTTCATACGTAATACTGCATGTACCTTTGAGGTATCATTGGGCCCATTGGGAAGAGGATCAAAATTAGGCCACTGCTTTCTAATTATTTGGAGCATTTCACAAAATGAGACCATCTTCCCATCATTCCATTTGTTGCCGCTGAAAGGCATGTACTCGATAAATCTTACATCAACATTTTTCTCTTTTGTTAACTCCACAAAACTGCACACTTCATCTTCATTAAAACCTCGCATTACAACACAATTTATCTGTGGAAGAAAGTCACCATTAAAAACTTGGTATCAGATAAAGCATGGTTTAAACAGAGTTTGAAAGACTTTTTGATAGATAACTCATCCTACTCAATAGATGAATATCTTAACAGTGGCTGTTAGGCCAGCTTAAATAAGAATGTCTGTTAGATTTCAGTTCTGAGAGCACTTTGCCATAACAGTCAAGATTATGTACTTTTTGTTTGATAAATTTATTAATAGTGCATAACAGTGTTTCAGTCTGACAGCGTATCAATTCTGAAAATATTAGCTGTTCCAGTTTGTATTGTATTCACCTAGTTTGACAATCTCCTGACAAATGATCAGGGTATTCAAATGTTTTATATTTTTTATGTTATACTTTCTGGCATGTTACTCACCCATGAGAATCGTCTCATGTTTTGGGTCTTGGAACAAAAGCTGAATCTAATCTAATCTAACCTACAAAATAATGGTTCTACAAGTCTGTTGTTATATTTGTATACCTCACTGATTCTGTTAAATTAATCTTTTTCTCTCTTTTTAGAGAATGTCTGAATTTATCTTAGCATGCCAAGCTGTTAACCTTCTTAACAATTTATGAAAATTAAACTACATACATCTCCAATCTTTTTCCCCACTCCAACGCACACATCTTTCGCTGAAGGTATTATTTTAACTATTACATGAAATTAAGAAGCTTTCTTGAAACTGTGCTGCCATTTGTGAAACAAAGTTAAAAGTGTTCTCAAGATAAAAGGTCTTCACAAAAGGAGCATTTAGTATCTGTGCAGGTGGTAATACTGACAGCCATCATATAAACAAGCCCAAATGGTAGAACATCCTGCTTTACACATACACGCAATGGCAGAAAAAAGGAAAAGAGCACACCTTTCATTCAAGCATTGAATATATAAACTGATGAGACAAAACACTATGACCTCCTGTTTGATAATGTGTTTGTCCACTGTTGGAACACAATACAGCAGTGATTTTGTGTGGGACAAGTTCAACAAATTTCAGGTATGTTCCCAGCATTATGTGAGGTATGTTCCCAGCATTATGCAGCACCGCATGTCTAAGCACAGGTCATGTAATTCCCATAAATTGCAGATCAGTGGTTTCTGGGTGCAGAACTGGTATCTGATAGCATCGCAGATGTATTCCATCAGATTCAGAAGGGGTGAATTTGATTCTGGCCTCGTGACACTGAAAGTCATATTGTTGAAACATGTCACCTTCATTAGGGACAGGGTGCGGACAGTGCACAATAATGTTCACACAGAACAAAGCTGTTATGGAGCCTTCAGTTACTACCACAGGACCCATAGAAGACCAGGTGAATGTCCTCCATAGCATAATATTGCTCCCACTGGCCTAAGTCTGTAGCAAAGTGCACATTTCAAGCACCAATTCACTCTGTTGACAGTGTATGTGCACAAAACCGTCAAGCAGGTGTAATGCGAAACTCGAATGATTCAAACCAGATGACACATTTCTATTGATTCACTGCCCAATCTCAATGCTCCTGAGCCACAGAAATTGTAATTCAACTGTGTTGTCAACATGGGAACATACAGGGGTTGTCTGCAGCAGAGCCCTATGTTTAACAATGTGCAATGGATGGTGTGCTCTGAAATACTCGTGTTTCCACCAGCACTGTGTTGCTTCCTCAGCTGAATGTCATCTTTTTCAAAGGAACCATCCCAGAATTTGTCTTAAATCATTTAGGGAAATCAAGGAAAACCCAAATTTTGGTGGCCCGATGGGACTCGGGTCCGTTGTCCTCTCAAAGGCAAGTCCACTGTTTGACCACTGTGGTGGCATGACCTAGTCTTAATTAAGCCAGAAAATCTTGGGAAATGCTGACAGATTTAAGATATAACAATTTAAAACAATCCTTTCATGAATTTCACTACAATTTTCTGCTCTTTTGAAAAACAATTTCTTTTGACTGTTTTGATGTTGTTTAGTATGTTTAAATAATGATGGCAGTCTCTATAAAAGGGCAGTTCGGCTTTTAAGTTTAGTTATACTGTTTTAAACTACATCCTTCATCTATTTGTCCACCCAGAAGTGCTATAGGATGTAACTTGAAGACTATGGTGAGGTGGTGGGGGACAGTCATGTGTTGAGGAGGAGGTGCTGCCAGAAATGAAGTGTGTGAGGTGAAGTTATTGACACTGCATACAGGGAGAATAAAAATACTCTATTCCATATTCATTCACAATCTACGTCTGCCCCCATATGGTTTTACTTTTCTCCAATAAGAAAAAAGAAATTGTCAGTAACTGTCTCTATAAGGTCTTAAAAGGAAACAAACAATAGAAAATCTAGGCTGGAATAATGACCATATTATAAAAAAAATACATTGCTATTCACTGTACACAGGAAATGTTAGGTCACAGACAAGCACAACAAAAAGACTACTAAACACATAAGCTTTCGATCAGAAAGTCTTCTTCGTAAGTGGACAAGACACACACACACACACACACACACACACACACACACACACACACACACACACACACACACACACATATGACTGTTGTTTCTCCCATGATGCGCAGTTGCTCCCAGTCTGGCCCTAGCAGCCAGAGACCGTGGTCATGTATGTGTGATCTGCATTTGCGCGTGTGTGTGTGTGTGTGTGTGTGTGTGTGTGTGTGTGTGTGTGTGTGTGTGTGTGCGTGTGTGTGTGGGAAGGGGGGGGGGGGGGGGGAGGTTTGCACCAAAAGCTTACGTGTTTAATGGGTGGTGTATTTTTTTTTTTTTCCCCCCTGCCTGCAACACAACATCTACACTATACAGTGAGTGCCAATCTATCCTTTTCATAATACTGTCGTTACCACCTTGCCAAGAGGCATATTGTGGAGTAATCCGAAGGGCTCTACTAATTTGTACAAGAGGAAGGAGAGCACAATCTCAATGTAAGTTTTTAGAAAACTGGTATGTGCATTACTTCTGCAAACCTTTCAGAAAGGACACAGTATGCACTTCATCCAGCAAGATGAGTAATAAACAATATTAGCAATACTGCATCAAACTTGTTCACTTTCATCTTTGGATTAAACATTTGATTTCAGAGAGTACAGAATTTGACAGAATCAAATTTTGGGGATATGTGGAACTGGGACAACGGCATATTTTTTACCCATTCACAAACTAAGCACTGCTGATTGCTACTTTTATTGTGTCTGCTGCTGCAATGCATATATGAAACTGTAAGTGCAGCATCTATGATGGAATAAAATGTTATACAAATGAAACAAACAGGCACAGTGAAATAGAGTAGTATGGCTCATCATTTCGTCTCACAGATTAGCAGGTGTTGACTTGAAAGATAATACTTAAGAAGTTGAATCCAAAGGAGAGGATGTACCGTATTTACTCAAATGTAAGCCGCATTTTTTCTGGTTTTTGTAATCCAAAAAACTGCCTGCGGCTTAGAATCGAGTGCAAAGCAAGTGGAAGTTCTGAAAAATGTCGGTAGGTGCTGCCACAACTAACTTTTGCCGTCGAATATATGTAGCGCTACACAGGCATGCTTCGTAGGCACAAAGATAAATACTTGCGCCAAAACCTCTGCGTCAGTAAATAAATTTAAAAAAAAAGGTGGAAGACGATTTTCATACATTATCCAACGAAGTAAATATAAATTCCGTATTGTTCATCTTCGAATGTAGCAGAACTTCAATGTATTACGAAAATCCGACTGGCAAGACTGTTTCGGATGTTTGTCAATATGGCCAACTCTACGTTCTGAATTTTTTCCTACCTGTGAGAAGAGATGGTTGCTTATAGGAACCTGATGAAATGTGAATCACATGCAGTATTCTCTTCATCATAAGAGTAATACGAATATAAACATGTTGCCACGTATTCTTTCGTGTTTGCTGCTATCTTATTTAAATCCTGTCTGCCTAATAAACTACGAAACTAGAGTGAGACAACAGCAAATGTGGAAGAATATACGTATCGTGTCATGTTTATATTCGTATTATTCTTATGCCTAATAGTGATACAGTCAGAACTGAAGCACGGCAACTGACTAGATTTTTAAATCTAAGATGACTCTAATTTCTGTGCAGAATTTGATGTACTAAAGAAGCGGCCGCAAAGATTTTCAAACGGAGATAAATTTTCGCCTAACTCTCGTTCAGAACATGTTCTATCATACGCAGTCTATTATTTGGTTCTTGTTGATCATTATCAAAGAAAGCAGCAGTGTAAGTAACAACAAATAGTCTCTTGCCATTGTTTCGCTAATGAGATGATTTCTCTCTCTTTTTTTTTTTTTTTTTTTTTTTTTTTAATTGTAGGCGGTGGTAGCGTGCATAAAAGCAAGCCATGCCGCGAGCGACGACAGGCCACAAACACGCACTATCAGAATGCGACAAACAATGCATGACACAGTACAGTAATGTATTTTCAGCTTAGAGTGACATAAACGCCTATAACAAGGAAACCGGCACTTATCAGATCAAAGCAAAATAAGCAATTGATTCAAACCAGACGAAGCACGTGAAAAAGGAAGGGTACCAGTATAAATACGGACGGAGGGCCTGACGCATAGCAAAGGCTACCTGGTAAAGCTTAAGTGCTACGCTTACGACTCGAACCAAACTACTGTAGCTGTATCGTCATTCATTCGACCTAAATTGTGTCTCATATTACAATGGACCGACTTTGTTTCGATTTGGAGGTGCAGCCTAAAACTTTTCTCTCCCCTTGAACTTTGAGTCTCAAATTTCAGGTGCGGCTTAGATTCGGGAATTTTTTTTTTCCTTCCTTTATTTCGAGTCTCATTTTTCAGGTTTGAGTGCAGCTTAGATTTGAGTAAATACGGTAGGTGGTATTTCACCTAATTCTGACTATGAAATAAAACAAAGTACGGCAGGGAGCTCTGACGAATCAAAGAGCAGCGATGAAGATTCTGATGAATAGTAAAGTATGAGTTAAGAAATAAGATGCTACTGAGATCGTAAATTTTTGTTGTGTTGATGAATCTGTTAACAAACATATTCAAAAATGCACTGAAACATTGGCACATGTAGTGTTGGGAGGTGATAAACTGTCATTACGGTTAGAGGAGCTACGTATTTCTTGCTGTTCTACTCCTACATGACACTGTATCTGAAGGTACAGAATGAATCTTCACTGGCTAGAGAAATGGGTAACACAATTTTACAAGTCTCTGCTGTCATGTAATCTCTTCAGGGAAATCATGACTGTACTAAGATTCGGTTTGTGGTTGACAAGGTCAGAGTCATTAAGAAATGCAAGGCAGCTACCATGTCAGTCCTAGAAGAGAGAGACGTAGGAAACTGTCAAAGCATGTACATTCCCGGTCCATATGTTTGTGGTGATGTAATAACCAAGTAATACTGAAGTGTGATCCAAGTCGCACAAATATGGCTTTAATAATAACCTCCGAACAATATGCCTCTAAGGACTCAACAAGACACAGAACACTGATGTGCACATTACAAACTAGAATCACACAGAGAATCAGTCAGCACTGTTCCACACTAATATATGTGCGAGTCACCAGCAGATGGCATGGCAGCGACCGCGCCACACGCTTGGCTCCCAGAGACAGAATCCAGCAGCCAGCCTGCAATGATCAGTGGGTGACCAATTTAAAGACGCATGTACGGCAACACCACTCTCGGTGCACTCACACTGACATGTACTAGTAGCACGATACAGCAGTGATGAGCAGTAGTACCCCTCCTGTCTTGCGCGCCTTTTATCTGGCTCTACAATTTACTTTCCTAAACCCACACAAATGCCTGATCCTCCTAATTCAATTTGCTCTGCAGACTATTTAAAATTCACAAAGAAAAAGGAGCCAAAATTGCACTTTGTGTGCCAGTTACTTTCCAATACATTGCCACCAGCTGATCTTATTTAAGAATACTCAACTTTCGTAGCCATACTTACAGCACATCCTTTGCTTCCTGGCCTAAATCCAAGTTAACTACCAGCCCCCCTGCCCCCCCCCCCCCACACACACACGCCCCTGCCCCCCCCTCCCCCCCCTCCCCCCCCTTCCCAATCAGCTAGTTGTGTGCTGTTATCTCACGTCACACCCTAGTCTATGAGTGCCCAGCTGTCTGTCGCCTGACCCCTCTACCTGCACCCCTAGCTAGCCCACAGATGGCTCCCCACTCTCTAACGAGCCACTAAATGCTGCCCTCCAAACCCCTCCCATCTCTCTCCATCCCTCACATTGCCTCAACCCACCCCATCCTACCCCACTCTAAAGCCCTACCTCACTCCAGAACACTCACCATGGGCCAGTAAAGAGCTGGCAGTTGAGCGACCACAACATAAGGAGACATGCATGTGCATGTGAGTGAGTGAGTGAGTGTGTGTGTGTGTGTGTGTGTGTGTGTGTGTGTGCATGCGCGCGCATGTTTTCCCTACAGCTAGAAAAAGAAAGTGCATTCTGGAAGCTCGCCAAGCAACGTACCTTTTAGCTTGGAAGGTAGAAGACGAGGTACTGGTGGAAGTAAAGCTGTGAGTACGGGTCGTGAGTCATGCATGGATAGCTCAGATGGTAGAGCACTTGCCCACAAAAGGCAAAGGTCCCAAGTTTGACTCTTAGTCCGGCACACACTTTTAATCTGCCACGAAGTTTCATATCAGTGCACACTCCACTGCACAGTGAAAATCTCATTCTACAAACCTTTTGTTCGTGTGCCTATCAATGAGACAGTGCTTCTGCCTTTTGGTGAGCCATCTGCTTTATTCCCTAAATAATTCGTAATTTTCAACAGAAACTTTCCGTACGTTATTATTGCATCCTACATTACAATATGCAATTTTCACAATATGTGGTCATCTGTGAATATAATGGGGGTAACAACTGTAGGAGACCAAAAACTGACTGCAGTAAGCAAGTTCAAGTTATTGTACGCTGTAGTAGTTACGCAGAGGTGAAGAGGGTCACACAGGATAGGCTAGCATGGGCAACTCCGTGAAACCAATCTTCAGATGGAAGATCACAACAATAAAAACATTTGATTCAGCATACACCAGACTCCAAACAGCGTACACAACCTGTATGCTCAGAAACACAGAAAATCATATTGGTTCCATCAGCAGGAAACTTCAACCCGTAATTGTTATGGAACACTGCGGCGATTTTGTTCATTAATAAAACCCAAAAGTGGGGAGTAATAAGAAAGTATTGTTGTAACTTCTTATCAACCTCATTACCAAAATACATATTAAGAAGACTGGTAAATTTTTATTTTAAAGGGGTCACTCCAAAGCGCCACGAAAGTATTTGAGCAATGTATAAAATTAGAGAATCGGTGCACAATATTGAAAGCCTATCTACATTATCTATATCTGCATGACTAGTCTGTAATTCACAATTGAATGCTGGCAGAGGGTTCAGAGAACCACCCTCAACCTATTTATCTACCATTCCACTCCCCTACAGAATTTGAGGAAAAACAAACACTTCAATATTTCCGTACAAGCTCTGATTTCTCTTATTTCATTACAATGATGATTTCTCCCTATGTAAGAGGGCTCTAACAAAATACACTCCTGGAAATGGAAAAAAGAACACATTGACACCGGTGTGTCAGACCCACCATACTTGCTCCGGACACTGCGAGAGGGCTGTACAAGCAATGATCACACGCACGGCACAGCGGACACACCAGGAACCGCGGTGTTGGCCGTCGAATGGCGCTAGCTGCGCAGCATTTGTGCACTGCCGCCTTCAGTGTCAGCCAGTTTGCCGTGGCATACGGAGCTCCATCGCAGTCTTTAACACTGGTAGCATGCCGCGACAGCGTGGACGTGAACCGTATGTGCAGTTGACGGACTTTGAGCGAGGGCGTATAGTGGGCATGCGGGAGGCCGGGTGGACGTACCGCCGAATTGCTCAACACATGGGGCGTGAGGTCTCCACAGTACATCGATGTTGTCGCCAGTGGTCGGCGGAAGGTGCACGTGCCCGTCGACCTGGGACCGGACCGCAGCGACGCACGGATGCACTCCAAGACCGTAGGATCCTACGCAGTGCCGTAGGGGACCGCACCGCCACTTCCCAGCAAATTAGGGACACTGTTGCTCCTGGGGTATCGGCGAGGACCATTCGCAACCGTCTCCATGAAGCTGGGCTACGGTCCCGCACACCGTTAGGCCGTCTTCCGCTCATGCCCCAACATCGTGCAGCCCGCCTCCAGTGGTGTCGCGACAGGCGTGAATGGAGGGACGAATGGAGACGTGTCGTCTTCAGCGATGAGAGTCGCTTCTGCCTTGGTGCCAATGATGGTCGTATGCGTGTTTGGCGCCGTGCAGGTGAGCGCCAGAATCAGGACTGCATACGACCGAGGCACACGGGGCCAACACCCGGCATCATGGTGTGGGGAGCGATCTCCTACACTGGCCGTACACCACTGGTGATCGTCGAGGGGACACTGAATAGTGCACGGTACATCCAAACCGTCATCGAACCCATCGTTCTACCATTCCTAGACCGGCAAGGGAACTTGCTGTTCCAACAGGACAATGCACGTCCGCATGTATCCCGTGCCACCCAACGTGCTCTAGAAGGTGTAAGTCAACTACCCTGGCCAGCAAGATCTCCGGATCTGTCCCCCATTGAGCATGTTTGGGACTGGATGAAGCGTCGTCTCACGCGGTCTGCACGTCCAGCACGAACGCTGGTCCAACTGAGGCGCCAGGTGGAAATGGCATGGCAAGCCGTTCCACAGGACTACATCAAGCATCTCTACGATCGTCTCCATGGGCGAATAGCAGCCTGCATTGCTGCGAAAGGTGGATATACACTGTACTAGTGCCGACATTGTGCATGCTCTGTTGCCTGTGTCTATGTGCCTGTGGTTCTGTCAGTGTGATCATGTGATGTATCTGACCCCAGGAATGTGCCAATAAAGTTTCCCCTTCCTGGGACAATGAATTCACGGTGTTCTTATTTCAATTTCCAGGAGTGTATTTTCACATTCGGAGGAGAAAGTTGATGATTGAAATTTTAAGAACCTGCTCCAGCAAAATGCTTTTGCTTTAATGACTGCCACCCCAATTCACATGTGATATCTGTGGCATGCACTTTCCTGTTTCCCAATAATACAAAATGAGCTGCCTTTCTTTGAACTTTTAAATGATGTCCTCTGTCAGTCCTATCTGGTAAGGATCCCACACCATGCAGAATACTCCAAAAGAGGACAGACAAGTATAGTTGTAGATAGTCTCTTTAGTAATCCTAATCTTCTAAATGTTTTACTATTAAATCACAGTCTTTTGTTTGCTTTGCCACCGCATTATCTATGTGAGCATTCCAATTTAAGTTATTTGTAAATGTAATTCCTAAGTATTCAGTAGACTTCACAGCCTTTAGATCTGTGTGAATTATCATGTAAACAAAATTTAGTAGATGCCTTTTACTACTCGTGCAGATGACATAAAAATTTTTATTATTTAAGGTCAGTTACCACTTTTTGCATCATATGGATAGGTAGCCTAAATCATTTTGCAGTTCATTTTGATCATCTGATCACTTTACAAGACAGTAAATGATTTGCGAGACTGTAAATGATAGCATCATCTAAGAGGACTGCTCAGATTCTCTCTTAAATTGTTAATGTAGATCGGCAACAGCAGGTGGTCTATAACACTTCCTTGAGGAATGTCAGATATCACTTCTGTTTTACTTGACGATTTTCCATCAATTGCTATGAACTGTGACCTTTCTGACAGGAAACCACACATCCAGTTGTACAACTCAGACAATACTCCATAGGCACACAATATGATTATAAAATGCTTGTGAGGAACTGTTTCAAAAAGTCTTCTGGAAATCTACAAATATGGAATCAATTTGAGATCCCCAGTCGACAGCACTTATTACTTTGTGTGACTAAAGAGCTAGCTGTGTTTTAAAAGGTCGATATTTCTGAATCTATCTTAGCTATTTATCAATGAATCATTACCTTTGAGATAATTCAAAATATTCAAACACAATATATGTTCCAAAATCCTAATGCAAATCAACATTAGTGATATGAGTCTGTTATTTAGTAGATTACTCCTCTTTTCTTTCCTGAGCATTGGTGTGACCTGAGCAACTTTTCAGTCTCTAGGTATGGATCTTTATCAAATGAGCGGCTATATATGATTTCTAATGGAGCTATTGTATCAACATTCTCTGAAATAAACATAAATGGTTTATGACACTGAGGAGAGCTACTACTAAGTTACTCACAGTTGCAGTTGTTCTTGATTTAAATACTGCAATATTTACTTTGTTGTCTTTGGTGAAGAAATTTCAGAAATCCGTGTTTAGTAACTCTGCTTTAGCAGCACTGTCATCAGTAACATTACCACAGCTATTGCGCAGTGATGGTATTGGTTGTGTCTTGCCATTGGTGTACTATACATTCAACCAGAACCTCTTTGGATTTTCTTCCAGATTTCAAAACGAAGTTTCACTATGGGAATTATTAAACACATCTTCCACTGAAACCCACCCTAAGTTTCGAGCTTCAGTAAAACATCGCTAATCTTGGAGATTTTGCATTCTTTTAAATTTTGACATGCTTTTTTTCATTGGTTCTGCAGCTGAGTTTTGACATATTTTGTGCACCACCCTTTTAATTTATTTGGTATCCATTCAATTTATTTGGTATATATCTCTTAATTGATGTCGATACTATTTCTCTGAATTTAAACCATCTCTGGTCTACACTTACATAGTCAGACTTGAAGGAGTAGAGACTTAGTAGAGACCGTCACCTTGGAAGGCATCAAGTTAATTTTTATCTGCTTTCTCATTAAATGCCCTATTGTGTACGGCTGAAAATTAATAGAGATAAGGCAAACAGAATGTGCAAAGTAAGTGGAAATTACTCGTCTCTTCCCCGATTACAGTGCAATAGAAGATACTACAAGATGTTGACAGATTGCCATATCTCGGTAGCTTTATATGTAATAATGAGGTCACAGATGCAGAAATCACCAGCAGAACTGGAAAATCAGTCAATATGGCAATTAGGTCTGTAATATGTCAACAAAGCTTTGCCTGTACTCCTTTATTGTTTATATTTGTGAGACTTGGAAAATGTCAGTAAAATCAGCACACAGTCTCCATATTTTTCACCAACAATGCTAGAGATGAATTCTGAAGATGTTAACCCGACCAAGTTACAAACGATGTAGTGCTGAGAATACGAGGTCTACACAGCCTGCACAAAATTATTGTTGAAAGAAGACTGAAGATTGCAGGTTATGTTCTACACATGTAAGGTGGAAGAATCCCAAAATCAACACTGTTGTGGAAATCAATGGACAGATACAGATGTACAGGAAGACCTTTTAACACCTGGAACTTTTGCAATGAATCTTCAATGCATGGACACAAACTTGGAGGAAGGTGAGAACTTGGCAGCTGATCGAGTGAACTAGTGGAAACCAGTTCCTTGTATGGTACACAGCAAATCTGAGTAAGTTAGTAAGTAAGTAAGTAAAGTAAGTACAACTGGGGATTTTGCAAAACTGTTGGATGATCGATATTATTGTCTAGATTTGACACTGTTGGACTTCTACCTTTTCCTTGATGTGTATTCTTCAAATTGTGAGTTTTATGAGAAAGCTGATAGGTACTTACCAATCAACCTTCCCTCACACGAACTGACATTGTCTCTTTATAAATTCTACTGTGCTAACAATTATCTACTGAGAATCCTCGACTAGGTCTCCACAGCTCAAATGAGCCAGTTTCTTTTAAATTTCTGTCTTTGGCTATAATTGTCTTCCAGGTATGGTGACACAACATCCTGTCATGAAACTTTTGCCTTTACATTTGTTTACTTTTCTGGACACTGCCTTTTTCTGCACTGTGCACCAAATACACTATGTGAGTAACGCCCAAGCTCCAACAACCAATCGTGAACTGTAAACAGTTGTACACTCTACCAGGGCACATAACAAACAATTAACATTTGTTTTTTAGTGTTCTAAGCTGTGAGGTCATCAGCGGACAAATAATTTAGTACCTATTCCTAGGCAGCCGGAGTGGCCATGCGGTTCTAGGCGCTACAGTCTGGAACCGAGTGACCGCTACGTTCGCAGGTTCGAATCCTGCCTCGGGCATGGATGTGTGTGATGTCCTTAGGTTAGTTAGGTTTAATTAGTTCTAAGTTCTAGGCGACTGATGACCTCAGAAGTTAAGTTGCATAGTGCTCAGATCCATTTGAACCTATTCCTGACGTGCAGTTGTTTGGAACAACGACTGACATGATCCAAAATATTACTTTCTTTTATTATAGCTTCACTTTTATTTTGTCTAATGATTACTAATTTCAGTATCAAATTCCATCATCAAGCCACTATATGATCAGAAAGCATAGTGTATCATTAAAATATTGTTTAATAAACAGATTACCATTATATCATCATTCCTTAAAGTAATGTCCAAACTGGAAGGACAGATGATTAATTTTGAGTATATACAAAAGTCAGAGTACTGAACCGGATATGAAAGAAGGAAAACCAGAAGGGCAGTGAGAGACGGGTGCCTTCTATCACCTTACTTCCTTAATATGTTCATCAAGGAAGTAATAACAACAACAAAGAAAAGATGACAAGAATCAAAAGGTAATTTCTGGAATACTCCAAGGAAATGTGATAGGGGCATTACATTAACAATGTATATAAATGATTCAGTAGAAAGTGTCAGAGGCTCCTTAATATTGTTCACAGGTATTACACTTGTCCATAAGAAAGTGTCAACAACAGAAGACAGTATCAATTTGCACAATGACCTGCAAAGGATTGGTGAATGATGCAGGCTCTGGCAGTTGACCCTGCACATAAATAAATGTAACATATCACACACATACACACACACACACACACACACACACACACACACAGGAAAAGAAATCCAATACTGTACAACTACACTATTAATGACAAATTGCTGGAAACAGAATCTACCATAAAATATCTAGAAGTAACTATTCAGAGCAACCTTAAAGTGGAGTGATCACACAAAACAGCAATAGAAAAGCAGATGCCAGACTAACATCCACAGGAAGAATCTTAAGTGAATGTAAATTACCCCTGTGTCCTTACCCTGTACGACTGACAGAAGAGAGAAAGAAGATCCAATGAAGTGCGGAGTGTTTTGTCACAGAATCATTTAGTCACTGTGAGATCATTACAGAGATGCTCAGCAACTCCAGTGGTAGATGCCATAAGAGAGCAGTTGTGCATCACGGAAAGATTTACTACCCATGTTTCGAGAGAGTAGTTTCCGAGAAGAGTCTGACAACATAATAGTTTCTCTCATATACAATTCACGAAATGATCACGAGAAGAAAATTTGAGAAGTTAGAGATAATACAGAAGCGTACTGACAGTCATTCTTCCCAAACACTGTTCACAAGTGGAACAAGGCAGAGGGGGTCAGTTGGTGGCATGAGACGTACCCCCTGTCACACACAGTTAGGTGGTTTTTGGAGCATGATGTCGATATGGAGACTTAATTGCATGCATATACACTGCAGACTGACGACATCACAATAGTAAATCAGAGTAGGAACTAAATAAAATGTTTCAGGCCTTAAATCAAGAAATGGTAAAACTAAAGCTAAAAATGAATACAAAGAAGACAAAAGTTATGGCTACAGACAAGAAAGGAGGTGGAGGCAGGACTGACGCAAGAACAGGCAATGAGCAACTCAAGAAAGGAACTGAAATTCACTATCTCAGTAGCATTTTGCAAGAAAACAATCAATATTTCAAGGCATTCAAGAAAAGAATAGCACAGGTGAAGAGTTCCTTCCAAAATAAGAAGAAGCTGCAACTGAATAAACATATCAGCTTCCACATTAAGAAAATATTTGTAAAGACCTTTGTGTGGAGTGTTCTGACACACAGATGCAAAATCTGTACATTAGAAAAGCCAAAGGAAGCTCACCTCAAACCTGCTGAAATGTGGTTCTGGAGGAGAAGTATAAGAACTAGCTGCATTGACAGAAAAATTAAAGGAAATAGGAGAGAAGAAGGAACCACTGAAAGTTATAGGCCAGAGCAAAGCAAAATACACTGGACACTTAACTGGAGATGATAATCTTTTAAAAAACATTTCTGAAGGCAAGATCATAGGTAAGAAAACAAGGGGATGGCTGAGAACATCCTACTTAAACAATATGATCAATGAATGGGATTTTCTTCACACATGGAGATGAAAACAACTGCTGAAGAGAGGAAGCTGTGGCTGCAGAGACAAGGTTTAACCTTTTGGAAGAGTAAGGACAAACTAATACAAAATATGATTCTGCATGGCAGCTACATATGGAATAAATGACAACTTCTTGTGTGCATTCATCAAGTCACTTACCCCAGTAGGTGTCTTATCTACTAAAAGTAAAGGTCACTGTTGTGCTTTCAATAGATGTGAACTGCACCCTGAAAATGGTATGTCTAGTTTGCAGTTGTACAGAAGCTTTTTATTTTGCAAAATGGTTCAAATGGCTCTAAGCACTATGGGACTTAACATCTGAGGTCATCAGTCCCCCAGACTTAGAAGTACTTAAACCTAACTAACCTAAGGACATCCCTGCCTGAGGCAGGATTCGAACCTGCGACCGTAGCAGCAGCATGGTTCCGGACTGAAGTGCCTAGAACCACTCTGCCACAGTGGTCAGCTTTTATTTTGCAAAGAAATTTTTGATAATAAGATGAACTGATGCTGGTACTCGCTACTGAAACCAGTAGTACTTAGACACAACAAAAGTGTGACTACAGAATTAAGAATAATTTTTCCAAACAATTGAGTATTTTTTTCAAAATAACACCACAATAGAGGAAACTTATTTTAAACTAAAGGCACAAAAGAAAAAAAGAGAAACTGTAAAGATCTTGAGTCTCATAAGACTCTCTTGGGAGGAAAATATAAGATATTTAATTGGTAAACTTGCAAGGCATACTTTTTTATGTTGTATAAACTACGAAACTGTTAGCATCGTCAGCTAAAATTTACTTCTTCTGTCTTAATATACCTTCCTTCACTTACAGCTGCAGTGTGGAGACAGGGGTGAGGGTGGGAGCGGGGATGGAGTTGAGGGTGAGGGCGTACTGCTTTAAAATGGTGATTCTTGTATTGATATTCTTAACAACAGATTTATATCTCTTGCTTATGAAAGTCTGCATGCGATGACAGCTGCACTAGTAATACCTTCACAGGGTCGTATTCAAGTTGCAAGGCTAGATCTATGCCAGCCATGGCACGCTCCCAGCCTTTCCTCCTCGTGATCTGGTTGTAGCATTGGGACTGCAGGGTGTCTAAGCAGATGTTCAGACCGTCAAGCCCTGCCCTCTGCAAGGCAACCAGCTGTCTTGTCAATATGAGGCCATCGGTTGTCATTAAGACACTTTCGCGATCTTTTATTTTTTTCAGGGCACCTGTGAAACAGCAAATTATTCTAAACAAACTGAAACAAATAATTTGTAACATTTCTGCTGCATATGAAACAAAACTCCAGTTGATAAATTGAAAATACAAATTCCTTAAAAGTTAACTGTACATTTGCCCTAATACAAAGAGATAAGAAGGGTTAATAAACTGAATTGAAGAATGCAAGTTAAGATAGCAATGAAAAACTAATTAGAGGCATAAGATCACCTACTGAAACAGAGAAATGGGAATCAATATGAACCATTACCACTACTGTCAACTGATTCCATGTCTCCATGCACACTGTATAAACCACTGTGGGTTTGTCCGACAAAGTACATTGTTGTACCACACATTATGGTTTTTCCCCATTCAGTGCTCATGTGGAGTGTGGGAAGAATGATTCTTTAAATGGTTCTGTGCATGCTGTAATTAATCTTGCCTTCATGGTCGCTATAGGAGTGATACATATGCGGTTATTGTATAATCCCTAAATACCTCGCTTAATACATGTTCCTGAAATTTCATAAGTTGGGTTTTGTCATATATTTGGCGTCTATCTTCACTTGTCTGGCATTTCCAATTTTTAGTAGCTTCTTGATGCTCTCCCATGCAGCAAATAAATCTATGATCAATCATGCTACACTATTTTGTATACATTCAATGTCTGCCATTAGCCTTATTTGTTATGGGTCATACTTAAGCAATATTCTAGAATGGGCCACACAAGTATTCTGTAAGCAATGTCCTCTATTGACTGATTGCATTTTCCAGTATCTTACCAACGAATTGAAGTCTGCATTCTGCTTTGCCTACAAGTGAGTCTATGTCACCATTTCATTTCATCCAGATATTTGTATGAGTTGACCAATTAAAACTGTGATTATTTGATAATGTAGTCATACAATACTGTCTTTTATTTGTTTTGTGATGTGCTCCAATTTACATTTCTGAAAACTTAAACTCAGTTGCCCATCTTTGGACCAATTTGAAATGTTATGAACTGACTCAAATTTCTACAGATCTTTTTCAGGCAATAATTCATTATAGACAACTCTATCATCCAGGAAAAGTATGAGGTTCCTTATAATATCGTCTTCCAGAACATTAAGGTACAACATTAATGTAATGGTATAAATTACTATAACTGTATAAATAAGTTTATAAGTGTGTAAAATACATTGAACTATTTGTTACAACAAAACATTGTACTGGTATACTCAGCAAGATGTTAAATCAGCAGATAGCTATATTTTATGTTCAACATTTTGTGTACAGCATATATGCTGGAAAGGATTTATACCCAAATTAAATAAATCTGAAGAAATGGTAGTGTGTCTCTGGAAAAAAAATCCATAAAAACTCATACAGTCCAATTTGCTATTATGTCACTGTTACTGAAATATAATACAAAGTAACTGAATTCGATGAACATTCTCAGAGTGCAATATGCCTCAGAGTGAAATGCACAGTAATGTCAACATTATTTTTCAAGGCTATGTTTGTGAAAATGGATGACAGCAAACCGCACATTTTGTTCTCAATCTGAGGAAGCATTATGCACTGTAAAACACTGTACTGCTGTTCTACATAAAAGCTGTCTCATTGCCAACATCTTTCCCCTGCTGGCTGTTCTACACTTCTCATCACTGATTCAACATGTTGTAAGGTATTTTATGCTGTATGACACCACAGTCCAATCTGGTAAGGATAGCATAAAAATAATATATGAATTTCAGTATTGAAACTGGAACAGCAGAACAGCTCTCATCACACTGGATATCAAATCGAGGTTGGATTACAGCCATGGGTACATTAATTCATGCTACTCAACTGTATGTCATATGTCAGAGTTCATCAACTGTAGTGGTTGGCGACTGGTGGCTGGCGACTGGTGGCATACCCATCTCTTGGCATCCTGTGAACAGATGTTCTCCACAGGTGACAGATTTGAAGAAAATGCTGGATATGGCAACAGTGGAACACTCTCTGTATCGAGGTAGCTCAGTACAGCTCAGGTGATGTGTAGTCTTGCATTATCTTGTTAAAAGATAACATCATGGAGCCCTTGAAAATACGGCACAGCGATAGGCCTTAACAAAACACAAATGCAATGGCTGCTGTCCAAATTACTGGCTATGTGAACCAGAGGTTGTGACATGTATCCAGTTGCACCCCATACCATCACATCACATGCTGGACCCGCATGGGAATGACAGGTACAATCTGGCCAGGTCTGTTGGCATCAGAGCCTCCACACACAAGTACATCAATTGTGACGATGTTACAGAACCGAGACTCATCTGATACGATGACACAGTGCCATTCCTGTGTCTGGCATTGTTGTTAGTTGCACCGCTGTCAGTTCACCTCTCTCTAGAGCTGCATTAAGGGCTTGACAGTCTGTGCTGCTCCAGATGCCATCACATTGTCTGTGTGGATACTTGTCTCACTGTATACAAGCCCACTTCCTGACTAAATGTACACAACTTCACTGCAGGATCACGTACGCATGAGCAAACACTTGTCTGCCCTCTCAGGTGCTAGTTGGGTGGCACTACTGAGGCCCTGCAAGGCATTTAGCATGGCCCTCCTGAACCTACCAATTCTATGTTCGCACAAAATGAGATTCTGAGCAATGCAAGCAGCAATATAGTGAAACAATAAACCAGAGTCTCAGCAGACCATGAGCCTGCCACTGCCAAATCTGGAATGCTGATAAACATTTCTCCTTCTTCCATTATGCTTAACACGTTCTTCGTGTAAACAATCAACACCGAAATAGAATTTCTGAATGAGAAACCTGCTCCATAAGCTTATCTTGCATACAGAATATGCATGGGAGTGCTGAAAAGTAATGCCTCTGAATTTTTTATTCTGTTCTCAATATCGGTCGAGGTATGACACGTCACACATATTACTTGGTCAGCTTTCCCACTTCACTGACTCGTGGCACACCCCCCTCCCGCAAACAGATGGAGTCACAATAGGCAGCCCACTCTGACCAGAGATTGTGAATATATTTACGGTGCACTTCGAGGAAGAGGCCCTGATGTCATCCAAATGGAAATCCTTCTTCTTCTTCTTCTTCTTCTTCTTCTTCTGTTATGTGGATAACACACTTGTCATCTGGCCTCATGGAAGAGACAAACTTCTTGACTTCTTTGTACATCTGAACTCCACACGCCACAAAATCAAATTCACTATGGAGACCAAAGAAGAAGGAAGACTACCATTCCTGCACATCATAGTCAGGAGAATAACGGACAGCACCCTGCGCCACAGCGTGTATCTGACTCTACAAAACACATAAACTCAGTTCTCCCTATGGCACTGTGAATAATTTCAATAACAAAAAGTGTGATGAATGTTGCAGCGTACATTTAATTTCC
The DNA here is from genome assembly GCF_021461395.2 of Schistocerca americana. Taxonomy (NCBI): domain Eukaryota; kingdom Metazoa; phylum Arthropoda; class Insecta; order Orthoptera; family Acrididae; genus Schistocerca; species Schistocerca americana. The sequence continues at coordinate 18,198,320 of NC_060130.1, read as the reverse complement.
ACTTAGGCTTTGCATTCAAGATCAGTCTTACCTGAGAGTGCAACATTACATCTTTGGTTAATTTAATTATATGTTCATTAGATTTTGGTTATAAGGCACGTTTTGCTGCCTAATGTTTCATCTCCAAATGCTGGAAACAATCCATGGAGGAAGAGGAGTATGTAAGACATTGGTGGACCAGGTTGGAAGAATCTGTGAATTTCAATACTCTGTAGAAGAGCTCAATCATTTGAAAATAACTTTCAGACCTTGTGGCTATTCTAACAGATATACATAAGGCACTACATTCTAAAATATTTGCATCTTTCACTGAAAAACAAGCAACTAGAGGAAAAGTTCTCTTGCCATTTGTAAAAACAGTCACAGATCGCGACCTCCGAGTGCTATGAAGAGAAGGTATTGACGCAGTGCTTAAACCAAACTGAAGACCACAACAGCAGCCATACTCAAGTAAATTGCTATGCAGTAGTTTCAGTGAATTTGACAATGATGTGGCTGCTTTCATGGTGGCCCAGTCATGTTGTGGGGATAGGGAATGCCAGTGACAGGGCTGGAATTGTAGGTGACAGATTGATTTTTGGCAAAGCCTTGTATCAATACCTCCTTAATTAATGAGCTGAAAAACTGTAAAAAACATTCATACAGTAAAATCACACAAAAAAATTTCCTATTTCTGCAGGTATTGTGCCTTCTGTTTCCTTTTCATTACAAAAACATATTGATTCAAATTTATAAAGTCACAACTATGTCGCTGTGATTTGTGTAACACACATTCTGGAACATGTTCCAGGAATGTCATGAAACAGACAGCTTTAAATACTTACTCTAGCTCATCTTTCAAGACTTGCATGCCAACAACAACACCATCTATCCAATCTGTTTTTATTTCTCTTTCATGTAAAGATTTCTCCACAAAGGATATCATCTGCCATGTAGGCAGTGCAAGAGGAAATTCCACACTCGCATTTGGGTAATCAAGTAGAGTCTGTGTCTTGTCAGAACCAAGTACAATCAACCCAATTTCATCTTTCCCACTGGTAAATATCTGGAAACATATTAAATGGTAAAAATAAGTTTTGTTTATAACAAGTTGTATACCAATAAAAACATCACACACAGATACTCTTTATAAAATTATTTAATTGGATAGATAAAAAATCTACTCGCCAAGCAGTGGCAGAACACACACATAAAAGACTGTTGTGATAGGCAAGCGTTTGGAGCCAGTGACTCCTTCTTCAGGCTAAAGGGTTGCAGGGGAAGCAAGAAGGGTGAAGGAAAAGGACTGGAGAGGTCTAAGAAAAGGGGTAGATTTTGGGAAAGTTACCCAGAACCGTGGGTCATGGGTGACTTACCGTACAGGATGAGAAGGAAAGACTAATTGTTGGGGACTGCATCGGGCAAGATTCGGAAACCTGAGAGCTTAAAGGTGGAAGACAGGGTAATATGCAAGACAGAGATTACTACTAAAACTGTACATGAGTTAATAAGAGTGAGAAGCTAAGCGTATTGTATACAACAGCTGCGGGAGGGGGTAGTGAAAATAGACGGGAAAGACAATGAAAGATGTAGAAAGCTAAAACGGAGTGAAGCAAAGAGTAATTACAGTGAAGAAAGGCTGAGACAGCAGAAATTAACGTAAATTAAAGCGAGGTGGGTGGTGAGAACCAAGGACACGTTGTAGTGCTAGTTCCCACCTGCGGAGTTCTGAGAAACTGGTGTCTGGCGGAAGAATCCAGGTGGCATGTGTGGTGAAACAAGTGTCGAGGTCACGTATGCCATGTTGTAGTGCATGCCCTGCAACAGGATATTGTGAGTTTCCAGTATATACACTATGCCTATGCCCATTTATCGTAACTAATAATTTGGTGGTAGTCATGCAGATGTAGAAAGCTGAACAGTGTTTACATAATAGCTGGTATATGACATGTGTCGTTTCTATTTTTCGCCTGATCCGCAGTTCTGGGTGACTTTCCCAAAATCTACACCTTTTCCTGGAACTCTCCAGGCCTTTTCCTTTACCCTTCTTGCTTCCCCTTCAATGCTTCTGTCTGGAGGAGCCACTGGCTCCGAAAGCTTGCCAATCATAACAGTCTTTTATGTGTATGTTCTGCTGCCACTTGGTGAGTAGATTTTTTATCTATTCAATTAAATAATTTTATCAATAATATATTGTTTTTGTTGTTATAGTCACTCTTTATAACCTACTTAAAATACATCACGTACCCTCCTCTCCACAATTCTTCGAACACATAGTTTTGCCTTTTGTAAAAAATCACTGCGTTTCTGTATAACATACTTGGAATCAACGTGTCCAACATCTATTACAATCATAAACAGAAGAAAGAAAGTCATTGTATTTATTGGCAGTATTATGCAATCAAATATTTTGAAAGAGTTCCAGTGGTATAAATTTACAAAATCTTACAAATAAATATATACGTTTATTCTTTAAATCAATTCTTAGCAATAACATAATAGTATAAATTGCAGAATCAATATAGCCAATTTTAATGTAATGACTGCAATACAAATACAAAATAACAGTGGTAAGTTATAACAAATGAGAGAGAGAGAGAGAGAGAGAGAGAGAGAGAGAGAGAGGCATTTAGACAATGTTTCATTACAGTGTGAAACTTATTAGAATTAAAATGAAGCCATAGTGAATTATTACATTCCAAAAATAATAATTATTGTGCTCTTTCACCCCAAAATACTACCTTCATTAGGTAATATATACTTTTAATTTCAGAAATTTTTACAACAGCTCTGGACTTCACTGCCTCGATGAATTTATTACATGTGTCAATGAATGAGGGTTGATAACACTGCTTTAGTCATTCAATTGTTCATCATGTGATATTCACAATGTTCTTAATAACTTCTTATGTAAAGTTCTATCATGAAAAAGATAATCTACGTAAGTTTTAAAAGTCGCGAATCTTTAAACAACAACTTGATAATGGGTATATCAGTATTTTGTATACATTCTAGCATTGCTAGATTTACTTTTAAATTTTAAAGTATATGAGCAGATTGGCAACTTTCCATCCAGAAAATTTGCTGTTGGCAAGACCTCACTACAAAGAAAAATGGTCTTTCCGGAGTCAAATGCTAAAGAATTCATAAATACCAGCAGTGTAAGTGATACAAACAGGTATTAAGCAACGGTCATAAATATCGTTCTGCTAGACGAGAAAAAAAGTAGGTAGATGAAAGAGTAAATTGGGTGCAAGGATTGAACATAAACTCACCCAAATTACAAAGGATCTTTCTTTTTTTTTTTTTTAAAAAAAAAAAAAAAAAAAAAAAGAGTGTCACTGCTCAAGAATTGAGAACTGCCCCTCCCCCCCTTTCTTTTACAGGCTTGCTTTCACTTCTCAGATGAGACCATGTCCCCCATATAAGAAGAAAAGAAGAAAATAGCCAATATGTAAAGAGAATTACAGTTAAAGAGTTTTCTAGAATGAGACTTTCACTCTGCAGCATAGCGTGCACTGATATGAAACTTCCTGGCAGATTAAAACTGTGTGCTGGACCAAGGCTCAAACTTGGTGATCGTAACCCCAGACCTGTGTTGCCGTTTTCGGAGGTAAATCTCGTATCTGGAAAGAGGAGATGACAGTTAGGGTACTATGGGCGAGCAGCTGCCATCAATTTTTGATGGTGCAGAACCCACAATAGTGGAACTGCTGCCTAGTCCAAAGGCACCTGTTACCAGTCTTACCCCACAATAGTGTATCGAATCCAGGCGTAATGTCGTAGCTGATAAAAAGTCATATGAGAGATTCCTGTAATCTAGGTGTGACTGCACCAATGCTGCATTCAGCCATACCAAACTAGAGTGGACCACACCGCGGTCGGTGTCGCTGAGGCATAGAAGAGCATTCAGGTGCGACCTACATGTCTGCTTTAGTTGACAAAGACGGGGAAGCCATGTCAACTAGGCATAAAAGACCGGTCCTAAAAAACACAATGGCAGAAATGCATAACGTAGGTCATGGCAGCCAAAAAATGGATGCTATGAGTGAAAGCGCAGGATTGTGCTTAGTGTATTGCTCCCTGCATTCTGCCTCCAGCAATAGCCGTCGCGGATGAACAAAAAAGATGGGGACACCATATGTCATGCAGCTGCCGCCAGATCATTGATAGCCACATAAAGGAGAGCGGCACTCAAAACAGAACCTTGTGCAAGCCCCGTCTCCTGCAGGGGGGGATGCTACAGGAGTCACCAACCTGTACCCAAAAAGTGTGACATGGAAGAAAGTTCTGGATAAAAATCATGAGTGGACCATGGAGGCCCCACTCCTTTAAGGTGGCAAGGACGTTATGGCACCATGTGGTATCATAAGATATATATGCAGATCAATGAAAACTGCAACAAGGAACTGATGCTGAGCAAAAGCTGTTCAGATAACACACTTCAAGTGGACTAAATTATCTTCAGTAGAGCGCCCTTGGCGAAAAGCACACTGGATCGAAGCCAAAAGACCCGGGGATTCAAGGACACAATACAGCCTTCGACTAACCATATGTTCAAGTAACTTGCAGGACACTGAGTAAACAATCTGGACGACAGCTGTCCGTTTGAAGAGGCAATTTATCTGATTTCAAAATTGGAATAACAGCATTTTCTCGCTACTGGGAAGAAAATTCTGCATTGCACCAGGGATGGTTAAAGAAAGGCCAGGTACACTGACGGAAAAATTTGCAACACTAAAAAATAATTAATGTAGAGTAATGAAATACCAGGAATATATTTGTTGAGACAACATATGTAAAGTGATTAATGTTGCAGGATCAGGGATCAATGTAAGTGTGAGATAAGCCACAGCAAATGTAAATGTAAATTCTGGTACGCTGTAGTACACGTGTCATGTGTCAGTTTGTGGAATGGAGTTCCATGCCTGTTGCACTTTGTTGGCCAATATAAGGACAGTTAATGATGTTTGTGGATGCGTTGAAGCTGTCATCAGATGATGTCCAATATGTGCTCGATTGGAGGTAGAGCTGGTTATCGAGCAAGCCAAGGCAATATGTTGACACACTATAGCATGTTGGCTTACAACAGCAGTATGTGAGCAAGTGTTATCCTGTAGGAAAACACCTCCAGGAATGCTGTTTGCGAATGGCAGCACAACAGGTCAAACAACCAGACGGACATACAAATTTGCAGTCAGTGTTCGTGGGATTCTACAAATGTATTGTTTAGCTTGCCAAGGCAAGTGTAATTGTGTACTTTGACCAGTGGGAAGCCAGTCGGTGTAGTGTTCTGCGTAGCAGCTGGGGTAGTGTTGTGTAGTTGAGGTGCTGCAGAATTGTTTGTATGGTCCCTCATATTACCGATGCTCGGAACTGGTGTTGGTAAAAGCACGCTGCATTTGCCGTGTGAGTCAGTAGGCTCAGTTGTTCGTGTATGTTGCTGCTGATTGCATTTTGGACCCACCAGCTTCCAAGGTCCATCTTTGTTCCACGGAGCTCACACTTCCAGCTCGAGGACTACTGCGGTGATATTGAGGGCCTCTCTAGTATATTCACTGGTGGTGTGACTGGTGTTGGTGTTGCTGTTGCTGTTGTGTTGCTTCCACCCGTCAGTTGGGCAATGAGCTCATGCTGTCTCCGAGCCATTGCTTCTTGATTTGTGGCAGCAAAGTCCAGATTTAGCTGGTTCATCACTTACTGATAGGTGGCAAAGCAAGACAGAAACGTCGAAGGGAACAGATGGCACTCCTGCCTCTTGTGCTGCAGTCTTGCTACGGGGGGAGTGACGATTTGTTACTGTTTCCACCCTCCCTCGCCCAGCTTCCCTCAAAAATGCAACTCGCTAGCAACCTCGCTGTTAGCATACGACAGACATCTACAATTTTAATAACAATAATAAACACACAAAAACATATTAAATTATTCAATATAATAGTAACAATACAAATAGGTGGATCAAAGAAGGAAGAAAACATAGAACAAACAAAAGAACTTCAGAAAGTGTACAAACTGACATGGACACACTATAATAAAAGAAACATTTCAGTACAAGGCAAACACATGCACTACAATACAGTTATAGTATCAGAAGCACTCTTTGCATCAGAAATGACCACAATCTGAGGACCAGGCACCACAAAGCAGAAAGAATACAATGCAAAATCCTCAGAAAATTTTTAGGAGCAGTGCACAGAGATGGTATATGAATGAAGAGATCAACCAGAGAATTATATGAACACAGAGGCAGACTCAGTCACAATCAGAAAACACCGACTAACATTCTGTGGACACATACACACAATGAATAGCGACAGATTCACAAAGGGATTTAGGATGTAGTAAATGCCTTAATCAAAAAAACCAGTTGGTTTCAAGAAATAGAAGAAGGCTACAAACAAGCAGGAATCAGAATGGAAATGATGAATGAAAGAGACAAATTCAGAAACAAAATTATGAACATAAAACTTGAAGTAAAGGAAAGGAAGAAAACAGAGAAAATATGTACATATCAAAGGAAACAAGAACACAGTCAAAGAATGAAAAGATTTTGGGAAGAGAAAAGGGAGGAGGAAAGAAGGAAAAAGCTGAACAATCACGTAACAACCAAGTTGAACTCTGTCAAAGTGTGTGCTCACCATCATTATTTCAATAAACATTATGACTGAACAGAGGTCTGCAAACACATGTGAATGAGGGGAATACTGTTTCTATCAGTGATTTCCAAATGTGTTCGGGAAGTCATTCTTTCTGTTGTTGTTGTATCGGATCTGTTGTTGACAGCTGGTATGTTCAACCCAGTGGTGTGCAGCTTTACCCAGCTGGAATGTTGTCAATCAGACCAAAAGCATGTCCTTGTGGGCAGACCCTAGCACGAGCATCTGAAAAGTGTCCTTTATTACATGTAGCTTGTCATTGCTGGAAGAACTTGGCATTTTTGACACACTTCTGTTTCCACGCTACCTCCTTCTCCAAAAGTTATGTGTGCATTTGGAAATTGGTGAAGTAAAAAATATAAAGACATCGTGTCATTCTGCCACATCTGTCTGTAGTGTGCATTTTGCAGTGCGTGTACGATACAAGGCATTTAGGTACGGTGAGGTTACTTAGCCATTAGTGTTCACAATGGCTGGCATAAAGGACACATGACAAGTATTACATTAGAAAGCAACAGCGATAGCTTTCCGACCGCATAAATTCTACTAGGCAGAGTCAGAAGCAGACACAGTGGCCTGTGCCAGATACGAGGGTTGGAAGTGGCTGAAATGTGAGTTGTGGGACAGAGAGAAAGAGAGAGAGAGAGAGAGAGAGAGAGAGAGAGAGAGAGAGAGAGAGAGAGAACACACAGACAGCACCATAAAACATTCCCCATCTCTTTCTGCACAGAATGCACCACACTGCTGCCTTCTTAAGGGCACCCCAGTATAATATGTTGTTTGGGAAGTGTTTGGTAGTTATCATCATTGCTATGACCTCCACTTGTATCCACTCCTGCAAGATTGTGAAATCTACAGCCACTGAGGAGATTTATGTGAGATGTTCCTATCAACTTTATGTAATATTCATATTGCACACTTCTGCAGACAAAACAGATTTTCGACCTTAGCTTAGGAAAGAAAAGAATCATCACAGATCATTAAGGTTCAAAGAACTTGTCTTGAACACTGTAAGGGATCCGTGATCCCACAAACAAAGATGCTAGTATCTGACGCCCAGGTCGATAGCGGACAGGAGTCGATTGTCGAGCGCTGCAGTAGGCAGTGAGACTAGTGCTGAGTGCGCAGTAGTATGGTAGAGTGTCGAGTGAGAAGTAGAGTGGGAAAGACGGGCAAGAATGGTGGTCGAGTAAGTTGTAAACGGTAAAATTCACTGGAGTATGACGAGTGAGCACGTCCCCCTGATCGTTGTGGGGTTGACTCTCACTAATGCCGATTCGCGAGTGATAAGAAACAGAAAGTGACAAGTGCCGAATTACGTGTTTCACGTCAACCGCGTCGGCCAGCAACAACCATGGATTGCAGTGAGGATTGTTGTGAATGTTAACCATCAGCATTGCGTGTGACAAAGTACTGAAAATCAGCAATCAGTAAAAAGAGATAACCGCAATTAGACGTGTAAGGCAAAGGTAGCAACTGCCTCAGAATTTGTGTGTTAGTAGGAAATATATATCAGTTGTACATCGCAACCTTTGTGATACTTAATAATAGACAAACTTTCAATCATTAGCTATTCTGTCTCAGAACAGCCGCATTCGCAGAACAACCAATAGCCTTTCATCCATTAAGCACACGGTCATATATCATAATAATTAACTGTTTGGTGGCTTCGGTAAATTACCCAAAATCCAGTAAAGGAATTAATCGGGGGTGTTTCAACACAAATGCTTAAAAATTCTTTTGTAGTTAACCTATTTTCAGATTATGAAGAGTTCTTTGTTACAGCTTGTATTTTTGTTCCAGGTGGCACTGAACTTGATGGCTGTAGTGATGTCGTGAAGGCACAGAGTTGGAAGTTGTTAAACCTTCAGAAACAAGATTTTCAAAAGTACTTCTTCTCAGACACCAACATTTCGCCCCTGTTTGTGTTGGATACACAGAAGTCTCAGTTGTTGTCACATAATTTGAGTGTAGTGACTGAATCTAGAAAACAGTTTCTTTTGCTTCCCTGTGCCCCAAGCATTATGTGCAATGCAGGACTCCTAACAAGACAAACACACAGAGCACAGCCCTCTGTCTTCTCTTGCCGTTTCTGCAGTTTGGGAGCACAGTCTGGAAGTCTGACTCATGTTGACCGGACCGGCAGGGCGAAAATGGTCGACATGGGTTCGAAGCTGGTGACATGGGTTCGAAGCTGGTGACAGAACAGCATGAGCAAAGGTTTTTGTGGGACCCGAACTGATGAAACTCGTACGAGAAAATGGCCTGAAGAAAGGTGACGTACTTAGCGTTGCTCGCCTGGCGGGAATTGTGGGGTCCAAGCAGACGTCCAGTTTTATCCCTCTGTGTCATAATATATCTTTCTCCTCTGTGGCTGTGGACATTGAACTGGACTCTGCTCTCAACTGTGTGATTATAACTGGCACAGCAAAGTGTAGAGGGCAGACGGGCGTGGAGATGGAAGCTCTCACTGCTGTATCGGTGTCTGCCTTAACAGTGTACGATATGTGCAAAGCTGTGAGTCATGACATTGTGATATCTGAAATAATGCTTCTGACCAAAAGTGGGGGAACTAGAGGAGACTTCCACCGGACATGAGCATCTGTGTGGGTCAGTGAAATAAGTTAAGTATACCTGGTGTGACGTAGGCAAATTTCAAAGTCTGTTCGTAGTTATCATAAATTATATACACATCGAATTGGCCTGAATATAAGTTGCACCTTTAATTTCGAAAAAGAGAGAAACTTAATTAAAAATAATTTGTCAAGTTGCCCATTTACAAAAGCTTTTCAAAATGTGATTTACCCTTAACCACTTTTTTTTGTAGTACACTGTAGATAAATTACACACCAAAACAAAGCTTTCAGTTGCAGTTTTCATGTAAGACACTCTTAACTTCACTAACATTCATTGTTTTGTCACTGTCAGTATTTTTGTCACTCTCCTCCCAAAGTACAGTGCCGTCGCTACAATCCCGGGCATTGCATGTGCAGCATTTCTTGAACCGTACCTTTAAAAAGCACATCTGTTAGATGAATAACTGTGAGTTTGAAATTTGCAACGTAACTGTACGGAATTCCAAAATTTTCTCTCAATGTTGTGCTTCATTGGTGAAGAATAAATTATATTCTTTAGTTAGAGAAAAACTGTGCCTGTCCCATTGTCTAAAATAGTGAAACTGTGAGAATGGTAATACAGAGGGGGGTCCACCGAGCGAGGTGGCGCAGTGGTTAGCACACTGGACTCGCATTCGGGAGGACGACGGTTCAATCCCGCGTCCGGCCATCCTGATTTAGGTTTTCCGTGATTTCCCTAGATCACTTCAGGCAAATGCCGGGATGGTTCCTTCGAAAGGGCACGGCCGATTTCCTTCCCCATCCTTCCCTAATCCGAGCTTGTGCTCCGTCTCTAATGACCTCGTTGTCGACGGGACGTTAAACACTAATCTCCTCTCCTCCTCTACAGAGGGGTCCAGAAAAATGTAGACTCTCTTTGATAGTCAATATTGATGGAACAAAATGGCATAGTGTCAAAATTCTTGCATGGGAGGAAGATCATTTTGTGTGTTCAAAGTGACACCTGTTAGCAGCCAAGCAACATCAATGTTGCTGAATTGTTGACTGAAGTACAGCTGTCAGTGTTGCCAGTGTGGTAGCTGCACAGAATGTCTTGATGGTTTCTCATATCTCATTCAGTGTAGCTGGGTTCTGTTGGTAAACTTTGTTTGTCGAGGTCCCCCATTGGTAGAAGTCGAGAATTGTAAGGTCCCGTGACCTTGGTGGGCACTTGACAGCTCCTCTTCGACTTATCCGTCGCCCACATAGATTTTCATCTAAGTAGAATCTGATATCTCTGTGGTGGTGAGGCGGAGTACGGTCTTGTAGGTAAAAATCTTTTGTTTCCAAACACCTCTTGGATGGCTAATAAAATCAATGTTTGCAGCATATGATACACCTCACCAGTTATGTACCTTCAAAGAAGAATGGGTCAGAGAAACAATACTACGACGGACCGCACCACACATTAACACCATGTGAAGTAACATGTTTGTCCATGTGAACATGAGGATTTTCAGCAGCCCAATACATGCAGCTATGACAGTTTACATTACCATTCAGGTTGAATTGTGCCTCATTAGGCCAGATAACCTTCCCTGCAAACCATCATCTTCGTGAAGCATGCCTTCAGACCACTCGTAGTGCTCCATCCTTCGATTCGGGTTGTCCTCATTCATAGTGTGAAATAATCTTGGAATGTACACTTTCCACTTTGCAGTCTTCAGAATTTATCATGCACTTGATCAGCTTACCCCACTTCCCCATACATCCTGCTTCATAGATTTTTGAGATGATCTAGAAAAATGTTGCAATACAGCAGTGCTGGAACCTGGAGGTTGATGTTCTTGTTCGGAGGACCTTTCCTTGTGCACATTTTAAACAGTATTGTCTGCTTAAAATTTATACCAAATACAATAAATTGTTGTTTCAGTACAGCCTTGCATTGCTCAAACAATAGTTGTATTTCATTCAGTGCTGCATTGTCATCTGCTGGAAACCCACACGACAAGATCTGTTGGGAAAACAGTGGTTTATGCTACCACTCAAAATTGAAGCCATATAACACTTTGTTCCAAAGGTAATAACAATCAGAAAATGTCTACACTTCTCTGGATCCCTCTGTAGTCACTACCTAAATGGGATAGCAACAAAGAGAATGTTTGCATTGCTACCTCATACACAACAATTGATTTACAAACTATAGTGATATTTTTGTTTCATTTCAAACTTAAGAAAAAGCACTACAGTTGAGGTTTCTATGATTCATAAAAGTCCCAGTTTTTATGGGAGATTTTTTGTAGAAATGGTGTATCTTATATTCAGGCCAGTATGGTACCCGTTTCCATCCTGTTTTAAGTCTTAATTCAAAATATTTATCTTTCTTTTTCCAATACCTGATCAGTTTGAGAGAGATATTTAAAACAAAAAATAAGCACTAGCAAGTACGTTAATTTGCTATTGTTAAAACTTTTTCTCGTGCATGTTCTCTACAATTTTGATATGACACCACCTGCACTCTTATCTTGTTGCCAGTAAAAAGTGAGTAAGTAGGTCATTAAACTCTCTCTCTCTCTCTGTGCCCTCCCCCAGCTGTGTGGTAGTGTCCTCTGTGTTGCTCTATTGTTTCAATTTTTGATGGTCCCGTGCTGTGAAAAGTTGAGGTGAAGTGTTCATTCTTAAATAAATAGTGTGTATCAGCTCTTTTCTCCTAGGATCAGGTTGTCATTGCTGTGTTCATTGACGTAAAATGACACTTTTTTAACAGTTCCTAAAAGGTGCACCACTTCATTGACACTTTTGCTCAGGTGTAGAGCATATTGGCCAGACTAATTTACATGTTTCAGCTTTACACTGTATGGTATCCTCTTTTTTAAAGGCCTATTATCTTTCTTGTGTGTGACTAGTCCAGAGATTGAAAATGTTTTATTTTGTAAGTTACCAATCCAGAACAGGTTTCTGTCAATTTAATTCTTCAGGTTTTTCCAGAAGTTTGCTGAAATTCCTGAGTTGTCCTTTGCACAGTCGGACATCATTGTCTTCCTCGCATATTTCGGTGACATTAGTTGTTGCTTTTACAAAGTGCTACTTGAGACTGACCGTCAGATGGAGCAGGTCTGTAATTTGTTCCCTCTGCCTTCGTGCTTCATCTGCAATCTGCTCTGACAGACACCATCCTCGGGTATCCGTGTTGCGTGATATTCCGAGTGTCATCTACACTCACGGGCACGATTCTTGTGTGTTATGTTTTCAGTCCAAGCTGGTTGGTAGAATTCTGTTTGCGGGCTGTCCCCGTTTGGGGACAAGGATCGGCAGGGCATGAAACCCTAATCTTTCATCTTTCAGTTAACTCAAATGTCGAGTGTCACTTTTTTCATGTACTGTGGTTACAAATATAAGAAAATACAAAATGAAAATTTCTCAACATAGTCATGTTTCTTTTCAGTATGTTTCTCAGATCAGTACACTGCAATGTAAATATTCCATTAAAAGAATATATTTTTGATTGTTTCTTCAGTCAAAGATGCATTGCCTTTTTGACTTAACAATCAATGTCAAATCATTGTCCCTCAAACAATCCTGCAGGGGTTTGACAACGTGAGACCATGGCTTTATGGAGCATCACCTAGAATTAGCTGCCGTCTTTTCTGACATCATTTTAAATCAATGCTATCATCACTGTTTCTTTTGCTTAGGGTTTTGAGTCTAGGAATGATGCAAACAATCAGCAGTTTATTTCTTTCTTACGTGATCTTGTTTTCTCCTCCCTACCCCCCTTTCTTCTTTCATTTGGTAGCCTCGAGCAAATTGAATATTCCTGCTTTTGTTTGTATTTATTAATCTGTCTGTGCCCCTAATTCTTAAAAGACTTCATTATGACACTAATACTCTGAAGCAGCAAATTTGGGGAAAAAGAGCTGCATTCATTTATGCTGTTGTAAAATGGAGGAATTGGTTGTAGTTGGAAAAAAAATCTGCCTTTTACAGCTGCTGATTTTTGTCCTACATACGAGTCCTCCAAGCTACTGATGATCTGACCAATGTACGACATGCCAAAATGCTACGGCTGCATGGGGAGATACAATTAAATCCCATCCCCCCCCCCCCCTCTCTCTCTCTCTCTCTCTCTCTCTCTCTCTCTCTCTCTCTCAAAGATCGGCAGGTTCAGGAATCTAACACAGAAAGAATTTAATCACGGTTTCTTTTTCATCTCTATCATACAATGTAGTCCAATTTTTTGCTAATACAGAAATAACATTTTGTGATTTATGTTGTGTACTCTTCAAAAGATCTAATGATGTCCTCATTCCTTTCTTATAAACAAAACAAGAAAAAACTGACAATAATTGTCGTTAAAATAAAACACAGAACAGTGTCTCCATAGCATCAATGAGCACATCCTTTCAGCACCTTTGACCCAGGCAGTGAACACAGCAGTGGTCAGTCTATGACTTGCAGCAGGTGAATCCCAGTCAGCTGCATTGTTCATGCACCCCACATAAATAATAATAAACAAAATCTAACAATACACATAACCAAGGCTTGATTTGTGACAGTATACCGCTGATGACGAAAAAAATTGGACCCAAAGATTTTGAGATGTGGTACAATAGAACTTTTGCTCTAGTTGAAGCGGTAAGATGCAAATGTTGTATTCACACTTTTAAAAAGCTCAGAAAAGTGTTATAACTTTTTCAGAAGTCTAAATCAAACTACGGAAACTCTCGGTAGGAACTTAGAAATATAGGAAATGATAGAGTGCTACTTACCATAAATACATGTTAAGAAGTCTATTTTTTTTCTTTTAACAAATCTAGCACTGCATATTACTGCCAAATTAGTCATTACCTGTGATTGCCCCAGTGGCAGACGTATGTATAATAATGTCAAAACGTTTGTGACACTACACACTAGGAGAAGCTCAAGTTTCAGATACACATTGATTGCGTTCTTGATGATGCTATCCACATGTTCATCCACACTCTGCAAACCACTATGAAGAGTATGACAGAGGGTACATCTCACTGTACCAGATATTAAAGCTTGTTCATGTTTCAAGACCATTTAAATCTTTCTCTGCATGCTGTAATTAATCTAATATTGTCCTCATGGTTCCTATGGGAGCAATAGTTACAAGGTTGTAGCATATTCCTAGAGTCGTCTTTTGGTAAGCATACTTTCTTAGGATAGTGTACATCTTATCCTGAAGCGTCTGCCAATTCAGTTATTTCAGCATCTCTGTGACACTCTCCCTTGGGTCAAACAAACCTGTGACCATTTGATCTGCCCTTCTCTGCATGCGTTCAATTCCCCATTAATCCATTTTGATACAGGTCCCACACATTTGAGCAATATTCTAGGATCCATCATACAAACGATTTGTAGAATGACTGCATTTCTATGGTATTCTACAAAAAAAAATCTCACTCTTTCGCCTGCCTTATTCCTGAGTAGGCCCATATGACTGTTCATTTCATATCCCTACAAAGTGCTTCACCCAGGTAATTGTACGAATAGACTTAATCCAAGCAAGACACCCTGATACTGTAGTCATACCACACTGCGTTTTCTTCACTTTGCAAAATGCACGATTTTACATGTCTGAACATTTAAAAGAAAGTTTGAAATTATCAAGATCTGATGAATGTTTGTACAATTTCTTTCAGACTGCACTTTATTCTAGATAAATGCACTATCTGTGAAAAGAGTGCTTTACTATTAATATTGTCTGCAAAGCCATTAATGTACATGAACATGAACAGCAATGGTCACAACATACCTCTCTATGACACATCTGAGGTTACTTCTACATCAGATGATGACTCCCCAGCCAAGATAACATGTAAGTCATTCCTACCAAAATATCCTCAATTACAGTGACAAATTTCACTCGATACCCCTCACGGTAGCAATTTTGATAATAAGCATCAATCTGGCACTAAGTCAAAAGCTGTTCAGAAATCGAGAAATACTGCCTGCACCTGTCGAGTCAGGAAGACGAAAGTTTGAAGGTCAGGTTGACAAAACAGATTTTTAATACTCTTGGAAAGAACCCTAAAGTTTCTGACATAGTTCAGGGGAATGACAAAGGGATCTTTGACAGGCTGGATTAAATCTAGGCGGCGTCTCAGACCGACCAGAGTTACAACTTTGAAGGCTTCTACGCTGAGCAAATACAACGGGCTGTTGGAGGAAGAATGCAAAGGCAGCTTCTAGTAATGTGCAATTGCTATTCTGCGTGGTCTTTAACGGCCATTATCAAATTTTAAAAAATTAAGAATAACAATAACACAGTACACAACAGGAAGGGTACAGCGGACTTTCCCTGATTGTTCCTTACATTACCTTTCCTTGATTTTTTTTTTTTTTTTAAATGATAATGTTTCTAAGTCTTTCCTGGTTTCCATTGAAAGGTTTGGATTGTTTCAAAGATTAATTTACACATTTTTTAATATTTTAATGTATTCTAGGACAGGAACTCAAAGAGCACAAGTATAAAAAAACTGCATGTACGACATTCATGTAAAGCTTCCCATTTTTAACTGCAAGGTAATGGCAGTCTATTTTGTTACAAGAAAATGAATCGGGACTTAGTTCTCCAGAGCTGATACTATTATAAGGAGTTGTGATGGAAGAACATGAGTTCCAAACAATGGATGCCTTGGATCTGTTTGCTGCTGCTTCTTTTTAATCTCTGCTGCTAATCCCATGAGTGAAAGATCTCTACCAATGAAAAAGTAGATTTGAATGACATCAAGTTTCTTCTCTTGTCAATAGTTGTTTCTACTGAAGAGAAATGAGTCTGGTCATCTTTGTCCATTTGCAGTAATTCAAAGGTGTCGTGGCACCTGACATGTATGCTTGAAAATAACAAACGATCAATATTGTAATTAACAAAAGTATTGACAGCAGTAAGCTGTATTTATCACATCCAAAAAGTTTGTAAAAGCTGTGGACCCTTGTTTTATCATGTCAATCCATTTGTGCCAATGGCTAACAGAGTACCATTCACCATCATGTCAAGTGGCAATAACAGTTTGCTTGCATCATAAATATTGAGTGTCAAAAGTTAATTCCAACAATATGAAATAGGACAGATTGCTACTCACCAGTTAGAGCAGGCAATGGGCAGCAGACAAGCATACTGAAAAAAAAAACCTGTCAGATACTATATACTCAAAAAAAAAACACTTAGGTACTGAAGGAATTATCCAAATACCAAATAGGGCTGAAATCAGTAAATGTGACATACATGTGAAGACAGAAAAATAATTACAGTTTCATAAAAAACTGGATGATTTATTCAAGAGAAAGAGCATCACAAATTGGATGAGATGGTCCACCTCTGGCCCTTATACAAGCTTGGCTCTGGCTGATAGAGTTGTTGGATGTCCAACAGAGGGACATCATGCCAAATTCTATTCAAATGTCACGGTAGATAGTCAAAATCCCGAGGTGGTCTAATGGCCCTGCCCATAATGCTCCTTACATTCTCAATTGGGGAGAGATCCAGCAACTTTGCTGGCCAAGCTAGGGTTTGGCAAGCACGAGGACAAGCTGTGTGCGGACAGGCATTATCTTGCTGAAATGTAAGCAATGTATGGCTTGCCAAGAAGGGAAACAAAATAGGATGTACAGTATTGTCAACAGACGACTATGCTGTAGGGGGGGCATCCATGTCACCCCTACAGCATAGTCGTCTGTTGACCAAAAGGGATCTGTTAGGAAAAGAAATCGCACCCCAGATCATCAGTCCTGGTAGTTGGACCGTATGGGATGTGACATTCACGGTGGCATCCCACCGTCTGGGGCGTCCTCAGACACATCTGTGCTGATCATTGGGGCTCAGTTCATAGTGGGATTCATCACTGAAGCCAATTATATTCCAGTCAATGCAATTCCAGACCAGGGACGTGCCTGGGGGCACACCAGATAGCAGTGCGATACCAACCTGGCTGCTGGCTGCCATACAGCCAAACGAGGACTGATGGTCTACTGTGCCATTTCTTTTCATAACAGGACCCCTTTGGTTGTCATCTGTGTCACCATTACAACACAGACATCTGTTGACGATATTATAAACCGCATTTTGTTTCTCTTCATGACAAGCCATCATTTGCTTACATTTCAGCAAGATAATGCCTGCCCACACACAATTCGTCTTCATACTTGCCACACCTTATCTTTGCCAGCAAGGTCACGGGATCTCTCCCCAACTGAGTATGTCTGGGGCATTATGGGCAGGGCCACCCAACCAGCTCATGATTTAGACAATACAATGCGCCACTTGGATAGAATTTGGCTTGATGTCCCTCAGTAGGACATCCAACAAATCTATCAATGCCAAGCTTGCTCAAGAGTCAGAGGTGAACCAACTTGCTCAATTTGTGAAGCTCTTTATCTTGAATTAATCAATCAATTTTTCTGACATTGTAATTTTTTTTTTTTTTTTTTTGTCTGTGCACGTACATCACATCTACATATTTCCATCCCACACAGATAATTCTTTCATGCTGCATAATGTTTATTTTTATCTTACGAGTGTAATCTAATGGACAGAGCCCACCTCAGCATAGGGAGTCTCTGCTGGTTGGGAGTGTGGAGGTGGACAGACAGAGAGAAGTGTACTAGGGGGACAGTAACAGTGTGTGAGATTGGAATGGGAGCAGGGGAGGGCATTGAGGTGTGGGGCCACAGGAACGAAACCTAGAAACTTTAGCTGCGGCATATTCTTCACTCCTGTAAAGCCCGTTACCTAAACCTTTGCTAGTCTCTCTGTCTCACATATCTAGGCCTTTACCTGCTCCCACCCCAGCCTCACACCACCACACCTGCTTGATGAGGGCTGTCCCATACTTTCTAATATCTAAAAATCTTCCTTCAATGTGCCAGTCTGCCACTCAGTGTCTCCTCTAGGTGGGGAGCAGAAAGCTATCCTATTCCATATTATTGCTATTCCATCCCAGAGTTCCCAATGTTTAAAAATTAATTTTACGCTTGCCGTAAAGTATTACACAAACACTAAGTGGTGAGTGAAAATCTCATTCTGGAAACTATGTGGTTATTTTTTCTGATATTCAAATTATATTTTACTCTCATTTTTGTCCCTTTACCTAATCAACTTTGCAGTGTGACATTTCTGACGAAAGTACGAGTTATTCAGAAAGTAGGTAAAAAGTAGTGAATTCTTCCTTTGAATCACTCTCACTTTGTCTCAGGCGCGAGCAAATGTGTGTACCCGTATATGCATTTAGCTGTATCAAATTATCTTCCCCAACACACAAAATGGGGGTCATTATTCAATTTATCTTGAAAGTATGTGTGAAACGCACTTTCCACAAGAAGGCTCAGATGTATAACTCTCAAAATATGTGTTTGCACAATAGGTCTGGAATTTTTAAAGACAAGGCGAAGAAACCATTGGATTGTATAATTTTTTTATTAATCACAAAGAACCAACACGATTCAAAGACATCAACAACAGCAATGGACGTTCAAGTAAAAATGGAAATGTCGTGTGGCTAGGGCCTCCCGTCGGGTAGACCGTTCGCCTGGTGCAGGTCTTTCGATTTGACGCCACTTCGGTGACCTGCGCGTCAAGACGTTCAAGTGAATTGTCTGCCTCCAATTCTGATCACAGAGAAACACTCCAATAGGAGAGAGGGCACAACATCCTGCTCCATTTTCAAAAGCTGCAATGTCAAATATTACAACCTGTAACAAAAAAAGGTCATGTGATAATCATTGTTTACATACCGATTACAGTAACAGAGGCATATATGATCTAATAGGAAGGGGGAACAGAAGGGCAGGACATGGGGAACAATGAACAGATGAGATGTGAAACCATGGTAAGTTAATAGTGGCGATAATGCCAGTTAATTACATGTGTGGGAAAAGCAACCACTCTTTCAACTCAGAGCTACTCTTGTTTCTGCAACTGATCTTCCGTTCTTTCACTGTTCCTATTTTTCTCATATTAATAATTCTAGTTATAGAAGGTTTTCTAACTAAAAGCTTATTAGCATTTTGTAATGAAACCGATAAACAATACAGTCTCATTCTCTAATGGAAGAACACAGTACATCGCGTTCGTAAATAACTTGATCCAACAAAACTTTTTATATGAGTATCTGGACATTCATTACATGACATTTAATTTTAAGTATCAATACAAACACTTACATAAAACATTATTTACACTCAAAACCCATTATTCAAAACTGATGTCCATATGTGTAACTGTTTACAGCAGCAATTATTAATATAGTTACTATTGCTAGCTTTAATATGGATTGTTAAAAAGTTTAGAAATGTTAACTAAAAAATGAACTGTAAGCAAAATCTTTTCTGTTAAAAAGTTAATGTTGAAACCACTGGAGAAACATTATAATGTATTATTGTAGTCATCATGTACACTGCAAAAAAAAAAATTTGCAACACCAAAAAGTAATTAACGTAGAGTAATGAAATTTCAGGAACATATATGTCTAAGTAACTTATTTAAGTGATTAATGTTGCAAGATCACAGGATAATATAAGTGCGAGATACACCATTGCAAATGTGATACACTAATACATTGAAATCCAGTGTAACTGCCCAAATGTAAGCATGCAAACATGCATGCATTGTGCTGGATATGAGTTTGTGGGATGAAGTTCCATGCCTGTTTCACATTGTCATCAAAACAGGGATGGTTAATGCTGTTTTTGGGAGACACTGGAGTTGTTCGATGATGTCCCGTGTGCACTGAATTGGAGCCAGACCTGGTGATCAAACAGGTCAAGGCAACATGTTGACATACTGTAGAGTATACACCCATGCCTCCATCTTTGCTACCCTCCCTGTTTACCTTTACCCTGTTGCTTCATAACCTGGGTTGTGAGTAACTGAATCCACTTTCTCTTCTTCCCCTTCTTTCCCCTCTCTCCTCCCTGATGAAGGAACAAAGTTCCAAAAGCTACGATACGTAAATTTTCTGTTATGTTTTGTGTATCTATTGGCTGTACTGGCCAGCCCCTCTATCTCTTTGTGAGTATTTGTTTCACGTCTTTATATGAGACTTTCCATCATCACAATAATGTTAGTTTATAATTTATGGACAGCCTAATCCATTATTTCCTGTCAAGGTTTGAAACTTTAGTAAATCATAATTTTTGTCTTGGTAAAATAAAGGTGATTAGATGTTTCCCTCATGCACATGTAAGAGACTGTCAGTTCACATCTACGTTTGTAATCTGCAATGCACCAGGAGGTGCATGGTACAGGGTAAGTCCCATTGTACCAGTTATCAGGGTTTCTTGCTGTTTCATTCATGTATGGAGCGTGGAAGAATGATTGTCTGAATTTGTCTGAATGCCTCTGTGTGAGCAGTAATCATCCTAATCTTATCTTCATGACCCCTGTGAGAGCAATATGTGGGGGGAGGGGGGGGGGGGGTAGGGGGGGGGGGGGTTGTGGTATATCCCTAGAGTAATCATTTAAAGACAGTTCTTGAAACTTTGCTAATACACTTTCTTGGGATAGTTTACACCTGTCTTCAACAGTCTACCATTTCAGTTCCTTCAGTATCTCTGTGACACTCTCCCATGGATTAAGCAAACCTGTGACCATGCTGCCTTTCTTTGTATACATTCAATGTCTCCTGCTAGTCTTATCTGGTACAAGTCCCACACACTTTAGCAATAGTCTAGGGGGGGTGGGAGGGGGGGGGGGGGTCACACGAATGACTTGTAAGCATCTCTTTAGTAGACTGATTGCACTTCCCCATTATTATACCAATACACCAAGGTCTACAACCTGCTTTACCCACAACTGAACCTATGTGATCATGCCATTTCATATTCCTACAAAGTGTTACACACAGGTATTTGTACGAGTTGGCAGATTCCGACAGTGACTCACCAATATTATAGTCACAGGATACTAAGTTTATACATTTCTAAACATTCAGAGCAAGTTGCCAATCACTGCACTATGTTGAAATCTCATCAAGATCTGACTGAATATTTATGCAGCTTCTCTGAAATAGCACTTCATTACAGATAACTGCATCATCTGCAAAAATCCTGATTTACAGCAAGGTCATTAATGGACAAGAACTGCAAGGGCCCCAACACACTTCCCTGGGGCACACCTGAAGTTACTTCTACATCTGATGATGACTCTCCATCCAAGGTAACATGCTGTGTCCTTCCTATCAAAAAGTCCTCAATCCAGTTATGAATTTCACTTGATACCCCATATGATCGTACTTTTCACAGTCAGTGTAGGTGTGGAACAGAGTCAAATACTGTTAGGAAATCAAAAAACACTATCTACCTGTTGCCTTGATCCAATGCTTTCAGCAAGTTATGTGAGAAAAGTGAGAGTTGGATTTCATATCATCTATGTTTTTGAAAACCATGCTGGTTGATATTGAGAAGGTAGTTCCGTTCGAGATACCTCATTATGTTTGAGCTCAAAATATTTTCTAAGAATCTACAACAAATCGATGTCAAGGCTACTGGATGGTAGTTTTGTCACTCCTACAACCCTTCTTGTAGACGGGTGTGATCTGTAACTTTTTCCAAAAACTGGGTAAGGTTTTTTGGATAGATTACAGTGAGAAGAGAGGATAGCTCAGCCACAAATTCAATATAGAATCTGACTGCGATTCCATCGGGGTCTGGAGCTTTGTTTAATGATTTCAACTGTTTCTCAACACAACTGACACTAATATCTATTTCGTTCATTTTTTCAGTGTACGAGGATTGAATTGGAGCAGTTCTCCTGGGTTTTTATTTGCAAAGGAACATTTGAAAATCGAGTTCAGAATTTCAGCTTTTACTTTGCTACCCTCAATTTCAGTTCCTGTCTCACTTGCTAGGGACTGGACACTAACTTTTGTGCCACTAACAGCCCTTACATACGACCAGAATTTATTTGGATTTTGTGAAATGTCATTTGACAATATTCTGCTACAGTAGCCATTGAAGGCTTCATGCATTGCTCTCTTGACAGCCAAACATGTTTCATCCAGCGTCTCTCAATCTATAATCCTACACTTTGTTTTACACCTATTATGCAGTAATCTCTGTTCCTTTAGACGTTTTCTTTACAGTGACTGTATACCACGGAGGTTCCATCCCATTATGAACTGTTCTACTAGGAACCTATCTACTCAGTGTGTGGTCAACTGTTCTTTTCAAGTAGAGGAAGAGCACCTCTACATGCTCCTGACCTGTCCTGAAAGTTTCAAGTTCCTCACTGAGATAAGATATTACTAATTTCTACTTAGTTAACTGAATGCATAATAAGAGGATCCTCACGACACAGTAAATAACTGTGCGTCAGTCGGGTGTGGCCAATGTGGAGCCGACAAACGACGACTGAGTCCCTGCGGGTGGCTCGCAGGGATGACCGCCAAACAGTCGTCATCTCCTTGATACGACGGAGTTTGTTTGGCACGGGCAGGTTGCGCCATTCAGTGTCCCAGAATTTGAAAACTTTGCGGCGTAATAGTGCCCGCGAATCAGTCGCCGGGAGGCCAATCTCCAGAGGTGGTTTACTGATGGCCTCTTTCACCAGGCAGTCAACATTCTCATTGCCGGGGATCCCAACATGGCCTGGGGTCCACACAAAGACCACAGAGCGGCCGTTACGTGCAAGAGTATGCAGGGACTCATGGACAGCCATCACCAGACGAGAACGAGGGAAATACTGGTCGAGAGCTCGTAAACTGCTCAGGGAATTGCTACAGATAACAAAGGACTCACCTGAGCAGAAGTGGATATACTCTAGGGCACAAAAGATGGCGACCAGCTCAGCTGTGTAAACGCTGCAGCCATCCAGCAAGGAACGTTGTTCAGAATGGTCCCCTAGAGTAAGCGCATATCCGACACGACCAGCAACCATTGAACCGTTAGTGTATACAATGCCAGAGCCCTGATACGTGGCCAAGATGGAATAAAAACGGCAGCGGAAGGCCTCTGGAGGGACGGAGTCCTTCGGGCCCTGTGCCAAGTCGAGCCGAAGGCAAGGGTGAGGAACACACAATGGGGGTGTCCGCAAAGTGGCCCGGAAAGGAGGTGGAACTGTAAAAACCCTAAGCCCAGAGAGAAGCTCTTTGACGCGGACCGCGATCGTACAACCTGACCGGGGCCGACGTTCAGGAAGATGGACGACCGATTGTGGGAACAGGAGACGATAGTTTGGATGCCCAGGCAAGCTAAAAACATGGGCAGCATAAGCGGCCAGTAAATGTTGGAGCCTCAATCGCAGTGGAGGTACACCTGCCTCCACAAGTATGCTGTCCACAGGGCTGGTGCGGAATGCTCCTGTCACCTGTCGAACCCCACAGTGGTGAACGGGGTGCAGCAGTTGCAATGCTGAGGGCGACGCTGAGCCATACGCCACACTCCCATAATCAAGCCGGGACAGCACAAGGGCTTTTTAGAGCTGCAGCAGCGTATTACGATTGGCACCCCAAGTTGTGTTGCTGAGGCAGCGAAGGGCATTCAGATGCTGCCAGCACTGACGCTTGAGCTGATGAATATGTCGAAGCCAAGTAAGCCGGGCATCGAACAGCAATCCCAGAAAACGGTAAGTGTCAACAACCCTGAGAATGGCATCCTGAAGATAGAGCTCAGGGTGGGGATGGACAGTTCGGCACCGACAAAAGTGCATAAAAAAAGTCTTTGCAGGAGAAAATTGAAACCCATGAGATAGGGCCCATGCCTGCGCCTTGCGTATGGCTCCCTGCAACCCACGTTCTGCAACACTAATGGTGGAGGAGCTGAACAAGATGCAGAAATCGTCAGCATATAACGTGGGTGAGACAGACGACCCAACTGCTGCTGCAAGGCCATTTATGGCCACAAGGAAAAGGGGCACATTCAATACTGAGCCCTGTGGAACGCCATTCTCCTGGATATGAAGTGAACTATGGGATGTGCCAATTAAAACGCGGAATGTCCAAACAGATAAAAAATTCTGAATAAAAATGGGGAGAGAGCCCCGGAGACCCCATCCGTGCAACGTGGCGAGTATATGGTGCCGCCACGTCGTGTCATATGCTCTGGAGAGGTCGAAAAAGAGGGAGACAAGGTGTTGGCGCCTGGAAAAAGCAGTGCGGATTGCAGACTCAAGAAATACCAAAGTATAGGCGGTGGAACGGCCCTGACGGAAGCCGCTCTGGCACTGAGCCAGAAGACCCCGAGACTCGAGCAGCCAACACAGCCGTCGACTCACCATACGTTCCAGTAGCTTGCACAGAGTATTTGTCAAGCTGATGAGTCGATAGCTATCCACAGTAAGCGGGTCCTTACCAGGCTTCAGCACCGGAATGATGGTACTTTCTCGCCACTGCGACGGAAAGACACCATCGCCCCATATGCGGTTGAAGATGGCAAGAACACATCGCTGACAGACCGGGGACAGGTGTTTGAGCATCTGATTGTTGATGCCATCTGGCCCAGAGGCCGTATCGGGGCACTGTGCCAGGGCGCTTTGGAGCTCCCACAAACTAAATGGGGCGTTATACGTCTCAGGGTGGCGAGAAGCAAAAGAAAGCCGTTTGCCTTCCTCCTGGCGTTTAAGCGCGCGAATCGCAGGCGGGTAATTCCCCGACGCAGAGGCCCGAACATACTGCTGTGCGAAATGCTCGGCGATTGCATCAGCATCGGTGGATACTGCCCCGTTGATGGTAAGCCCTGGGACACCTGTAGAGTGCTGCACTCCAAAGATGCGCCGAATCTTCATCCACACCTGGGAGGGTGAAGTACGGGAACCAATGGTGGAAACGTACCTCTCCCAGCGCTCCTGTTTCCGCCTCTTGATGAGCCGCCGTGCCTGAGCACGGAGACATTTGAAGAAAATGAGGTTCTCCAAAGACGGGTGCCACTTATGTCGCTGAAGAGCCCGCCGACGTTCTTTAATGGATTCAGCGAACTCCGGAGACCACCAAGGCACTGCCTTTTGCCGCGGGCACCCTAACGAACGAGGAATGGTACGTTCTGCAGCGGAAACAATCGCTGCAGTCAGTGTCTCAACCGCCACATCGATGGTACTGTGGGGGAGAGATGCAACAGTGGCAGCAGAGGAGAATGTTTCCCAGTTTGCCTTGCTAAATGCCCACCTAGGCAGGCGTTCATGGGATCGACGCTGGGGTAGTGAAATGAAGATGGGAAAATGGTCACTACCACACAAGTCATCATGGACTCTCCAGTGGACTGATGGTAAAAGCCCTGGGCTGCACAACAACAGATCTATGGCCGAGAACGTGCCATGCACCACACTGAAATGCGTGGCAGCGCCAGTGTTTAAGAGGCAGAGATCAAGTTGGGAGATGAGATTCTCGCCATCTCTGCCTTGGCCAGTAATCTTCGATCCACCCCAAAGGGGATTGTGGGCGTTAAAATCCCCAAGGAGAAGAAAAGGCGTGGCAAGTTGGGCGACAAGTGCAGCCAATTCGGTCAGGGAGACTGTACCACCTGGAGGGAGATAGACACTGCAGACGTTTATGTCCTGGGTAGTCCTTACGCGGGCAGCCACAGCTTCCAAAGATGTTTGAAGGGGCACAGGAGCACTATATACAGAGGTAAGGACATACACGCAGGCTCCACCTGACACACTATTGTAAGTGCTTCGGTTGCAGTAATAACCCCTGTATCCACGGAGGACAGGGGTCCGCATTGCCGGGAACCAGGTTTCCTGGAGAGCAATGCATAAAGCAGGTGTCAAGCTTACAAGCTGACGCAGCTCAGGTAGATGGCTAAAATAACCGCCACAATTCCACTGGAGGATTGTACAAAGCGTGTCCTGTAGAGGCATTCAGGCACTGAAAAGGCAAATTACTGGGCAGGGTCACATGCTGCCACCGACTGAGTGACGGACGTCGCTACGGCCATCGTTTCTGAGGAGACGGCGAGATCCAGGTCATCAGGAGACGCAAAGAGCTCGACCTCATCCTCAGAGGCTGAGCTGACAGAAAGCGTTGGTGCGGGAACCACTGGGTCCTTATCCTTCTTGGAGAGCTTCCTCTTCTCTCTCTTGTCTTTCGGAGGAGGGTTGGCATGCTGGGAGGGCTTTTCTGACGCATTATCAGGAACAGAGGAAGAGCGTGAAGCCCTTCGACCAGCAGCTGGTGGCTTCTTCAGCCACTGGCTAGTGTCTTGTGAGACACTGGGGAAGTCCTTGGAAGGGACTCCCCCAAGGGATCCCTTCCGAACAAGTGAGGCCAGAGGAGGCTGTTGCGTCTCCGGCTGAGCAGCCGGAGAGAGCTGTCGCTTCCCTGGCTGAGGAGCCGGAGAGGGCTGTCGCCGCTCCGGCTGAGAGGTGGGGACCGACGTCCTCGGTTGCTTGGGGCGCACTGCTCCCGAACTGTGTGTTTTGGGAGCAGTGGAAGAGAGAGTGGCCCCCACCGGTGGTGGGGCAGGCGAAACATGACTGTTCGGTGGGCCAACTGTCAAAGGAGTCTTTGCAGGAACTGGTGGCTGCAGTGTTACAGCAGCATAACTCCTCAACATAGGTGTGGGGTTGAGCCATTCTAATTTCTTCCTCGCCTCTTGGTAAGTTAAACGGTCCAGGGTCTTAATTACTTGTATCTTCCGCTCTCGTTGGTAGACTGCACAATCTGGCGAGCAGGGAGAATGATGCTCCCCACAGTTAACGCAGGTGGGAGGTGGAGCACACGGAGCATTTGGATGCGAAGGTCGTCCACAATCGCGACATGTGGGGCTGGCAGTGCATCTGGAGGACACGTGCCCGAATTTCCAGCACTGGAAGCATCGCATAGGGGGCGGGACATAGGGCTTGAAATCGCACCGGTAGATCATGACCTTGACCTTCTCAGGCAAGCAGTTGCCCTCAAAGGCCAGGATGAAAGCACCGGAAGCGATCCTATTATCCTTGGGTCCCCTAAAGACACGACGAACGAAGTGTGCACCTCGTCGTGCCAGGTTCTCCCGTAGCTCGTCATCAGATGGTAGCAGAAGATCTTTATGAAAGATAATCCCCTGGACCAAATTTAGTGACTTATGGGGAGTGATGTTAACAGGTATGTCACCAAGCTTCTCACAGGCGAGCAACGCCCTTGACTCTGCAGAGGAAGGTGCTTGTATCAAAATGGCCCCGCTCCGCATTTTGGAAAGAGGGGCCACTTTCCCGAACTTATATTCAAGATGGGTCACAAAGAACAGAGGCTTAATCCCCAAAAATGAATCCCCATCAGTTCTGCTGCACGCAAGATATCGCGGTGAATATGGCTCCTGTCTGTCCGCAGCCCTGCGTCCCTCCCAGGGCGTGGCTAGGGAAGGGGACGATTTGGGGTTATATGCCACAGCGTTAAAGTCTACTTTATTGCGCTTAGAGACGTTGGTGGTCGTGCGACCACCGGATTGAGATTGTACCCATTTCATTGCGGGGTATCCGCCCCGATGCCACCCACTCCGACCAGGGGCTCTCCCCACGGGTGGCACCCAGCCACAGCAAAGGCCACCTAGCAGGATGGCCGTTGCCGGGAGTCCTGATGCCCCGGAGAGACGGGCATCTACTCCTAGGCTTACGTGGGGAGGCGGCAGTTCAGGCATCGGCAGTACGATCCCTGTGTTGTCAGGGGGCTACAACCTAGAGGGTACATGACGACCCCACCACAACGGGCTGGCTACCGTGCTGGATTTTGGGTGCCATGGGTAGTCCATAGTGATCGTGGGTGCAGATGATGATGCACTAAGGGCGTAACTTACACAATCCATCAGGTGTGTATGCCCAAAATGAGGGATGGAGGGTGCAGTTACGACACCCAGACGATAAAGAGTGCCAAGGTCTTAGGGCACAGAGGACTGATGGTGCACCACGTAAGGGGTCCTTCCCCAAAAGGCTCTTACTTCTGTTGAATTTGGAAAAATGGAGGTCAAACCCTAATGGGGACCATCACATTAAAGGCCGAAACAGTTGAGACTCCTATTAGTCGCCTCTTACGAC
Organism: Schistocerca americana; assembly: GCF_021461395.2. NCBI lineage: Eukaryota > Metazoa > Arthropoda > Insecta > Orthoptera > Acrididae > Schistocerca > Schistocerca americana. The sequence goes on along the minus strand of NC_060130.1, from coordinate 18,170,166 downwards.
AGGCAGGAATACCGCGGGCCTATTCTAACCCCCGAACCCGCAGGGGGGAAATGGACACAGGCAGACAGTGTTTGTTGGTAATGAGGATCACCCTGTGGCTAAACTTGCCTTGGTGCATGGCCAGCACATCTTGGCACAGTGTTACACCGTCCGGGTTATCTGGATACTTCCCACTAACACCAACCTGTCAGAACTCCGGAGATGGGAACTTGCCCTTCAGTATATCCTCTCTTCTCGTTATCCGCCAGGCCTCAACCTCCGCTAATTTCAAGTTGCCGCCACTCGTACCTCACCTGTCTTTCAACATCATTTTTGCCTCTGTACTTCTGCCTTGACTGACATCTCTGCCGAATCTCTTTGCCTTTACAAATGTCTGCTTGTGTCTGTGTATGTGTGGTTGGATATGGGTGTGTGTGCAAGTGTATACCTGTTCTTTTTTCCCCCTAAGGTAAGTCTTTCTGCTCCGGGGATTGGAATGACTCCTTACCCTCTCCCTTAAAACGCACATCCTTTCGTGTGTGTGTGTGTGTGTGTGTGTGTGTGTGTGTGTGTGTGTGTGTGTGTGTGTGTGTGTGTGTATATATATATATATATATATATATATATATATATATATATATATATATATATATATATAAAATCATTTATTGTTGATGTGCCCTATTCTTGTATACACATAATATACAGAGAAGAATTGCATTTTATGTTCTTTATATCTGCTTTTTTCATATTCTATTCGAATTTTACGATTCCAACAGGACAAAAACATGCCACGTGAACTTACATTTGAAGAAATTCTAGCAGAACTAGAGAACCGTCAAGAGAGTGACGATGAAGATGATATACAGAATTGGCAATTATTCCACCCAATGCAGATGTAATAACAGATGAAGAAGACACTGACGAAAATGTACTGTTGTACAAGATGACGCCGGTACTTTAGAGCTCACAACCAGCTGAGATGAAGTTAATGCTACAGTTGTACATCCAGAAGCCAAAAGAAGGAAAGCGTTGGGAGGTGGAGGAGAAAGTGGTATGTTATCTACAAAAAAATATATATGTAAGTGGTATAAATGTCAACCAACGTACACAAACAATAGTGAACCAGGGAAGAGCAACAAACATTATGATGCAGAATGTCTAGCAAATAACACAGTGCCCCAGGTGTTTGAGGATTTTTTTTTCTAAGAAACTAATGGATACTATTATTGAACAAAGCGAAATTTATGCTTGCCAACATAACAGAATAAATTTTCTGCTAACCAAAGAAGAACTAAAATTATTTATTGGCGTACTACTTCTGAGTGGTTATCATAAGCTTCCCCACAAGAATAAGTACTGGGAACAGGCTCCTGACGTCGGTGTTCCTTTAGTCTTCAACTCCGTGTCAAGAAATAGGTTTTGGGAAATAAAGAGATTCATTCATCTCAATGACAACTCCAAAATAGACAGAAACGACAAGATGTACAAACTGAGGTTATAATTTGAAATGCTGAAATAGGAATTTGGTAAATTTGGCGTATTTCATTCAGAACTCTCAACTGATGAAATAATGGTACATTATTATGGCAAACATTCAGCTAAAATGTTTCTGAGGGAAAAGCCTATCAAATTTGGATATAAAATTTGGTGTCTTACAAGTTCCAATGGCTTTCTTTATAATTTTTCACCATACTGTAGCAAGACTGACAACAAACAGGAGCCTTTAGGTGCAAGGGTAATAAATGAACTAACCACCATGATTCCAGAATCAGAGTATCCGAATTATAAGCTTTTCTTTGACAACTTTTTCACCAGTGTTGACACACTGATCACACTCGGAAAGAGTAAAATGAAAGCTGCAGGAACAATAACAGATATCCGAACTAATGCATGTCCTTTGATTGACTCGAAAAGAATGGCAAAAGGAAGGAACGAGGATTCTATGACTACATATTTGACAAAGAGAATGAAGTTCTGGTTGTGAAATGGAGTGACAACAAACCAGTATGTGTAGTGACAAATAACAGTACTATTATTCCTTGAGTTCTACTAAAATATATTCACGGGCAAAAAAAAGGAAATATCTGTTACACTGCCACATATCATTGAAGAATACAATGCCCACATGGGTGCCATATATCTACTGGACAAGCAGATATCACTTTATAGGACGAGGATAAGGTCAAAGAAATGGTGGTGGCCATTATTCACACAGATGATATATATCTGCATAGTAAAATCATGGCGTGCATACCAAATTGCTAACTCTAATGAGAAGCTCTTACTTTTGGATGTCCGACAGAGAATAGTGATGTTTTTTCTATCAAAGGAAAAAGGATCAGTACCAAAACAAAGAGGAGCACAAGGAAGCAAATTGATGGGAGGACGGGTGAGCACAGATGTACGACTAGATCCAGGAAATCATTTCTTTGTGCCAAGTAAAACACAGAAGAAATGTGCTTACTGCAAGAAAAAAACAACAAAAATTTGTGATAGGTGCAATGTTGGTGGACATGACAAGTGTTTTGCTTCATTTCATACTGAATATTGTAATGTAATTAACTGTCAGAGATAAAGTTTATCCCATGCGAAAAGTACGATGCCCACAGTAGAGAGTTAAGGTAACTTCATTATGTTGCCATACAATGTGTTTAATTTATTTATTTATGAATATTTTCTTTTATGATAAATAATGGATTTGTTTGAGATGATAAATGTGGTATATTTATAGGTATTTATTTATATGTGTCTTTGGAGTGTATTAAGGTCAGAAGACCAAAGAATCTGGAATGCAGGAATGTCTGCAACTTCCGGGCACATGTTGGCTTGCACGCCACTTCTTTGTCGGTATTGGAGGGAGATGGACGTGTTTAAGTGACCAGTACAGTATAATGCATTTTTAGGGTATCAATGTTCGAAGTGAAAATATTGTAGTTACTAAACAAAGAGTACGAATAAATATTATTTTTAGCCGAAAGTAATTCGAACCCGGTAGTGTTTATTTCAAACAAGAAGAAAACCCAGGCCAGGCTTGTTAGAGTAATGTTTTGCAGACAAAACCCCTAGACAAACGAGATCTGCAGTGTGTAATCTTTCGGCAGCTACTAATAAATAAGCCTTGCTGAAATTGTGCTGGAACTACTCGTATTATTATCAATTACAAACACGTTGTGCGAAAGTGGTCCTACCACAATATACCGCGTAAGATTCCACATCATTCAGTTATCAAGAAACGAGATAGGTAACAACCAGTACAATATGGTGGCGTCGTCCGGGATTATTGAAAATGTTACCGAAATGAACTACCACCGAGATTGCGAAGAAAACGACAGAATTCGTACATCCTGGCTGAAAATGTTAAAGGAAGTCAAATGCTGATACCTTCAAGACAAAGGAAGTCGAATGCTGATACCTTCAAGACAACGGGATGCAGTTACTGGAGCAAGAATAACGGCGCAATAAGTCACGAAAGAAGAAAAAAGTGTAAAGTGTTGTGCAACCAAAAAAGCAATATTCATATAAGTGTAGTGTTTCAGTGTTGTGAATTCCATCACGCACCAATCAACAAAGAAGACCTTATAAGAAAATAAGTAAACTGTGAGTAAAATAGTTTAGTATCCTTTAGAAAAGATAAATTTGTTGTGTTTTGTTTATTCCTGTGTAAAAAGATGACTATTGTAAAAGACGAAGGTATTGATGACGGTGTCGCCAACGCTAGTACAGATGTGAATTTATCATACGAAAGTGAATGCAACAGTAATAGTCCGAATCCTGTAGACAAAGTTGAAACTCATACGGAAAGACAGAATGAAGTTAAAGACATGCTATCAAAAATAATGAATTATATGGAGGGAAAATTTAAGGCAATTGATGACACTAACAGACAAAACGGACAGTGGTTAGGAAATATTAAAGACAGACTCGATGCTAATGAGATTCGTTTGGATCAAATGGAGCAAAACAACGCTGCTCAGTTAGACCAGACTCTCAAGCTCATGAGTGATAAATTTGAAAAACAATTCAAAGAATATGAAAAGAAAAATGACAATCACTTTCAAAAAGTAGAAGCAAAAATTTCCAGTTTGAGTCGTAATATGGTTAAGATCACGGGTAAGGTCAATTATGTCGGGAGAAAAGTTAAAAATGTAGATGCAAAAGTAAAAAATCTGAAAACTGAAGCAAGTACAGGTAGAGAGAAAATCCATAATGCGTTTAAAGTTGTGCATTCAGATATCAAACATGTAGAAGAAACAGTATCTGAGCGTATTTCTCTTGTAGACGATAAAATTGTTAAAGTAGAAAGCAAATTTGAACAAAAGATAGGAATTATTACTGAAAAAATAGATGTAAATAATCAGATAAACAAAAATGAAGTCAAGAGTTTAGAAAGTAGTATTAATGACATCACTAAGAAACTTGAAAGTGTTAGTAGCAATATGGTCAGCAATAGTTTGCCGAACAATATTGGCACTTTGTGGTACAATATTCCAGTACAAAACTTTTCAGATGAGAGCAGTATGCATCCGGTAGATTTCCTGCAGCATTGCAAGGATAACTTTTTTCCAAATATGAATGATAATTTGAAAATTAAATTTGTGAAAAGATTTCTAGAAGGTGAAGCATTGTCATGGACTAATCATTATTGTACTGAGGGAATGTCTTTTGCAGAGTTCGAGGAGAGGTTCTTAAGTAAATTCTGGTCAGAGACAGAACAGGCAAGAATAAAAAGCAAATTCTTGAATGGACCTGTTTATAAACATGAATTTCGTAGCATGAAGCAATTTTGCAGAAATCAGTTAAGGAAACTCACTCGCCTAAGCAAACCTTTTGATGAACTCACTCAAATTGATGCACTCAAAAGGAGGCTACCATGTGAACTACAGTGGGAGTTAGCTTATGGTCCAGATGACACAATAGATCAGTTTTTGAAATATGTTGACAAACTAGACAGAATTATTGAGAAAACGGGTAAACCACCACACCATAGTCAAAACCATTTTCAAAGGACAGGGCATACAATTTGGGGAAACACACAACATGATAAAAAGGAAACACACAATTTTGGAAGTAGTGATTCTCATCAGAGAAATCACCAGTACAACTTCAAGGGATCACAAGGACACAATTTCCATTACAAAGGTCAGTATGGAAATAATCATAACCAATCTGGTAACAGACACTTTGGAAATAAACCAAAGGAGTAGAATAGTCATAATGGTATGGGGAGAACTGAACAGGAGTTAAAAAACTGAATGAGGCTCCATTGGCGGTCCGCAAGGTAGGAGCTACTTATACACAAATGGAAAGGGCCAACCCAAACTGTCTAACTAAACAGAAAGATACCTGTGACATAATGAGTAATTATTTCAAAGAGGAGTGTTATCCCATTAATGTAGTACCTGTTACAAATAATATATGACATACAAATAAACCAGAAACAAAAGGTAAGTTATTTAAAGACACTGATTGCTTAGAAAACTGTGAAGACTTAAACTTAGATTCATTCTATGAGTGGGCTGAGAGGAGCACCTTGCTGGAAAATAGTTGTTCAAATGATCAAAGTGTATTAGGAATTAGAGAACTTATGGAAGAGTCTGGTGGGCTAGGAATGAAAAGAGCACCTAGTAAAGATGATTTAAATGTGTATCTGCATACTGAAGGTAAGAGTGCAGAGGATAAAGATGATAATTTTTGTGATGTTGATTGGGAAGAAAAGGAAATTGAGGACAGTAGTGAAGATAGATGTTTTATTGGTGTAAGTGAGGAGTTGGAAGCTTTAGGGATTACTAATATAAAAGAGGATAGTAATGAAATTAGCGAGGTACACATGAACACAGTTGACAATTTCAATGATAAGGATGCCAGAATTTCAGCCAATGAGTTATTTGATCTTAATACATGGAAGAAAAATGAGAAGGAATTGACAGCAGGTAATCTTAACAGCATTAGGGGAGTAGATGATGAAATGTCAGATAGTGAGCAATTTTTGTTTAACTTATGGGTTAACAGTAGTGCCATTAAGGATGATGAAAATTTCAGAAAGGTAACACTTGATATATGTGAAACTTTGTATCCAGACTGGTGGCATAGAATTAAGTATCACATTGCACAAATGTTAAGACAGAAATATAAAGGAGAGACACACAATAGCACAAATGAATGTAGTTGGCTTAATGAAATATTCAGAAATAGTAATCAGGCCAAAGAAAATGCAATTAGGGTAATAACAGCATATAACTCTGGTAGTAATGATACAGGTAAGGATACTGGAAAGGGATATGGATTCAGTGAAATTGAAGATGACTTATTACATGAGAATATTAACAAAAAATTTGACTTTGATGGTAGCAGTCCGTTTATTGATGTGCAGATAGGATCATGGAAAGGAAAGTGTTTAGTAGACACAGGAAGTCAAGTATCTGGGATATCAGAATCATTAAGTAAAAAACTGAAAGCTAATAAGGATTATGTCGAGTTACCTGTGGTAGGAATTAAAATAAGAGGTGCTACCGGGAAGCACAGTAAATCAATAAGGAGTCAGGCTTTTATTACTTTTGAAATTGAAGGAGTATCATGGTCACATGGGTGTCTCGTCATTCCTGATCTCACAGAGGATTTTATCCTAGGCATGTCTTGGATAACAAAAGTAAGTGCAGCATTTGATTGGGCAGGGCAGAAATTAATGATGACTCTACCAAGTGGTGAAGTCATCACTACGAAACTTCTTCAATCAAATGTGTTTTGTATGAATAAGACTGTGAACAGTATTGAATTTACAAAAGAAGGTGAGTACATTGAAAGCCATGTCACAGATTTCGATACAGATGAGATAGAGTTTGAAAAGTTAGTAAATGAAAAAGTAGTCGAGGCTAGAGAACTAACTGAGAACCAAAAACAAGATTTGAAATTATTTTTGTGGGAATATAGTGATGTATTTAGCAATATACCAGGTAAAGTAATTGGATACCAATGTACTTTACAGTTGAAGCCACATGAACCTTTCTTTACAAAACCATACAGTATTCCAATCTCGAAAAGGGTAGCAGTGGAGAAAGAATTGCAAAAGATGGAAGTGTGTGAAATCATTGAGAGGAGTATAAGCCCTTATAATAATCCCTTAGTCACTGTAAATAAACCTAATGGACAAGTCAGATTAGTACTAGATTCCAGACAGTTAAACAAATGTTTATACAGAGAAACTGACCACCCAGAGAACATCGATGAGTTGTTATATAAATTTAAAAATATCCAAATTATGTCAAGCCTTGACCTAACTTCAGGTTTTCATCAAGTACCTCTTGCAATTAGTTCTAAAAAGTACACTGCTTTCTTATACAATGGGAGATGTTACCAGTATTGTGTAGTGCCTTTCGGATTAAACTCATCAGTCGCCGAATTTATAAGGGCACTAGACTATGTACTTGGCCAAGAAGTTGTGTCAGAATTAACAATTTATGTAGACGATATATTAGTTTCAAATCAAAGTTGGGAGGATCATTTGAAGTTATTGAAGAAGGTGTGTGAGAAACTCAGAAGAGGTGGTATGACATTAAAACTGGAAAAATGTAAATTTGGTGTGTCAGAACTAAAATTTTTAGGTCATGTCATTACTAAGGAAGGGATAAGTGCAGATCCGGAGAAAATAAAATCTATCGTAAACTTTCCATCTCGTAGAAACCGGAAACAATTAAAGTCTTTCTACGGACTCTGTGGATTCTATCGAAAATATGTAAATGGACAATGCCTTAATGTAACATGTTTAAGCAACTTACTTAGAAAAAATACTCCATGGAATTGGTCTGAAGAGTGCCAGAAAGCATTTGATAAAATTAAGAATGAACTTTGTAAGAACAGTCTTTTACACAGACCAGATTTTAGTTTGCCATTTTGTCTTCACACTGACAGTAGTGATTATGGACTAGGAGCAGAACTATTTCAGGAGAAAATTGTGAATGAAAAAATCTTCATTGTACAATTGCATTTGCCAGCAGAATGTTACTTAAACATGAGAGAACGTACACTGTCACAGAAAAAGAATTACTCGCAGTACACTGGGCATTTACAAAATTTAAAACATACCTGTTAGGACACAAGATAAAAGTCTATTCAGACCACAAAGCTTTAAGTTACTTGCAGGAGTGTAGACTATATCACAGTAGATTAACCAGGTGGGCAATGTTCATGCAACAGTTTGATTACGAAATTGTGTATATTAAGGAATCAGAAAACGTAGTAGCTGATGCTTTATCCAGGTTACCAGTAGGAGGAGATCAGGAAATGTTTGATCAAGAGGAAGAAAAGGAATTTAAAATAAGATACATGAAGGGAATCCAGGATGAAAAGCTCATAAAGACACTTTGCAATAACATCAGGAGGGGACAGAATAACGATCCTAATTGGAAATTGGTTAAGGACTGTTTAGGCAAAAGAGGGTATGATAAACTTGACAAGTACTATAAGGTCTTTAAGGGAACACTCTTTAGAAGAACAGACGTGGACTCTGACAATTGGAAGCTACGTTGGCCAGAGTGTGAGGCAGACAAATTAATGAAGTACACCCATGAGAGTTATGGTCACTGTGGAATACAGAAATGTGTAAAAAAAGTTACAAGAAAATATCTACTTTTATAACATGGTAAAGAAGGTGAGGAACGAAATATCAACATGTGACAAATGTCAAAGAGTAAAAGTAAGCAACAGAACATGTCAGGGAGAAATGCAGAACATCATTCCAGATAAACCATTACATTTAGTAGCTGTAGACTTTTATGGACCTTTACCTAAAAGCAAAGGTGGCCATTGTTTTATATTCGTCATGGTTGATGTATTTTCCAAACTAATTAAACTTTATTCTGTGCAAAAAGCTACAAGTAAAGAGATCATTGCAAAAATTGAGAGAGATTACTTCAAGAGTGTAGGGAAACCTAAAGCTATACTATCTGATAATGGTTCACAATTTGTTTCAAAAAACTGGAAAGCATTCATGGAAAAAAACTAACACAAAACATATCTTGATATCCGTGTACAACCCATCTTCAAACCCAGCAGAAAGGTACATGAGAGAAATAGGGAGACTTTGTAGGACATATTGTAGTCACAAACATCCTAGTTGGTCCGACCATGTAAACAACTTCGAGGATATCATGAACAGCTTGCAGCATAGCTCTACTGGGTTTTCACCATATGAAATTATGTTTCACCTCAGACCAGCAAATCTTATTTCTGAATTAATAGACTTTCCACAATGTAGCTTAATACCAATGAAAGAACGTGAAGAGATTGTAAAGAAAACCATGAAGAAACTAAATGAAGCTAGGAAAAACAGACGTAATAGGAAAATAAAGGCTACCACATTCAGAGTAGGTGACCATGTCTTAGTGAAATCCCACGAACGATCAAAGTTACTAACAGCAGAACTCAAGAAGTTCTTTGACATTTACATTGGGCCATTTGAGATTATTGAGAACCCCATCCAAATGCGTACCGATTAGTATATCCCAAGTCGAGAAAGCTGTTTGGTCTTAGGAATGTTGTTTCTTTGAAGCCGTATATTGAGAAAAGAGCAAACTGAGCCTAAAAACATGCCTTTATCCGGAAAGAATTTTACTGGAAGTAAAGAAAGAAAGAAAAAACATGCAGTCACCATACTATGCCATGTAACACATCTCATGCAAAACGATGTTGTATCTAGACTGATTGTCACGTAATTATATTATAAGATTAGATTTCATGATTCCTATGTGTTTTTTAAAGTAATTTTACAGTATTTAATGAATTGCAAAATATGTAAACTTGATAAATAAGGGATTTTATTTTATTGATGATGCTAGGAGACAAGACATGTCACCCACCCTCACAGTTTGAGAATAGCAAATCTCATAAATTTTGAAATTTGTTCATTCACTTAAATAGACCATAATGCTAAAAAAAAAAAAAAAAAAATATATATATATATATATAAAAAAATAATTGTATAGTTAATAGAATATATTTTCTTGTATATGCAAGTGTGCCTTTGTTTTACATCATGCTCACCATAACTGGTTTTATTCAGCTCTGTTTATAACCTCATAAAGATACTTTGTTGGCTTATTTTGCCTCTTAATTTTGATATAACGTAATTCACAAGGCTCATGAGAGAATAGTGTTGTTGAATTGAAATACTTTTGCAAACTCACTGATGATATAGGAGTTAGTACTATGTTTGTTCTAATATGAGAAAATGTTTTAACTTTAGTATTATTTTATAGTAAATTTCTGGGCAACAAATCGACATATGTATTTATGTTGCGAGACAAAGGAGGAAGTCAATGGTTGATGAAAGAATAAACAGTTTACTACAGTTGTGATAAAAAGTTGTATACAAGCCAAGACAATGATGCAATTTCTGTATCGGACTGACAAGTGGACCAAGGTACACTTGCAAGTCCTGGTGGGCTATTGTAATGTAATTAACTGTCAGAGATAAAGTTTATCTCATGCGAAAAGTACGATGCCCACAGTAGAGAGTTAAGGTAACTTCATTATGTTGCCATACAATGTGTTTAATTTATTTATTTATGAATATTTTCTTTTATGATAAATAATGGATTTGTTTGAGATGATAAATGTGGTATATTTATATGTATTTATTTATATGTGTCTTTGGAGTGTATTAAGGTCAGAAGACCAAAGAATCTGGAATGCAGGAATGTCTGCAACTTCCGGGCACATGTTGGCTTGCACGCCAATTCTTTGTCGGTATTGGAGGGAGATGGACGTGTTTAAGTGACCAGTACAGTATAATGCATTTTTAGGGTATCAATGTTCGAAGTGAAAATATTGTAGTTACTAAACAAAGAGTACGAATAAATATTATTTTTAGCCGAAAGTAATTCGAACCCGGTAGTGTTTATTTCAAACAAGAAGAAAACCCAGGCCAGGCTTGTTAGAGTAATGTTTTGCAGACAAAACCCCTAGACGAACGAGATCTGCAGTGTGTAATCTTTCAGCAGCTACTAATAAATAAGCCTTGCTGAAATTGTGCTGGAACTACTCATATTATTATCAATTACAAACACGTGATGCGAATGTGGTCCTACCACAATATACCGCGTAAGATTCCACATCATTCAGTTATCAAGAAACGAGATAGGTAACAACCAGTACAATATACATTCCATAACATTACAATATTCTTTATTTAATGTTTGTGTTGCTTCTTACAATATTATGCATGGAGAATAAGATTGTGAATTTGGATAGCGCATTTGGCCAATGTCCCAAAAATGAGGACTTCTGTAGTTTTTGTTCTAATAAACTGAAACTTTTCAAAACAACTTTTTATTCAATTTATCACTCAATGTAACATATTTATGTATAAAAGTTTGCAAAAAAAAAGATCCAATAGAGTTTTGGCCAGTAAAGGATTAAGGGAAAACCAGATGTAACACAAAATGTCTGGCAGAAAATCTGCTACAGGAACTACATCACAAACCCCGACTGCTCACAGATTATGCAAAGGACAATGGTAACTTCCGAAAATTCTCAAAAATACACATTTATTTGCATTGATATACAATGAAATTCAGGGGTGATGTATACTTTGGCTGAGCTGTGAACCACAAAGCATTGATTTGCTACGTAAATTACGTATACAAAACACTGGTAGCACTAACTTACAAAGTATAGTTTTGCAGGCATCTCAAAATTCTGAAACTAAACTATTTCTCACATAATTGGACAACAAAATAAGAGACAAACTATTTTGAATGAGGATGATAGGCATACTGTTCTAAAAATTTTTGAAAGAACACAGTTTAGTTTAAGCCTACAATTGACGGTAATAGTACTGGTTTATCACGGGATTCCCAAATGTTTGAAATTTCACAACATATCAGAATTCAAACAAGTATCGATACAATCAATGAAAAATTACGCAGAAGTGACATGAACAGCAAAATATACAAATATAGAACTTCAAACAGACACATTATCTAGTACAAACAGTCCCCACATAAGGGAAAATTCCTAAGTCAGCTTTATTTAAATGGGCAAATAAAATAAATAACAAAACTGGAAATTGTCCCTCCTCTTGCAATGAATTGCTACTGGACAACTGCTTTTGTACATTAAATGGAGAGTACAGTACACATCTAATTAACACCAATGGATTTCTGTTCACAGAATAACAATCTTTGGATACTGTACTGCATAGTGTGGGAATTCTGAGACATTCTGGGTTGCTGCAGAGTGATTCATTTTTTTAAATAGACAATGTGTAGTGGTGTACACTGTTAACACACTAGGCATATTACACGGGCCACTTGTTCACTCCTTTTGTACACACATCAGTTAGACTGAGGTAGCAATGGAGTTTAAAAGCAGACATTCATACATGGCACTGAATTTAAGATAGAAGTGAATTTAAAGCAGTATTTGGAATCTCTTCATGCAATAAACCAACAGTCTGCTGCTGATTTAATGATTTCTGAGACACACTCTTGAAGACTGAAGTCAATAATGACAGCCACTACTGAAAGAAACTAGCTTCACCTCTGGATAATGATGACTGAAGAGGACAGCTCCCCACTGTCTCTACCAACAAAATGAATGCAGTCTTTGAATCAGATCAGAACTAGTTTGTTGAGTTCCTGCATGGCAATCTTCAGATCAGAAAAATAGTTGTGAAGATCAGAAAAATAGTTGTTAGATACAACACCTTTTAACACTTGAGTAAAAAAACTTGCTGCTAAATCCTGATATTAAACAGTTGAAAAATTTGATTCTCAGTGGTCAAAAGCAGCATACAATAACTAATGACAGAAAACAACTGTACCAATCTTAGAAACAAACATGTGATAGACCTTCTCAGAACACACCCATATGGCAAAAGTGAAAAAGAGGACACAAAAATTATTAATGTCACTGGATGAAAATGATATTTTTCAGCTTAAGATAATAGAGTTACTAAAAATATTTTTAATTAAGCAACTAGTTTCAGCTCGAAAAGCCATTTTTCGGTTTACACACATAGCGAGGTCCCACAGAAATAAAAAGGCAGCAAACTCACACTATGTGCTACTGTTCATCATGGCTTACAAATTACAGTAGAAATGCTACTGTTTGTTGTACTTTAAAAACATTTAAAATGGCTTTTTGGGCCAGAACTAACTGTACAGGGTGATTCAAAAAGAATACCACAACTTTAAAAATGTGTATTTAATGAAAGAAACATAATATAACCTTCTGTTATACATCATTACAAAGAGTATTTAAAAAGGTTTTTTTCACTCAAAAACAAGTTCAGAGATGTTCAATATGGCCCCCTCCAGACACTCGAGCAATATCAACCCGATACTCCAACTCGTTCCACACTCTCTGTAGCATATCAGGCGTAACAGTTTGGATAGCTGCTGTTATTTCTCATTTCAAATCATCAATGGTGGCTGGGAGAGGTGGCCGAAACACCATATCCTTAACATACCCCCATAAGAAAAAATCGCAGGGGGTAAGATCAGGGCTTCTTGGAGGCCAGTGACGAAGTGCTCTGTCACGGGCTGCCTGGCGGCCGATCCATCGCCTGGGGTAGTTGACGTTCAGGTAGTTACAGACAGATAAGTGCCAATGTGGTGGCACTCCATCCTGCTGAAATACGAATTATTGTGCTTCTTGTTCGAGCTGAGGGAACAGCCAATTCTCTAAGATCTCCAGATACTGTAGTCCAGTTACAGTAGCACCTTCGAAGAAAAAGGGACCAAAATCTTTATTGGCTGAAATGGCACAGAAAACGTTCACCTTAGGCGAGTCATGTTCATACTGAGTTGTTTCCCGCGGATTCTCAGTGCCCCATACACAGACATTGTGACGGTTAACTTTCCCGTTAGTGTGGAAAGTTGCTTCATCACTAAACACAATCTTTGAAATGAAAGATTCATCTGTTTCCATTTGAGCAAGGATAAAATCACAGAAATCGATTCTTTTAATCTTAAGCTGTTGATTTTTTTTTTTATGATGCAACCAGTTTTGGTCAAAGACCATTTTTGAGGACCTGTTGTACCCACAGCATGGAAACAGGAAAAATTCAGGCAAAATAGATACTTCAAAATTGTAGTAACAATACATACAATGCTTGTGGATATTTAATTTATATTTCTGACATTGTATTCTTTTGATATATATAGTTTTTGCTGGTAATCAAATTCTGTAAGTGTTGCTTGTATTGTTACTATAATTTTCAAACATTCTTTTCATCCCAAATTTTCCCGTATCCACGATGTATATACAACAGGTGCCTGAAAATGGTCTTCAACTGAAACCAGTCACACAGTAAAAAATGAAGTTGAATAACAGCTCAAGATGACACATACTGTCATTTCTACAACTCACTGCTTTTGGTATCACCTGTGAGTAGCTGTACGCTTTGATGACGTTGGCACTGGGGTCGTGCTGTATTCTACCACCACCAGTGCACTCGGTATCAACGCCGAGGCCTTTCACCCTGTCCATCGTCTCATCGTAGACGTCCGAATGGAAGCCAACTCACTTGTATCCTCGCACCTAGTAGCAGGAACCATAGTCAAACTTTCAACAAAATGTATCAAGAGTACTAAGCAAGAAGAAAACACAAAAGTAGCAATGTGAGTGGAAATTGTGGCATCAAAAATAATCTGAAAACATAACTTAAAGGAGCTGTTGTTATATCCACTATCTATAGGAAACACAAACAGGGGCTTCTGTTTTTTTTTTTTTTTTTTTTTTTTCCATACCTACTGCAAATGCAAACGAAAGCTTTTGTATATTCGGACATGTGTTCTCTCGGAAAACACTGAACATAACGTAAATCATCTAGCTGACAAGGTAGTTGGCAACATCAGCACATGGCTTTTGGAGAACGGATTAATACTTCACTGCCAACAACTGAACTCTTGTAAAATAGAAATAGTCTTGTCCTGAGCTGGTCGAACAGACATTTTAAATTCTTAAGACTGAAGATAGATGAAAAGCTCTCTCAGAAGTATCATGTTCAACACCTTAAGCAGAAAATGAACACTTCTGTCTTCACTATACACTACGTCTTGGACACAAACACAAAAGCTTGTTTACTTTTGCTCTGTTATCTCATATGGTGTTATAGTTTGGGGCAATTCTGTGCACTTGGCAAGAATATTCTCATCCCTGAAAAATGCAGTCAGCAAGGTCTGCAGTGCCAGCTTGTGAACATTCAGGGTTGCCGCAAGTTTCCCCAAGTGACGTTCCCTGATTTCCAGCAAGTTTTAGCATTTTTCCCTGACAAATTTCGAGGTCTCAAGGGCAAGTAAAGACATAAGTTCACAAAAAAAAATGTAAGGACTTCTGTATTTCTTCCCCTCATGAGCAAAAATCTTAAGTACTAATGTCAGCATCTTTTGTAATGAACAGTTTTTAGATGGAGAAAGAAAGACAATGGTATATAATATTCCATGAAGAGCACTGATGTTATTTTATTTCAATAAAACTAAACATATTTGGTGACACAAATACGCATTTCCTTGGAGTCGCAAGACAGATTTAAAATACCTACACTGATTTCAGAAATAACCTCAGAAAAAAGTAGGCCTATTGAAAGTAGTATATAAGGCAGGCCAAAATATACAGGTACATAGCATACAAACCGCCTGTGACTGCCACAAGTTGTTCTTCCTATCGCTCATACTTTCTAATATACAGGGTGTACATTACATCTGGGAACACTTTCAATTATTTATTGCACAAGAACCAAACATAGCACAGATATCACACATATGTCTTTTTGAAGGAAACCCTGAAAGTTCTTTTTCATGTATACCACCGCAGCATACTTTGGTGATTTGCCGATAACACCAGTCATAAACAATGCAAGTTCAGGTGCGGAGCGAGCTTTCTGCGTGTTGGAGTTCGACAAACAAAGTGTTTGCTACAGCTGTTCAATGGATGTTTAGAACAAAGTACGGTAAGAAACCACCAATAAGGAAGGCACAACAAATTTATTATGACGGGTTGCTTGTGCCCAGCACAGAGAAGCAGACATCCCAGTGTGAGTGAAGTGAATTTGGATTGCATATGAGAGACATTCATAAGGAGTCCAAAGAAATTGGTGCGTCGTGCATCCCATGAACTCGAAATGGCTCCACTGACTGTGGCAAGTCATGCGACAGAAGTTGTCTATGAAACCATTCAGATTGGAGCTAGGGTAGAAGGTCAATAACAACGACAAAGACAAGTGTTTTGAGTTTTGTTCACAGTTGCAACAATTGAATAAGGACGGGGATGGAATTTTTGATCGCTTAAGTTTTAGCAATGAAGCCACTTTTCACACTAATGGGAAAGTGTACAGGCATAATTGTCGAATCTGGGGTGCAAAGCATCCACACGAATGCATTGAATTTGGGTGTGATTCGCTAAATGTAAATGTTTTTTGTGCTTTGTTGTGTCGAAAACTGTACGGGCCATTCTTCTTCGCCAAGAGAACTGTCACTGGATATTCCTACTCGGATTTGTTGCAGCAATGGCTGATGCTTCAGATGCAATTGTGCTCTCCGTTCATCTTTCAGCAGGATGGGGCTCCCCCCCATTTTCATCGTGAAGTTTGCGGGTACCTGATTACGGAGCTGCCGCATCGATGAACTGGCCGTGCTACAGAAGGGAACAGCTGTTTCATGAAATGGCCTCCCTGATCACCAGACCTCACTCCGTGTGACTTTTTTTCTGTGGGGACACATTTAAGATCCGATGTACGTATGGTCTCTACCACGTGATGTAGCGGAGCTCCGGGAGAGAATACGAGAAACAAATATCACAATCGACGATGCCATGCTGGGACAGGTATGGCACGAATTCGATTATTGTATTGATGTCTGCCGGGTCACTCATGATTCGCGTACTGAATGTTTGTAAAAAAAAAAAAAAAAGATATGTACATCCTGTATAAATTATTTTCTAAGCCCCAAAATGTACTAGAATAAATAAAATGTTTATAAAATAATGTACCGCACACTGTACTTGCAGTGAGAAAGTCACAATTCCTGAACTCCATCGCCCGTGGCCTCTGGCCTGCCGAGGAGCACCACAGTCCTGAGTCCTCATATAAATCACGAAAACCCACTGCATTATACCACACACAAACAGAGCCGGCCTGGGAGCAGATCGGCGAGACTAGATCCGATGGGCAGGGCTTGCACATTATTGGGAAACGATGGGCTTCAAATCGGCAGACCCAATCCGTTAGAGAGACCCACAGAAATGGCCTGTGGTTTTGGCCCATCATGGAAGTCCATTCATGTGGCCAGCTTTACACAAGTCACTGACATTATGTTGACGAAATGAGATGGTGGTGATAAATCCATCAATTTGTGCAAATACTCTGAGAATTAATGCTAATGAAGATAGGTAGCAACTCAACGTAAAGATGATCGCTGAACCATGGACAGACACGTAGAAAAGACAATCACACTCTCACAACTAAATTTTTGGCCATAACCTTTCTTGGAAAATAACACACACACACACACACACACACACACACACATATTCACACAATCACTCAGACACAACTCGTGCACATATGACCGTTGTCTCCAGCCACTGGGTCAACAATCTCCAAGAATCATATCAAAACAAACCACCCCTCACGCCACCCATCGGCAGCTACTAGGCTAGTGGCAAGAAGTGGTGGCAGCACTGACTGCAAGCTGAGGGGAGTGGTAGGAAGTGGAGAAGCAGTAAGAATGAGGGAGTAGGGAAGCGGTGCATGTATTAAGCTGCACCCAGCCAGCGACGATGCAGGAAATCCCAGTAAACAAACTGTTTCATCTACTGAGACAAAAAACAAGATTTCTCCAGGTTTTGTTTTCCAAATTTCCCAGCAGGGCAGAAAAAAAGAGTGATACACCTAAGTATTCAAATCCACACACAAAGGTTACCTTGTGGTATGCTGGAATTCCACACAGGAGACCCTCACAATACATGAGAACTTCTCTATGCAACATGTAATTTATCCTAATTTCTCTTAATTTCATATTTTATTAATTCTGTAATTTTTTGTTTATAAATTATATATTCAGCTTTCTGTAAACTAGGTACCACCTCATCCCATGAGCTTTGGCTCAAAGTCTCAAGATACGCGATAAAAAAATAAATGTCAATCCCAAAACCTCACACGCCAATATAATGATCTGCATGCAATCATTCTGTTGATAATGGCACATTAAATTTGGAAAAAAAAATGCATTCAGCCCCCTCACATCATTACATCATCAGTGATAACCAGACGATATTTCTCGTGTAAATCTACACAGCTATCTGGCAGTTCACACTTAAGGATACACGGCATTTTTCCAGCTCAATATTATGTAAAAATCAACACCTATTTCTTTCAGGCACTGTTTATAATGTATATGTTTTAAGATTTTTTTGTTGATATCAGGTAATAGATCACACTTTCTAAACAAATTAGAAGTATTTTGAATATTTTTGAACCTGCTTAGAGTTATTTAAAAAAAGTAACAAGGAAATTCTTCCTCAAACTGAGGTACCATTTGATCCAATGTTATACATTTGAAGGAGACCAAATTTTTACCAGACATGCATGACATGGCTGAGGTACTAGACCTATTTAATTCCACCTATTACGTATATTACAAGGATAAAAAAGTATCACATCTTACATTTAATATTTATAATTTTTTCCTAATAAAAATGTTATTTTTTCTATGATTTAGCTGATTCTGCAATAAAGCTTAGGTCTACTACATAAGTATGGACTACCGAAAGTTACAGAAAAAATGAGAGCAATGCTTTATAAACTTTAGGAAATATTTGTACCTGAATTCTGAAGAAAACAACTAGCGGGAAATTGCGAATGAACATATGAGTCCAATTAAACTGTGCCTCAGAACATTCCTGAAGCATAGTCTACATCCTGCAGCCTTTCTTCATCTTCAAGCTTCCTCTTGGCATTCCTTTTAGCACTTCTTGCTTCTTTGGTAACTTGAAGAGCGAATCTCTCAGCTTCATGCACCCGTTGTCTGTCACACAGAAGAAATTGATCTTTCATATTAGAGCCACATTTTATGCCTAAATTTCTCAGGACTTCCTACCTTCCTATCACTCCATCATTGAAACATAGCACACCATCTAGTACACCAACTATTAATGTATTTATTCCTACAAAAACATTCTTGAGTAATCTTTCCCGTATGGAATGGTTGAAACTTTCATTTGTATTCTGAGTGCCCCCATGAAGACATTTACCGTATTTACTCGAATCTGAGCCGCACTTCTTTTCCAGTTTTTGTGATCCAAAAAACCGCCTGCGGCTTAGAATTGAGTGCAAAGTAAGCGGAAGTTCTGGAAAATGTTGGTAGGTGCCGCCACAACTAACTTCTGCTGTCGAATATATGTAGCGCTACACAGGCATGCTTTGCAGGCACAAAGATAAATACTGGCGCCAAACCCTCTGCATGAGTGTATTAAAAAAAAAAAAAAGAAAAAGAAAAGGGGGTGGCAGACAAGTTTTTCCTCCGCCTCGAGTTTCGACCACTGCATTTTCATACATTATCCAACGAAGTAAATACAAATTCCGTATTGTGCACCTTTGAATGTAGCAGCATTTCAATGCACTACGAAAATCCGACTGGCAAGACTGTTTGGGATGTTTGTCAATATGGCCAACTCTACGTTCTGAATTTTTTCCTAACTGTGAGAAGAGATGGTTCCTTATAGGAACTTTTATGAATTGTGAATAGCATGCAGTATTCTCTTCACATAAGAATAATTAGAATATAAACATTTTGCCATGTATTCTTTCGTGTTTGCTGCTAACTCATTTAAATCCTGTCTGCCTAATAAACTACGAAACTAGAGTGAGACAACAGCAAACACGGAAAAATATAGATATCATCCCATATTTATATTTGTATTATTCTTATGCCTAATAGTGATACAGTCAGAAATGAAGCACGGCAATTGACTAGATTTTTAAATCGAAGATGACTTATTTCAGTGCAGAATGTAATGTACTAACAAGGTGCCTGCAAAGATTTTCAAACGGAGAAAAATTTTCGCTAAACTCCCGTTCAGAATATCTTCTATCGTACGCTGTCTATTATTTGGTTCTTGTTGATCATTCTCCAAGAAAGCAGGAGTGTAGGTAACAGTAAATAGCAGTCTCTTGCCATTGTTTCGCTAACGAAGTATGCGAAAGAGGAAGGGTACCCGTATAATACGGACGGAGCGCCTGACGCATAGTAATGGCTACCTGGTAAAGCTTAACTACTGAGCTTACGACTCGAACCAAACTACTGTAGCTGTATCGTCATTCATTTGACCTAAATTGTGTCTCATATTACAATGGACCAACTTTGTTTCGATTTGGAGGTGCGGCCTAAAACTTTTCTCTCCCCTTGAATTTCAAGTCTCAAATTTCAGGTGCGGCTTAGATTCGGGAAAATTTTTTTTCCTGGATTTCGAGTCTCATTTTTCAGGTGCGTCTTAGATTCTAGTAAATGTGGTACTAAGCAAAACAGGGTCCACTCAGGTCTCTAAAAATTTGTTTTATTTCATTCATAACAGGCTCAAGAAGATAATGCTTATGATATTTTAATAGTATATTTGACCACTTTCTTTTGCTTTTTGGTAAGCACACCTAAGAATCTACTCCTTTAGGGCAAAGTCCATGAACAGTGTGGTCATCTGTGGACAACTTATGAAAGTAGGTGGCCCATACAGCTTTCCTCACTGCTGTATCATCATTCAGAGGTGCAGTTTGTCTAATGGCCAGTCCTTAATACCTCTGAAGGAGGTCTATTTCAGTTTTTGTCAATCTGTCTCAGCCAGACAGAGATTTTCCATCAGATAGCAATTTTCCTTTCATTTCTCTTCTTAGCTTCCTCAATCTAGCACCCATCCTCTTTTGCACATGTCCACAACACTCCAGTTTTGTTACGAAGCTATCACCATAAACATTGAACTCATTAATTTTATTGAAAGCTTTAGATTCCCCATCACCTAGGTACTTTGTATATCTAAGGTTATGAACGGGCACTGACCTCTGAAATAATTTTAGAGCTCCATCACTCTCCATACCTCTACTGTAACCATCATAATTATTATAACACTGATGTTCAATATGTCCTTCAGTGTTACTATGGCAGGTGTGGCAATAATTAGATAAGCACTCAACATCAAAAACTTTTTCATTCTCCACAGAAGTAGCACTTAAAACACCATTCAAGGAACGATGTCCTCGATGTTGCCATGTCCCATCAAGTGCAACAGCAATGTCCCTTGTTTCACTAATATTAACAGTTTTTTCTACTGCACATTTCATAGATGCTTTAGACACAACCGTCAAGGCACCTAAAAGTATTCTTATGTACTTGCTGAACCTACTGGGAGGAGGAAGATCAATCAAATGACAGAACGTTTGTGCAGCCTTTTTTTCCTTTTCCTATTGCACGCATTGCGTACACTAACTTCAAATTCACATCATATGAATTATGCACAATGTTCGAAGTCATTTTCGAGGTAGATTTATTACAGGATCTACACAGACCAACTAATTTTGGCGCTAAACCCTTCCTGCTACTTTGTTGTTCAGTTAGTTCCAGACAGCCTACACCATCACATTGTTTACATTTTTCCACTTCCTTTATCAAAGAAGATAAGATACCCACACCAACAACAACAAATCCACTACAAACAGCGTCATTTTTAACACAAAAATTTGAATCACCAGGAGGCGTGCCACATGTGAATTTCTTCACTGAAGAACTGACACGTAGGTTACTTTCAACAGTGTGGCTTGTTTTGTTTGTCAACTGGTTACCACATAATTTCCTTTTATTGAATTTCTTGATGTGTGGCACACTAAAAAATATGTATTTCCACAAATATATGTAGCACTTGGGAAACAAACGTTTATTAACATGTGAACAAACTGCTTCAGAACACAAAAGTAAATACTTGCAAAGATAATCATTTACAGACGCTAGAAACCTGCACTGTTACCAACATATACAATGTATCATACATATAATCGCTGGAAACAGAAAGAAAGTGCACAGTTCTTTTCAAAATAATACTGGTTTCTGTAACAGAAATAAAGGGGGCATGGCAGTATACAAGGTGCGAATGTAAAGTAATGACACTGATGTGAAAAAAAATGTTGCTTACAGTTTTAGTCAATTTTTGTGTTGTCTCCTTCAAAGTTCCCTTCTGATTGCACACACTTTCTTTAGCACTTCTGCCATTGATGGTAACATTTCTGGAACTAATCTTCTGTAATATCCTCCAAGACCTTCGTCACAGCTCTTGGGACATCTTGTGTTATTTGAAAATGGTGTCCTTGACCGCCATTTTGACTCTTTCACAGAGAAAAAAGTTGCACGGAGCAATATTTGGTGAATAAGGTGGCTCTGGTAGTACCGAAATTTGTTTTGAGGTTAGAAATTACTGTACTGACAGAGCAGTATGGGATAGTGCATTATCGTGATGCAGAATCCAATTATCAGCAATGTTATTATTAGACGAACCGTTCCTCGATTGATGTGCAGTTCTCCTGCAATCATTTTCATCGATAAACTTCTATCAGATTTTACGAGTTCATGCACCCATCCGTGAGGTTGACAGTCGTCCACTGCAGTCTTCATCTTCAACATTTGTTCTGCCTTCACTAAACATTTTATGCCAATCAGAAACTTGAGCTTTTGACATAACCTCCTCTCCAAAAGCCTTCTTAAGCTTACCGTAAGTTGTCGTCGCGTTTTCACTCAATTTAACGCAAAAAGAAATGGCATACTGTTGCGCAATATTATGCAGTTCCATTTCTGTGATGAGAGACACTAACATGTGTTAACTTATTACAGCACAACTCGTGACTGAGCAGTTGCTTCAACATGCCGCTTGGCCTAGAAGCGGCTTATAGACCAAGGTCACAGATATTGTGCCTACGCAAGCCTGCAGGGGTGCCACACCTTGCAAAGAAAATCAGTCTCATTACTTTATTGTCGCACCTCGTACATGACCGTAAGTTTAAAATTTGGTATGTATAGGTCTTTTTTCATTTCAAACCCTACAGTGTATATATCAATGTAATCAGGAAAGACTATAGAATTTAATAAAGTCATTTAAAAAATTTTGATTTTTCCACCATTTATAAGTATCCTGTATCCTTAAGTGTTCGGCAGAGGATTCATCGAAAAGCCTTCAGACTATTTCTGTAACATTCCACTCTTCAACAGCACTGGGGAAAAATATCATTTAAATCTTTCTGTGGGAGCTCTGATTTCTCTTACTTTATCACGATAATAATTTCTCCCTATGTACGTGGGTGCCAACAAAATATTTTGCCATTCAGAGGAAATTTCCTGAAAACATCTCATCATAACAAAAAACACCTTTGTTTTAATGACTGTCACCCCAACTTGTATATCATGTCAGGGTATACGCGGACAAGGAAAAAAAATTCCCAGTTTTCTCAGTCAAAAATACACTTTCTCCCAAGTGAAAACATACTTTTTCCCTGTTAACTGACGGTATATTTTCTCTTGGAACTGTATAACTTATAAGTCCTTTGATTATGGTTTTATACACGGGCGTAGAATGTCCTGGCGCTTTAGGGAAAAAAATAAAAAAAACACGCATTTTGGAAAGATCTTTGATGTGCAGCAACATGTATGCTGCATATTTTTGTATTAGGAAAGTATGAACTCTAATTCCACCAAACACCGCATGTTACTTTCCAAAGCATTGAAATTGAGATTGGGATGCGCTTTTGTAAGTTAGTCATAGCTCATTTCATGCGATTTCGCCAGCCGATCACAGCAGGTATTCAGAGCTTAGGACACGTGATGTAGTCAACCAACAGCAACATCACTGTTAAGTAGCGCGAACACACAAACAGAAAAAGTTAATGGTTCAAATTAATTGTAAATAGTGTTGCTAAACGAAACGCAAAGCCTTCACATATAATATTAGTCTATCAGATTAATACGCTGCAAGAGAAGCTAAGCTTTCACATAAAATGTTGGTCTTTTATGCGCGTATTACAATTTAAGATGTATCACACAAAGGTGCCAGTAAAATTTTTAATAACGACATAAATGTCTGATCTTCCAGGCTCAAAATTCATCTAAATGGCTCATCATCAAAGAGTTGATTTTTAAATGAGAGTCAAACACTTTGTGATTTAAGAAATTCATCGTATATTATCTCACATAGTTCTGGTGTAACTGCTAGAATGGTACTTTGATGGTAACGATTTTCAACCCACCATTCGAAATATTTTCCCACGACCTGTTAGAAATAGGTTCGTTTCTGCAGTTGCCAGAGAGCGCCAGATGACAGGCATCACTGCGCAAGCGCAGCTACGATGTTGTAGGGAGCCCGCATGTTCGTACGTGTGAAACAATAAAAGATATTACATTATGTAAGAAACAAGACATCAGAGGATACTCCAAGAGAATCAGAATTTCATGACCCATACTAAAATGTTCACATTTAAAGTGCAAATTTGTATGTCCAGAATCCCACGACCTGTTATTAAGCTTTTCTATGTGGTTTTTGGGATGTAAATTTTCTTGGAGTACCAGTACTGTCCTGTCTCATATTTGGTTCTTTATTATGGCGTAATGCCAAATAAGCTAGAAGTTGAAAATGTGCACTTGAAATGCAGCAAACACAGTGTGTGGAATTAAACACTTTGTCTCAATTATATTGTCTGCCTTAGTGGAAAACATCAATGAAAGAAAATAACTTTGGCAAACCAACAAAAATAACTTCATTGTTCTAAAAGGCAATTAACGCTTGACTGTCAGAAAGATGGAAATAAAATAAAATCTGCTACTAATAACACAGTTTAGCCTTCCATAATTATGTGAATGTATTTTAATTCACTTGATAGCTCCCGGCCACAGAAAACTGTTTTGTCTTCATTTGACGTGGGAGCAGTAAATGAAGAGGAAACAGCAAAAACACTAAATGTAAAAATGGGTCACGTGAAGACTACACACTTCCCAACTGTAATTCAGACTGTTCTGCGCATCGGTCCCGGATCTCTAATATTTCCGAACCGGGGCAATACCCCGCCATCCCCTCGAGCGTTTGAGATAGGACATTAAAAAAAATTATATATATATATATCCCGGGAGCGGAAAGACTTACCTCAGGGGGAAAAAAGGACGGGTATACACTCGCGCACACACACATATCCATCCACACATATACAGACACAAGCAGACATATTTAAAGACCACATATACAGACACAAGCAGACATATTTAAAGACCATTTTTTTGTGGGGGTGACATGGTATTAGAAGGTGGAAAGTGTAACATGAGGTTGAAATGAAAATGAAAGATAAAAATATATGGGGAGAGATAAAGGTGAACTAGAAACTTAAAGTAGCTGCTAGCTGTGGACTGTACAACTCGCCCTTACTAGTATAGCGATCTGCCCAAAAATTTTTTGTCAAAATTTCATTTTCTTGTATACACCGAGAACGTAATACGTAATCATTCTTACCTGTTATTCGTTTATTTCCACTCCTGTAATCTGAATCTATGGATTCCGCTAGTAATTACAACAACGCTCATCATTCGCAAACACAATCAACCACACAATCAGACAGCGGTTGGCATTCATCCGTTCAGCCTTACTTCGCTCAGCTCTGTCAGATTCCACTGACAGAGGAAACATGTACACTACGCACGCATTCACAAATCAACTTACGATTCATTCAAAATCAACTTAGAATGTGTTAAAAATGTTCAAAAACCGACAGGGATGAGTTTCAACGTAATATGAATAATCGATAAACTAACAAACTAACGTGCGCTGGATGCGAGTCGCTTTGTGAAACAAGGTTTCCTCCCCCCCCCTCAAGAATATGAATTTGCCCCCCCTCCCTAGATTTGGACCTCCTGCGCATGTATAAATCTGGCAGCTTGGGCGCTCCAGTAAAATTTTTCCCAGTAGCATCTAGCTGCTTGCTGCGACTGCTTACACAGCCAACAATTTCTGTAGCCAGAAGCGAGAGAAGGTACTACTCAACTGTGCATGTGCATGATCGAGCTCGTAACTGTTAAAATGAATTTAATGTAAACAGTTGTGACGTCACGCTCAGCAGAGGCAATTTGCTGTTACAAAGCATTGCACAGTCTCCCTAAGGCCTTTGACGCATTTTACTGTTGGCGGACACTTGTATGAGCACCATTTTGTTGCTGTATATGGTGCATTTCCCTTGAAATTTAAGTTTTATTTTCGTTTTTTCTCTTGTTCATGTTTTATTGCTGCAGTATTGAGACACAGAAATATCCTTTGTTAGAGTATTGGTTCTTACCAATCAAAATTACACAAATTTAACTGAAAACAAAAACAATGAAAAATTTCCCGGGTTTTTCCCCGGCTCTTCCGGGTCGTACACACCCTGCATGTCCATGGCGCACTCCCCCTTCTTAGCAATAAAACAACATAAGTTGCTCTTCTTTGAATGCTTTTTCATGTCCTCTGTCAACACTATCTGACAAAGATACCATAGCACACAGGGCCATAACTGTAGTTCAACAGTGTTTCAGTGAAAATTTTTTGTGTGTTTTCAGTTGTATCACCATCCACCATCTCCCTTCCAATTTAACAGTAAACACTGAAACACTATGTTATGCAGATAACAACCAACCTTAGGCTACAATTCCCCATTGGAAGTCACCGACATCAAAAGAAAAATTCAACTGAGAAAATTGAAAAATGATGCTAACGACTGTCTCTCAAATAATAATGTATCACAAAGTTGACCAAATATTAGTTTACCAGTTACTGACCACTAATTTGCTCGGTTCTTTGCCATCAGGACCCTCTGGACCAAAGACACCTATTAGAACATACTTGAATGTTCCTTCTGGGTCGATATCCACATCAGGAACAGCGGCAAGCTTCTCCGCTGCTGTCATTAGTGTCCTGTTAAACAGGTGATAAAATTATTCCAGAAATATTTATATACAACAGGTGAGAGAAGAGTAGTGCTGCAGTCACAATGTAAATAATACAATTCTGCCTCTAGGATTTATACTGGAAAAAATGTTTCCTTCAGAGAAATAATGATCTAATATTTGGATTTTGAAACGTGTGCCTATTAAGTAAATACAAGCATTCTGTGGAAGATCGTACACCATCCAAACCATAAAACTATCAATTAATTGTATCCAAAGGGAAACATACTTGAGAAAGCAATAAAATTACAAAGAGAGACAACTGCATTCGCGTAGAAAGAATTCGCTGGGTGAATTCCTTCATGTTTGGTGGACTCAAAAATATTTTTTAAAAACATTTATTGGTTATCGTTTAGAAAGAGCAGCCATTTTTGTTTCAGGCTGCAAGCATTCTTACACTTTTATAAGCGTCTGTGGTTTTTTAAATTATTCGGTAATGGATTGCGCCAGACCTTTCACATAAGAGGTATTTATTTCAGCAGACACTGGACCATAAATTAAAACCATGATCACCCTGCTGAATGTATTAGGGAATACACTTTTAATGTCTCAAAGTTGTTGGTTGTAAATTTAAAAAACCCATTTTTAATACTATCTTTCCAAAGAGTAGTTTCTTAGCCTTAATACATTTTGTGGTATTACACTACTCAGTATAGATACCTTTTTTTTTTTTTTTTTTTAGAGAAACAATTATGACAAGCTTATACTTAAAAACACT